>NC_140935.1:64707726-65340226 GCF_014529385.1 Adiantum capillus-veneris
AAGGCATGGTAAGATTATCCGACGGTATCTTATTAAATTCAAAAATTATCCTTTTGAAGATGCTAGATGGATGCACGGAATACAGCTTAAGGATAGTATGAACCTTGTCAATGCTTACAATGCTACATTAGAGTAAGCAAATGTACAAATTTCCTTTAAATGACTCATGTTTTTGTCTTATAAGACTAATTCTCTTTTTATTGTGCACAAATTTAAATAGTATGCATCCTTAGAATCATGTTTGTGAGGACGACGTCTTTCAAACACCAAGTAGAATTTGTCACTCTACTTTGGGAGAATGAAATGGACTAAAGAGCAGACATGCTTGCGGCAGCTATGTCTCCCAAGCGCCAAATGGATTAGTCGTCCATCTTGGAAAGATGTCGTAGGGTAAAAAGGAATCCTCTACCCGCTAAGTAAAATTGACTAATGACTACGACTTTATCTCTTATACCTCAATAGTCGAGGACGACTATGATTTCAAGAGAGAGGTAATGTCATAAAATCTAATATCTGACCAACCCAAATGATTTTCTCATATTAAACTGATCACTTAATGTGGGAGAATAAACGGGAACAAGGGTTAAAATATAGATGTGCTTATAGATCTATTTCAACACGGGGCCAATTAAAAAGGGGCCCAAATGAGAAAAGGTCTATCATAGAGCAAGGTTAACTAATGGAGCAAAAGACCCTAGGGTTGTCTTCGTTAAAGCCTCCAAAGGTAAGTGTTAAAAGCCTTAAGACATAGTCTTTAAATTTTTGCTCTTTACTCACTAAGGTCCAAGCAGGCAAGGGGACAGCTTGCTTAAGCTAGGACTGTGCTTAAGCAGGAGGCCTGCCTGCTTACCAAGTTCAAAGTACTTGCTACTAATGAGGGGGCGAGCCCTACAAAGGAGGGAGGTGGATAGTATGTGAACACCTCACCAATGACCCATAATCTCATGGGAGGAAAGGGGCCACATGTCAAGTGTAGAGACACATTGCTCAAGCAAGTAGGGGCCGTGCTTAAGAAGGGGTTGTGCTTAAGCAAGGGGGGTGCTAGCTAAGGGGAAAGAAGGACACTTGTCAAGAGGCTACACACCTTGCCCCAAAGGGAGCCAAGCTCTCATTGGCTAGAGGGCTACATGGCCCAACGAGCTTCAAAGGAAGCCTAGGAAAGGGGGTCGACCTAGCTAGCTCTCTCTCTCTCTCTCTCTCTCTCTCTCTCTCTCTCTCTCTCTCATTTGAGCAACCCACGAGCTCTCTCTCCCTCATTCTTTTCTTCACACACTCTTGTGAAGCAAGGATTCCATCTCCTTCTCCAAGCTTGAGAAGTTGAGTGCCTACTACCACAAGCTCTTGGCTATGGATGCAAATCCACACAAGAGAATGCTTATGCTTGCTTATCAATCTCTCTAATCTCCATTAATACTATGCTAAGCTATGCTACAAGAACTATGAGTGATTATGTGCAAGGGGTTATTGCTTTCTCGTAGAGCTACTTCTACTTCTCTCTTCTTCCTCACTCCCTGCCAGCTCTCCTCACCTTTCATGGTGTTCGAGGTCTTGGGATTGAGGCTAGGCATTTTCCAAGTTCATCCTAATCATGTTTATTGTTGTTATACTTGGTGAGTGAAGCTTACCATCTTCATCTCATCAAGAAGGTCTCAAGGAACACAAACAGTTGTATTGTAAACAAGTCTTCCGTCATGGAAGAATCTATAATACAATGCTTATTGAAGGGGAGACCAGCTCCAACTAATCCGGTCCTCTATTGGTGTCAATTTCTCTAAACTCTCACTCTCTTTTACAAGTATTGATCATGCCATGTTAATGAAGTAATGTGTTAGTGTTGCTCTCTCCATCCAAGCACTTTCTTTCTCACTATAAATCTATACTGAAAAGAATGCTCAAGGAAATGCTCAATATGTTATTCGCTTTCCGCTCCAACTCAAGTTAAAAGGCTAATTCCATTACATCCGATTTGGAATGAGAAAATTGATTGTCCCTCGGAATGACCCTCTGAAATTTTTGAGCTAACTTGAGTTGTTTTGCAGATATGTTGTAATTGCGGACGATTACTTTGTTTCAAGAAGGGGGGATGTCACAAATTGCTCACGAGTCAAGCCACTAAAGAACGAAAATTGATTGTCCCTTAGAATGCCCCTTGGAATGACCCTCGGAAATTTTTGAGCTAACTTGAGTTGTTTTGCAGATATGTTGTAATCGAGGACGATTACTTTGTTTCAAGAAGGGGGGATGTCACAAATTGCTCCCGAGTCAAGCCACTAAAGAACGAAGCAAACCTGCAGATCTCGGCCAAGGGGCCTAAACCCTAAGAAGAAGCGGCAAAAGAAGTAGAAGCAGCAAAAGATGTTTTACCAACTTATGAAGTCTTGCCGAGTGGCATATTTTTAAAGAAGAGTTCGCACCAAGTTTTGACCAATGGAATAGATCCCGACCGAGGGGCCAAAAACCAGAAGAAGAAGAAAACGAAGAAACAGAAGGAATCCCCGACCAACTCACAGATCAGCAGCCGAGGGGCCTAAAAACCTCAAAGGTCAAAGAAAACTTGTTTAAAGCACCCGAAAGTGGCCGAAATGAAGTCAGACAAGTTTATAATCTCAAAATATGATGCCGTGGCACATGTACGAACATCTCGGAATTCGTGATGGATTTTTAAAGAATTCATGAAATTTTAGGAAAGTGATTTTTTGGGGTCAGCTTTTCATGTTTGATGCTTTTAGGCTTTGGGTCTTTAAATATGAGCCTTATGGGTAGACGAGGTGCTCCTTGGCCGTTGTACTTTGCAAATCAACAATAATTTAGAAATACTGAGAGGCGCCAATGTTTGGGGCCAAAGCTCTCTTGGAGTGGAACTCTGCCACTGCCCGTCTCGTGTCGTGCATCTCTTTCCGTTCAGTTGTTATGTTAAGTGCTTAAAGTTGTTCAGTACGTTCTTTTCTATGGACACGTGGTGCACGTCCCCGTTACAAAGCACCCACTTGACAAAATGCATTCTCGATGACGTACCGCCATCCATTCACCTCTAAAGTCAACTATGAAGAAGACGACTACACCAACAACACAACTTAGAGAATTTACTCAGAGGATAAATTCGATGAAGCAGCAGAATGATAGAAAGGGGGAAAGGGATACACACTCAAAAAACAAAACAAACGCCTCTCTGTAGCCGAGGGTATACACAGCACCCCTAACCACTCAAATTCACCTTCAAAACCACAGAGTATCAACTGCAAACATCCGTCCAATACACACACACCTATCCGTCTTGAAAAGCTCAAGCACACACCACACACACACAAACCCTGGTTCCACTCCGCGACCACACACAAATCTCTCTCTCCCTCACTTTGCACACCACAACCTCGGTTCGGGGTTACACACAACCGTGTCGACACTGGCACCCAGAGCAAAGCACAAGAACAAAAGGAAAGGGGACGGGGGAATGACACAAGTGTCGAGCAATGGCAAGCTTTTCCTTCAAAATGATTACAATAGCCCCTTGTACTGTGCAGGGCACTCTTCTCCTTGCTCTCCTTCTCCACCACATTGAGAACCCAAAATTGACCAAAAAAAGCCCCTATAAGGCAGTGCATGCTTTGCTTTAGCAACTTCTTCTTTTTTTTCAACCGCTTTCTATAGTAACCCGATGGGTGAACACCCCCTCCTATTCCGGGCACGTTTGAGATCCAAGGCACTACGTGTAAGTCTCCTCTCCCTTTTGGAGCCCCGATGGCGTCGTCGATGCTCCCCAACTTCCCCTTCAAAAGTAATGGGTCCTTAAGGGTGCGGGACAACACCCCTATGGGTTGCCACGTCATCTCTCGCCTCAACAGCTCACGGTCGCCGCGAAGGCCGACGGCACTGTCACTATCATCACAGACGCCGCTGCGCACCAACAAGGCTGCCAGTTCACACCCTCGCACAATGCCCATGGGACATACGATATAGCCAAGGGCTCCCAAGGAGCTTTCTCTCTCCCATCTCCTCTCCCAAATGGCCTCACGGCCCAACCCAAATACCCTAGGGTTTTTGCCCATCTTTGCATGTGGCACCATTCCACTGCCACGAGGCAACCGTTGGCCCCCAAGCTCATAAACTTCCCAAAAAATCCCAAAGCACAACAAAATTCTCTTTTTTCCCCACTTTCTCAATGTTGCCATATTCTGCCTCAAGATCCAATCATCGAGCCGTCAAAACCTAGTGGAACCGCGGTTCCTTGCTCCAGTCTGTACAGATCCCACAGCTTTTTGATTTGCCGGGCACTCCAATCGATGTGACCAAAATTGGGAAAACCCATCTGGCACCGCACCGCCGTCAAACCGCCACAAACTTTGACTTGCAACATCTAGCTGACCAGGCATCTGATTGACAAGCACTACCTCTGCAAACCTTGGCGAGGCCCAAAATCTCCCAATTGGCACGCTTTCCAATGCAGTCCAGTGGGCACATAACTAGCCCCCCTTGAATGGCCATATCCCTCCCGTCTAGGCTCCGATTAGTAATCCGAAAGGACCGATATGATACATAATTCGAGCACTTAACCTCTATCCACCTAGCCACCTGCCCTGTCTGTCGGGAATCTACAAACCCCTTCAACTTTAAACAGCCATAACTTGCAATCCATAGCTCCGTTTGAGGAGCCGTTTGGACCGGTTTCTAGAGCACTTCGAACACTACATTCCACGACATCAATTCATCACTTTGAACAACTGGACCTGCCAACCCAATTGGCCCCTTCTGGAGCTCTTTTGGACTAAGGAACCACATCAACCGTACATTTCAACTCTCACCTATCTGCCCAGGTCTTTCGTATCTACCTTGGCACTCTAGTTTGCACCCATATACATACATAGCATTGCACAGCACATTTCCGAGCATATTAACTTCGTTGTATCATCATTGCCCACCCCTTGTTGAACATATATGTTCAACCAAAAACAGACTTATTGAACCTTAAAACCTTAACACCCTACCAACAAGAAAACTAAAAAAAACATAACCATGTGTACAAGATATATACAAAAATGCAACTCCTCCACACTTTGTCTTCCTTAGGTGGGTTGCCCAATCCCCCTAGCTATAATCTGATGCACATCAGGTACCAAACTCCTGTCAAAGTACAGCTTAAGCCGCACACCATTCACCCTGTTTCTTAAGTAGCTTACCATTTGCCCTCACCAGCAAATAGGTCTCGTTGAGAAAAGCCTTTTGTACCTTGTACGGACCCGTACAAGGTACAAAAGGCTTAAGCCGCACACCATTCACCCTTTTTCTCAAGTAGCTTACCATTTGCCCTCACCAGCAGATAGGTCCCGTTGAGAAAAGCCTTTTGTACCTTGTACGGACCCTTACACTTCTTCTTGAACTTCTTCTAGAAAGTAAAATCCAAGTAACTCTCGTACTTCATCACCACATCTCCCTCTTCTATATTCTCGTCCGGCAGGCTTTGATTGATTTTGGCAACCCGTTTCTCCCGTTGTTTTACATAGTAGTCTGTTGCTACCTCTCTGTCCATCCGCATGCTTCAAGATTGACAATCGGATCTTGCAAAACCTCTTGTTGTGTGGCATCGACTCGCTACATCTCCTCCAAAGCTCCTAGTTGTGTATGCACTTGCAACACTGCCTCCTTACCATCTACCAACTCGAACGGAGTGAATGTCACAAGACGGGCACCACGTGCCAATAGAAAAGAACAGACTAAACAGACTTTCAGCACTTCATTAACAATTAAACTAAGAGAGAGAGAGAGAGACGACACGCGACACGGAGTGGTGGAATTCCACCCCAGAGAGTATTGGCCCCAAACCTTGGCGCCCCTTTCGGTATTTCTTTATATTGCATCAGCACAGTACAAGCCGGTACTCCAGACTCTGTACCTTCTCCAGGAAGCATGCCTGAGAATGAGCCCTAACCTCATATTTAAAGGCCCAAAACAGATACCATCCATTTCAAACAAATTCCAAACAAGATCACCAAACAAGTTCTCAAACAGATTTCAAACTTTAAAAAAATCTCGACATAAGTCAAGCTCGAAAAGTCGACTGACTTTCCATCCTGGAACCTGCACCAAAAATTAGGGTTAGGTTCATTCCGTAAAGTCGTAGCCGAGCACAGCATGGTCCATCAGCTCTTGGACAAACAATGTTTCTTTGACGGCGATGGTAGTCCCAAGATAGCAATCGCACTGGACCTCCAAGGTCATCTGCTCATGAAGAGACATCTACTGAGAGATGTCGAGAAATTTCAAGTTATAATCTACTAGGGTTTCCATGGCAAGCATTTCAAGATACCCCACTCTGCCAGAAGTTGCACTCCGAAGAAAGATGTCAAAAACCATATAACTTCGGGCATTTTTTTTATTTTTATTTTTTTTCTTGAAAGCTTGCCAAGTACTTGGAGTATGCTGCTTGGTAGCTGTAGACATCAACCGCACTGCTTCTGAGAAAAACAGTGATTTGAAACAAATCTGGATCCTTCTCTTGCAAGTGATCTTAATTGGCTTATGTCCTGTAAGACATGAGCGGTGAAGACGGGAGCGCGCCCGATGCGCGATGAAGTAAGGGTGGGAGTGGCTAATAAGTCTGGGTTGGAGGGCGAAGATACCTCAAATAAAAATTCGAATAGCTCTGTCTACTCTTTTATAGGACCGGTATGCTTTCAGAAAAGCACACGCCTGATGCTCTGATACCACTGTCACAATACAGGCACCACGTGCCAATAGAAAAGAACAGATTGAACAGACTTTTAGCACTTCATTAACAATTGAACTGAGACAGAGAGAGAGAGAGAGAGAGAGAGAGAGACGACACGCGACACGGAGTGGCGGAATTCCACCCCAGAGAGTATTGGCCCCAAACCTTGGCGCCCCTTTCGATATTTCTTTATGTTGCATCAGCACAGTACAAGCCGGTACTCCAGACTTTGCACCTTCTCCAGGAAGCATGCCTGAGAATGAGCCCTAACCTCGTATTTAAAGGCCCTTGGCCTGAAAAGCAATTACAGTGAAAAGCCTTCAAAACTCAAAAGCTTCTTGTCCAAAAAGCAATGCTAAAAGCTGTCAACGTAATTTACGGAAATCCGTACAACCTGCCACGTCATTAGCCAACGCAAACCGCGGAATTCCGTACATCATGCCCCGTCATCATGTCAGCGCAATTTTCGAAAATATGCCACGTCATCAATTTTTGTGTGTGAGCGGGTCTTGCTTTATTTTAATCCTTTGTGTCACTTGGAGCCCCATCGGACGGGGTCCCCATAAGTTGGTAGGACTTCTTCTTCTGTTACTTGTTCTTCTTAGGGTTTAGGCCCCTCGACCGGAATTTGTAAGTTGGCTCCATTCTTTAGGCTTTGACATGTCAGCAGTTTATTACAATGAAATTGGTAGCCACTTTATAAGATGTCCTGTATGCCCATAGACATTTCTTAAGATTCGCCTCACTCTACTTCCTGTTTGTAGACATAGTTCGTCAGCATCTTGATGATCTGTCCATTGGCACTCTCCACTAGACCATTGCATTGAGAATGATAAGACGCAGAAAACCGGTGTTGAATGCCCAACTTCTCAACCAATGCTCGCATAAGCCTGCTTCTAAATCCCTGCCCTTTATCAGAAACAAGCACCCATGGTACTCCAAAACAACAAATGTTATCAAAAACAAATTGAGCCACAACATGAGCATTTACCTCCGTAATTGCCTTTGCCTCAACCCACTTGGTAAGGTAGTCAATGGCTACCACAATGTATTTTTTGCAACTTGTCGACTTCGAGAGTGGACCAATGGCGTTCAAACCCCACTTTTCAAAAGCACTTTGGGCAATGATAGCCCCCTGTGACTCGGCTACCAACCGCCTCTCACCCATAGTCTGGCATTCGAGGCAGGGTTTGCACCAATAGTGCACATTCCATACTACTGAAGGCCACCAAAAACCTGCTCTTAAAACTCGAAACAAAACCTCGTCTTTACCATGATGCTCACTCTCCTCATGACATTGCCGCAACACCATGCCGATATCTTCCTTGTAAAGCACCCTCCGCAACACTTCATCTCATCCATAGGTCATCAGGTCTTCACATATCAACGTGAACTTGCGAGCCTTTTGTACTACCCTCCTCTTTTGTAGCTTGGTCAAGCCTTCTGGACACTGGCCTGAACACAAGAAGTCTTCTATCTCCTTCAGACTTTCACGGCCTACATAGGTGGTTGGGAACACATATAAGCCTGTAACATGCAAGTTGGGCCGCCTCTTGGTTTTGTTCTCTTTTGACATGCTTGAATTGAACCTCTTCATTTAAGGTGCAGCGGAATGAATGTTGTACTTTTCTCAACATGAGTGCTCCAAATTGTGCTCAACGTTCCTTTTGTTCTTATGGAAGGGAGAGCCTTCCGTTCTTAATGAGAGAGTGCAATGGACACAAACAAAGTAAATGGACATTGTGCGTGAAAGTGTATGAGATTGAGAGATAGAGAAGAGAATACGACACGAGACGTAAAACCCTCCTCCGAAGGCCCCACTCTTTATGGCGACAGTTGTCTACTTATGATTGCACAAATCTCTACAATGCTTGGACTTACCGACGATGAGGACGACGACGAGACGCGCTGAAAACTCTAAGGGCTGAAAACTCTAAGGGCTGAAATCTGCAAATCTTTATCTGCTGAATTCTGACTCTATGTCGGGGATGATGTCGATGGCGACGATGCGACGAAGACGAGCTGAAAATGCAGATGCTGAAATCTGCGTTTTCCGGGCTGAAATTGTAAACCTTGCGAAAACTGACCCTGCCGCAAGGAACTGCTGCGGGAAGGTGGGATCTGCGAGGTTCGAGACTTCTTTTGCGATGTCTAAAGGCTGAAAACTGAAAACGCTGATGCTTCTTGGTGTTCCGTCGCGGTGAATCTGCAAAACGCCGGGGCTGATCTGCAAACCAAAAACGCTAGGGCTGAAAACTGTTCTGTTGTTGCCAGATGTCCTGCAAATGCAAAACGCTAGGCTGATCTGCTGCGTCGTGATGATGCCGGGCTGATCTGCTATGCACAAATCGCCAATGCTGGTCTTGTAGATGAAAAACGCTAGGGTTGTCCTGCTGATGCAGAAAACGCTAGGCCTCTTGGGTTCTGCTGAGAAGTTGCTTGTTGAGCTCCTGCTCCTGCTCCTGCTGCCTCTTTTGCCAATTAGTGCTAGCCTAGGTTTGCTTATATAAAAACTTACTCAATTTTCCCTACCTACTTTCCTACAAAAGTCACTTAAATTAATAAGTGAAATGTCAAAAAATAGGGAAAATAGGCTAAATGCACTGGAAAATTCCCCTGAAGGATTCTGATGGATTCTGATGGGAATGCTTATGATCATGCTGTGTGCAACCAGAGGATATGCATCTACACTAAGTGTCTGGACATGCACGGTCTGCGAACAGACTCACAAGAGTGTCAGATCCTTCCTATTCTATTTGACTGACTGGACTGACGGAACCCTTGTCGTGTTGTAGCTTGTCCACGGACACATAGGGTTGGATGTGTTACATGACATCCCCTCCTTTTCAAAGTGAGGTACTGGTACCGAACTGTATGCCGTCGAGGGAGATCGCCAATAGCATCCGAATCCTGGAAGGGACTCTTCGCCGGCCCACTTGGATGTGTGGGTCGTGCGGTACTTGAACTTCATAAAGGTCTGCAACACTTGCTTCTTTGGGCCGCGCCGAAAGCGACACAAAGTCTTCTGTGGCTCCTTCAATGCTTCAACTTCGTCGAGAGTCATGCTTCTTTCTTCTTCAAGAATCTCCATGGCTGAAAATTCCTGAGACTATTTCCAACACAAAACCATGAACATACCTATTCCATGTAAAGTGACTGGAAAAAATCTTGTCTTCTCAAAAGACTATGCATGCAATGTAGATGAACAAATAGACGGAGTGCCAAACCGTTCACCACACACACACAAACAATGAGATCGAATCTTGTCTTGATGATCTAAAGCAATCTACTGTGGCAATTCACAACGGAAATGCCCATGCTTGGTGCTCATACTGTCATGTGCTCTTTCTACAAATGTGTCATGCCAAGGAAGAGACATGGAATGTGACTTCCTTGAATGCATACTTTTCAGCTTTTCATAAACAATCCACATAACATTCGTGCTCATTCATGAGTAAACGTGTTCAACGTACAATATGTCATGCCTAGGAAAAGGGATCACATAAAGACGCTGACGAAAATACAGGAAACGATCACGAATGAAACACTCGTACAATGCGTGCTGACATATCATTCGAACACATAGTACTTCTTGTAAGGGTTCTTTGGACCTAGGCTCGAGAGCCAAGATCGGTTCTTCCTGAGAGGGTTCTTTGGACCTAGGCTCGAGAGCCAAGATCGGTTCTTCGTGACTGATCGAATCTGCAACGAGGTTAGCTTCGCTAGAAAAAGCATAAACTAACTCATCATCCTTGTGAACAATCACGTCCTCTTCATGCAAATCATCATGCTTGTGAGAAATCACATCTTGATCATGCAAATCATCATGCTTGTCAGTGTCATCCAACTCATCATGCTCATCGTTATCATGCAAATCATCATGCGTATCATCATGCAAATCTTGTGTATCATGCTTTGGAGAAGACGAGTCTCCTTCTCCTGAATCTGTGCAAACTGCACCTGCACAATAGAAAAGAGTCGCAAGAACTCTTTCATGTTGCTTGTCTTTCGTGGTTCTCGCGATCCAATTTGGCTCGACTTTCTTTGGCCTCCAAGTCGTACTTGCGCTCTATGGCTGCCACGCTTTCTTCGTAGTCACGATCTATGGCTGCCATTGTTTCTTCGTAGGCCTTTCTTTTTGCTTCTTCTAACTTTCTTTCCATAAACAACTACCTCAACTCCTCCATAGGAGTTAGTGCAATCCTTGGCGTAGATGGGGAAGGGTGAGGGTCGGAAAAACCTCCTAATGGGCAAAATTCTTCTTCGCCTCTCTCATGCTCATCACCTCTAAGCGAAGTATCCATTCCGCTTCGAGTGATGACCATCCACTGAAGTCGTGGGTTCTTGTGGGTTCTTGTGGTCGTGGGTACTTAAGTTCACGAGGAACTTGGGTTCTTGGGGGTCTTGGTTCTTGGGGTTCTTGAGGGTCTTGAGGGTCTTCTTTTGCTTGCAATCCATGTTTGAGAAGGATCTTCTCTTCACCCGAGTTATGCTCTTTTCTACGGGCGCACCCCTTGGCAGCCTTGCGCTCACACCAAGGTTGCTTTTTCCCACCTCACGTCGATTGGCCAACCACTAAGTGCACGGTCCGCTCTCAATGAGTGAAAGAGGCACAAGGGGAGACTGGACAAGCCCTTCTTTCCTGGGATTCCTATCACTCTTCAAAAACACGATTAGGAATCGACACACCCAAGCGAACTTGGGTTCGTGCGACCGCAACAAGCAAAAAAAAACATGTGGTTCTTGTGGTTCTTTCCTTGAGTGATACAGAACACTGCCAAAACTCTGATACCAATGTAAGGTGTAGCGGAGTGAATGTTGTACTTTTCTCAAGATGAGTGCTCCAAACTATGCTCAAGGTTCCTTTTGTTCTTATGGAAGGGAGAGGCTTCCATTCTTAATGAGAGAGTGCAATGGACACAGACAAAGTGAATGGACACTGTGCATGAAAGTGTATGAGACTGAGAGATAGAGAAGAGAATACGACACCAGAGACGTTGTAAAACCCTCCTCCAAAGGCCCCACCCCACTCTCTATGGCGAGAGTTGTCTACTTATGATTGCACAAATCTCTACAATGCTTTGACTTGCCGACGATGTCGACGACGATGAGGACGACGACGAGACGGGCTGAAATCTGAAAACTCTAATGCTGAAATCTGCAAATCTTTATCTGCTGAATTCTGACTATGTCGGGGACGATGTCGATGGCGACGATGCGACGAAGACGCGCTGAAAATGCAGATGCTGAAATCTGCGTTTTCCGGGCTGAAACTGTAAACCTTGCGGATATTGACCGTGCGGCGGGAAACTGCTGCGGGAAGGTGAGATCTGCGAGGTTTGAGACTTCTTCTGCGATGTCTAAAGGCTGAAAACTGAAAACGCTGATGCTTCTTGGTGTTCCGTCGCGGTGAATCTGCAAAACGCCGGGGCTGATCTACAAACCAAAAACGCTAGGGCTGAAAATTGTTCTGCCGTCGCAGGATGTCCTGCAAATGCAAAACACTAGGCTGATCTGCTGTGCACATATCGCCAATGCTGGTCTTGTAGATGAAAAACCTAGGGTTGTCCTGCTGATGCAGAAAACGCTAGGCCTCTTGGGTTCTCTTGAGAAGTTGCCTGTTGAGCGAGTGCTCCTGCTGCCTCTTCTGCCAATTAGTGCTAGCCTAGGTTTGCTTATATAAAAACTTACTCAATTTCCCCTACCTACTTTCCAACAAAAATCACTTAAATTAATAAGTGAAAAGTGTCAAAAATAGGGAAAATAGGCTAAATGCATTGGAAAATTCCCCTGAAGGATTCTGATGGATTCTGATGAGAATGCTTATGATCATGCTGTGTGCAACCAGAGGATATGCATTTACACTAAGTGTCTGGACATGCACGGGTGAACAGACTCACAAAAGTGCCAGATCACTTCCTATTCTAGACTGACTGGACTGACAGAACCCTTGTCGTGCTGTAGCTTGTCCACGGACACATAGGGTTGGATGTGTCACGTGACACTTCAAAAAACTAAAACAACTTTTTAATAGCAAAGAACCAATGCTTCAATTCATCCCGTTTTACCTGCCATTGGCCTAGCAGTTGCTTGATGACCAACAAAGCATCACCCTTCACCACCAATCTTGAAATACCGAACTCCATGCACTGCTTCAAACCTAAATGCAAAGTAAGATACTCCGACTCATTGTTGGTGTGAACATCCTCCAAGATGTAAGCCTTTGAAAAGATCACTTTACCATGTGGGTCCTGTATTATGCACCATCAAACCACATAATAAATGCTTCGTCCAAGTCCGGCTCTTCTTTAGCTTCATCTCACACCACCCTTAGAGAAACTAGCAACTCGACATCCTTATTGACCAAAATATATGCCAAATGAGATCGACCAGTGTGGTCGACCTTGAACTCAAACCCGAACTCCTGCAATTCTATCACCCACTTCATAATCCGCTTCCCTGGCTTCAAGTGCAACCCCACTTCAGGCAATAGGTTGTTAGCCAGACTCATAAAACTTACTAACAATGAGATACACTTTGAACTTCCTGCAAGCAAAGACTAAAGCCATCACCCACTGCTCTGCTTCAGTATAGGTCGTCTCTCTGGGACTTATCACCTTGCTCTCGAAGTAAACAGGCTTGTAGCTTCTTCCCACCTTCTGCAACAACACCACTCCAATGGCCACAGTACCTACCGTCATAGCAATGTAGAAATCGTCTTCTTGGTTGGGACGGCACACTATAGGGAGCTGAACACTTCTTGAGCTTCTTCATCCCATTGAAACCCATGCACCTACTGAGCCCTTTGTTGAAGAGGATACACATACTCGGAAAACATCCAAAAAAACCATGACAGATACTTCAACTTATGCACAAACGAAGCCAAACCTTGAGCACTGGAAGGAGGCTCCATCAAAACTAGGGCCTTAACTTTCTCTGGATTCGTTTCAATTCCATTCTATAACACCACATGGCCTAGCAATGACGCTCGAGGTTGTGCTAGCTTGCACTTCTTCGGGTTCAATTGAACTCCCTCTTCATCCAACCTTTGAAAACACGAGTGCAACTTTGACAAGTGCTCCACTCTAGAGCTATAGCATCAAAAATCATCCATGAATACCCTGATAAACATGCCCAAGTAGGGACCAAACACCTTATTCATCCAATCCTAGAAAGTAGCATAAGAATTTACCAATCCAAATGGCATCGTACGGTAGGTAAAACATCCCCAAGGAGAGACAAGCGCGATCCCTATATGAAAATATCCTGAAAATCATCCATAATTGAATACCTTTCATGGCCGCCTACCTTGATTCAAAATCTCGTCCTGGAAGGGCAGTGGGTAGTGGTTCCGCTTCGTGGCCGCATTCAATGGTTTGTAGTCAACACATACTCTCCACTTTCCGTTCTTTTTTGGAGAGTAACCTACTGGAGAAACCCACTCCGACTCCTTCAAAGGATAGATGATACCTGCCTCATACACCTTTTCTTTACCTTTGCGAGCTCTGCTTTCCCTTTTGGTCTCTGTTTCCCTTTCAGTTCTTGCCCTTTGATGGCCACGACCTCAACCTTTGCTTATCCACCCCGATAATATTTACTCTAGGGTTCTCACCATCGTCGGGCGAGGACGGCTGCACTGGATCTTCAATTGTCTGCTCTCTCTGGCTACTCAAATGCCCTTGCCTACTGCCTCTGTCAAATTGCGGATACATACCTCCCCTTTCTCTTGATGGCTGGGGGCAATCCAATGCGTAGTGCCCCTCTTCTCCACACTTGTAACATCGGCCAGGCAACCGTCTCGCCTTGCCTCACACCCGGAACACAAAACAAACGCCTTTCTATAGCCTAGGGTATACACAGCACCCCTAACCACTCAAATTCACCTTCAAAACCACACAGTATCAACTGCAAACATCCGCCCAATACACCAACACACACCTATCCGTCTTGAAAAGCTCAAGCACACACCACGCATACACAAAAATCTTGATTCCACTCCACGATTACACACAAACCTCTCTCTCTCACACACTTTGCACACCACAACTTCAGTTCGGGGTTACAACGCATCAACACCGACACCACGGAGTTAAGCACAAGAATAAAAGAAAAGAGGACAAGGGAACGACACAGTGCCGAGAAATGGTGAGCTTTTCCTTCAAAAATGATTACAATATCCCCTTGTACTGTGCAGGGCACTCTTCTCCTAGCTCTCTTTCTCCACCACGTTGAGAACCCCAAAAAAAAACCCCTATGTGGGCGTGCATGCTTTGCTTTAGCAACTGCTTTTTTTATCAACCACTTTCTTTAGTAACCAGATGGGTGAACACCCCCCTTGCTATTCCCCGCACCCTTAAAATCCAAGGCGCCGCATGTTATGTCCCGCTCATAGGGGAGGGGATCTAGCCCAAACATCGTCGGGATGGGCGTCCAGTGTCCAGGCGGATGTAGTGTGAACCCGGCCAATGTGGCCGGCCATTATTTTAAAAGGGAGGCCAAGGCCTCATTTGTAGTTAGTGACCCTCCACTGGCAGAGTGCCAGTGGGTAGCCAGTGAGGCTAGGAGTGTGCGAGGTCACCTCGAGGAGGTGAGGCTGGGTGGTATGGGACGCTCGGTCTTACAGTGGTGCACGCCTACGTCCTAGGACACTAGCCCCAGCACGAGGGTGCTACTAGATGGTGGCTATGGTCGAGTGGTTCGTCCGACACGTGTCTGCACCTCTGCAGGCGCGTGTCTGTAGGCGGTCCGTGTAGCCAGGAGATCGACACTCCGCGTGCGTTTCACTGTGTGAGTCTCCTCTCCCTTTTGGAGCCTCGACGGCACCGTCGATGCTCCCCAGCTTCCCCTTGAAAAGTATGGGCCCTTAAGGGCACGAGACCACACCTACGAGCTCCCACGTCATCTCCCGCCTCATCAACTCACGGCCGCCGAGAAGGCCGACGACACCGCCACCATCATCACAGACATCGCCGGTTCACACCCGCGCACAGCACCCATGGGACATACGCCATAGCTAGTGAGTTCCCAACGAGCTCTCTCTCTCTCCCATCTCTTCTCCCAAATTGCCTCACGGCCCAGCCCAAATACCCGAGGGTTTTTGTCCCTCTCTTTGCATGTGGTGCCATTCCATTGCCACGTGGCAGTCATTGGTCCCCCCAAGCTTATAAACTTCCCAAAACATCCCCAAAGCACAACAAAATTCTCTTTTTTACCCCACTTTCTCGGTGTTGCCATATTCTGCCTGAAGATCCAATCACCGAGTCGCCAAAACCTAGTGGAAACTGCGGTTCCCTACTCCAGTCGTACAGATCCCGCCGCTTTTTGATTTGCCGGGCAATCCAACCTATGTGACCAAAATTGGGAAAACCCATATGGCACCTCATCGCCGTCAACTGCCACAAGCTTTGACTTGCAACGTCTAGCTGACCAGGCATCCGATTGACGAGTTGTCACTTCCTATCAACTCCATACATCATCCACTACCTCTGCAAACCCTGGAGAGGCCCAAAAATCTCCCATTTGCACGCTTTCTAATGCAGTCCAGCGGGCACATAACTAGCCCCTCTAAAAACTTCGATTGGCCATATCTCTCCCGTCTAAGCTCCGATTGGTAATCCAAAAGGACCGACATGATCCATAATTCGAGCACTTAACGTCTATCCACTGAAACCAACCATGGCCATCTGTCGGGAATCTACAAACCACTTCAACTCTAAATAGCAATAACTTGCAATCCATAGCTCCGTTTGAGGAGCCGTCTGGACCAATTTCTAGAGCACTTTGAACACTACATTCCAGAGCATCAATTCATCACTTTGAACACCTGGACCTGGCAACCCAATTGGCCCCTTCTGGAGATCTTTTGGCCTAAGGAACCACATCAACCATACATTTCAGCTCTCACCTACCTGCCCACGTCTTTTGTATCTACCTTAGCACTCCAGTTTGCACCTATATGCATACATAGCACTGCACGGCACATTTCCCAGCATCGACCAACTTCGGGAGTCAATAGACTCATGAAGACAAAGAGGCAGCCAAGGACACACAATCGCAGAGCAAACTATCCTGGCTACTTACACCTCACATCAAGGAAGAACTGGAGAGAGAGAGAGAGAGAGAGAGAGAGAGAGAGACGCCGAGATCTTGCCGGTATGGTTGCCCTATAGTGACGGTGAAAATCTCTGCTCTCCTAGGTCGGCACCATCAGAAAGGTACTCTTACCTATGGCTGTGATGCCCACTTAATGGGATCATAGTTACCCGGAACGGGGAACGGCAACATGCATGAAATGCCATTCCCTGTTTCGGATACTCACGTTTGAAACATGGAACGGGGATTCGGAACGGAAAATTGTGATGGGAACGGGGAACGGGAACCTGAAAATGGCCATTCCCTGTTACTATGAATGGGATGCCCTGAGGGGAAGAAATGGAGGGAAATCTACTGGCCCCTGCCCCTATGGAAGAAGCGCCTGCTGCCCTCTACATAGGCCACAAACGTCAGGGCTGCCAGCCAAAAACCCTGGCATGGCTGGCTGCCGGCTGCCCCAAAAGTTAAAACGCAGGCATGGGAAGCTGCCCAAAACGTTGGGCTGCCCCCCCTCCTGCCCATCGGCCATGGCCTCAAAGGGCTGCACTGCGATGCCTGAGAGTACCTCCTCCTGCTCGCCTATGTAGGCCAGAAACCAACCTGCCCAACCCACATGCTCAGCCCCATGACCATAAGTGAAAAATAGCAGTAAGGCTGTGCAAGCTACGCACTAGCATGAGAGTGGACGTGGCTACTTGGGCAATGAGCGGCGGCAAAGGCATGCGAGGCAACGACGACGGAGCTCGCAAGGGGCCACGCGGAAGGAAGTGACCAACGGGTTGTCATGAGCATCAAGCATGCACTTGCTAGAGCAACACCCCCACCACCACCCTCTTCCTTCACGCTCTGACAAGTAGATTGCATGACCAGAACCTTCTAGGCGGTTCCGTCCCGTCATTTTGGACCAAATGGTTAAGTTCCCACTTTTACCCATATTTATGGGGTTTTAGATTTTTCTCTGTAATTTTGTTGGGTGATTGACTTACCTACACCTACTTCTTTATATGTGCCTAGGGTGGGTAGGCTCACATGTGGTTTTGAGTTAGTAGAGTCTGCTCATTCTCTCTCCAGTATTTTCTCTCTTTCACTCTCTCACCCTTCCACATACTCGCACTCTCACATGATCAACAAGTGAAAATCCAGAAGCTTTAGAACTTTTGTAGCAAATGCCCATTGCTTGTCCTTCACTTACAAACAAATCGTAATTAAGCTTCCGGGAAAATCAAGCCTCTAGTTTAACTTGTGAGCAACACAATGTGCAAGAGGTAGTAGCAATGAAGCATAAATCGTACATCCATAGAATGTGATGTGTGCTGTTCATGATGTCCCATGTGGTCTATGAGAAAAAGTGGCACAGCAAGGGGGGAGAGAGGAGAAGAGGTCCAAGGACATTGGTACGATATGCTTTGCACAGGTAGATGATCTGAATAGATTAAGTATCCACGTAAAGAGGAGATGCAACCCAAAAAAAGACATGCTGGAAGTAACGAGAACCAGTCCATAATCATACCAGAAGGCCCAAGCCGAAGTTCTAGGTCATAATCGTCCAATACTGGAACATGTACAGGGTGAAAGGATGTGTTTATGCTAGCCTGCAAACCACTCCGCTGCAACGAGATCAAAATTTCAGTGACATGGAGCAGGTAAGACGTACATCTAGTCCCCTATAACCACACAAAGAAAACAAATAATTGTTAATAGCACCGAGCCCCTAGTCTCAGGCACTTGCAAGCCTGGTTTTCTTATCTAAGAGTGAAGAAATGGCCTACTCACATCATGGAAGCCAGTCCAATTTTTTCTACTTACGTTTGAAACAGTAATGACGCAAATTCAGAGGTGAATACTGCTCGAGTATTAAACAGATTACGACTCCAGCATGAGACACAAGCTCTTCACTTCAGATATTCAACCAAGAAGTATAACGCGTGAAAGGGGTAGACCTGAATAGAAGAATGAGGAGCAAAGACTCGCACATCGTCATCGTCATCTTCAATGATAATCGTGTCGACAGCCGTGCCCATAACGAAAAAAACGCTCTTGGGCGTCTGGAGGGCTTAAGCTCTCTGCGTGGGTTGATCCCGATTGCGGAAAATGCAGGGGGCTTAAGCTCTTAGCGAATGAAGCCGAGAGCTTCAGCGCTCTCTCTTACTCTCTCGATATCTCTTTCTCCCTGCGTACAAGCACAGTGAGACTCCCTTTGGACTTTCGAAAGACGGGCCTGGACCTTCTCCCAAACTTCGCCCACATAGTGAGAATAGTCCTCCGTATCTCCATTCCTGCATTTATTTATATTCATTCCAGATTGAAGGATAACCTATTAACCTCATTACTCTATAGAATACATGAAGCAAAAAACTTGTATGGTGGGTGGCCTTGTAAAGGAGGAGAGGAAAGGGTGAAGGAGCATTTGCAATGCTTTTGATGCCTGAATGCACATAAGCAAAGCATTGAACACTAGAGCAATTGCAGGCCGAGCAGACGCACCCTGAAAACACCATGGCCTAGAAGTATTAGTCTATGTGTATTGTGAAGTGTGGCCTATCTTTGATTTCTTTTTGCCGCAGCAGGCGGCCACTGTGCCGGAGGTAGAGGGAGTCTCACTCGCTACTAGAATACATGAAGCAGAAACTTGTATGGTGGGTGGCCTTGTAAAGGAGGAGAGGAAAGGGTGAAGGAGCATTTGCAATGCTTTTTGATGCCTGAATGCAACACAATAATGCTCACACAAATACACACCAACTTCGAATGTAGCAAGCAAGCAAAAGTCAAGAACTTGTGAGAGTCATCTAGACATAGGGGTTGAAGGCAGCTACTACTCTCTTTGAACAAAAATGATTGCACCCACATGGTATAAGAGGGCTTTTCTTCCTCCAAATATCTTAGCTTCTTTCATCCGCTACACAACTCATAAGTTGGAATAAGATACATAGCGCAACGATACCTCCGCTGAAATAGTTTAAATCAAGCCAATTTTGGTTGCATATATAGTAAGAACCTAGAAAGAGTGAGAGCGGCATGGAAATCATATTATAGCACCCGTGGAGGGGGACACACACACACACACACACACACACATGTGGCACAAAATTTTCATCAAAACCCCTACTCACTCAGGTTTAGCAAACGGACTCTCCTCCCTACCTCATCCACCTCAAGTTGCTGCTCTACCATCTCATCAAGTCAATTGTTGTTACATTAGATATGGGACCCACACTTTTGATTTCTTTTTGTCTAGATCCTAGAGAGGAGGCTAGTAGCCTTACCGACAATTGAAGGTACATATAGACATGGGGCAACTTGCTAGTGTATGTCTCCACTGTGGGAAACCAAGGCCACTTTTCAAAAATCTACTATGACCATAGCTCTACTGACGATGTTCTCATGCCAATTTATGTTAGAATTAAGACCCTTGCTCCTTGTATCCAAGGAGCAAGTATTTGGTCAATCTATTCAAGAATCTCCACGATTAGCTCCATCTCCTCAAAGACTCTAAGCATCTAGAGGCAACTTTTATTTGGAGGAAAGGTGCCCCAATCTTACATAACTTCATGCTTTGAGATATTGGACAAAGGCAAAAGCCTACAGATGTTGATGGATTTCAACCCACCCCCCACCCCCCCCAAGAAGAGCATTTGGAACAAGAGATTTTCCTCTAGCCACATTGACCCCAATATGTTTCAGTAGTTTGATAACCCCATAATCACCCCAATACTAATGTTTCTATTGAGTAAAAAATGGCCAATTCATAAAATAAGAAGTAGCACTTGGACCCTCCAACGATCTATGTATATGAATGAAGTTGACCCTGACAATGATGGTTGTGATACTCAAGTGATTCTTAATACTCATTAACAAAAGTATTACGTACAATGTATAAGGTCTTAATTACCCTAACAAGATTTTAGCTTTTAATTAATGGTGTTTAGCTTAATCAAATTGACCTTTCTCCAAGCCTCCAAGCCCCAATTTTTATAAAAACTCATGAACCATGTAACATAGTCAAAAGCTTTGGCAAAATCCAAATACAACAAAACTATAATTTGCTTGGTCCTCATTGCATGATTTATGCCAAGGTGCACTAATAAAATTCTATCATGAAAACTTTTGGCTCTAATTAACACATGTTATCATTTATGCACTATATTTTACAGGAGGAATGGATCCTTTGTGCATGACTTCTGCTAGAAGCTTATAGAGCACTCCCATTATTGTGGTTGGTTTCCGATGGCCAAGATTTGTACAAAAAAATTCTCAGGGATGAGTTTGATTATCCCTTTTTTAACTATCTTTTTTTTCACCGAGGAGCCATGCATACAGACAACCATATGTGATTAATCACATGAAGAAGTAATTGCTCAAGAGAGTTCCTAAAAGCCAGTAAGAACACCTTAGACAACCCACAAATGTCCGGGGTTTTCTCACTTCCCAAAGCTTTCAAAGCTAGTAATATTTCATTGGATAATCAATTAGAGACTCCACTCTAGAAGCTTAGGATGTCTCAAAACAGGGGCACGCCAATTGAAGCATGATATCCATTGCCTGATCCAGTAGAGGAAGTATGTGCTTGCTTATTCAAGTTCCTTTCAAAAGTCAAATTGGTAGTGTTTATAACACAATTGTTGCATCATCCCCAAGTACCTGAACCAACACATTTCTTGTATGTTTAGTATTTTGATTATAAATAAATGCTTTGGGAGTATCCTGTGAATCCTCAAGTTCTCTACGTCTTTCTAAAAACCTTAGCTTCCTATTAGACTCCATCTCATGATCTATATCACCTTCTTACAATCGGCAAACAACTAGAAATCCTCATTAGACAAGGAATCAGTGCCAAATCCTAGAAGCCAAAATGTTAATAGATGGGCTTTCGACTTGAAATCTATAAATGTATTTCCTTGCTCGACTCTCGGGTCTTGTCTAGTGTATTGGTGAATGGAAACTTTCATCGAGAAAGCCCATCTCCACATCTGCCACACAAGGGTTCCTTCTAAGTCCATTGCTTTTTTTGTGGCTACACACCCTTCTTTGCTTTCTTGAACATCAAGCACATTTTTGAAAACTTATAGGTCTCAAAATTGGGCAATAGGAGTTGATTGGACTAGGTTTTGTTAATGACACCTTGTTATTTTTGAAAGCAAACAACAACATATCTATTTTATTTGCATTAATCTTTTATATGGATGCTAGTTTGGATTGAATTGTAAATATATATAGCTATATTGATAGATCTAAATGGTACTTTGATCATTTAAAATACATGGGCTATGACGGTGGAATGGATGTTACTAGTAAACGATATGTTGCTTACGTGTTAATCAAATGCATATCAAGATAGTTACTTGACTTTGAAATAAATAGCCAATTCATGCGCAATTGATGATATCTAACAAGATCCTACTATACTACCACATATTGAGACATCAAGGCTACCCAATTGAGGATGTTGCTAGTAAACATTGGACTGATTGGGTATTAATAAAATGCATAACAAGGAAAGCTACCTGGCGCTGAGATAAATAGCCAATTCATTTGAGATTGTGGATAGTGTAATCAGTTTTGATGTGTAACCTAATGTTCTTTCTAACCCTACTTGACTTAAAAGACATACATTTTTCACAATTTTAAATTTCTTGACTCTAACACAAACCCTCTGCTTGGATGAAATGGGAGCTTTTTGCAAATGCTTTACGTACTCACACAAGGAGAGTCCATCTCCATACATCATATGTTTATAACAATTATTCTTTGGCCACTCAACTGCGGGATTGCATTCATGCTTTTGCGATATAGGGGCAGTATACTTTCATGGTCATTGGTTAATGTATAATCGGAACAAAATATTTTCTCATGCTCCCTTAAAATGGCCTTTATTTGCATGGCGCAAATATGGTTACATCTTTGGAAATTCACTTGCTGTAGCAACATAGAACTAGTTACACGTGAGGTGTCGAATGTTTGTTTTTTGAGCTATGTATTTAGGTCCCCATGTACTAGGTGCAAGAAACTCTAGAAGGGAGTGCATCGTCTGTAATAATAGCATGACTCGTAAAGGCCATGTAGGGGGAAGAAGAAGATGATGAGAGTCAAGATTGGGGGAACACACAACTGCTAGCTCACAATGCTTGTGTGTCTCTTTATTAGCCACATGCCCTTTACCCAACAATCTCCCCCTTAAAGGCCAATGTGGCCGTAAGTGACGACCATATCTAGTATGTACAACCGTGAAGCACGACAGCTTCACCCTTGTACAAAAAAACTTCTCCATGTACACCCATTAACTCAACGCAATGTGCAAACCGCCTCGTAGCTAGGCTCTTTGTAAGAGCATCTGTTGGGTTGTCATCAGTGTGGACCTTGACAAGCTCCAAGTGCTTATCCGTCAACGCATCTCGAATGAGATGATACCTCACCTCAATGTGTTTCTTCAACTTTTGACTTGGAATGAAACACGGGATTCCTTGCCAAAACAATGACACTCTAACTATCACAATGCAAAACTGGAACGTGTTGAATGTCTAGATCTCCCCCTAAACGTGCCAACCATATAGCTTCTTTGCTAGCATTTGACGCTACAACATACTCAGCCGTTGTAGTGGAAGAAGGCGTACAATCTTGGAGAGATGATCTCCAAGAAATGGCTCCTCCTATAAATATGAAAATGTAGCCAGACATAGATCTCCTACTATCTTTGCAACCCGCATAATCTGCATCCGTGTAACCAACAATAGATGCATCAATGTTGCCGAAGAGTAAACACATGCTTGATGTACCCTCCAAGTATTTGAGGACATGTTTCACCGCTATCCAATGTTGCTTGCCAGGATTAGCCATATATCAACTAACCACTCCCACTGCAAATGCAATGTCTAGCCTCGTATATCTACCATAGCATACATAAGACTACCTACAGCCAAAGAGTATGGCACACTTGCCATTTCTGCTCTCTCAGCATCTCACTTGGGAGAATCATCCTTGCTAAGTTTCAAATATGACGGTAGTGGGGTACTCATTGCCTTCCCCTCTGCATATTGAAACGTTGCAAGACTTTGTGGATATAGGATTCTTGAGATAACTCAAGAATGTCTCTTTTCCCGTCTCTTTTGATACACATATAAAT
Source organism: Adiantum capillus-veneris (assembly GCF_014529385.1). Taxonomy (NCBI): domain Eukaryota; kingdom Viridiplantae; phylum Streptophyta; class Polypodiopsida; order Polypodiales; family Pteridaceae; genus Adiantum; species Adiantum capillus-veneris. The sequence continues at coordinate 64,731,639 of NC_140935.1, forward strand.
AAATGATTTGCTTCACCCAAATATTTCATAGCAAAGTTTCTTCAACTTATCAATCTCCTCAGTGGACTTTCCTGCAATGAGCATGTCATCTACATATAAAATGGGAATGACCAAAGAACCATCACTGATTTTCCTTGTATATAGGCAGTGATCCTCTTAACTCCTTCTAAAACCCTGGGACCACATAAAAGCATCAGATTTTTTATACCATTGCCTTGAATCCTGCTTCAAGCCATAAAGTGTTTTCTTGAGTTTGCATACAAGCTCCTCCCTACTAGGCTGTTCAAAACCTTTAGGTTGCTTCATGTAAATATCCTCTTTTAGATCCCCGTGAAGAAAAGTTGTCTTCACATCCACTTGGACAAGCTCCATGTCCTCTATGGCTACTAGGCTAAGCATTGTACACAATGTATTCATCTTGACCACTAGCGAGAAGATTTCGTCAAAATCAACTCCCTTTTGCTGCTTGAATACCTTAGCAACCAATCTGGCCTTGTACTTAGGCTTAGGATCATTGGATGCAAACTTCTTCTTGTAAACCCGTTTGCAAGGTAAAGTGTGCTTGCCTTCTGGAAATTTAACCAAGTCTATGTCTCATTGTTCACAATCGAGTTGTACTAAGATTGCATGGCCTGGATCCCTTTTGCTGCTTTAATCCCTTAGCAACCAATCTGGCCTTGCACTTAGGCTTAGGATCATCGGCTGTAAACTTCTTCTTGTAAAGCCATTTGCAAGGTAAAGCGTGCTTGCCTTCTGGCAATTCAACCAAGTTAATGTCTCATTGTTCACAATTGAGTTGTACTCAAATTGCATGGGAGTAAAGCGTGCTTGCCTTTTGGCAATTCAACCAAGTCCCATGTATCATTGTTCACAATTGAGTTGTACTCAAATTGCATGGCCTGCTCCCACTTGACCTTGTCATCCATTTGCGTGGCTTCTTGATAACATGATGGCTCATCACAGTCTGTCATCATAATGTAATCCAACCCTGGCTGAAACCGCTCAGGAGGATGTGAGGATCTATTAGATCATCGCAAAGCTTGGCTACTTCTCTTTGACTTGTCAATTGGAGCGCTGCTAGTGGAAGGTACATCACTAGGCTTCTGAGTTGTCGCAAATTTTGAGGTAATGTCCTCGAATGTGACCTTTCTGTACTCAATCTCTTTAATAGGTTTCTTATGCATCTTTGATTCATTGAAGGTCACATGTGAACTGCAAATTACTTTGCGTGATTTGGGTGCCAGAGACGACAACCCATCTCTCCATATGCACCATAACCAAGGAAAATGCACTTATGTGACTTTGGGTCTAGCTTTTTTTGAAGCTCTTTGGGCACATGTGCATATGCCTCGCATCCAAAGAAGCTTAAGTGATCATAATGTGGCTTCTTGATAGACCACAGCTCCTCTAGAATCTTGTGATCCAATGGTGTGCTAGGTGACCTATTGAAAATGTGTACCGCTGTGAGTACTACTTCTGTCCAAAAACCTTGAGTCAGATTTTCCATAGAAAGCATGGTTGTGACTCACTCCTAAATCATTCAATTCATCCTTTCTGCAATTCCATTTTGATTAGGTGTGTAAGGTGCAATAAGCTGCCTCTGAATACCTCTCTTATTGCAAAAATTCTCAAAATCCTTGAGACGTATTCTCCACCATTCTTAGTCCTCAAGCATTTGATCTTCTTGCCAAATTGATTCTCTACCAGTGCTAAGAATTTTTGAAAAGTAGAGAAGACCCGATCCTTATGTTGTAAAGTATAAACCCACACCTTTCTCATGGAATATTCTATGAAATACACAAAATAGCTAGCTTCCCCTAGAGAATTGGTCGGTATAGGACCACAAACATCACTATGTACAAGCTCTAGTGGCTGCAAATGCTTCTTATTCAATGGTGATGCGGTCATCCTAGTTTGCTTACCATAGATGCAACGCTCACACATAGAAAAATCAAAATAACTCAACACAAGCAAGTACATAAAATGAGCTAGTGTTTTCATTCCCTTTTGGATCATATGGCTTAGCCGACTATGCCATAACTCAGTAGACGGCAGCTCGGCTAGGGATATACAATCCTCTTTACACACAAAACAAACATAAAGTAAAGTGTGCCATGTTTCTGACCCCTGAGAATCACAAGATTTTCCTTGCATATTGACCATGAACCATTCCTAAAGATTGTCGTGTAACCTAAACTGTCAAGCTGACCAGCAGATATCAAACTTTTTGCTAACTTGGGAACATGTCTGACATTTTTGACTATGAATTCCATGCCATTTTTCATGATTAGCTTGATGTCTCTAGCACCATGTATCTCAAGCTCATACGTATCACCGAGCTTGACATTGCCATTAGTATGTGCATACGTAGAGAACCATTCTCTATGAGGTGCCGCGTGGAAACTGGCTCCAAAATCTATGACTCGATTCTGATCAAAGCTAGCACCTCGTGCAAGAAGAGCACCTGGACTAAGATCTATTGTAAAAATGAGAACATCTAAGGAACTATGGACCTCGGGAACATCTACAATTTAGGGAGACTCTATCACATTGAGCTCCTCAATCTTAGCTTTGCCCTTGCTATCACTGTCAGACTTCTTGTCATCTTTAAACTTTTTCTTCTCTCTCTGCCATATGCGACAATCTTTCTTTACATGTCCTTTCTTATGGCAATGGTAGCACTCGACATTGCGCAGAGAACCTCTAGATTTGCTTTGACAATCCTGCAATTAGTACTTTTGGCATGGTTATGAGTGTGACCTCACTGACCTTTGCTACTAGCAACATATGCATCACCTTGCTTTGCAGGTTCCATAGACTTCCTATGTATCTCTTCAATGAGTAGACTGGAAAATACCATATCATAGGCCAACTTGCCCTCAAGTAAAGAGTTGCTAATCGTTGTGCAAAATATGTCCCATGAGAAAGCTTCTTCATCAAGTACACTTTGTTACTTGCACTCTTGCTCTCATACGTGTTACACCCATGTTACAGAGCTTTTCCCACAAGGATTTGGCAGTGGCTTCATCGACTATGGTAAAGTAGACAAACTCGGCTAAGTGAAAGTGAATTGTGAACCTTGCTTTCACATCCAACATTTCCCTTGCGCTTCAGTATAGCCATATTCCTCTGCACGCCTAAAGATTGGTTCTAATTGACCTTTTTGAGCCAGCACATCTTGGATTTGTAGTTTTCATACAGAAGAATTTGTACCGTCAAATTTTTTGATATCTTAAATATCTTTTTCAACAAAAGATGCATGTTTGAAAGACCTAAGAACTTTGTGAATGAGGCCAAAATTTATGGCAAAAAAACCTCGCTAGACTTTGACAGAGTCTCCTTCATAACGAGGATAAAATCTCAAGCCAAAAGAGTGCTCCAAAATGCATGAAACGTATAAATGAACTCGAAGAAATTTTTTGGCAGAGTCTCCTTTGTTTGAGGAGTGAAAACTTAACCGACACGACTCATAAAACGCATAAAAACCATCTCAAAAGAGTGAATCTAGGCATACACTGTCAACTTTCACTGCCAAACGACCGCCATACTCGACGTCGAGCAAAATATCTGACGAGATACATAGCCTATGGCGAGGGTACTGTAATGGGGAACTCCAACAACATGTATCATCGAAGGTATCTCAACATTCAAGAATATCTGACCTCAAAAATAACCTTACGCACAACCCTCCAGAGGCTAAAGCAGGCACAAAAGGACTAGCCACAGTCTTAGAAACGGCTCTTTTGGTTCGAGTCTCAAAAAAGCTGAGAAAACTGCCAAAAAATGACTCCGCACAATATACAATGGGCAGTAATTGCAACTCAATATACATGAAAAATCGCACACAAACAGGCACTGAAAAACTGCTGCCTGCAGTAAACAAATCCCTGCGGGGATATGTACTCTCAAATGAGTTCAATAGCATTGTTTGTGCTCAAGAAAGTATGCATCTGTCAAACGCATAGCCATCCATAGAGAAACTGCAACCAAAATGACTGCCAAGAATGCCTGAAAGGTGCTCTACATGTGCGTGTCTAAAAACTTGGAGAAATGGGGTGTATGTGGGCTTAAAATCCCCCCTATGAACCTACATGTTGATGTAAACTAGGAAGTCGATGCCAATTTCCATCATTCGACGGAAATATGCTAGCCAAATAGATAGGAGCCAAATAGCCACCAAAGATCGAAATTGAAACTATGTGGATGTGCTTGATGCTAATGCAGGGTGTTACTTCTCTATGATATAGGTACCTCGCCATGTGACCAGATTCTCAACAAATCTAATGTGCAATCCCTTGAACCTTAGCTTACCTCGAAGCACTTGGTCGCATGGAGAAGATGCCGGTCACTGCTCCTAGAGCTTTGATGCGAGTTGAAGGGCGCGTAGCCCGTGCATGTGCGTGCAAGGAAGGGGGAAGAAGAAGACGAGGAGAGTCAAGATTGGGGGAAACCCACAACTGCTAGCTCACATCTCTTGTGTGTCTCTTTATTATTTATTTTGTATAAAGGAACAATGAAGGGTTAGTGTACAAGGGAGTTAATAGGTTACGTTCAAATGGGTGGACAGCCACATGGCCTTTACCAAACAGTAAGGAGCTTCTATTTCCTTCTTTTCAGTCAAAAGGACATACCTATTGCATATGGGATACATAATTGCTTGGCGTGAACTGTGTGCTCTTATTCATGGATTGCAAGTTCCCCTCAATGATTGGGAGCTATCCACTTCATTACCAAAGTTGGTGGACCTCAAACACTACTAACGTGTACAAAGTGCCCGCTAATAATAGTGACATAACCTAAAGATGTTGTGACCCGTTGAAGATGCACAAATCAACTACGTGGTGGCTCAAAAGATTGACCTCTTATGGTCTTTGCATTGTGCAGTCAAACATAACATTTTTTAATCAAGATATTAGCATGTGCCCTCCCTTTTGTGAGGAAGTTGGTGTGGTCGTGTGTGTGGGTGTAGGAAGAGGAAGAGAAGAAGAAAAGAGTAATTGGGAGAAACATCATACAATGAGAAGTCACAATGTGTTTCCTTTATTGTATATAGACTTGAAGAGTAAACCAAATTAATGAGTTAGTGTGTAGAGGGTGTTAGTCACAGATGGGCGGCCATAGGCCTTTACCCCAACAATCTCCTAGTTGAAGAACATTGTGGCCATAAGCGGCTATGATTAAAACTAGTATTTACAATCGTGAAGCGCGACAACTTCACCCTTGTATGGATTGTGATCACCCTACATCCATTAACTCAATGCAATGTGTAAATCACTCCATAGCCAGGCTCTTCATAAAACATTCGTTGGGTTGTCATCAATGTGGACCTTGACAAGCTCCAAAGGCTTATTTGTTAATGCATCCCAAATCAGATGATACCTCACCTCAATATGTTTTTCCTTGGAGTGAAACACGGGATTTCTTGCCAAAGCAATGGCAATCTGACTATCACAATGTAAAACTAGAACTTATTGAATGTCTAAAAGGCTCCCACTAAACGTGCCAAGCATATAGATTTCTTAATAGCATTTGACACCGCAATGTACTTAGCCTCTGAAGCGGAAGAAGAAGTACAATTTTGGAGAGATGAATGCAAAGAAATGGCTCCTCCCACAAATATGAAAATGTAGCCAAAAATAGATCTCCTTCTATCTTTGTAACCCACATAGTCTGCATCTGTGTAATCAACAAAAGATGCATTGCTGATGTTACCAAAGTGTAATTACTTGCTCATTGTACCCTTCAAGATTTGAGGATGTGTTTCACCACTATCCAGTGCTGCTTGCCAAGATTCGTCATGTACCCAACAACCACTCCCATTGCAAATTCAATGTCTAGCCTAATAGCTACCATAGCATACATAAGGCTATGATTTGGGAGAATCTTCCTTGCTTAGTTTCAAATATGATGATGGTGGGGACTCAATATCTTACGCCCTTTTGCATGTTGAAACACTGCAATACCTTATGGATATAACATTCCTGACACAACTCAAGAATATTGCTTTTCTTGTCTCTCTTGATATGCATACCAAGAAAATGATTTACTTTACCTAGTAGCCATTGAGGACATGGAACATGTCCAAATGGATATGAAGATAACCTATCTTCATGGGGATCATAAAGATCCTGTTTATGTGAAGCAACCTGAAGGTTTTAAATAGCCTAGCAAGGAGGGGCTTGTATGCAAACTCAAGAAAGCACTTTATGGATTAAGGCAAGGTTCAAGGAAGTGGTATCAAAAGTTTAACTCTTTTGTGTGGTCTCAAGATTTGAAGGAGCCAAGTGGATCATTGCTTTCATACAAAGAAACTTATTCCACCATTATCAATCCTCAAGATTTTAATCTTCTTGCCATATCGAGCTTAACTTTGCCATGAATATGTGCATACATAGAGAACCATTCTCTATGGGGTGCTACATGGAAACTAGCTCTATAATTTATGACCCAATTCTGACCAAAGCTAGTATCTGGACTAAGATCTATTGTAAAGACAAACATTTGAGGAATTTTGGACCTCAGGCACATCTTTAATCTAAGGAGACTCTAGCACATTGAGCTCCTCAATCTTAGCTTTTCCCTTGCCGTCATTGTCAGACTTCTTAGTGTTTTGAGCCTTTTTCTTATATTTGTGAAAATCTTTCTTTAAATGTCTTTTCTTGTAGGAATAATAGCATTCAACATTGCATTAAAAACCTCTAGATTTTCTATGAGAATTCTCGTGATCCTTACTTTTGGCACGGTTATGAGTGTGACCTCTTTCATCTTTGCCACTGGCAACATATGCATCACCTTGCTTTACAAGCTCCATAGACTTTTTGCATATCTCTTCATTGAGTAGATTGGACAGTACAACATCATAGGCCAATTTTCTCTCAGGTGTAGAGTTGCTAATTGTTGTGCGAAATATATCTCATGAAGCAGGTAAAGAGCACAATAAGAAGATGGACTACACCGTTGTCAAACTTAGTCCTTGTGGTGTCAATTGACTAAAAAGTACATTGAATGCATTCAAGTGCTCAAAAACTATGTCACCTTCTTTCATGCAAAGCTCGAAGAGCTTCTTCATCAAGTAAACCTTGTTACTTGCGCTTTTTCTCTCACATGTATTGCATAGCTTGTACCATAAGGATTTAGCAATAACTTCAGCCACTATGATAAAATACACAAGTTTAGCTAAGTGTATGTGAATAGTGGACCTAACTTTTGCATCTAGTATCTTCCATTTTGCTTCCGTATAGCCATCTCTCTCTGCACTCGCAAAGATTGGCTCTACTTGACCTTTTTGGGTTAGTACATCTTACATCCACTCTTTCCACATACAAAAATTCATACCATCGAACTTTCTAATATTGTAAATGTCCTTCTTAGCCAAAGAGGCAATTTTTGCAAGACTTGAGAACTATGGAAAGAATGCCAAAAGTTATGGCCAATTTTTTTCACAAAATCTCCTTTGTAATAAGAGCAAAATCTCAAGCCAAAATGGTGCGCAAAGTGTCAAAAAACGCATGGATAGACTTGCGAGAAAAAATTGGCAGAGTCCACTTTGTATGACAAGTGAATATTTGAGTTAAATGATGCATAAAAAAACATAAAATCAACTCAAGAGAGTAAGTTTGGGTATAAATTATCAATTGTCAGTGACAAAATGACTACCATACGTGGCGTCAAGCAAAATATACCACAAGATACATGACCTATGGCGAGGATACCATAATGGGAAACTCTAACAATTTGAATCATTGAAGGTATCTCAACGTTCAAGAATACCCGGACTCAAAACCTCATGTAAGGCCCTCTAAAGGATAAGCATAAACACAAGACACAAGCCATAGTTTCAAAAAGGGTTCTTTCGATCCAAGTCTCAAAAATGGCTAGGAAACTAACAAAATGACTATACATAGTATACAATAAGCAATGTATGCAACTCAACATACATGAATGAAAACACACACAAACAAGAGCCAAAATTAATGCAAGCAATGTGTCAAATCCTAGGAGGGATATTTCTCTCAAATGAGCTCAATGGCATCTAGGTGCTTTAAAAAATGTATATGTCAATGCATAAACCTCCCACCAGAACCAAAAATTCGTACAAAACTTTTATCCAATGACTTATAATCCCTATGTCTGTAGAAGTTGACAAATTGAGTGCAAGCGATGCGCAATATACTATCCTTGTAAGTGTAAAACTCCACATGCAGTCTCAATGCAAAAAACTACACCTCAACAATAATAAAATCCTCGGCTAGAACTCCAATGAACCCCATTTTGTGGGTTTTGGCACGTTCCAATTACAAAGACGGTGTCCATTTAAATTAATTTTGATCACATTTCTTACAACAACATACATGTCGTCAGTATCCTCTATACATACACACAAATTAGCATTGTGTTCTCGAAACACACACATACATCAATGCTAGTGAAGGATCTTTGAGCTTGATTACTTTGACGTCGAGTATGAGAGAGAGCGCATCAGATTTCTCAATGTTTTACATTGGCGTTTAACATTAGTGAGGCGTTTCCGTTTGTCGGCGGTAAAAATCAACATTGACAACCAACAATTTTCTTGGCATTAGAGTCTTTGACATCAACATTAGCACTTGATTTGACATCAATCCAGTGTGCCAACATGCCAAGAACCAAAGATCCGATAGTGAGAGTTTATCGCAGCTTGTTGTAACCAGTCCATCACCGGGGTTGAATTGTCCCATTATTGGAATAAAAACAACTTATTAAAGACTATAAACGGGTCCCAACACAGGGACCCGGTTTTCTATTGGGGGTTTTACCCTACAATTGTGATAGGCAAAGATATACAAGTAGAACTAGATGTGTCTCTTTTTCTTTGGATTGTGTTCTAACATGGTTTCTCATGTGGGAGGCCATATGTGGAACAATTTATTTATTTCTATTTAAGAAAGATACAAAAGACTTGAAGGGTTTACTATTACTATGTCTTTAAAGCCATTCTAAGAGTTCAAAAGTGTCTATAGAGTTTGCTTAGACTCATGTATATGGCTAGAGTAACCTCTTTTTTGTTTCTTAAAGTAGTATTGTTGCTAAACATGTTGACTGTAGCCAGTCATACTGATAATGTAGTGATATTTAATTATGTTGTAGTAATAATTAGCTATTTTAATTGACACTTGGCAAGCTCATATGTTTTGAAAAGTAGCAAAAAATCCTCTTTGTCCAGCATAGGGTGGTTTGTGCAACTCTTCAATGATTAACGTACGAAAAGATTTAGTTACACACAATTTTTGTTTGAAATAAAGAAATTTTTTTTGAACAGTGTATTCCAAAAATGTGTGCACAAAATTGTTAATCATATGCAACCATGTGGTTTTGAAGTCATCATCTTGTGCATAAGTGTCAGGCTTAATCAAATGAAGTACCCATAATGGTTGATATGTTATTAAGAGAGGGTCTTCGACTCAAAGCATCAGCTACAACATTTTCCTTACTAGGTTTGTATTGAATGTTGGGTTGAAAAATTTGAATGAATGGAGCCCACTCAATATGTCTATCATCTATTAAGGGTTGAGACAATAAATACTTGATACTTTGTTGATAAGTTTTGATGATTAAATAAACATCCATTAAATAGTATTTCCAAATTTTCAGGGCATGTACAACAATAGTCAACTTTTTGTTTTATGTACTAAATTGTACTTCAGATGGTTTAAACTTACGACTTTCAAATGAAAGTGGATGGTTATCTTGCATAAGGACTGCACCAATACCTTTTGCACTAGCATCAGTGACTACGACAAAGAATGGTCTATCAAAATCAAGCAATTGCAGTAGTGGTGCATTTATCAAATCATTCTTAAATGCATTAGGAACTTCCTTGAAAATCAGATCATACATAAGGAGAATTTTTCTTTAGCAGGAGAGTGAGGTAATGAGATTTGTAAGCAAAGTTACGTACAAACTACATGTAATAACTGCATAGACCAATAAAAGAACGAAGTTCATGCAAATTCTTGGGTCTAGGCCATGACTGAATTTCCTCAATTTTCTTGGGGTCTACATGTATCCCTTGCCCGATACAATGTGTCCCAAATATTCAATTTCAGACTGAAAAAATGAACTCTTTTCAGGATTCAGATACAAGTGGTTGTGCGCAAGCTGTTCTAATACACGTGTTCAGTGCCCTTTATGTTCTTGTTCTGATTGACTAAATACAAGAATGTCATCAAATAATACAATCAAAAAATTTTAATGGTCAATGAAAATTATGTTCATCATATGTGTGAATGTGGTTGACGCATTTGTTAGACCAAATGGCATGACAAAAAATTCATAATGTCTCGTTTGTGTTCTGAAGTTGTTTTGTAGACATCTTGGTCAAACATTTTGACTTGGTGATACCTTGATTTGAGGTCAATTTTGCTAAAGGTGTTTGCCCCTTTTAGTTTGTCTAATAGATCATCCTCTCTAGGAATAGGGAACCTATTCTTGATGGTGATCTTGTTTAAACCCCTGTAGTTAATACACATACGGAAAGTTCCATTTTTCTTCTTAACAAGAAGTACTGGAGCTTCGTATGGTGAATTACTAGGTCTTATAAGTCCTTGATCAAGCAAGTCAACGATTTGAGTTTGTATCTCCCTATGTGTAGTTCGGTTTACACGGTAAGGTCTGGGATAATATATATTTGTGGTCTTCTAGGCGTGAAGGTGGAATTCCAAGTGGTAGATCATGCATGAAACATTTCTTAAATTGTGAGAGAAAATCATCATGTGAGGAGTTATGGAGGTTTTAGTTATAGTGGAGATTTGATTTACCAGCACCAAATATGTTTTTCCTTGTTTTTGAATTACTCTTTTGGCTTGAGTGTTAGAGAGAAGTGGAAATTTTTGATGTGCTAGTGTTGCTTGGATGGAGAAATTTTGATTATTATGAGTCAGAGACATGGTATGTGTTTTATAATTAATCAATGTATCAAATTCATGACGGAATGGCAAAAATCATATCAAGACCATACAATGGTGCTACTAGAAAAGTACGTGCTTGTGTAAATTCACCAATACAACTTCAATATTGAATTGGGTTTTGCAATTGAAACATTGATGATTAAAAACACTTTTGACTTTGTGAGGTGAGGAAAATTCAGAGAGAGAGTTTTTGTGCCAACTGTGCAGAAATAAAATCATGGCTACTGCCTAAGAATGGTGACACTTTCATCCTTGACTGTGCCTTGCACCTTAAACAAAGTGTGAGGAGATATGAGAGTACCTGAAGATGGGTTGTCATTGTGATCATATTCAAGATCATATTCCTCCATAATTGGCTTCCACTTCATTGTCGTTGGGATGAGCATCTTTGATGAGGTTAACAGTAGCACCATTGGGGTGGTTTTTGTTGAAGGGTTTTTGGTTTGGATTTCGGGTGACTCCATTGGATTCACCATTGGGTTGGCCATTGCTCTTAGCAGGACCTTTTGCGCACTTATCTGCATAGTGACCATACTGAAAACATTTGAAACAATTCACATTTTTATTACCATTAGAGTTTTGAGTAGAACATTGGTTGGGTGGAAGAATTTTGGTTGCATCGCTGCTGTGTGTTGATGTTGTTGTTGCCATAAGGTTGAGAAGTTGTGGCAGAATTGTCAAATCTACGTCTCTTAAAAAAGGTACGGCTTTGATGTTTATTCCTGTCAAAGTTAGGAGAGAAAGAAGCTTTCTTGTTATGATTAGTGTTGCAGTTTGCTCAATGTGAGAGGGTTGTCCACCTTTCTTCTTCTCCATATTAAGGGCCAAATCAATAGCCTTTGATAGAAATCCGGTCCAAACATACCTACCTCAGCACCAATTTGTAATCCTAAGGTGGGTCGGCCTCCATTTTGCCAATCAAACGTTAACTGGTATTGTCTTTGGTGGAATAATATCGGGTAACAAGGCTCATGGTGGTGGAAAATGTTCTAGCTCGAGAGAGCTTGAGCAATGGGAGGTTGAATGAACTCCAGTTGAAGGGATATATATATATATCTTCAATTGACTTTTTCAATAGTAATTGTGGCCGAAGGGGAATTGAACAGTGGGTAGTCGAAGGAGTTCGTATAGGGCATGTGAGGGTTGTGGATATTGAGCGACTACTACCCCCCCCCCCCCCCCCCCCCCCCCCCCCCCCCCCCCCCCTTTTTTTTAACTTCGTGTGTTCACGATAGTTGGCAACAAAGGTTAAAGGGGGGAAGGGGGGGGGGGGGGGGGGGGTTGAATGGGCCCTTAGCTAAGCACATAAGGGTTGTTAAGTTGGGTGGCCGACCAGAGAGAAAACTAATGCCTCACCTTTTAACCAAAAGCTATGAAGACAAAAGCATGTATCGAGCAGGTCGACGACGACGATTGCGAGGTGGAGAAAGAAGGCGAGGGCGACTGTTGGAGGCTTTCTTGGGCAGCGAGGAGAAAGGAGAAAAGCCTAAGGAGCCTGGGGCGCCTGCTTCAATGGAGGTTCAACAAGTTTTCACCATGATCGATAGTGATGTCGCCCTACTTGCAGGAGGTGCTTCCCACGAAAAAATCTCGACATGCCCTTCCCTTTGAGTTTTAAATCACTTGCACCCGATTTGAGATCTTCCCACTTCCCTTGAACACGAACTCTTGAGCTCGAGTCTTAACGATAAATTGTTGGTTCTTGTTCTCTTCTTTTACTTCCTCTTCTTCCTCTTTTCTTTAACGATGTCGAATACGACCCTTCTAAACCTTCTTCAAAACTCTCCAATGTCGAATTGAATTCACCAAATCTCTCAAATCTCTCCAAAATCACTTCCTTCTCAATTGCTCGTCCGCATGTCTTCACACATCCGTAAGCTTTAGCAATTTATCTCAAATTTAGTATGGCACTTACCCGATTATGTTGGCGATAAGCAAAATTTGTGGAATAAATTGTTGATTAATTTGCCAATTTGAGGATTCTTTCAAAAATTTAAAATCTCATGCTGAATAACTCAAACCAAAGCTCTGATACCACTGTTGGGAGTTAGGGTAGACCGGTTCGTTAAACAGATCAACAATTCCTCATAGCCTGCACCTTCAACATATCACCTTCTCTTCCAAATTCAAGTACACACACACACCCGGACTATGACATCACACGCACGCATGCACGCACACACACACACACACACACACACACACACACACACACTTATTTAGCTGACAAGTCGATTGGCAAACCCTTGGCTGACAGCTCCCTTTTTGGTGTGCTAACCTAGAGCTGCTACTCTCTAGAAAAGTTTCACCAAGTCTCTAGACAAGACCACATGTAATGGCTCATGGTACCAAATCTCTACCAGAAGTATACCACACCCACACACACTCTTGCTTAGTAAATATAGATACTATTCTCTATTTCGGCCCTTCTCCAATCACGACCTTTGTCTGACTCTACGAGCTGACATAGTCGATTATTACATCTATACTATGACGACATTCTGGAATTCCTTGTGGGATCTCTTGGCTTGGCGATATATTCTGGTGTTGCCCGCCCTTCTCAATGGTGTGCAATACACACAGAAAGTCAGTAAATTTCCGATCACCCAAGGAAAGGTGGTAGCCTTTAAGTTATTTATCTTCTTTATCATAAATTGAAGGTCGTGATCATACTTGGCTGCCTTGAGTAGTTGATTTCCAACTTAAATATAGCGTAATGGGTTTAAGGCTACCCATTTGGTCGATACTCATGGTACAGCTGGATGCGTATAATATATACCTCAATGCATATCAATAAGGGATAGTCGCCTAGATCTGCTCAACCTAGATCACACGTACTTTGACTCGAGCACTTACTGCTACCTACCCACCCACTCACTCGGTGTGTTTTGGTACATGCATTTTGCACCTTAAAAATGGTACCATTTACTCGGGTAGTTCTCGTACTGCTTATATCTCGCCAGCACAGCTCTGGACATACACTTTTGTCCAACTACGTAGGGGAGACATGCTTCAACCTATGATCTTCTCTTGCATACACCCTTGTTTGTAATTGCTCTCGATACAAGTCATCTTCCTTGCTTAAACCGTAGAGCCCCAAGGAAACACGCTTCATAGCTGGATCTTTTTTGGTTTAGCTGGAGTTTGGAACTGGTGGTGAGATAATTCACCGAATGTGGAGGCTCATAATGGAGTCAACAAGCTGTAGGTATGGGTGTTTAAAACAACCCCTCTAATTTTGCAAGATTGGGATCTGCTTAATTATCTCTTTACACTGCCGCACGCCCTTCTTGCTCGTGAGCGAACACAGGCAGTTTTGTTGCGGTTTTCTGCTCATGATAGACAGACGATGGCGCTCTGATTGCGGCCTTGGTCGAGATTCTGAGCGACCCGTCTACCCAGCGTTTTGGCTCTCCACCTGCATCATCCCTCTACGTAGGTATGCCCTCACAATTTCCGACTTGTGTCAATGCATATTGTTCTTGCTTACTCTACACGCTCTCGCAACACACACACACACACACACACACACACACACACACACACACACAATCGCATGCCAATCCTACTTACTCCACACACACACACACACACAGAAACACAGAGTCACACACAAGGTCTATGCATTAGACATGATAACCAGTATTTACACACACACCAGGATTGGACATTCTGGTATGGTTTATCTTCGGTGTGATAGACTGAGATGAACCTCCGATATGTACATGCAGTCCCCAGTCGACATTCTATGACGGAAGCATATCTGGTCAACAGATATGTGTAGTAAGGCAGATCAAAGGTTTTGAAGGGTTGCTATCACATGCAGCTTTGTGTTTCTTAATCTTCATAGTACCTCAAAGTAAGGGACGTGGGTTTCTATGCCTGGCTTGCCACAGATCTCGGATTTCATACATAATACATGGAGCTCGGAGTTCATACAGGATACATGTGTTTCCGCAAAATAACCACTACTTCGGTCAAATCCACTTGCGCATCGTATACAAACGGAGGGAATCAACATCATACATGTAGGTGCATCTGCACCTACTCAAGAGTTTTGGGGAAGTATAAATACTTGCAATTTCTCTTAAATACATCTTTTTCTTGCAGTTTTCTATATCTAAGCGTAGATGAATAGACAAAAATACATAGAATACATAAATTTGTTTGGTACACCAATTGCGGGAT
The DNA here is from genome assembly GCF_014529385.1 of Adiantum capillus-veneris. Classification (NCBI taxonomy): domain Eukaryota; kingdom Viridiplantae; phylum Streptophyta; class Polypodiopsida; order Polypodiales; family Pteridaceae; genus Adiantum; species Adiantum capillus-veneris. The sequence goes on from NC_140935.1 coordinate 64,746,773, forward strand.
CTCTGCGTATAATATCAGTTTATCTCAGGTGAAGATCTTGTAAAAGATAACTATGAAACCTTAGATAAAGTTCTGTGTGGAAAAAACAGTAAATGGAGTTGTGAAAAATAGGATCAAAATCCAACAGAATACGGTTTTTTTAAAAATTCTGTTGTACAAATATAAACTCACTCTATGGTGAAAAATAAGCTCAGAAACCTGAACTCTGAAAACCTGTGTCAAGTACTACTCAGTAGTGTGTGGAGTTTTGCACCTACTCAGTATTTGGGTGTTGCATACTTTTTCTCAAACAATTTCGTTGATGTTGTTTGAAATAAATTAGTAGTTATGGTGGTATCATCTGAAATCTGGGTGTCTAATGTTGCTGGCTGCAATACTGAGGTTAGAGTACATAATAATCTACTGAGGTAGATTACCCACTCACTACATTTACAATCTCGATTCTCTAAAAATCAGTCTATCTTCATTATTAAGCATACGGGTTTGTATTGTGGAAAATTTTGGATCAACATTTGAGAAACTTTGACCGCTATCTGATTGCATTTACTTGGGGACCTACTTTTATACATAGTTCATAGCAAAGAAAATTTATTGACATTACATATGAGGTATATGCTTTTGGATCCTGCAATCCATATACATCTCATCAGAAGTTAGCAGGATTATTGTTGCCGTAGTTAAATTCCATTGGATATTAGCCAATGGAGGATAGGCATACATTATCACTTGAAGGATTTAGAAGACCAACATCCAGTTATGGAAGATAGAAATTTGGAGTTGATTCCCTACCAGCCATAATGAACATTAGACGTTTTTATGGGATACATGTTTCCATGCTAGGTACATATTGCTCGGATACGGGTGGTACAATTTTGAATAATGATCAGAAACACAAGCAAAATTCTGGCACCCACGCTCTTTTCTTGACTTGTTGGACTTCCAGATGCTGGTGGTTTTGGCCTTTTCACTTACTAACATTTTGCGATGAAAATACTTTGGATTGTAGGTATTTCTTGTGGATTTTTACTTTATGCTGAAAATAAACATTGTCTGGTTCTTGGGTTGATCATAAACATGGTTTTAGAATTTGATATTCTCTTAAACTTTTACATGCTGAAGGCAAAATGAGACTCATCATCTACCTATCAAGATGGCTCTGGTAGGCTAGGTGCAGGATCCTTTAAGCACAAACACAGTAGACATATAGCTTCCATTGGGTTACCCACATGGATTGCACTTCGGCACTCAGATCTGGTTTACATAGATTGGGTTAAATTGATTTTTCACTTACTAGCTTGAGGTGTTATTGATCTTTCGAGCTCAATTAGTTATATAGATATGCTTATGCCTCTGGTAAGGATCTTGGAAGAAGAGCTAATGACTGGATCTTTTGAAAATGCAATCTGTATATGAGTAACATGCTGCCCAACTTAAACATCCGCCTAGCAAAATGGTCCTACAAACATGTACTTCTATCTTTGTATGCAGGAACTCACTTTGGATGAAGGTAAGTATATAGTGGTGAATTCACAATTATAAAATACTTTTTGATGCTATCTTTTCTCAGTGGATAGAAGCATAATTTTTGAAGCAAACGTTTACTCTAAAATTAGTTCAATGAATGTAAAAAGAGCCTTAATCCTCAAGTGGGGGTCTCGGATGAGATGGCAGTAGACTGGACTTTTGAAAATTGATCCAATTTACAAAGGAGATGCTATCCGATTTTGTCTGGAATTAAAAGATGTAAAACAATATCGGATATAAATTGCTTAGTCTTTAAATATAATATTCGATCTATGTTATGTTGTTAGTTTTTGCTGTAATTTTTGACACCAATAACAAGGGGAGGGAGTCGTTGACACCTGTCTTCCCAAGTAATGCCAGTTCTGACGGGCTTGTGTTTCTTGGATGGTGACAGGTAAGAGATTCTTTCCTTGGGATTACAACAAAAATTGCAGCAGTAACGGAAGATCGTCCAATGTACCAACTGGATCCTTCTACATGTAGATATAATGGAAGTTCATCCCAAAGGATGAACACATAAGATACAACACTAAGATATTATATTGTAGTGATCAAAGATCAAAATTTTGATCTAAAGGATTGTATTATCCATTAGATACATAATGTTGTATTGGTGTATATGAATTGATAATCGAGGTTTATGACATCTTGTTTTAAAGTATTGTTATTTAATATATTATTTAATACAATTGTCTAAGTATGGTTCAATTCTAAGGGGATTTTTTATACTTAAACACACACACACATTTTCCCTACTAGTCTTTGGTCGGACTAGTGCCATACTTAGCAATTGGAATTATATAATATATTCGATAATAATATAGCTACTCCAATTTATCTTTACTTCAATCAAACGGTTTTTGTCAGGATATGGGTATTTATACCCTAAGAATTGACTTGCCTACTCTTTAATACAAGCTACATTATTATTAGCTTGATCCACTCAATCCAAAGGGATGGGTCGGGGCTCTCAGCTCCTAAATTGGACAAGCATCTACATGTTTACAGATAATCCATATAATGTAATCATTGACCATCCTCGAGTAGGTGTGGATTTTTTATTATCTTGCAGGATCGGAGTATTGTATAGTAACCAACATCACGACATAATCCACAAATGTGGAGTGGCACTATCCCAATCATGAGATATCAGGTATGTAGTTTTCATAATACCTTACTCTCCTCCCTGGAGGACCCCTTTATCATACAACAATTGGGTTTACTTACATCTAAGTTCGGTTCAAACACACTACAAATGAGCAATCTCGCTTCTAATCCCTTTTAAATACTGTACAAGTGATTGAACTATAAAACATGGAAATTTTTAGGAAGCAATTACTACAATTGGTGGGGGATTGGTCCACTTGGTGGACCATCCTCCACCATGTGGATCTCTCCTCTGCGATGGGGGAGGGCCACACGCACACACACACACACACACACACACACACACGCACACTTATTTAGCTGACAAGTCGATTGGCTAACCCTTGGCTGACAACTCCCTTTTTGGTGTGCTAACCTATGTTACCATATACATGTGGTAGTGATGTGTGTGAACACACTAGGACCGCCGAGGCATTTTTTCCCTCTTTAGGAGGTTTTTTCCCCCGTGCATTGTATATACGCCCATCACTCTAGGGCTATCTATCTTTCCATTGCACACTAAGTAACACACTCTCTATTGTGTGCCTTGAGCTTCCTTCGTCTTCTCCAAGCTGTGTGTGTTTCTCTGCAACCCTAATTCCAACAATTGGTATCAGAGCAGGTCACGTGCTCCCGGGCTTAGTCGCCAGCTGCTCTAGCACACGCCTGCTCACTTTTCTCCGATTTCAGTGAGCGTTGGCAAGCGTTCGCAGGTCGACAAATATTTAGGGCAAGCTCGAAGAGCTTGGTCTGCTCAGAATTTTGATTTGGGCTCATTTCGGCCTCTGTTTCCACTACAGGCAGTACTGCACAGGCTATTTCGTCATTTTGTGCAGAATTTCTGTCAGTGCTGTTTTTTGCATAACAGGTGCCTTACAGTCTTCTACGGTTTGTGCTATATAGCACAGGTTGTTCCCGCTCCGTTTCTCCTATTTTCGGGCAGTTTTCACATCAGGTGCAACATTTACCATGGCTGACAACAACAACACAGATGTGTTCAAGATGTTTGTTGCTGAGGACAGGTTGGATGAGGACAACTACCCTATGTGGGCTTATATGATGCAACATGTTCTTGTGTCAAAGGGTGTCTGGAACATTGTGCAGGGCATTGATGTACGTCCTGGTTCTGAGGATGTAGGCGATGTTGAGGATGTTGCAGGTCTTGCTGCAAGGATTGCAGCTGTTAGAGTTGTTTTGCCTACGACAGAACAAGATCGTTGGGATGTTAAGGATGCGCAGGCTCATGCATTGATTGCGTTGTCTGTGAAGCGCACCATTGTTCCTCACATCCGTTCAGCAAAATCTGCAAAACAGGCTTGGGATATTCTAGCAAGTCTTTATGCAAGCCACAATGAGGCTAAAGTTGCTTTGCTGCGTAAAGAGCTGGAGTCGAAGATTATGCATGAGGAAGATGATATGGACACTTTCCTTGCTAGTGTCAAGGATATCAATGAGCAGCTTATTTCTGTAGGTGAAGTCATTTCAGACAGTTCCCTTGTGCAGACTATTCTTGATGCCTTACCAGATTCCTACCAGACTTTTGCTAGTACTTGGAGACTGATGACCCAAGGAAATCCTGAAGTTGTCAAGTTTGATGCATTATGCACATTGTTGTTGCAAGAGTCACTTTCCAAAAAAAACAGGACTAGACAGCGTGCAGTTGAACAAGCTTTTATTGCTTCTCAAAGAAAGGGTGGTAAGAGCAATGTAGCCACTTCTTATGGTTCTGCTACGAGTGGCAAAAATTCTATTCCTAATGCTTCTGCTGGAAGCAATTCGTCTGGAAATTCTGGTAATAAGGGCAAAAAGAAGATGCGTTGCCATTATTGTAAAGCCAATGGTCACTTGATCAAGTCGTGTCCTAAGTTGAAGGCAAAAGAGGCTAAGAAGAAAGAGGGTGGTTCCACTGCAAATGCTGGTTCCACTACAAATGCAGACATTGTTGAGTCTTTTGTGAAAGGAGACTGTGTTGTTGATGTTGATGCACAATGGGCTTTTAGCGCAGAGTGCACTTACAATCCTGTTGTCCATGATGCATGCTTGTCAGTTGCTGCAGATTCACATGTGTGGTATTTTGACAGTGGTGCTACAAAGCACATTACCTCACATTGTGAATTGTTTACCTCTCTTGAGTCTGTCCCTCATGGGAATTCAGTCACTTGTGCCAACAACGCCTCTTATCCAGTTCAGGGAGTTGGAAAGATTGTGCTCACTGCTGCTAATGGCAATTCCTTCACACTTGTTGATGCACTTTATGTACCTGGGATCAAGAAGAATCTCTTGTCTATATCCGCACTTGTTAGACTTGGACTTGTAGTCAAATTTGTGGATGATAGATGTACAGTTCATGATCTCAGTTTTGGTGATGAAATTGTTGCATCTGGCCTTTTGTGCTGTGGGCTGTATAAGCTCACTTTGTATGACAAGTGTGGACAAAATTTTGCAAATGCTCTTGTAGATTCAAGGGCTATTTCAGATGCAAAACTTTGGCATGCACGTTTTGGTCATCTGAATTTTTCCAGTTTGCTGCGTTTGCAGAAATCTGATATGGTTGCTTCTTTGCCGCCTCTTGAAGCACCTGTCAAACATGTTTGTGAAGGCTGTATTTTGGGTAAGATGCAACGTTCTAAGTTTCCAAAGGATGGTGCAGTTCGGGCCACATGCAGGTTGGAGCTTGTGCATAGTGATGTTTGTGGGCCCATGCAAAGTCCGTCCTTGGGCAATTACCTGTACTTCATGACTTTCATTGATGACTACTCCAGGCATGCATGGGTATTTCCGCTTAAAGCGAAGTCCGAAGTTTTTATGTGCTTCAAACATTCCATAGGAGAAAGAAATAGTTCCTCACTTATCATTACTCTTCTTGCTAGCATACATAATAGCATAGTAGTGGAGATGGAGAATATGGCAAGCTTAAGCATTGAAGCATGGCTCTTGGTTGGATTTGCATTCCATGGCCAGAGTGTTGATGTAGGCTCTCACTTCTCACAAGCTTGGAGAAGGAGGTGGTGTTCCTTAACTTTCAGCAAGTGAGAATGTCCTTGCAAAAGAGTGTGTTTGTGGAGTATATCCCCCTAGCAGCCCCCCTCCTTGCTTTGGGCGAGTGGTGACTTTTCTATATGCTGCAAGCTCATTGGACCCCTCTCCCCCTAGCCAATCACATTCAACATGCAGTCAAGTACATGGATAGTCTTTTGACAAGTGTCCTCCTTACCCCTCAGAGAGAGGAGAGAGAGCTTGAAAATATCTAGATATTTGTTGGATGGAAGTAGAAGCTCATTGGACCCCTCTTTAGCCCAACCAATAGCATTCAAGCACACAATGTGGTTAAGCTTAGTGAGAGTCTGACATGTGTTCCATGTGCTCTTTTAGAAAAGGTGTGCCCCTTGGGTGAGTGGAAGGTTAGGTCAAAGATTCCCCTTACTTTGGGACTTTTATGCATAGGAAGCTTCTCAAGCAACTTCCTCATTAAGTGTGTAGGGTCTCTTTTTGACTCAGGCATCTTACCCCCCATGCATAGGAAGCTTCTCAAGCAACTTCCTCATTAAGTGTGTAGGGTCTTTTTTTGACTCAAGCATCTTACCCCCCATGCATAGGAAGCTTCTCAAGCAACTTCCTCATTAAGTGTGTAGGGTCTTTTTTTGACTCAAGCATCTTACCCCCCATGCCACCGTCAGTTTTTCCCTTAGTCATGCCACCGTCAGTTTTTCCCTTAGCTCATGCCTCGCCACACACACACACAATCAGGTAGCATGCATACACTGCCTGGCTACATGGCCAATCACTAGTCCAAATTCTCAACCCTCACAGTACCTTGCTCGTCGGGTTTGCATCTGACCACGTGATCACCTGCTTGCCCGTACAACTGCTTCTCCTTGCAATCTGCAAATGATGGCACAGCCACGAAAATCTTGGCAGCTGATGTTACGGCTCCTGCAAAGCTGAAGAAAGTGCACACCTTGTCATGCATGTGCCTACACTCTTGCATGAAATCTGCCACTGAGGGCGCAAGCAAGAAACGCTTTTCGCTCTCTCTGTCTCCCAAGAGCTGCCGTCGAGCTCAAGAAAAGAAAAAGCTTCCTTTAAAAAAAAAAAAAGAGACATTTTTCTTCCTGTAAAAGAAAAGGGGATGCAAGAGGTTGTTCCCACACCTCTTCCCATTTGGAACTTTATAGGATGCACAATAAAGAGCAGCCTGGGAAATCATGAGAGATTAAAACAAATTAAGTATGATCGAAGCAAATCCAAGACAATTTCTAGTTCATAAGCTTTAAGCAAGATGTAATGAAGAATTGGTTTTAAGCTCTCACTTTCTACATTACGACTTAACCTTAACTAAGCCACTATGAACTTCAAAACGAGAAGGGAGTCTTTGCATTCTTTTTTACTTGAGAATTGTCTTCATTTTTGAAAATTTTAAGAGAAAAACTTGAAATTTGGCATGCATGAGAGCTTCCCTTTTGAAGATATCATTGACATTACAATGATGCTTGGTCGAGACTTTGAGCTTGAACTGGGTATTGCTTGTGCATTTTAGTGCTTTATTTTAATCATTGCATAGCACTGCGCTTCTTGAATGGCCATGAGATAGCATTGAGCATGATTTTTAGTGCTTGAGTTGTGTTGACCATATGAATGTATAGCACTAATCGATGATCTTTTTGAAGGGATGATGGCCAATGATACAAAAAAGGTTTTTATGCTTCGAGGGAGCTTCTATTCACTTCATCTTATGCTTTTCTTTTTCCCTTGCTATGCATGTCGTATGAGTGCTAGTTGGATGTGATCATCGAGGGTGTGCATTGGAAGTTTAAATTCGGCATTGCTCGATACTTTTTTAGTGCTTAAGATGTATGCAAAAATCATGGCATAGCACTAAATTGGGTTTCTTGAATGACTAGGAGAGGGTAGTAAAATTTTAGTCTTGTGATTGAGCATTCTTCTAGTGCTTGGCTTGATTGAAATTATCATTTGCACTAAAAATATGGCAAGCTTTATTTAACATGCATGTGAGCTTCATGTGAGAGTTGCACTAAATGATGAGTTGTGATTGCTTGGGTAACATTGTGCATTTTGGGCTTGATATTGATTATGCATTTTAGTGCTTGAATTGAATGAAATATCATTGGAAAGCATTGGAATTGATCTTATTTAGTCCAAGAGTGAGCATGAAATTTTTTGGGCTTATGATTGATTATGAATTCCGTTAGTGCTTGTATTGGATGTTCAAAAGATTAAGAAGCACTAATGATTTGAGTTGTTTGAAGTGATGTGGGTAGGTGTGTACTTCCAAATGATCCAAGAAGGGGTCTTCATTGCAATATTTCAAAAAATGGCTACTTAGAGCCATTCCAAATGTGTGGATTAAAGTTGTAATGCTAGCTCATAGCTTGGTCTAAAAAAATGCAACTTTTTTTCATTTGAGCTAGTATTTACCCAACTTTTTTGAGCTTTCAAGTACATAATTGGGCTAGTGAGAGCCATTCATTTTCATTTCATTAAGTTGTAGTTATCTCTAGCTCATAGATTGCTCTTAAAATTGAAAATTTTATGTGAGCTAGTTGTTAGCCAACTTTTTGAAAAGCTTTAAAATGTAAAATTCGGCTTCGAGAGCCACTTCATTTCATCAAAGCTGCATTATGTTTTAGCTCTTGGCCTGTTTTAAATTCCATACTTCAAGTGAGCTAGAAACTGGTCAACTTTGAATCATGCATGAGAAATGGTTGAAATTACACTATTTGCTTATGTAGAAGCATTTCATCTCTCTCATCATTGTTGTGTATGCATAAATTTGCTACATTAGAGCATCATGTGCATAACCAAAGGCATTTTTTCCCTTGGGTTTTTTTCCCTTTGGCAAATTCGGGTATACAAGACCCTAGCATTAGGTTTTCATTAATGTTTCTGTGTGGCTTTTCAATAAAAGGCTTTGGAGCTTGTGTTCACACTTAGCTTCAAAAAGCTTCTTTTGCAAATAAAAGGGATCAAGAGACTTCTCTACAAAGGGGATGCTTGCTCAAGGATGCTCAAAAGAAGCATGAATAGGTGTAATCCTTCCATGATTTTGCTCTTTGTTCATCTCTCCACTCTCTTGCTTGGTTTAAATTTTGCTTCTAAGCTATGGGTTTTTCATGTTCAAAAGCTAGGCATTGTAAAGTTTCAACACCCTACTTTGTGAAAATTAAACTCACAAAAAAATTAGGTTTTATGAATGCAAATCATAGGTAATTGGCCTTGACCTTAGGTTAATGTAGGTTCATTTCTTGCTAGTCCTAGATTCTTAGTGATAGTCGTAATATTCCATTCATTTTTGTCACGACCTAGGGCTATGATTAGGCTTTAATCTTTTTTAGTCCAATTGCCATAAATATCTCATAAAGGAAGCAATAAAAATGTGCTAAAAAATGAACCATGAAGCAAAGAAGTGTCCAAAAAAGTAGCAAAAATGCTACTAAGGCACATGAAAATAAAAATTATATGTTATGTTGTGTCTATGTGAGGCCTAGCGCGTTATTGACACTTGGTAGGCGAGGGGAATCACTTTGGCTCGCTTGGTCAAAGCCCTAAACCGATGCCCTGGGTTGATAAGGGTTAGCAGTCGCCTTGGTAAGCTAGTAGGCTTTTGGAACACCTTCTTGAGGGTTCAAGGAGCTGAGAGTCGCACCTAGACTTGCCTTGGGGTGGTAGCCTTGTGATTGTGCTTTAAATTTTCAATGAATGGCTAAATCAAAACTTCCATGAGCTTCAAAAAGCTTTGACAATGTACTAATAGATTAAGAGCTTTTTTATAGCCCGTAGACAAGATAGACTTGAATGATTTATTAAGATTGTTCACATAGTTTTTAGGCTAGTAGGTTTATGAACATTCATTAGGCTAGGGTCATAATTGATTACTTTTGTTTCATGCATAAAACTGAAATTTCAAGTGGTTTAATCTTCACAATAGTTTGAGTATTTTTTTGCTTTATGTTGTCTAGTTTTTGACTATGATTGACCCATCTTTTAGAAGCAAAAAAATCACTTTGCATGATTGTTCATTTATGCTTCATGTTTTATTCATTATTGGTGGCCTTTGATGCTCATTACTTGTTCTTATGTTTTGCAGCTCAACATTTCTTCCTTGGACTTCCTTTCTACCATGTCACCGTGTCTTGCTTCACTGGCACACGAGGACGTGCGCCAAATTAGGAAGGGGGGAGTGTTAGCAGCGGCTAACGGTTGCACCAATTATGCACCAAGTTGTGGATATGCTATGGATGTACACAATATTTACTTTTCATTGTATAGGGCTTGGGCTCATTTAGGAGTTCCAAAGTTGTATGAGTCTAAGCTAGAGAGCTCACTTTATCCCATAGTTGAAGGGTTTGAGGCCCAAAACTATAAAAGAGCCCTATGCTTAATGAGAGGTCATTCTTGAGCGGTCCTTTTGAGAACTCTCTCTCTAGAGGAGGTCTTGATGGCCTAGCCTTTGAGCTTAATGCCCATGCTTAGAAGGCTAGTGCTAATCACATGTAATTAGTGTAATCCTCTCTTAATTAATTTAGTCTTCATTATGTTGTCAATCATGTTTATCTACTTTCCTTCATTGTTTTGAAGTGTTGATCTTCTCTAATCTAACTCTTACTTATGCTAAGCTATCCGATTAGTGGAGTCCTTATCTAACTCTCTCGATTAAGCGGAGTGGGCTTACTCGTGATTGAGGGATTAGAGTTGTCCTCTAATGGTGTGCTTGTGTGTGTGTAGGTTTAAGAAGCCTTGAGCTTAATTTGATTATGTGTGACTTGATTTGGACACCATGATTGGCATGGTTGGGGTGGCCGACTTGAATGCGATCTTGTGTGCTTAATCGTCAATGCATGTAATTAGAGTTGTGCTTGAGAGATTCCAAGATTAACGTGTTTCACTTCGTTGCATGATGTGTGTAGATGATTGCTTGAAATTGATGCTTGATGTGCGATTAGCATTAGTTGTTTGGGATGATTTCTATTTGCATTGGAGGATGCACGCTCTTGAATCCTCTCAATCTTTGCATCCGATGACGCTCTCGCACATTCTTTGTGTGATGCCTCCAAGCCCTAGCCGGGTCATGCTCTCTCTCTCCGGATTGATAGATTTGTGGGAGATTGCCTATACTATGGCGAGCCTCCAACAAGTGTCCATGTGGATATCCTGCCAACTTCTTACCAAGAAGGCCCTGTTGAGTTGCCTCCTTCAGAAGTTCCCTCTAGAGTACCGTTGGTGACAAGTAAAACCACGGGGAGCAACATTGCTTCTACCTCACAAGAAACCGTTAACACGTCGACTCTAGAAGGATTGTTCATTAATGATCATTGGACATACGACCTCCACACTGAGGTGTTGATGGATCTACACTCTGGCCACGCCTACCATGTAGGATGGATAGAGATTGTACGATCCACCTCTAGTACCACGAGCATCGAAGATCAACAGAAAATGATCTGTAATGTTATCCATGGCATTTCAGAAAGGCAAAACCGAGGGGTAAATATACTCTCAATTGGCCCCATGAGATTTCTGGATACGAGCAAGGCTCAACAGCCTACTCTATCACAAATGGAGACTCCTCTAATGAGTCGCATGGACCCATCTTACGTCATTTCACCTGGGGTCTCTATGCAATCTGAGCCTCCGGGTGACAACTTTAGCTTCCCTAACTTGGCTCAACCCTCTATTAAGGAAAACACAGTGCTCACTCCAGGGATAGGCCTGACAGAGAATGTACCGATGACATCTACGGTTAGCGCAGTGCCACTACCTAGTGTCGTAGTACGTAATATGGGGCCTCGATCGTATGTGCCTCTAGCCCCTTATGCACACATGGCCCCCACACCTCCAATTGTACCACTTGTTTATGCTCCTCGAGTGCCGCTCCCTAGCCCTTATCCGAGTGGACCTATGCCCGGTTATGTCCCATATCCTGCATCATCCACACATATGCCAAGACCGGTACCCGTCCCTCTCCCACATATGATTCCAAGAGTACCTCCACCGGCCCTGCCTCCTCACATAGGTGACTTGGCAACGTTTGCTGAAACCATAGGTCGATCTATCGCGGAAAATATGCGTCATGCATCTGATAGAGAGCCTAGAAGTAAGGCAGTACAAATTGCCAAACTCACGCAAAAATTCAATGGGGACGAAGATGCTAGAAAACACATTGAAGTGTTTGAACAAGTATGTGATTCCTTAGGGGAACGCAACGAACTACATAAGTGCAATGCCTTAAGCTTGACATTAAGTGGGAAGGCTGGAGATTGGTATAGAACCCTAAGGGTGGACGAGAAAACAATCTACCCTACCCTTCGAAGGTTGTTTCTAAAGGAGTACATACGAGAAGGTGTGCTTTGGGGTGTAGCATCTCAGCTACAGAGGGCCGAACGTAAGGAAGGAGAGTCAGTAAGGGACTTCATTAGTCGTCCAAAGCACTTAAACTCTCGCTCCCCTGTAAATGAGCGCTTCAACAATAACCAACTGCTTGATTGATTCATTCGAGGGTTGAGGAATGAAGGAATCTATAATGGACTAGTGATTAGAGGTATCACAACCTGGGAAGATGTCACTGCCAATGCAATCCAATTAGAGGACAACTTGATGATAGCAGGCATGAGGGTGTCTACTGACACGAGATCCACTAGCTCACAAGCCATTGAGTATGAACCCATGACTGCAAAGCCCATTGCCAATGAGCCAAAGGTATTTGAGACATTCTTGACAGACATCACCAAGGCAATCCAAGAGTCTCTTAAGGATAATCGACCCCCTCAAAATAGTCACATGTATCCAAGAAGGGAGCAACAATGGTGTTCCATTTGCTTAGGTCCACATAGCACTAGTGAGTGCCCTACATTTAGAGTAAAATTAAATGGAACTTGCAACGCATGTGGTAGGTATGGTCACCAAGCTAAGGATCAAACGTATGATGGCAAATAGACCACCTATAGCCTGGACGGATGCGCCTCGAGCTCCTGTATTGATGCCTGCTCCACCTGTTGAGAAACTACCGCAACACATGGTCCCTAGATCTCAAAATGTTGTACAAGCTACACCGCTACCACCTCCTGTGCTAGGACCGCAGCCCCCGCATCCAAGAGTCGCCCCTATGAACCAAGTGGGTTGCGAGCCATCTAATGCTTATGCAGATGGCTGTGAGGAGGAAATAGACACTAGTATTGCCTACGGACTTGATACATTGGAAGAGTGTCCTATATACTCATGGAAGATTGTTGGGGGCAAGTCAAGCCGGTTTATCAAGCTGTTGCTCTCGCATCCAGAGGTCAAAATATCAATACCCAGGCTAGGAGGCCACCTCTTCAATGCTACGAGTGTGGTGGACCACATCGGGCAGCGGAGTGCCCTATTAGGCTGCAAAAGAATGCTGCACAGATGCAAATGAATCAAGGGAGCACGTCTGCAATGCCAATACTCACATGTAATTGTTGTGGCATAGATCACTTGATTGCCCAATGCCCCTATAACCCAAATGCGCCTAAAATCACACCCCTAAATTTGGTCGAAATTGCTAGTGTGACATTGCCAATATCACCCGTCGCACCCGCTTATGCGATTACACGGTCCATGCTTCAAGGGCCAGGCCATATCCTCGAAGAGAGAGATACCGCGTCAGTTATCCAAGCAAAGAAAAAGAAGACATGAAGGAAAAGGTCGCAGAATATGGGAAATTCAAAACCAAGTTCCAAAAGAAACATAGGAACAGGAGATGACCCCGTGTATATGAATGACCTCGAGGATGATTCAGATTCAATCGAGACAATGGAGACTAGAACCAATACCACAAAGGGAAAGACCGACAAAGAAAACCGTAACATGGAACCAAATGAAAACCGAATAAGAGAAAACCATAAAGAGCCTCTGAAAACACCACAAGTGTTTCCAAATCCAATCCAAGACCCCCAAGATAAACCGCAGGGGCAAAAAGGGAAGAATCGTAAAAAGAAGATTGGGACGTACCCAAACCCAGTAGACGAGATTGAGCAGGTGAAACATCTAAGAGGTTTAGTGGAGGTGACTCAAAGGAAACTAGAACCAGAACCCATGCATGTCAAAATTCATGACACAATGTTTCCCACGCAAGTTCATCCACCCCACATGAACCATAGACCGTTAGCCATACCTAGTATCATCCAAGAAGGGAGTGAGGACGGGATATCAGAAAGTGAGCATACACCTTTCTTGTTGGAAAGGATGTTTAACGAAGGAATACCTGATCCCATTGAGGAATATGAGATTCCATCCTCACCAGTTCCTAGTCAAGGACCTACACCCTGCAAAATGCCAATGAATGTTGCCAAACTAGTGGACTTCATGTCTTCTGAGGTTCGAACCACGATCATAGCAAAGCTGTATGGAGATCCTCAGTTATTCTTTGCACTTCGAGCATTCCGTAATGGAGAGCTACAAACGGGATTACCGCAGTTTGCGCAACCAAATAGGCCTGACTCGATTATGATTGATGAGGAAAATCATGTGCAATCACTTGACTTAGATGGACACGAGTCTGTGATCGAGGTACCCATTAACGAATTAGGGCAGTATTTTGAAGGCGACGAGTCTAATGCGACCCTACCCATCACTACCAAGGGATTAACTATAAAGGGAATTCTTGATGGTGGTGCGGGAGTTAGCATCGTTACAAAAGATTGTTGGGAATCCATGGGAAAACCCCGCCTCAGTGTTACTAACATTGTGGTAAAGATGGCAAATGGTACCATAGCCAAACCTATGGGGATGCTCAAGGATCTTAAGATCAAAGTTCTAGGACACAAGGTACGACATACGTTCATTGTAATGGATTTCTCTAAACACCTTATGTCATATGAAATGATTTTAGGACGACCATTCATGAGGGAAGCACAAATGGTTCATGATTGGTCTAAAAATCATGTCTATTTGCAATTCCAAGACTCTGTCCTTAGAGTGGATTTGGTGACTGGTAAGGTACACCCCTTAGGGAGTAAAACCATTATTGATCATCGCTCTGACACCACAGTTCACTCGGCCCCACTACAATATTGTTACACTTGTAAGAAGGATACAGACATTGGCCAAGATTCTCCTTACATGGATGTGTTACCGGGTATGACGGAATCAGACAACGTAGACTGGGTACACCTAGCTGCAACCATAGAAACCTGGGGAAATAGAGGAACCACTTGGGTCACACCAGAGGGGGAAGAGGTACCACAAATTGCACCTCTGAACATGATAAGTGCCATACATGCATCTTCTAAGGGCAAGGCAATTGTAGACCAATCTGACAGTGACACCGATAGCTCAATAGAAGACTTTGACCAACACGACTCAGACACAGACTCCCAGAGTGAAACGGATTCTGAATCTCATGAATTAGAGAGTGGAGCAAGTTCAGAGTCAAAACATTCGGAAGGACCGAGCACATCAACCGATGATAGCTCCCCCGAGAGTGAAGAGGACACCAACGAGGACTCCTTTAGTGAGCCAGATCTAAATGCAAATCAAAAGCAGGTCTCAGATAAGAAAAAGAAAAACTTTAAGAGGCGTCGATATCGAGCCAATGTACATGCTAGGATAAAAAAGAAGAGATCCTCAGCAGAATGGCTCAGTTATATAGGAGCATGTGATGCTCATCGAAAATTGGTAGACAATTGGGGTGAATATCTCCAAAATGTTATGTGGTGTAGACCACGACCCCATGACATAGCCCAATTAGAGATCATAGACAAGCCAAAGTTGAGCCGCACTGCAAGGAGGCGTCAAAACCAAGAGTTAGCTCGACAACACAAGAAAGCAGAAATAGAAGCACAGACCAAAGCACAACCAAAATCCACAGCTTTGCATCCTGCACCAGAACATTTCAAATCTTACACCACAGGGGAAGCAAAGGTTGTGTACACAAAAGCCCAAAGAATACCTATCGATGGGAATAATGGAATCTATGATGGTCCGGCAATAGTTAAAGAAATAGAATTAGCCGACCCCGATGAAGAATCAAAACCTGTTTTTATTGCCCAAGACCTCACAGAAGTTGAAGAGGCGGTCCTCAAAGAGCTTCTCAAGGAATTCAAGGACATATTCGCTTGGACATACCATGATATGAAAGGTGTTCCACCTTCTGTGGTCCAACATACAATCCCTATGATTAGCACTGCGAAGCCCGTACAACAAAGACCCTACCCGATGAATCCTAAGTACGCAAAGATCATTCAAGAAGAACTAGAAAAGCTTATCAAATGTGGGTTCATATATCCTATTGAACACTCTGAATGGGTGTCTCCAATAGTTATCGTGCCAAAAAAGAATGGGAAACTCAGGGTGTGCGTGGACCTCAAAAAAGTTAATGCAGCTATTAGAAGAGACCATTACCCCCTACCATATTCCGAACATGTACTCGAAAGAGTTGCAGGCAAGGAAGCTTATAGCTTTCTAGATGGGTACTCAGGCTACAACCAAATCACGATAGCGCTAGAGGACCAAGCTAAAACTGCCTTCATCACAGAATTTGGCGTGTTTGCATTTCGTGTGATGGCTATTGGCTTAACAAATGCCCCTGCTACATTCCAACGATTAATAAACACTGCTTTTAAAGAATATTTGATAGAGTTTTGTGAAGCTTTCTTAGACGACCTTTGTGGTTACTCTTCTTGGAAAGAACATCTATCATGTTTGCGGAAGGTGTTTGAAAAGTGTAGGTTATATCGTATCTCATTGAACCCGTTCAAATGCCAATTTTGGGTCAAGCATGGAGTTATTTTAGGGCATATAGTATCTAAGATGGTATCTCAACCGATGAGAGCAAAATTAAAGTGATTCTAGAGTTACCACCACCAACCAATTACAAGGGAGTTCAAAGGTTCATGGGACACGTGGGTTATTATCGACGGTTTATTTTATTTTTCGCTGAGATAGCACATCCTTTGTACAAGCTTCTCATTGAATTTAAATGGACTGAAGAGTGTGACCAGGCCTATGAACAATTGAAGAAAACACTAGCAAGTGCTCCGATTTTAAGGACACCTAACTGGGATGTCATTTTCCATGTGCATATTGATGCATCAAACTTTGCTATTGGGTGTGTTCTTACTCAACCAGGAGAACATAAATTGGACTATCCCATTAGCTTTGCAAGCCGTCAATTGAACGATGTTGAAAGGAACTACACCACTATAGAGCGAGAAGGTTTAGCAATGGTTTATGCAATAAAGAAATTTCGCTACTACCTTCTGGCAAACAAGTTTGTATTTTATGTGGATCATCAAGCGTTGCTGTATCTGGTAAACAAGCCATGCTCCACAGGAAGAATCACACGATGGTTGTTAATTCTTCTGGAGTTTGATTTCACGATTGTAGTGAGACCCGGTAAAAGGCACGTCATGGCTGGTCATTTGTCTCGCATACCCAATGGTGAAGCCCCTACAGGAGTTGATGATGAATTACCCGAAACTTCCCTATTCATAGTTGAGACTATGCCTGAATGGAGTGAGAACATTGTTAACTTTTTAGTTAATGGTTTTCCACCCAAGGAACTTCGTAAGGATATCGCTCGAAGGCTAGTAAAAGAATGTGAACCCTATTGTTTGATTGCCGGAACTCTGTATAGACTAGGCAAGGACGATATTCTTAGGCGTTGTGCCCGCGAGGATGAATATTTGTATATCTTGCAAGAAGCACATAAAGGCATAGCAGGAGGACATTTTTCAGGAGACCTGACTGCTAGAAAGGTGCTGCAATCAGGCTATTGGTGGCCAACTTTATTTAAGGATGCATCAATTTTTACAAAAGGGTGTGATGAGTGCCAACGTTACAAGACCACACAACGCAAAGACAGAATGCCCTTACATCCTATTAAAGTAACCCAACCATTTGAAAAATGGGGCTTAGACTTTGTAGGTCCAATTAGTCCTGCAGCTCGCAACACTCAATCTCGATATATTCTAGTTGCTACGGACTATGTAACAAAGTGGGCTGAAGCTAAGGCTTCACAAAAAGCTGACGCGAGGACAACAACTAAGTTTATTTTTGAGAACATTATCACAAGATTTGGTTGCCCTTTTGAAATTGTTAGTGATAATGGTACCCATTTTATAAATGAGGTAATAAGAGAGCTTACCACGACCTTTATGATATCCCACCATAAGTCTACACCTTATTACCCGCAAGCTAATGGACAAGCCGAGAGCACCAACAAGACTCTAATCTCTATTTTAACCAAGACGGGAGAAGCTCATCGCACTGATTGGGATTTGAAGTTGACATCTGCTCTATGGGCTTATCGTACTGCTTATAAAGTGGCTATTAATTGTACGCCATTCAAAATGGTATACAACCAAGAAGCGGTTATGCCTTGGGAGTTTGTCATCCCTAGTCTTAGGGTAGCTTCGCAAGAAGGATGGAATGGTAACCCCTTAACCGATCGTTTGTATATCTTAGAAAAACTGGACGAAGAGAGACAGTTGGCTGTGCAAAATGCTCTTGTGGAAAAGGATAGGAGAAAGAAGTGGTTTGATCGCCATGTGAAGGACAAGGACATCAAAGTTCGTGATAAAGTCCTTATGTATGGAGTACGTAAAGAGAAGAAAAAGTTGAAATATGCTGGTAAAGGACCATATAGAGTATGTGAAATTACCCCACAAGGTACCCTTCGTGTGGAAACTCTTGATGGAGTTGAAACCATTGGATTCCTCAATGGGAGTAAATTCAAAAGATATTATGATCCTTTAAGCCAAGAAGAACTACGGGCCATTCATCAAAAGAAGGCCGCCAAAGCACAAACTGAGTTAAAGAAGATACAAGCTCAAGCTGAGGCTAAGGAGCGACAACAACGTATAAGACAAAAACGAGAGGCTAACCTTGGAGTCACAAATGCATTCCACGTGGAAATCGAAGAGGATTGGTTGGACTCTGACACACCTCTACGATACCCTATTGAGTTAAATAGTGCCTATGGAAAAGTGCTATATAACGCCTTATTGGCCACGGGTGCTAAATATAATCTGCTATCTTATGGGGTGTGGTGTCAGTTAGGGAAGCCACCTCTATCTGAGAGTATTATCCAAGTCAAGGTTGTCAACAAGAAAAAAACTACGGTTTTTGGAATCTGGCACACTTCTGTCAGTTATGACAATGGAATTGTAGCTCAAGACTTTTTGGTCATGCCTACTGGAACTATGGAGGGTAATATAAACCTAGGACGCACGTGGATGATAGCCACCAAATGCACTATTGATTGGGGGACTGGGGGTGTTACAACGCAAAAACCAACTCTTATCCCTACCACTCAAGCCATAGTCCCTGAGATATTGCCTAAGGAAATAAAACCCAAGACATTGCATGTCCAGGAGGTTGAACCATACGTCCCCATAGCCCAACTCTCTAGATCTTCAACTGATGTAGTTGAAAGAAAGCTTGAGACACTCAAGAACCATCCTAATATAACAAAGAAAGCATACAAGTGGGTCCCTAAAGCTTCTTTAGTAACCATGGCTGATGCTAAAAAATGGAAGCCTCGTAAGAACCGTCCCACTCGCTCCAAGAAATATAAGAAAACGTGGCGCTGGATTCCTAAACGACTATTAAAAGCCCAAGGATACTATAAAGGAAATGATCAAATCTGGGTGCCCAAACGTAAATTGTACTCTTACCTGTCACCTGGCCCATGTAAACCAAATCCTGTGGCTCCAAAACAAATTGAAAATCGTGGAAAGGAAAAAATCATGGAATGCGACACACCTGCTCCAGAGCTAGTTTGGGTACCAAAGAAAGAACAATTTGTTCCACCTAGCTCAGGAACAGGAAAAGCAAATGAAGCTTCTTGCTCTTCATGTAGTTCCTATACAGAAATAGAAGCTTCGACACAACCTCCACCTACCATTGTACATATCCATACAAGCAAGAAAGAGTTTGCACCTCCCGTTGTAGATTCACCACCTCCAACAATGTTGCAAATAAAATCATGGGAGAGTACCTTACCACCCTTGCAACTAGATGAAACACATAGGGTGATCGAAAACTATTGGTTAAAGCCTTTACCCATAACAACTTGGAACAATTGGTTTCAAAAGGTGACGACATCATTCCAAAAAGTATGATCTACCCAAGGAAGGGGGGAGTGTTTGCTGACATCCGTCATTCACTTGCTTCCCTCTCAACCTTCCTCCCTGACCTCTCAATCTTCAATCTTAGGGAATGTATATATAAAGCGTTATACTCACAAAAACAAGATAAAAAAGTAAAAGAGTAAGAGCCATAACGCAAAATAATAAAAACAAATTATGCACAAGAACACGACCCTTGTAATATTTGCACTCTAACCATCATCTATTTGCGTGTACAGATATGGCTAGTACGCTAGAGTCATCCACTCCTGCCTTGGGTGAGAGGTACCCTCGTTACTTTTCACAAATGTTTCACATGGTCTTTCCAGTGCTTGCATGTGAATGGGATTTGATAGGTACGCTAGCATGTGAGAGGAATTTTGAGGAGTTAGAATGGCTGATATGTCTCTTGACCACATCTGATCCATACTTAGTAGAGAGCGTTTCTTCCATTGCACAAGCCTACCCTTTTGACCAAGATGACTATAGGCGTCTAGTGACCTTCTTAGTAAACATGGGCACCTATGATGAAGAAGAAAATTTACATGACTACACGGATGGCACATATGGTCTCATGGATGATGAATTTGTTGATCTCGACGACGAGGATAGGGGTTTAGCCTTAGGGTTTCCCCCCAACCTCTACAATATCCTATTCCCTTGACTCTTTAGGGGGAGTGCAAATAATTAGGTTAGGGTTCCTTATGTTTTTTGTTGTGTTCAATAATGTTGATACCTTTTCCCACTAATGTGCCCCCTGGAGGTATTCCTTTTGTTTCCTAGTGTGTACAGGAGCGTGTTGCTATTGATAGGATTTGGACCTTCATGGAACCTTTCTCTCGTTCACACTTCAAATCAAGCGCGACCATCAACACAAACAGGTGTTTTATGTCCATTAACATTGCCCTTATCTTTTTGCATCCATGTTTGTCTGCCTTGATTGTGATTGGTAGCATAATATTCAGCGCATTTGCTTAGTATCAAACATTTAATTCAATGATGTTTTGTCATAATCACTTGTCTAGGTTTAAAAATCAAGCAGTCCGACTAAGCTAGTTTGACCAAGCTAGGTATTAGAAATCTTCTCTTAATACCATGGGGAATGCCTTCCTAATACGCAATGGTTACTTAGGTTCTTAATCCGATTTAGGCAGCATTGTGTGAAATGTACTAGGGCTTTCTAGTGGGCTTAACCCTATTGACCTTTAGCTTAAGTATTATAAAGGGAGTTTACTAATGTGATGAGCCTGGGGAGGGTAACAATGTTATATGACCCCCCAAAGTTACAAAATTAAAATGCTGAAAATGAACAAACAAAAAATCAAAGTGCCACAATGTAAAATTTTAAGCTGGAAGAGAAATCCCTGCTTAAATTGGTACTTCACTCACATGTATCGCCTATGGTACTAGAGCCCTAGAGGTTCCCTGTGTGGGCGCTTTTCCTTGAAAAGCAAAAAACCCAAGGCATACAAAATAAGCACACCCATCAAAATTGAATCAATGTGAAAAGACTTTGGGGGGGTCAAAGAAAAGGTAATCAGTCAGGCGATGATTTCATGAGAAATTCCTTTTATCGTAGCTTAACTACAAGGTCTTCTAGGTATAGCCTTTAGTCAGCCCTCGAACATCAAATACTTGGCTCTCGCGATTAAACAACTTAATTGACCAGAGAAAATTGAGAAGTTACCCATGGTATTAATAGTCGAGCTCTAGTGCCTTTTGACCGTTAAATTAGCGACCCCGGACTTGTTTAATTTTTTACCTTTACATCTGTTTATGCATTTGATTATATTGCAATTTAATGTTTATTGCTGACAAATTGTCTGAATATCTAACCAATCAATTTGTGTGTCTATTGCATATGATTTTTAATTGTATATGAGAATGCAATTACTGTGGCAATGTTGTTTGATTTTGCAGTGATTGAAGAAGGCTACGCACATCCATGTCGACTGCTCTTCCATCTCGACGAACGAGCTTCAACTGGATAGCTTCCGAGGACGGAATCTACATCAGGAAGGGGGGCATGTTAACCCTCACGGCACACGGACACCCTATGATCTATAAACGTTGTATTGTTTAGAGTCAGGTACCAGGCTTGTCGGACCAATAGGAACAGGGTAAGGGTGATCGCCGATGACAGGCGCACTCTAACTGGAATATTCAAGGAGTTAGTTGGCTAAGTATGGGCGCCCAAGTGTGAATGGGCTGAGCTCATATAAAATCCACTAAACCTAATTTTTACTCATTCTCTCATTGTGCAATAGAAGCCGCTCTTGCTCCATCTCCACCTTCTCCTTCACCATCTCCTTGTGTGTGTGTGTGTGTGTGTACGTGTGTGTGTGTGTGTGTGTTTGTGTGTGTGTGTGAGAGAGAGAGAGAGAGAGAGAGAGAGAGAGAGAGTGAGAGTGTGTGTGTGTGATCGAGCGTTGCGGCGGCACGACGGCACGACGGCGGCGAGGCGGTTGAGCGCGGCGTAGCGGCGTCTCCCTCTTCTTCGCGGCGCGGGAATCCTTCATTCGCAACTACGTAGGAAGGTGACACACCATTCTTCCTTGTGAGCTTGTCTGTTGTATGACTGTGTGCTAGGAGCCTTTGTGGCTCGCACACGGCGTGTAGCAAGTCCCTAGCCTTGACAGCTCTTCGAGCCTTCCTCAATGGAGAACTAAAGTTTGGGCTACCACAATTTGCACAGATGGATGGAGCTGGGGAGATTCCAATAGAGGAGGAACACTTAGATCCACAACCCAACCTAGATGAGAACCTTGTTATAGAAATACCTATTAACAAGTTGGGACAATACTTTGAGGGTGATGAATCCAATGCGACCATACCAATCACTACTAAGGGATTAACTGTGAAGGGAATCCTTGATGGTGGTGCTGGGGTTAGCATTGTGACTAAAAATTGTTGGGAAACTATGGGAAGACCTCACCTTGTGACCACAACCATAGTAGTGAAGATGGCCAATGGGTCTATTGTTAAACCTATTGGGATGCTAGAAGATCTCAAGATCAAGGTCTTTGGACATAAAATAAGGATTACCTTCATTGTTATGGATTTCTCCAAACACACAATGGCATCGGAGATGATCTTAGGACGTCCTTTCATGAGAGAAGCAAAAATGGTGCATGACTGGTCTAAAAACCATGTCTACTTGCAGTTCCAAGATTCTGTCATTCGAGTGGATCTTGTGATGGGTCGAGCACATCCTCTAGGAAACAGGTTTATAATTGATCATAGATCTGACACCACAGTTCACTCGGCCTCATTGCAGTATTGTTACACGTGTAAAGCGGACACTGATGTTGGGGAAGATTCTCCTTATATGGATGTACTACCTGGGATGACTGAGTCGGACAATGTGGATTGGGTCCACCTAGCAGCAACCATAGACACTTGGGGAAATAGGGGGACAACCTGTGTAACACCTGAGGGGGATGAAATGCCCGTACCCTTAAATATGCTACAAGCAATGCATATAGCTTCTGACAAGACTCATCGTCATATAACAAAGAAAACATACAAATGGGTCCCTAAAGCTTCTTTAGCAACCAGAGCCAATGCTAAAAGACAGGAGCCTGGTAAGAGATATCCTATACGCCCCAAGAAATGTAAAGAAACACGGCGGTGGATTCCAAAAAAACTATTGGAAGCCTAAGGCTACTATGAAGGAAACGATCAAATCTGGGTGCCGAAACGTAGATTGTGTTTTTACATGTCACCTGACCCATGTGAGCCCAATCTCGTAGCTCCAAAACGAATCAACAATCGCGGAAAGAAAAAAATCATAGAATGGTACACACCCGCTCTAGATCTAGTTTGGGTACCGAAGAAAGAACGATTTGTTCCACCTAGCTCAGGAAGGGGGGAGTCCCATGAAGCTTCTAGCTCCTCATGTAATGCATCCATAGAGGTAAAAGCTTCTCCACAGCCTCCACCTACAATAGTGGACCTCCATAAAGCTACAAAGAAATCCACACCTCCCAGTGTTCAAGAATCACCTGATGGAGCACTTCAAGTTCGATCCTGGGAGAGTACCTTACCACCCTTGCAACTTGATGAGGCACCTAAGGTAATAGAAAACTACTGGCAAAACTCCTCACCTATTACCAACTGGAACAATTGGTTTCAAAGGGTGACGAGCACATTTCAAACGGTATGATCTACCCAAGGAAGGGGGGAGTGTTTGATGACATCCATCATTCACTTGCTTCCCTCTCAACCTTCCTCCTTGACCTCTTAATCTCCAATCTTAGGGAATGTATATATATAGCCTTATACTCACAAAAAACAAAAAAAATAAAGAGCAAGAGCAATGAGCAAACGAGTATGCACAATAAAAGTCAAAACATTGACCCAGACCTACACATTCACATCCGGTACACTGAAACAGAAACCTATGTCATTAAACACACTTTGATCCTCATCACTCGAGTGATGGAGGGTAGGTAGGATTATTACGATAGGAGTGTTTCTGTTTTAGAGTTGAGTGATTAGCAAAGTTCCTTTTTCCCACTGATGTGCCGCCTAGAGGTATTCTTTGTGTTTCCTCGTGTTATAGGAACGTGTTGCTGTTGTTAGAATTTGGACCTTCATGGAATCTTTCTCTCGTTCACATTTCAAATCAAGCGCGACCATCAACGCAAACAGGTGTTTCTTGTCCATTAGCATGGCCCCTTATCTTTTTTGCATCTATGTTTGTCTGCTTTAATTGTGATTGGTAGCATAATATTCAACACATTTGCTTAGTATCAAACATTAAATTCAATGTAATTTTTTGTCGTAATCACTTGTCTAGGTTTGAAAATCAAGCAGTCCGACTAAGCTAGTTTGACCAAGCTAGGTGTTAGAGATCTTCTCTTAATACCATGGGGAATGCCTTCCTAATAATCAATGGTTACTTAGGTTCTTAATCCGATTTAGGCATCATTGTGTGAAATGTACTAGGGCTTTCTAGTGGGCTTGACCCTATTGACCTTTAGCTTAAGTATTAGAAAGGAAGTTTACTAGTGTGATGAGCCAGGGGAGGTGTAACAGTGTTATATGACCTTGCAAAAGTTACAAAATTAAAATGCTGAAAACGAACAAAAAATTAAAAAAATCAAAGTGCCACAATGTAAAATCTTAAGCTGAAAGAGAAATCTCAGTTTGATTGGGTACTTCACTCACATGTATCCCCTATGGTACTAGAGCCCTAGAGGTTCCCAGTGTGGGCGCTTTTCCTTGAAAAGCAAAAAACCCAAGGCATACAAAATAAGCACACACATCAAAATTGAATCACTGTGAAAAGACTTTGGGGGGTCAAAGAAAAAATAATCAGTCAGGCGATGATTTCATGAGAAATTCCTTTTATCGTAGCTTAACTACAAGGTCTTCTAGGTATAGCCTCTAGTTAGCCCTCGAACATGAAATACTTGGCTCTCGCGATTAAACAACTTAATTGACCAGAGATATTTGAGAAGCTTACCCATGGTATTAATAGTCGATCTCTAGTACCTTTCGACCATTAAATTAGCAACCCCAGACTTGTTTAATTTTCTACCTTTACAGTTGTTTATGCATTTGATTATATTGCAATTTAATATTTATTGCTTACAAATGGTTTAAAATTCTGTTACCAATCACATTGTTTGCCTACAACTGCATATGCTTTTTAATTCTATATGAGAATGCAATTACTGTGCCAATGTTGTTTGATTTTGCAGTGACTGAAGAAGGCTAAGCACATTCATCTCAAATGCTCTTCCACCTCGACGAACGAGCTTCAACTCAATAGCTTGATCCTCAACATCAGGACGGAATCTACATCAGGAAGGGGGGCATGTTAACCCTCACGGCTCACGGACACCATATCACCTACGATGAACGTTGTATTATTTACTTGGTAGAGTCCGGTACCGGGCTTGTCGGTCCAATAGGAAAAGGGTAAGAGTGATCGCCGATGAGAGGCGCACTCTAATTGGAACATTCAAGGGATTAGTTTGCTAAGCATAAGCACCCAAGTGTGAATGGGGTGAGCTCATATAAAAGTCAACTAAACCTAAAATTCACTCATTCTCTCATTTGTCCAATTGAAGAGTGCTCTTGCTCCATCTCCATCTTCTTCTTCTTCATCTCCTTGTGTGTGTGTGTGTGTGTGTGTGTGTGTATGCGTAAGAGAGAGAGAGAGAGAGAGAGAGAGAGAGAGAGAGAGAGAGAGAGAGAGAGAGAGAGAGAGAGAGAGAGCATTGCGGCGGCACGACGGCGGAGACGCGGTTGTGCGCGGCGTAGCGGCGTCTCCCTCTTCTTCGCGACGAGGAATCCTCCACGAAGCAAGCGTAGAGCGGTGAGTGACACACCATCGTCATCTTTGAGCTTACTAGTTTAGGCTTGTTGTGTGCTTGGAGCCATTTGTGGCTCGCACGCGGTGTATCGGCAAGTTCCTTGCATTGACACGTGCGACATACGCGCACATTTAGATTTTATGACACTTTGAGCAGCAATAAAAGCCTGTTCAACTGCACGCTGTCTAGTCCTGTTTTTTCTAGAAAGTGATTCTTGCAAGAGCAAAGTGCATGATGCATCAAACTTGAGAACTTCATGATTTCCTTGAGTCAAAAGTCTCCAAGTACTAGCGAAAGTCTGGTAAGAATCTGGTAAGGGATCAAGAACAATCTGCACAAGGGTACTGTCTGAGATGACTTCACTTGCAGAAATATGTAACTCATTGATATCCTTGACACCAACAAGAAAAGTGTCCATATAATCTTCCTCATGCATAATCTTTGACTCCAGCTCTGTACGCAGCAATGTAATTTTTGCCTCATTGCGGCTTGCATAAAGACCAGCTAGAATATCCCAAGCCCATTTTGTAGATTTTGTTGAACGAATGTGAGGAGTAATGGGGCACTTCACAGAAAATGCAATCAATGCATGAGCCTACGCATCCTTTACATCCCAACAAGCTTGTTCTGCCATATGCAAAACAACTCTAGCAACAATCCTTGCAACAAGACCTGCAACATCCTCAACATCACCTACATCTTCAGAACCAGGACGTACAAAGCTATGGGATTGGATTGGTCATGACTCTCACAATTGGCACATTTCCAAAAAATTTAGGAGGATTTTGGCTTACTTAGATACCACTACATCATATAGTAGCAAAATACACAAAAAATAATTTATCACGAGCAAGAAAACAAGACATGCATACCTTCGATTGTTGTTACGAGATTGGGCACCCTCCTGTTGCATGTGGTTAATTGTAATTGGGATAGCTAACTTAATGGTTAATTATGTGCTGTGTATTTGATTTTACTAACAGTGAGAGCATGATGATTTTTAGATTGGAATTTTGGGAGTTGCGAAGGAGGCGTCGGCAAATAATAATCCTCTTGGTCATTTTATTCTTGCACGGTATTTTAGATCTTTTATCAATAAGTCATTATGGCTGCTTTGTAAATAGGACAGTGAGAACTCACCCTAAGAGGGTCATGCAATAATAAGTAATGTGTTCCACTCTTAACTAAAGTGTAAAAGAGGGGCCTCCAATATTTGGCACCAACAAATAATGTCAAATATCAAATACCAAACTCCACAAGAGGTGCCGTGGAGTTTGGGGTTGCAATCTTGAGGACTTTCTTGTGTAGATGCCCTAACTTTTCCCTTCCCTCTCCCTTATGCTACGATGTGTTACTTTGTGTACTATGTTGCCATATACATGTGGTAGTGATGTGTGTGAACACACTTAGGACCGTCGGGGCATTTTCCCCCTCTTTAGGAGGTTTTTTCCCCCGTGCATTGTATATACGTCCATTCATTCTAGGGCTATCTATCTTTCCATTGCACACTAAGTAAAACACTCTCTGTTGTGTGCCTTGAGCTTCCTTCGTCTTCTCCAAGTTGTGTGTGTTTTCTTGCAACCTTAATTCCAACAAGTGGTATTGAAGCAGGTTGCGTCCTCCTTGGCTTAGTCGCCAACAACTCCAACACAGGTCTGCACACTTTCTCCAATTTCAGTGAGCTTTGGCGAGCATTCACAGGCCAATAATATTTTTGGGATAGTTCGCAGAGATCGGTTTGCTCAGATTTCTGATTCGGGCTCATTTTGGCCTCCATTTCCACTACAAGCAGATATGCATATGCTATTTTGTCATTTTGTGCAAAATTTTTGACAGCTAGCATCATTTTTGCATAACAAGTCCCTTACAATCTTCTGCAGTTTGTGCTATATAGCACATGTTGTTCCCGCTTTGTTTCACCTCTTTTTCGGCAGTTTTCACATCAGTTGCAACATTTACCATGGCTGACAACATTTAACGTTTCATCTCTAGTGATAGGAGATGACCCTGTAAGAACATATAGAAAATGAAGAGAACATATAGAAAATTGGAAGAGCATATAGAGAATTAGAGTAAGAGCCTAGAGTGTCAATGCAAATCGTTCGTATTTGGTATATGTGAACAAGATGGTGAAGAAGAAGAAGTTGTTTTTTTTATAAAAATAGTTGGAGTAAAGAAAGTTTAATGGTGTAGGAACAAACTTTATCGAGAAACAAAATTCTCATCACACTTGGGGTGTGAAAATGTCAAAAGGGTTTAACATCAATAGTACTCCAAGCCGTTTTACATGCGACAACAACTAACCAATCATAGGCAGGCTTTGACACAACATTCGATAGTCTTGCTAACAACAACAAGTCCGACAGATGCTCTAGGAGACTCAGTGACTTTGCACCAACACACAATGTTGTCCGACAACATCACCTGATAATAGTACATTGAGTCCATCCCCCCCCCCCCCCCCCCCCCCCCCCCCCAAACCACCAGTCATGAACTCTTTCATCAAGCCTATTGACTTAGGATATTGTAGAAACTAAGAAAACTGTTATTTGCACCCTCCACTTTTCATTGTGATGGTTATGCTATTATGCTTAGAATTTTGTTAAGTGTTAACATAAATTCAAATTATTATGTTGCTTATCAGTCTTCCTACTAGCTAGATTTTTATGGAGCCTCAAAGTTTATATATACACGCCCCATATACCATACATAATGTATCATCTTAAGATTTATTTCATTTATTTTCCTTTATCTTATGGTCATTATTAGTAGTTTGATAACGCTCACCGTTCCTACTTTGATATAAGTTATTTTATTCGTAGATAAAGCTAAGTAGATGGACTCATGCACTTCAAGACAAGGGAGAATATTATTGTAGAAGTTTAAATAGAGGAGATCCTCCCGTTAAGTGCACCTAACGTAGCATTTTTGTTTGGGTATCCATATTTTTACTTTTCATCACAGATCACTTCTCTTGATATATAGGGACAATTATGTAGCTGATTCTATACTTGTCTTTTCAGCATTATATACCATCCATGTGAGAGATATTGTTTCTAGTTTCATTCCATTTTTATTTCATTTCAATACTTAATTCTGGTCACAGAAAAATGTATCACTTAGATAATGGCTGTATAAATTTGGTGTTTCATATATCATTTTGGTCATTTGTAGACATAGCCTGTACATTTTATTTCACTGTAATTCATCTCTCTCTCTCTCTCTCTCTCTCTCAGTAAGTACTGCGTTATCTCGTCTGTGTTGTAAAAGCTTAGCCATTTCTTTTAGTACTTCTTTTTGGTTCCATCTTGCTCCAAACTCTCGCTCTAATTGAGCAGTCACAAACTTTTTGTCAAGCTCTAGTTGATCTCTGCATTACAAGAAGATAGATTAGAACAAGTCCATAATCATGAAATATTTAAAACAACCCATTGATACATACAATAAAAGTATATGTAGTCAAGGTATGTAAAGCTCCAACAATTTTCCTATGTGTTGGCAAAACAAGCATCCACCTCCAATGGGCACAACCTGCCCATCCCTATTGATGTTGCATGTGATGCCATAGGAGTCAATGCACGTCCAAAATGATCCTTGGTGCTCAAAATTGGGCCCCTAGTGAGGGCATGGAAGACACAAAGGATATCGATGGAGAGGGTGTCAGGGTTGAAGAATGTCTCGAGGCCGTAGAGGTACACCATCGGACTCGTCGGGAAGAGACACTATGTGCATGAATTAACAAATTGGTAATTAGTCGAACATTTATGAAAACATTACACTTTATAATTAGGGACTAAACTAATATCGTGTATCTTGGTCATGCTATATAAGGTTGTCATCCGATGGAGGTTGAGAAATCTGTGATGGCGATGACTGAGTAGCACTAGGTATCTCTGGAAGGGGATCCTCCTATTATCACAAGTTTATCATGTTTTGATGATGAAATGGTATCCTTATATGCACAATATACATACAAGGGTAAAGTTTTGAGTGTCTAGCCTTTTGAAAGGCTTGATTGCTCTGATCCCCAATCTGCACACAAAGATTGTTCATCTAGCTGCTTGGGTAGTTGGTCTAGCCACACTTCTTCAATTCAAGCTCATTTCAAGATTAGGCTTCCATCATTCACTTCTCTGACTCGTTCCCACAAGGGATTTGGCGAATCTTCCTCCACTAAGAAGATTCCTTCTAGCCATCCTTACTATCTGAAGCTATCAATTCAGGTTTGGTATTTTCAACTAAAGAGTTCTAAGTGTCTCTAGTTTCCTCTAGTTATTATTGTTGGAATTAGGGTTGCAGAGAAACACACACATCTTGGAGAAGATGAAGGAAGCTCAAGGCACACAATAGAGAGTGTGTTACTTAGTGTGCAATGGAAATATAGATAGCCCTAGAGTGATGGGCGTATATACAATGCTCGGGGGAAAAAACCTCCTAAAGAGGGAAAAAATGCCCCGGTGGTCCTAGTGTGTTCACACACATCAGTACCACATGTATATGGTAACAAATCCCCCCTGGAGTGATGTGGTGAACGAGAGCTGGCACATGAGTAAAGGGAAGTGCCATGCCCTGACATGATCAGTCCACAAAGGGGAGTAAGCCCAAAGCTTTGCGGAAAGCTTCAAGCTTCTCACAAGATAATGCCTTTGTGAAAAGATCTGCAAGGTTGTCTTGTGTTGGCACATAAGCCAAGCTGATCTCTCCTGCTGAGAGCCTCTCCCTGACATAGTGGTAATGCACCTCAATGTGCTTTGTGCGAGCATGAAAAAGTGGGTTCCTCGCAACTGCCAACGCGCTCTGACTGTCAGTGTAGATAGTGTTGGCAGTGTCCTGTCCAACACCCAAATTAGCCATAAGGCGTCTGAGCGATACACACTCAACCGTAGCTGTGAAGACTGCCCTGTACTCAGCCTCACAACTGAAAGTGGCCACAGTAGATTGCTTCTTTCTCAACCATGATATACATGAACTGCCAAGCATGAAACAAAAACCACTTGTGGACACTCGCATGTCAAAACAACCAGCCCAATCTGAGTCCGAAAAAGAATGTAAGTCTGGCGGCAATGATCCCCCCTTGGGATAAAACAAGCCAAGATGTAAAGTGCCACTAAGGTAACGAAAAATTCTTTTGACAGCTTGCCAATGCTTAGACCCTGGGCTATGCATAAATCTGCTGACCTATGAGACTGCAAACTGAATATCTGGCCTCGTGTTGCATACATAAATGAGGCAGCCAACAACAGTTTGGTAAAGAGTGACATCAACAGGATGGCCAGCATCATGTAGACTCAACTTCAAACCTGTTTCCATGGGAGTGGCAATAGGTTTGCAATCCTCAAGTCCAAACTTACATAGCAATGTCTCTATGTAACTTTTATGACACAAGGAAATACCACCATCACACTGCTGAAACTGTATACTCAACACATCCCCAAATCTCTCATCTTGAAAGTAGCATTCAAATTAGCCTTAAATTCAGCAATATGTCTCTAATTTGGTCCAGTGATCAGCAAATCCTCGACATAAAGAACCACAATGAGAAGTACATCACCCTCATGCTTTACATACAATGTGCTTTCTGCTGGACTGTTACAAAAGCCTCGTTTAACCAAATGAGTGTCAGCTTTCTCATACCAAGCACAAGAAGATTGCTTCAATCCATACAAAGCGTTCTTACATCTGCACACTTTGTCCTCTTGTCCTTTTATGACAAAACCGCGAGGCTGCGTTGCATAAACTTCCTCAAATATGTCACCATTCAAGAAAGCAGTAACAATCTCTGATTGATGTACATCCCAACCAAAATGAGCTGCCAATGCACATAGAAAACGCATAGTGGTCATACGACAAGTGGGAGCAAAAGTCTCTTCATAATCTATGCCATTTCGCTGTGCATAACCCTTTGCAACAAGTCGAGCCTTATGGCGATAAATCTCACCATCTGGCTTGCGTTTCAACTTGTAAACCCACTTCGTACCAATGGCCTTTTTGCCAGGAGGCAAATCACATAAAGTCCATGTGCCATTTTCTATAAGTGCATCATATTTTGATTGCATGACAGCCATCCAATTTTCTGAATTCTGTGCTTCATCAAAAGACAGAGGCTCCTCAACATCATGTAAACTAGACACAACCAAAGCATAACAATCTAATGCATAAGATGCATGTCGAGAGCCTAAACGAGCACGACTAGACAGAGGTGCATCCAATTTATTGTCACGCAAAGTGTGCACCAGCCATTTTGGCATACCTCTAGTTTGCTCATTTTCAGCCCTTTCCTCATCAAGTACATCATGTACATTTGCATCAGTAATAGGCTGATCTGTAACATTTTCAAAAACCCCCATAGGTTGTACATTGGCCTCATTGGAAAGAGGCAACAAAGTGTCATACATGTCGTGTGAGCTTACATTACTGTCTCTAGTACATGAAAGCAAGGGCTGAACATAATCTTCCACAAACACTACATCCCGTGAAACCAAAATACGTTTTGTTTGCGGATGATACAACCTGTAACCTTTGCTTTCAACACTATAACCAACAAAAATACATTGACAGCCTTATCATCCAATTTTCTGCACTGTGTTTGTGGCACCAAAGCATATGCCAAACAGCCAAAAACACGCATGTGCTCAATAGAAGGCTTTCTATCATGCCATGCTTCATATAGATTAATAGACTGCAAAGCTTTCGTAGGACACCTGTTTAGTACATAAGTGGCACACATGATGGCCTCAAGCCAAAAAGAATGCGGAAAAGCTTGACTTTTGACCATACATCGTGCCATTTCTGTCAGTGACCTGTTTTTGCTCTCAACAACACCATTTTGCTAAGGTGTATAAGGCATTGTACATTGGTGTTTTATCCCACAACTAGCCAGAAATGCATTAAATTCATGAGACATATACTCCCCCCCTCGATCGGAATGGAGGGTGCCCATAGTACATTTCGAGACATTTTCAGCCATAGCCAGAAATTGTTTGAAGCACATAAAAACTTTGGACTTCGCTTTAAGCGGAAATACCCATGCATGCCTGGAGTAATCATCAATGAAAGTTACGAAGTATAGGTAATTGCCCAAGCACGAAGTTTGCATGGGCCCACAAAGATCACTATGTAGAAGCTGCAACCTACATGTGGCCCGAACTGAACCATCCTTTGGAAACTTAGAACGCTGCATCTTACCCAAAATATAGCCTTCACAAACATGTTTGACAGGTGCTTTAAAAGGCGGCAAAGAAGCAACCATATCAGATTTCTGCAAACGCAGCAAACTAGCAAAATTCAGATGACCAAAACGTGCATGCCAAAGTTTTGCATCTGAAATAGCCCTTGAATTTGCAACAACATTTGTAAAATTTTGTCCACACTTGTTGAGCCACCAGAGGATCACACCCACATTTTTGCTCACACTCATCATTTTTGTAACCATTGATTGTAATAAATGTCTTTCCGACATTGATTTTGAATTGAGCCATTCATTAAGTAACGGGACTCAATTGAGTTTCCAGCTTGTAATTCCGAAGTAATTTCACTTGCTGATGTAATTAGTTAGAGATGTTCTCACCTCCAAGGCTGAGGTATATAAGCCAAAGTTTTTGTAACCTAAGGGGATTCAATAATTAATCAAAGTGAGTTTTTGAGCGCGGTGACTGTGTCTGAGAGAGAGAGAGAGAGAGAGAGAGAGAGAGAGAGAGAGAGAGAGAGAGAGAGAGAGAGAGAGAGAGAGAGAGAGAGAGAGAGAGAGAGAGAGAGAGAGAGAGACTCTTATCTTCTTGCTACGCGAGCTACGGGGCCGCCATTGGAGAAGCGTCACCGCCATTGTGTTAGCAACGGTGAGAGCTACGCACCAATACCAAGAGTGCGCGATATCAGCTTCTACGTGTGGTAAGTTCCTACGAGTTTCGGTGTGAGTTTTCTTCCAACTCGTGTGTCGGAATAGAGCGTGCAGCATATCTATAGAATCACAACGAGTAGAGCTACACATTAGTACCATCGGGCTCAAGTTTCGGTCACCTGTATTTTTCGGCCTGTCTTCATACGCGTTTGCCGCACGGAGTGGTTATAGGTTGATTTTGCAGTTCAAGTCTTTAGGGTGTTGTTCTTACCTAGTGTATAGACTTCCCCTTGAGTTTGAGATCGATTCAATGATTCTAGATCCTGTTTCGTATAGCATTCGTTCGTAGTACGGATTTCAGTCACTTGCGTATTCTAGAACTTAGATTTGATTTCCTTAGTAGTGATTGTCATTAGAAGGTCGAGTAGGTGATTTGACACCCACCTAGTTGTTTCCATGCGCCTGCGGTCAAGCTCCGTCCTCGTTTGACAAATTCTGTTGTTGGTTGAGTTCTCGCTATTTAGCTTCCGCTAGCGGCGTAACCGCCTTAACATTTGGCGCCGCTGCCGGGGACGAGAGCCCTAAGTAAGTGACCTTAGACTAATCCTACGAGGTGAGTCGTATAAACTACTTTGTATACTTTAGTTAGAAAAGATCTAGGAGTGGTGGACTCCGAAGGTCTCGAGAGATACTAGGAAGTGGGGTATTCCTGGGTCTTCCGTGTTGACAGTATTTCTAGTTTAGCTTAGATTAGTTGTTGTTTTGTTGGTGTGGAGTAGTTGTTGATAGAAGAAGAATCTCCTAGTCCGTGAGTGGCAGTGGATCTCTTTAAAATCACAATTACCAAACCCATTTTATGATTAGGAATAGCTTAGGTAGGACTTCATTTGATCCTGATCTAGAGCTAATAATCATTGGAGTATTTGCTTGATATGGTTGATTGCATGTTAGATCACTAAACCGTCGAGTTAGTAGTGAAACTTGCAATAAACAAAAGTCAGAGAAATTTTCTGTGTATCTGTGAGTTGCTGAGCACTAGAGAAAGCTTTAGGAAGGATTCTGTGCCAAAAAACTGGAAATCTGCAACTTTAGACATCATACGCGTATGATGTCTAAATGACCAAATAGAGACCAAAACAGAAATTTTGACTTTACCAGAGTGTTCAAAAGGGGGGTTATACCCTAATTTCAACTTAAAACAAGAGCATTAACACTCAAAGAAACCCGAAAAGACAAGTCGGAGTCCAAGAAACGCAAAGAATAGGAAATTTTGGATTCAGATCTTGTTTTTACATTCAAACCTGACAAAAACACTTGAAACTCAATTATAAACATTGGAGAAGGCTTAAAACCAAAAATAGTCAAAATCTGGGACAAAAGACAGCATACGCGTATAATGTCTTTTGGCACTTCCACTGCTTATTTTTGAAATCTGACCTGACAAGATTGTTACAAACACTGTAGAAAGCATAAATATCAAGTTTGGACCCAAATTGATGAAAAAAGACATCATACGCGTATGATGTCTTTGACCTAATTTTGGACATATTTTGATATTTTGCCAACACAGATCCATTGTAATAGCTATCTAGAGGCTATATTTCAAGTTTCATCCCATTTGGATAACAATTGACCCAAAAACAAGTCAAAAGCAGAAAATTGCCAAGAAAAGCCTGAACTAGCCTTAACTTGCTCAAACAGAGTTCAAACTGAATTTTGTGAGTGAACAGAGCATAAAGGGGCCACTGAGAGTGAGCATAACCAAAATAGTCAAAATCTGTGAAAAAAGACATCATACGCGTATAATGTCTTTTTCAGCATAACTGCGACAAAATTCTCACTTGATGAAACAGAAGTTGTCCAACTGACAAGATTAAACAATTGACCAAGTATCAATCAGTTTGGATCAATTCTGACCACAAAAACTTGGGGAAAACAAATTGCCGAGACGGAAAAGTTAAAGTTCTTTAGGGGAATTGATGAATTTGAGATCGGGCAGGAACCTCCAGAATAACCAACCAAAACAAGGGGAACCAGCAAGTGTCATATCAACCGAGGGAAGTGTAAACCAAAGTTGGGTGCAACCATTAGAGCCGATCTTTGAAGGAAGTGTCTCTGATACTTCTTCGGAGAGATCTTACGAGATTTTCACCGAACACTTGGAACACTTGAACCTGAACAACAGAGAAAATATGGCAGCAGGATCATCAAACCCTTCCGCCACAATGAAGCTATTGTTCATAAAATACCAGTACGACAATGAGCAAGGTGCCAAGATCTACAAAGATGGAATGGACCGCTATTGTGTAAAGATAGAAGAGAGACCTAGTGAGTTCAAGGACTTAGTGCCTGTGAGCTATAGCGGAGATAGATATCTAGATGACGAGGGTACCATGTACTTGGTAGTCCTAAACCCTAACATTGTGGACAAGTGGGGATTGATGGGCACCAAAGCCAAAATAGATGAAGAACTCGAGGAGAAAGCACCAATAATGAACTTCCCTAATGCGAGTTAAGAAGAGAGAATGAAACTACAAGGATCAACACTGATAACATCTATGTGGGGCTATACAAATATAATAATGGGGAGCAAGATCTCTATTATAGATGTGAAGAACCCTACACCGGAGAGTTGACAGACAAAAAAAGACTCTATGTCTTTACCTACACAGAGGGATCGGAAGTGAAAATTGCCGCTTACGATAAGTATGGCAGGCAATACTCAACAATGGGCAAGAAAGAATTAGAAGGATATACATACTTTGGGGGACCACTACATCAGTATTATGTTACTTCTAGCTCACATAGACCAGCACCAACAACTGGAGTGCAAAACTCAATGACAACAGGAGGACAAAGAACTCAGGTTGCTGACTCTTTCAGTCAACCTTGGGACTCGAAGCTCGGACCAATGGGATCATTACATTCCAGAGAGTCAATGGAGACGAATCGAGGTAGTGCAGTTCCAATCCCCACCTATACCACTCCAGGTCCAAGGTTTGAAGCGGAACCATCACATTTACTCCCAGTAGTAGATTCAGGGCAGAGGAACCGACAAGGGTAACCCATGAAGTCCATGATGCTAGAGAAAGCTTTAGCCGAGACACAGGAGCAATGAGATTGGTAGCAGATCATAGACGTATGAGACCATCTCAAGTAGCCAAGTGTATGCCAAAGAAGTATGGTGGTTCAGGAGATCCGTATGCACATGTGTCACTCTTTAAGCAAGTCTTAAGAGCTGAGCAGATAACAGATTTCCATACACAATACGAGGGATTTGGTCTTACTCTAGAAGGTACTGCATTGACATGGTTTCAACCAATGAACATAGGGGGATTCCATGACATTGACCATTTGCTAAGAGAGTTTGCTGAGGAATTCTCAAAACGAGGGATTAAGCACAATACGGTCTCACAAATATATGCTTTTAAACAGAGAGAACACGAAAAAGTGAAGGAAGCTTCACTTCGCTTCAAACAATACATTGAGAGATGTCCAGTACGTGAACGACCACAAGATGACAGACTATCTGTTCTCTTTATTGAGGGACTGAGGAACGACACTCTCAAGAAGGACTTGCACTTGAAAGCTTGTACAAGTTTCGAGCAAGTAACGAGAGAGGCATTGTACTTAGTGGATAACTGTACGGTTTATGGAGAGGTGTCAGCGGATACAGATTTTGCATCCAGTAGCTCCTCCTCCGTAGCGAGCGAGACTACCACTAAAAAGAATGTTCAAACAACAACCATGCCAAATGTAGAGCAAATGATAGAAGATGCTCTAAAAAGGATGGCACCATACCAAAAACCATTGCCAAAAACACTGAAATGGTGTGCTATTGAACAAAAATGGACAAACCATCCAACAGAGGAGTGTTATTACAACAAAGGGTATGTAAGGGAGCGCCAGTATGCACCTCCTGCTCAATTAGCACCACCTCAGATACATCCAGTACCTCGATACCCAACGGGAAGTGTACCAGGACCTATGGGGATAGAAAGACCGCAACCGGTATTGGGACAACAACCACCTTTACCAGGAGCAAGACCAGTGGGCATTAGATATGCACCAACCTTAGAGAATCAGGAAGAACAAGCCTTAGTGCCTGTTCAAGCCTATTATGAAGAATCTGGTGCACACATGTCTCCAACTATGTATTACCCACCAGAAGAACCCAAACAACCAGAACCATGGGGCATGATTGGGAATGTTGGAATACCAACAATTACAAGTGCTTCTGATGAAGAGAGATACAATTTGGACGCAAGAACATTGATGTTCATAGCTCATGGAGGGTTAACAGGACAAAGACCATCCTATCCACAAAGGACGAATCAAATGGGACCAAGACCAGCACTAGGACCCTGTTACAAGTGTGGGGTGACCATCTGATGAATGTTTGCCCACATACGGAAATCATTAGAATTAACGCTTATTGCACTGAGTGTGGGGTTACTCACTTCATTGAGGATTGTTCAAAGAATCCAAACAAAGTGCAAAAGACGACATTGAATATGCTAGAAACTATTCCTACTAGCAGTGGGTCTGAAAATGAAACTCTGATACCAACGCAAGTTGTTACTAGAGCTCAAGCTAAGAAAACCACTAGAGAACTTGAGAATGGAAAGTTAGCGACTGAAGTGGTTAGTCAAGGACTGCGGAGTCAGAAAAACACATGGAAAGCTAGAAAAGCACGCATGAAGTTGAGAAAAGAACGTGAAGACGCTATTCTAGCTGAGGAACTAAAGCAAACTAAAGCTAGATTAGAAAAACTTGAGAGTCAAAACGGGAAACGAGAGATGAGCCCGGAAAGAACGAAACAAAAGAGTATCAAAGAAACAACGAGCTTAAGCTCAGGGGGATCAATGCTAGTCGACAAAGTACACGAACCATTGGACGCACTAATGAGAGCTTACGAAGCTAGGTTAAAGAACAACCAAACACAAGAACAGAGGTGGATGACATACCCAAACGCGGAATTGGAAAAGCAGAGGCTTGAAATGTGCCAGAGAATGATCGAGACTGCACAAGCCTTATTAGAACCACCAAAAGAAACAATGAATTGTGGGAAGGAAAACCCAATTTAGCAAGAGACTATCGTTTCACAGGTAGCTGAAAAGACTCCCAGTGCACAAAAGCCTGAAAATACACAAAAGGATGACCGCATAGTATTGAACACAACCGATTAGGAGATAGAGAGTTTTCATCCAGTCATACAGAGGATTTACGGAAAAGATACAATGAATTTTGAAACAAGTGAGAGAGGCAAACTTTGCAAACGAGCTAAGTTGCCAAGCTAATCAGACAAATTGGGAAAAGGACATCAGGAACCCTCCCATAGTGGAATTTGAGGTAGGATCTCAAGTGGACTTGGATCTGCAATCTTACTGGGGAGATGGGGGCTCTGTTAGAACAATGGAGAGCAAACCTCATTCACTGAATACCTTACCTTCATACTTAGGAGAGTATGAAGAAAAATCCGAAATTAGAGCACTTCCCTCACGAAGAATCTCATCAGAAAAAGTCATGGACTCGCAAGGATTGATAGAGATCTTGTCAACACCAGTGACATGCACTATCACTCTAGCTGAGCTTTTGAGGCTAAGACCACATATGTGGACCACTGTAGGAAAATGCTTGGAGAAATTCGGGATAAAGATCCAACATCGAGATTGCAAGAGAGCATAGAGGAGCTGAGCAAGCCACAAAAGAACGCTAAGCCTGTACCCTTAAACAAGGTCAGAGAGTATTGCGAAGGTGAAGAGGGGAATACAACCTTACCAGTTGAATTCCAAGGAGTGAAGACGATGGCAATACTAGACAGCGGAGCAGGGGTAGCCATTGCTACAAAAGAAATCTGGGAAATATGGGGGAAACCAGCAATAAGGAAGACTAGGTTGAAACTCCAATTAGCAGATGGACACATGGAGAAACCTATGGGGTTATTAGAGAAAGTTGTAGTGACTTCTTGCGGCATTGAATACGAACATACTTTTGCTATTGTCGATTTTGGCAAGGAGAATAACTATGATATCATATTGGGAAGACCATTCATGAGACAGTTGAAAATGGTCCAAGATTGGGGCTACGATCACATATACCTGAGAAATATGGAAACCACTACACGTGTGAACGTGAAAGACCATGGTTACAAAGATGTGAACCGAACACCGGTGGAGGAGTTTGATTCAGCTACTTTGGCGGGATCCGAATTTCCAGCTTGGTTAGGTAAACCCAAGGAGTTATGGATGTGTGGAGCTTCGAAATGTGGAAGTCTGAAACGAGAAGAATGTGTTTTAGAAAGGGCTATCGAAGACGAAACTTATATAGGAGAACCCTTTCCAGAGGACACGTTTGAACCATTAGAATGGACACACATTCTAGCAACCCTAGATGTTTGTGCAATTCCGGATGGTCCCACAACGAAATTTTGCGACAAGGACGGGTACGACGTGGTTCCGTACTTCATGTTGAGAACTGTACTCGAAAAAGAAACTGAAAAGAACGATACACTGGAAAAGGAAGATGAAGAGGAGGTGTTTCACGACATTCCCGATCATCCAGAGTGGGGAAATGAAGCAGACAACGAGTCAACGGACAATTCAAGCGAAACGAAGAAACTATAATGGATGTCCGATTTTATGATTTTCCGAACCAAACTAAACAACGCCAGAAACGCTATAGAGCAAAGAGAAAAACAAAGGGGGTTAGAACCAATCCGATGCCTAGAATAAGAGGAAAAAATCAATTCCTAATGCTAGTAAAGGCTGAAGATTGTGTTAAGGATAAGATTTCTGGAAGAATGAGAGGCAGTGATCAAAAGAGCTTACGAAAAGACAAAAGAGGCTCAAGAAATCAAGTTCAAAAGAATGGAACGAAAACTGAAACAGAAAAATCAGAAAAGAACAAGCGCAACAGAGAATACACGGAGTCCAAGTTAGAACGTAGAAACAAGTACAGAGAGCTCAAGAAAACTCTGAAGGAAGTTTGGACGACAGAAATTGAGAGTGGAGAGGACGAAAACGTCAAAATCAAGGAAAACATGGATGTTCCCTCTCACTATAGGAAATTCACAATAGAGGATAGGAAGGTGATATTAACCCACCTATTCGAGAGAGGAAGGAGAACGAATCTTATGACGGACCGGAGGATGCAAAAAAAGTTGATTTAGCAGCTCCAGGTGAGACGCCTAGACCGGTGTACATAGCCACAGATTTGTCTCCAAGCGAGGAAGAGAGACTTTTGAGTCTTCTCAGAGAGTACAGGGATGTGTTTGCATGGTCTTATAAGGACTTAAAGGGAGTTGACCCATCGATATGCCAACACTCAATCCCACTGAAACAAGACGCAAAGCCTAGCAGACAGAGACCATACACATATAATGATACTTTTGCTAAGCGAATCAAGGAAGAGATAGATAAGCTAATGGAAGCTGAATTCATATACGAGATTGAACACACCGATTGGGTATCTCCGATTGTGGTAGTACTAAGAAGAACGGAAAACTCCGAGTGTGTGTCAACTTAAAGAAAGTGAATGCTGCAACAATCAGGGACAATTATCCCCTGCCGATAACTGATCATGTTCTAGAGCGTGTATCAGGGAAAACAACATACTCCTTTCTTGATGGTTTTTCAGGATATAACCAGCTAGCCATAGCACTGGAAGATCAACATAAAACAGCTTTTGCAACGGAGTGGGGAATTTATGCTTATCGGGTTATGCCTTTTGGTCTAACCAATGCTCCCGCAACCTTCCAGAGGCTGATGACGCATGCTTTCAAAGAATACTTAAGGTTGTTTCTAGAAATATACATGGATGACTTATGTGTACATTCTCTTCTGAGAGATGAGCATCTAGAACACCTAAGAAAAGTATTTGAGAAATGTAGGACATATCGCATTTGTCTCAATCCTGAGAAATGTGTGTTTATGGTCCGACAGGCAGAATTCTGGGACATATTGTCTCACAAAACGGAATATCCACGGATTTAGAGAAGATAAAAGTTATAGTGGATATGCCTAGACCAACCAATGCGAAACAAGTACAGAGCTTTATGGGACATTGTGGATATTATAGACGATTCATTTACATGTACGCTATAATAGGCCAACCACTTTACAGGCTAATAGTGAACTTTGAATGGACAGAGGAGTGTGAGGAATCGTTCAAGAAATTGAAAGAGGCACTCATTACTGCTCCAGTCTTGAAATCACCAGATTGGGAGAAGATATTCCATGTGCATATAGATGCTTCGGCATATGCAATAGGATGTATTCTGGCTTAGCCAGAAGAAGGAAACATGGATTTTCCTATCTGTTACGCCAGTCGACAGCTCAACAATGCAGAGAAGAATTACACCACAACAGAGCGAGAGGGATTAGGAATGATATATGCTGTGAAGAAATTTCGGCATTATCTTCTAGCCAACAAGTTTGTGTTTTTTAGGGATCACCAAGCCTTGCTCTACCTAGTGAATAAACCATGCAATACCGGGAGAATAGTGAGATGGTTCATTATCTTATTGGAATTCGACTTCACAGTAGTAGTAAAGAAAGGAAAAACACATCTTAGAGCTGATCATCTTTCGCGATTGACGAATGGAGAAGACCCTATAGGAGTAGATGATGA
Organism: Adiantum capillus-veneris; assembly: GCF_014529385.1. NCBI lineage: Eukaryota > Viridiplantae > Streptophyta > Polypodiopsida > Polypodiales > Pteridaceae > Adiantum > Adiantum capillus-veneris. The sequence goes on from NC_140935.1 coordinate 64,789,345, forward strand.
CATGCCAGACGCGTACTTGTTCAACATAGAAATGATACCGAGGTGGTCTCAAAATGTCGTTAACCTATTAACCTATGGAGGAGAGTTCGATAGAAGAGAATACAACCTGAAACATATTGCTATTCAGCAATCCAAGAATCTTCAATTGGTTGCAGGAAGGTTGTATCAATTGGGCAATGATCATGTTTTACGACTATGCATCAATCCTGAGGAATATAATATATATCTGCACGAAGCACATGTTCAAGAATGTGCATTTCATTGTTCAAGAAGGAACACATATAGGAATTTGTTACAATTGGGAGTCTATTGGCCAGGAATGAAAGAAAGCGTACATGAATATGTCACTGTATGTATTGTATGTTCATCAAAACCGCCAGCCGAGTATTCGACGTTATATCAGATAATGATCGCTCAAGAATGGAGTCAGTATATTGTTGAATATCTCACAAATAGAACTTTCCCAGAAGGAACGTCAAAAGCTCGTCAGAAATCTGTAGAGACAGAAGCTAGAGATTATGCTTTAATAGGAGATCAACTCTATAAGAGAGGTAAAGACAACCAGCTTAGGATTTGCGCATCAGAGTCTGAGTATGTGATAATCCTAGAGCAAGCTCATGGAGGAGTAGGTGGAGGCCATTTCTCAGGTGATAAGACAGCAAAACCTGTCTTAGCCGCAGGAATATGGTGGCCAACATTACATATGGACGCTGAGGAATACGTTAAACGGTGTGATGACTGTCAGTGGACCAAAGTACCACTTAAAAGAGATGATATGCCGCTTAGACCAATGATGGAGGCAAGAGCTTTTGCAAAATGGGGGATTGATTATGTCGGACCCATTTCACCTCCTGCATATAAGACTCATGCACAATACATCATTGTGGCTACAGACTATCTAACAAAGTGGATCGAAGCAAAGGCAACTCAAAAAGCAGATGCCAGGACCACGGCACAATTTCTATATGAATACGTCTTTGTACGATATGGATTGCCAATAGAAATTGTGAGTGATCGAGGCACACATTTTATAAATGAAGTGATAAAGATCCTTCTAGATAAATTCATGGTAATCCATAGGAAATCAGCCCCGTATCATCCACAAGCAAACGGACAAGCTGAAGCAACAAACAAAACCATATGCACGGTCCTTACGAAGATTGTATTTGAGTCGAGAACTGACTGGGACCTGAAGTTGCATTCAACATTATGGGCATATAGGGTAGCATATAAAACATCAATAGGAACGACCCCATATAGCATGGTTTTTGGGCTAAATGCTATCTTACCAATAGAATTCTTGATTTCAACGTTAAGGGTGGCTAAGGACCTAGAGTGGACAGGGCACGAGCTCTCTGATAGAATAGATGACCTGGAAAAGCTAGATGAGCTTCGCCTAAAAGCTGTAGCTTCCATCTACGCTCAAAAAATGCGACAAAAGGAATTTTTTGATAAGCACGTGCGGACTAAAGAGTTTAAAGTTGGGGACTATGTCCTAGTTTACACTCTGAAACAGCATGCTAAGAAGCTTAAAAAGCGAGGGATGGGACCTCTGGTGATTAAAGATCTATCACCAAGTGGAGCCGTCAAGCTTGCTACATTAGACGGAGAAGAAATGCCCAATTGGATTAGTGGATGCAGAGTGAAAAAGTATCTTTTGCCGCTAACCCAAGACATGCTTCTCAAAATACATCAAGAAGAGCTGCGTGTCCAACAAAAGAAATAGATTGTGGAGGAAGCGCAACCCGAGGCGAAGGAAAGAATGGAGAAAAGAAGACTACTGCGTCAGAAACAGCGCAATGAAGGAGCAATACGAATAAACGCAGTCAGTATAACAGAAATGGATAATGACAAAGAAGAACCCATCATTGAATGCAAAGTAGGAACCAACCAAATCAAAGCCAGAGCACTATTGGATTCAGGAGCTCAAGCTAACCTACTTTCACTCAGTTTGTATAGACAATTGACAAATGACACTAAACTACAAACTGCCAAGCAAGAGTTAAAGAGTTACTCTGCGAATTCAATCAAAACTGTCGGATGCACAGTTTTACATATACAGATTAACCAATATGTGTATCCTCATATGTTTTACGTGGTTGAAGACCAAGCTACACAACAACCATTATTGCTAGGACAACCATGGCAGAAGCAATACAATGCAATGATTGACTGGAGTTCTAAATCAGTGCTTATCAAATACGAAGGTGAAAGTCAATCAGTTAAGTTCACCAAAGGAGAAGAGCCAACTCCAAAGGACAAATCCAAAGACAAAGATAAACAACAACCAGAGAAAAAGAAGAAGCAATGGCAACCAAAAGTTTCTATACAACCGGATTACTCTTCGACGAGGAATTCTCAACAGTGGATAAGGAAGACAAGCAATAATATAACAGCTCAACCTTGGGAAAAGAAGAAGTCAAAGTTGGTATGGAGACCAAAAAAGGTTGTGCCAGAGAACACAAAGGTGGAAAGCAGAGTCTTCAATACCAGACAACAGAGTGATTCCAGACAATCAAGGACAGTGAAACAGATCTGGATTCCAAAGAAGTTCATGACGGCACAAAGCTATAGCAAGCAAATTTGGATCCCAAAGATTTGTATTCAGGAACTCCCTTCAGTACAATCAACGGACACTCCTAGGTATTTCAAGGCGAGGAAATCAACACAAAGGACAAAGCAGGTTTGGGTCGCAAAGAGTTTGTGGCAAGCACAAGCGAAGCGGAAGCAGATTTGGATAGTGCAAAAGAACAACAGGTAAAGAAGAATCCATCTACTGATTCTACTACCGAAGTATCACCAACCCAAAACCCGACCACCAATCCTTCAATCAAACAAAGAGCAGCTTTATTGGAAAGACTGTTGTATCATCGCTCTGCAATTGCATTGGGAATTTATGACCAAAACAACTACAATGCTTCGCCCACAGACACTTCATAGTCGTCCGGGAGGACTCAGACTAGGAGGGGGGGAGGTATACAGGCATCAGGCATACAGGAGTTACAAAGCAGCTACAAGCGCCGAAAACAAAGAAAAACAAAAATTATATTACAAGGGCAGTGTCTTACATGATTTTGCAATTTTTAGGTTTGATTGCGGATATTGATAATATTTATGCCCTTATATACCTTGTTTTGCAACAAGAAGAGATCAAATGATGAATTTGGGTCTCTAGACGTATAAATATCACTAAATAAGAGTGTTTTTGGAGCTAAAAAGTGGTAATCCAAGTCCAGAAATCACAAATAAGTGTATATTCATATACACAGGGTTACTAGCTATTTATTGTGTATGTTTGGAATTTTTTGGCTTCAATTTGCTATTTTCTTTTATTTTTTATGATTTTCTTAATAAAAGTAAAAGAAAAATAAAAAAGCAGGTGAAATGAGATCGGAAAAAAGAAAAGAATAGACGATGATGGTCCTAATGACAAGGGCAACCCATGGTAAAAATTGGGTACAATTCTGAAAAAGTTGCGGAAAGCCCGAAATGACAGAATTTTGGCAAAGTGGACAGATTTCTCAGAAACAGGTCAAACGGAGTCCAAATTGAGAAATTTCAAATCCTAAAGTACATTTCACGACGAGATAGGAGCACATGTCAAATTTGGTAACAAGTGATCTGGGAAGTCCGAAGTTAAGTATTTTTCACATCACTTTCAAGCTCATTTCCACTATTACCTTCTTGGAGAGAGCAAAGAGCACACAGGAGCATCCGACCTTCTACTGCCTTCTACGACTGCTACGAGAGCTGAAAGGACACCAGACATGAGAGGTAGACTCGTTTCCATAAGCTTTTGATGCTTATCGTTAACTTTTGTCGCGAAAACTGACCAAAACCAAGAAACAAGAGCAGACGGGGAATGGGGAAGAACGCTAGGTAGTGGCACAACCACCCAACCAAACCTTGCAAGAACTTAGAGGTGGGTTACCCTAGTATAGGAGATGAGTTTCTAGCACTCAAAGCTCGAGAAAGAACGACTGGAAAAACCCTAGGTCAACAGAGCCTGCAAGAGGCAAACAGAAAAAAATTGTCGGAATGACACAAAACTTCTCAGGAAGCTTAACAACATCGAGGGCAATGCAACCATGGAGTATCTCCGGATTTGGATCACCAAAAGTAGGTCGGAACAACCGATTCGGCGGCGGACACACAAAGCGTCATTTTGGCATAACGGCTAAAATTGACGACCAAATGACATGAAACTTCACAAGCAGCTTCAAATATACATGGATGACTTATGTTTGCAAGCAAAACCCAAAAGAAAGCTGATTCACTTACCGATGGTGAAAAAGACGCTTTCGGGCAACCAATTGGAGAAAGATGGAGAACGGGGAGCCAAAGTCAAGTTCAACCAAATAGGTGGCTTCACAACATATCCAATGAGCTGGAAATGCAACTCTCGAGAAGAAAAGTTGAAGAAATTCAACTCCAAGGCAAAAAGATGACTTCGGAGACTGAAATGCCTATAAGGGGGCTTTTTAGCTAAACTGATGACTTTTTAAGTTGAAAACTAGTTAGCAGGGCTTAGGGCACTAGCACAAAGCATTCTTTGCACAAAAAGACCAACATTTCAAGAAAAGACATCATACGCGTATGATGTCTCACAGCATGATTTTCACATCCATTTCAACATTTGAGTGCATAGCCTCATTCCACATGTTAATCATATCCTATGAACCAAGTATCATGAGAATTGGAGTTAGAAAACCCAAGGAAAACCAAAAAGACGCAAAGTAGGCCATAAAATTGATTTTTGGTCCTAATTTTGTCAAAATAACTCCAAACTCATTGAAACTTTGTAGGATTGTTGATTAACACATCTACAAGCTATCTGGAACCAAAAAGCACCATTTTGACACAAAAGACATCATACGCGTATGATGTCTATTTGCACTTACAGAGCCAAAATTGCTCATTTGTCATCATACATCCATTATATATATCTAATACATGCTACATATGAAGTTTGGAACCATTTGGTCAGGTGGATCACCCCATTAGCCCAATTAAGAGAAAATCCTTCATACAAAGCCTATTGTTGTCCCAAATCCAACATATTCAAGTCCAAACCAAGATTTGAGTATAAATAGTCCTTCACTAGCACATGGAGAGTCCACAAAACCAATCCCATGAAAAATTGATGAAAAAGACATCATACGCGTATGATGTCTCCAGAGCCATTTTTAGTCCAAATTCTATCCAAACTTGATAAATCCACTGAATAAGCCTATCTAAAGCCAAAACCAAGCTTATAGAGAAAATTGGTCCAAAAATGCACTAAAAGACATCATACGCGTATGATGTCTCACTATGTGATTTTGGCACTTCAGGGCTTCAACCACCAAACAGAAGTGTTCTACATGCCATTTGAAAGTAATCCACCAAGTTTTACCCAATTTGGATCATAAAATCCATTTCCCTTTCAAAATTTTGCCAAGAGCCTGAACTGGACTAAACTGGCCAAAACTTGACCAAATGGGATCCAAACTCAAATCCAAGCATATGATACTCATGTATACACTATCAGCTACAAGCACAACCAATATGAAGTCATTCTGACACAAAAGACATCATACGCGTATGATGTCTCAAGCATGTTTTTGAGCCCAGTTTGCATATTTTTTCACCTACATTGCATCCTTAGGCCCTGAATAGCTCATGTTTCAATTTTCAAGTCATTTGAATAGTTAAAAGCTTCATTTCAGCTTTCAGTACTAAAAAGACGCTAACTTCTGTAATTGGAGTTACAGGATCCATGGATTCCGCTAAGTCATCGGCAACTAAGAGAAAAAGACCAACCATCAAGGATGCTCTTGCAGAAGCAGAACCTTTTGATATTCCAACAGAAACCCTCAAGCCAACCAAGACTTGGGTGGAGGAAGCAGTACTAGAAAAAGAGAGAATAAAGATCTACCAGGGGACTTTCAGAGATCCTCAAGGGTAATCGGTCGATGTACCTATGATCCCACGAGAATTAGTGGATTATAGCAGATCAGAGAACATCAGCAGATACCTGGAAAAGGCTGACTTACACAGGTTCTTCACCTCGAGACCATCAGGTGTAGACACAAGAAGAGTGTATGAATTGGCAACATCCATTCAGAAGGATGGGAAAGCCACATTGACAGCCATGGATGGAGAAACAGTTGAAGTACAGATCACTCCACAGCTCATTGCAGATGCATTGAAGCTGCACAACAAAGGGAGTTCTGTCAGAGAAAGAAGGGAGGCCATAGAGGTCTATGGATCAAAGAAACAAAATACAACCTACGGAGATATGGCAGATCAACGAGCAGCAACCCTTTGCCGATTATACAACCAGTTTTTCCATGTGTGCAGTAAAAGACCGCAGAAGTATACTACACCACCCCATGCCATTGCGACAACCATCACATGGGCACTGAAGAGCAACATGCCAAAAGAGGTGAATTATGCTCAATACATCCACGAGCAAGTAATCGCCATGCACAACCAGAAGCCAAGGTACATAGGAGGAGGAGAAATCCTAACAAGAATAGCTTATGAAGCTATTGGAGCTAGGGATCAAGGGCCACGGGTTCCCTCCCAGAATGAGTGGCTTAGAGAAGCCGATGAAGAGAAAGAACAACAAGAAGTATCCAAGAGGGCGTCCACAAGAGCACGCCGAAAACTAGAAATAGTTTCAGAACCTGAAGAGTCTGTGGTCGAGCCGCTAAAGAAGAAAGCGAAGAAGAAGGCTGATCCCAAGCAAACCAAAAGTCAAAAAGCCGCAAGAATGGAAAGGCTGGTGGAGCAGTTTAGAGCGGAAAGAGCTCTAAAGGGGGACTTTGAAGAAATGTGGGTGCCAGACCCCACTAAAGTCGGAACCAGCTCTGCCAGGCCACATGTTGATCAATATGATCAATATATTAGAGCTTATGAGGAGTCGGAGGCCATACTGGAGCAGCAACCTGTCGAGCCTTATACTGAAGAGGAAGTACAGCTTTTAAAAGCTGAGCTGAAAAAGGACGACAAGGAGAAGAAGGAAGTAGATGAGTCTACTGAACTTCGAGAGAAAGACGGGCAAGCAAACAAAGGGAAAGCCAAGATGTCTGAGGACAATCAGCCCTCTTTTACTGATGTACCAAGCCTGAAGAAGATGGAAATTATTGTGGGGGAGACCACAATAGAAATAGAAACAGAAGTTATGGAAAAGCCGGAGGCCGGGACCAAGGTAAAGGAGATAGATCCAGTTCAGCAAAAGAAAGATGATTATGAGGATCTGGTAGCGATCGGATACAGTGAAGAAGAGGCCCTGGAGGCAGTTTATGGGATATCCCTACGAAAACAAGATGATCGGAAAGGGACGAAGGAAAAGACAAAAGGTACAATGGAGAGTGAAGAGAAAATGGACGAATAGAACATACTAGAAGAGCCGAAGCCATCGGAGGTGGTGGTAGAAAGAGCTGTCAAGTTGACAGATGAAGATGAAAAAGACATGCACATGGTGCATGAACTGCTCAGCAAGATTAAAGAAAGATCCAGAGCAAAGGAAGTAGCAATTGAGACAGCAAAACAAAAGGAAGCAGAGTTGCAGAAGAAGTTAGAGAATGCTATGACTGAATCTGAAAGTCATAAAGCATCACTCTACGACGCAGAAAATGAGAGAGACGGCTTGATACTCCAACTAGCCGAAGCTTCAAGAGAGGTAGCAAGTTCACAGGAAGCAAAGGAGCGAATAGAAGATGAGCTGGAGGCAGTCAAGGATGAGCTCATTGAGCTAAGGGAAAGAGTCGAACTTCAAGAAAGGACAATCACGAGACTCAGGACCACCCCTAGAACTAGCAGAGCAGGAACAGAACAAGAGGGAGCCCTCGTACCAGCTCTGGAAGATCAGGTCAGAAGTTTGCAAAGAGAGCTAAGGTTAGAGCAAGTGCAAAGATTGCACATGGCGGAGGGATCATTGGCTGCAGAGGAGAGGCTCACATCAGAAAACCAAACACTAAGGACAGAAAATGGGGCCCTCCGCAAACAGCTCCAAGACCTCCAAGAGCAACAAAGAAGAGAAACAGAGACACCACAAGAAGAAGCAGGGGGAGCAGCCATAGAGCTACCAGAAACTGGAGAGGCAACCACAATTGAAGATCCAGCCCCAGTTCAAGAAGTGGCCTCAACTTTAGGAATCTCTGAAGAAGAAGAACAAAGGCTCCAGGACCAAATAGAAAAGTCAACAGAGGAAAGTGCCAAGGCGGAAACGGAATGGGAAAGGAGACTCCTCATCTCCATTAGACTTCAAAGTTTAGACACAAAAGTGCTCCATGAAGAGTGGATGCAACCCAGCCTGCCTTTCCCTCTGATGAAATTTGAAGTGATAAAGACGAAAAAGAGAATAGAGGAGGAGCAGTATGTCGCTCTTTACGAAGGCGACATCACAAAGGATGAACAATCAAAGAAGATTGTAGATTCTCAACTTAGATGGAGGAAAGGTTGGCTGAACAAATACCCAGCCTACCTCATCTACTTGGTAGAGGCTCCAAAGGAGATTCGGGAGGATGCAACCTTCTGCCCGGTGCCAAGAGTCAGAAACTGGAAAGAGCATGGCAGGATTGCAGAAAAGAAGCCAAATTGGCTTAATTATCCCAGGATGCCAGGACCAAAGGAAGGAGAGAGAATAGGTAAAGCCTACATGGTGAAAACCCTAACGGGCACCATCAAACTCTTTACTGGCTCTCCTGACCTTTCGTGTCAGATGCTAAAGAAAATCTGCAGGACTCTCTTAGCATGCATTGAAGTGTTCGCGCCAGATAAAGCCACGACCTCGAGTCTACTATCGACGGTCGACACAGTGACGGATATGATGTATGATCTTTCATTGCAGCCATCACCAAAGGTGTTACATCTCTTATACCAAAGAATTATGTTTTTGCCTAGCTTCCACATGCAAACATTCGAAGAAGCTTTCTACACCGGCTTTTTCACCCACGAAAGCAAAATATTCGGCCCAACCTTGACCATCGGCAACCTGCGATACGAATCACATTTGCAGATGCTCAAGATGACAGGACTTTATTGACCAAGCATAAAGGTCATGTCAGGGACGACATGAATGCGGAGGGGGGGAGTGTTGAGCCACCAGAGGATCACACCCACATTTTTGCTCACACTCATCATTTTTGTAACCATTGATTGTAATAAATGTCTTTCCGACATTGATTTTGAATTGAGCCATTCATTAAGTAACGGGACTCAATTGAGTTTCCAGCTTGTAATTCCGAAGTAATTTCACTTGCTGATGTAATTAGTTAGAGATGTTCTCACCTCCAACGCTGAGGTATATAAGCCAAAGTTTTTGTAACCTAAGGGGATTCAATAATTAATCAAAGCGAGTTTTTGAGCGCGGTGACTGTGTGTGTGTGTGTGTGTGTGTGTGTGTGTGTGTGTGTGTGTGTGTGAGAGAGAGAGAGAGAGAGAGAGAGAGAGAGAGAGAGAGAGAGAGAGAGAGAGACTCTTATCTTCTTGCTACGCGAGCTACGGGGCCGCCATTGGAAGAGCGTCACCGCCATTGTGTTAGCAACGGTGAGAGCTACGCACCAATACCAAGAGTGCGCGATATCAGCTTCTACGTGTGGTAAGTTCCTACGAGTTTCGGTGTGAGTTTTCTTCCAACTCGTGTGTCGGAATAGAGCGTGCAGCATATCTATAGAATCACAACGAGTAGAGCTACACATTAGTACCATCGGGGTCAAGTTTCGGTCACCTGTATTTTTCGGCCTGTCTTCATACGCGTTTGCCGCACAGAGTGGTTATAGGTTGATTTTGCAGTTCAAGTCTTTAGGGTGTTGTTCTTACCTAGTGTATAGACTTCCCCTTGAGTTTGAGATCGATTCAATGATTCTAGATCCTGTTTCGTATAGCATTCGTTCGTAGTACGGATTTCAGTCACTTGCGTATTCTAGAACTTAGATTTGATTTCCTTAGTAGTGATTGTCATTAGAAGGTCGAGTAGGTGATTTGACACCCACCTAGTTGTTTCCATGCGCCTGCGGGTCAAGCTCCGTCCTCGTCTGACAAATTTTGTTGTTGGTTGAGTTCTCGCTATTTAGCTTCCGCTAGCGGCGTAACCGCCTTAACAACACTTGTCATACAAAGTGAGCTTATACAGCCCACGACACAAAAGGCTAGATGCAACAATTTCATCACCAAAACTGAGATCATGAACTGTACATCTATCATCCACAAATTTGACTACAAGTCCAAGTCTAGCAAGTGCGGATATGGACAAGAGATTCTTCTTGATCCCAGGTACATAAAGTGCATCAACAAGTGTGAAGGAACTGCCATTTGCAGCAATAAGCACAATCTTTCCAACTCCCTGAATCGGATAAGAGGCATTGTTCGCACAAGTGACTGAATTCCCATGAGGGACAGACTTAAGAGAGGTAAACAATTCATGATGTGAGGTAATGTGCTTTGTAGCACCAATGTCGAAATACCACATATGTGAATCTGCAGCAACTTACAAGCATGCATCATGGACAGCAGGATTGTAAGTGCACTCTGCGCTAAAAACCCGTTCTGCATCAACATCAGCTACACAATCTCCTTTCACAGAAGACTCAACAATGGCTGCATTTGTAGTGGAACCAACATTTGTAGTGGAACCACCCTCTTTCTTCTTAGCCTCTTTGGCCTTCAACTTAGGACACGACTTGATCAAGTGATCATTAGCTTTATAATAATGGCAATGCATCTTCTTTTTTCCCTTATCACAAGAATTTCCAGACGAATTGCTGCCAACAGAAGCATTAGGAACAGAAGTTTTGCCACTCATAGTAGAACCATAAGAAGTGGCCGCATTGCTGTTACCACCCTTTCTTTGAGAAGCAATAAAGGCCTGTTCAACTGCATGCTGCCTAGATCTGTTTTTTCTGGAAAGTGACTCTTGCAGCAATGTGCATAATGCATCAAACTTGACAACTTCTGGATTTCCTTGGGTCATAAGTCTCCAAGTACTAGCAAAACTCTGGTAAGAATCTAGTAAGGGATCAAGAACAGTCTCCACTAGGGAACTGTATGAAATGAATTCATATGCAGAAATAAGTTGCTCCTTGACACTAGCAAGGAAAGTGTCCATATCATCTTCCTTATGCATAATCTTCGACTCCAGCTCTTTAGGCAGCAAAGCAATTTTAGCCTCATTGCGGCTTGCATAAAGACCAGCCAAAATATCCCAAGCCTGTTTTGCAGATTTTGCTGAACGAATGTGAGGAACAATGGTGCGCTTCATAGACAACGCAGTCAATGCATGAGCCTGCGCATCCTTTACATCCCAACGAGCTTGTTCTGCCGTAGGCAAAACAACTCTAACAGCTGCAATTCTTGCAACAAGACCTGCAACATCCTCAACATCGCCTACATCCTCAGAACCAAGACGTACATCAATGCCCTGCACAATGATCTAGACACCCTTTGACACAAGAACATGTTGCATCATATAAGCCCACATAGGGTAATTATGCCCATCCAACCTGTCCTCAGTACCAAACATCTTGAACACATCTGTGTTGTTGTTGTCAGCCATGGTAAATGCTGCACCTGATGTGAAAACTGCCCGAAAATAGGAGAAATGGAGCGGGAACAACACGTGCCATATAGCACAAACCATAGAAGACTATAAGGCACCTGTTATGCAAAAAACGGCACTGACAGATTTTCTGCACAAAATGACAAAATTGCATGTGCAGACCTGCCTGTAGTGGAAATGGAGGTCGAAATGAGACCGAATCAAAAATCTGAGCAGATTGAGCTCTACGAGCCAGCCCAAAATATTTGTCAACCTGCAAACGCTCGCCAAACCTCACTATAATTGGAGAGAGGGAGCAGGCGTATGCTGGAGCAGCTGGCAACTAAGCCCGAGAGGACGTAACCTGCTCTGATACCAATTGTTGGAATTAGGGTTGCAGAGAAACGCACAGAGCTTGGAGAAGACGAAGGAAGCTCAAGGCACACAGTAGACAGTGTGTTACTTAGTGTGCAATGGAAAGATAGATAGCCCTAGAGTGATGGACGTATATACAATGCTCGGGGGAAAAAACCTCCTAAAGAGGGAAAAAATGCCCCGGCGGTCCTAGTGTGTTCACACACATCACTACCACATGTATATGGTTACACTTATTTTGTGTCATTTTTTGCTAGAATCCCGATGATTTCCAATTTGTTTTTGTGTTTTCAACATTGGTTGTGTGATTTGTATCACGTTTTTATAAGCTTCTAGCTTTTCGGCTTCCATGTCAGGTGTTGGGTAGTTTTTCCATTTTGTTTCGAGTGTTTGACACACTTTCAATCCTGTTTGGAAGGCTTCCAAGGTTGCATTGATAGGTTCATATATTTTGTCTACCAACATTGATCCTCCTGATCTTGGTTTTGATTCCTTGAATTTTGATGACATTGATTGAGCTATTCATTTTCAAGGCCTTCTCTTCAACTTCCCTTCGTTGATGTTGTCTTCTAATCCTGTATCATTGGCACCTCTCTTTCTTGGAGTATTTTGAAGATTTATTGCTAGTATCAGACTCACTTGCACTATTGTGCTTGTTCTTCTTGGCTCGTGCTCTAGTAACTACCTTGACCATAATCGTAGGTTCATTGTCTGAGCAGCTACTTGGCATGACTTGCACTATGTTATGGTTCTTTTTCCTTTTTTTTGCAAGGTTCCCACCTTTTTTGCTGCATTGCATGCAATAAGACTCAATTGGTCTCACATTCTTGTCTGACTGTGGAAAATCATTTTTTCAATGGTCATCTGAACCATAGTTATGGAAATTCCTTGTTCTTGGTTTAGGCATTTGTTTTACCATAGGTGGTCTAGCTCCTTGGTTTGCAATAAAGTAAACCGGTGCTACCTCTGGAGGTGCATGATAAACTGGTTCTACTATGGTCGGAGTCGATTGAGTATACCACTTGTCCTCTACTGCCAAAGTTCACGAGTTAGTTTCATTGTACGATGTAATCGATACTAGTGCTTGCTCTTCCACTTGTTCTTCAAGAAGCATGTCCTTGACTGGCACATCATTATTTCTTGATAGAGGTGGTTGCTGACCTAGCATTTGGATGTGGTCTCTCCATAGCCATAGGTGGTCTCTGCATTTGTCCCATGTTCGGTGCATACCTATACATAGGTAGTCCTTGTTGTCTTATCGGTACGTACTGAACATTTTCATCATATTTAGGCTTGTAGTAGCACTCATTTGTTTCATGGTTTGTCCATTTATCCTTGACAGTGCACCATTTTGATGGTCCACCTTGTCCCATAGGTTGCCTTTGTGGAGGACCTTGTCCCAAACCTCACATTGGCATCCTTTGCATATTGCTCATCATATCATTCATGCACTTAAGCATGTCTTCAATGGAATTCACATGACCTACCACAATAGGTCCTACCTGTGCTAGCACATTAGATATGGTCTGCTCACTTTGTGTCCTTAACAATCCTTTCTTCATTGAAGATTCACATTTATTTTTCAAGTCTATTGCGTCCAAGTTGCATGCTTCCTTGGTAGTATGCTTCTTGTTGTACATAATGGCATGCACTTATTTGTTGAGTAAGCCTTCTAATAATAATGAGACAAGTCTTTCCTCAGTTGAAATTCCAATTTTGGACATATGTCAATGTATTGCCTCATTTGACTCACACAGTTTCTTATAGTCTCTCCTTGTTTTTGTTTAAAGCTTTAGATTTGTGCTACCGCAATGTGCTTGATTTCCATTTTCAAACAAGCAGAAAAAAATCTCATAGCCAATGTTGGTATATCCATAATGGATCCAAGAGTTATAGTCTGAGACCAAGTTAAAGGCTCACCTTCCAAAGCCACTCCAAACCCTTCAAACTGAGTATGAAAATCCATTATGCATTTTGCTCTTAGTACCTACTTGAAGCTTGCTAAATGGTCATATGGATCCCCATATCCACTCTATTCCTATTTTTGGAAATTAGTTGATCTATGATTGTGTTTAGCACCCACCCTTCTGACTGGTGTCTCTCCAACTAATCCTTCAAACCAATTGCTAGGTAAATGTGACTCGTGTGGACCTCTTCTTATCTTGGTGTCACCCGTTCTTCTCCAGTTCTCATCATTGAGGTGGCTGCCTTGGGTTGTACTACCTCGTTGGTTGGCCATGCTACCAGATGCTCTCTTGGTTTGTCCCATGTTTTGTTCTATTTTAGGTCTCATACCCATTTTCATTTCTCGGATCAAGTAACCTTGTATTTAGCCTGTTCCACCTCCTTTGGAGTCATCATAACAAAGTTGTTGTTATAGCAATCCCTAAAGAGATCTATGGGAAGGTGAGCTAGGCCTTTCTCCTTAATCTTGAAAATATACATAAATTTCAAGGGTGTCAATTGCCTATGTTTAGCATGAGATGTCCATATCAAATATGTGACATTATTATCCTCCCAACAACAAAATCCGAGTCATGGGTTACTGGTAGGTATGGAAAGGTTATGCGTTTTAGAGGTTTGACATCTATCTGATCATACCCTTTAAATTCTAGCATTGGTGGTCCCTCCTTAGTGGTCATGCTTGGAATCAGTGTATCGAATTTCAAGCCCCGTTTGTCCACAATGTCAAGATCCCCAATTTTTAGATATTGCACTTCGTTTTGGTTCATATAGAAGGTATCTTGTTTGTTAGATCTGACCTCCTCTTAGAATTCAATTGTGTGGTCATCAACCCCACATACTCCTCATTTGGATCTAGATAAATTTGAGCCCCGTTCTTTTTGTCTTTGTAAAAGGTCAAAATATGTTTGAACTTGAGAGAGGTCCTAGTCCTTGATTGAGTTGAGAAGGAAGACATCTTAGAAAGTTGAGTTAGTGTAAGTGGCAGACTATAATCTCTAAAATCCCCCCTCGATTCACGCTCTCCTCATTAGATACTCTAGTATGAGTCTCTCTATTTTAGCTTTGATTTGCTATGACACGTTCTAATCTAAGGTACATATAGGCTCAAAATACTCAATGGAAATGAATACCTGGCCTTAAGTACCAATATTAACCCGTTTTTGTTGTCTAAAATCCAATCTGACTATTGCTCAAGCTGGATCTTGATCACTCCTTTACAATCAAAGGTAATGAAATTAGTCTATTGATCAATAATATAAATAAGGGCTCTTGGTCAAAATTTTTAGTCAAAGGATCAATTTGCAGCCTTCAAACCCAAAATTTCAAGTAGCAAAAAATGTCCAAATGACTTCAAACTTGCTAGGCCATCTGTATGAGGTGTCTATCAACCTTGTTAAAAAAAAAAGACCTCTCTAGCTATTGAGAGATAATTATCGTGCTTATTTTCTTTGGGTCAAAAAATCAACATTTCCTACTTTTGTTGATCCACATTGGCTAAGCAGGTGTTTAATAAGCCCTGAATGAGGTTTTTTCAAAACGTTGGACAAGTTTAGCTCAATCTCCAACATTTTCTATGTCTGAAAATTTCAGATGCAATTCTAATGGTCATGCAAGTCAAATGGTGTTCAAATTACTTTTCTTCCAAGCACTCCAATACTACTCTAGACTCAATCTCCTTTAAAAAAATGCCCAAAAGATGAATTTTTTTGGGTAGGAGACAATAAGCACGCTTATTATCTTTGGGATCAGAATGAAGACCTTTTTTCACTTTTTCGGCTTGTTCATACCTTAAACAAATCACAAATCAAGTTTCATGGAGTTTGGTTCAATTATTTAGTTAGGTTTCTAAAAGTTGGTTTTTGTACTCTAGGTGAACCTAGAGCAAGTTTCAAACAATGCTACTGAGCACTGAGGTTTTTCCCTAGTTTAGGTCACCTTGCTCCCGACAACGATGCCAAAATGTGGGGCTCTCCTATTACCAAGCCTCGCTATCTTATTGTAGTGACAATGAGAACTACGAACATAAATGTCATACCGTGGGATAGAGTCAACTCAACTAGTGTAAGGAGGCTACAAGAGGTTGTCAGTCTCTTGAAAAACAAACAACTACATGTTTGGCAGCAAATACTAACTACAACACCACAATCAAATCTTGTCGATTCACTAAGAAAATGAAGTCCAATCAAGACGAAACTTATAGGATGGATAGGCATCATCTAAAGACACATGCCCATCCTCTCAAATCCCCCTTTTGACCACTTGCCAAAATCGTGCTTATTATCTACATGGCAGATATGACGTAACCAATTTCAGCCCCGAATGCACCCTAGAGCTTAGCAATGATGCCCCAACACCCTTCTAATGTATAAAATGCAGTTTTGGTATGTAAATCCTAAGCTAGGAGCAGATTATGAAGAAGATTAGATACAACAAAAACACAATTTTACCACGAGAAAAGCACAATGTTGCAAAGAGCTTTCACCTGTGAACGTAATGAAGCAAACGACACCTCAAACAAACACTTCAAGAGGGTGTTATGAGCTTGAGAAGATAATAGGAGAATAAAAAGTGCTCTGCAAAAACTGTTTCCATTGGAGTAGCAGTAGGTTTGTAGTCCTCAAGTCCAGAATATCTCTATGTATCTTGCTTGACACAAACCTGTACCTCCATCACACACCTTAAATCATGTAATGATGCAAAATACCCAAGTCTTTTATATTCAATTGAACGTTGAATTCCATAATGTGTGTCTCATTTGGACCAAGACCAATAATCAACAAACTATCTACATACAAGATGATGATATATACATCACCCTCATGTGTGACTTACAAAGTGCTTTTAATAGCAATGTTACGAAAGCCTTGTTTAACCGAATAACTGTTAGATTTCTCATACTAAGCCTTTAGTATGAGAAAGTGCTTTTAATAGCAATGTTACGAAAGCCTTGCTTAAACAAATAACTGTTAGATTTCTCATACTAAGCCTTTACCATGATTTTTTTAATTGTCATTTCTTGACAAAAGTGTGAGGCTAAGTTACATATACTTCCTCAAACATATCACCATTCAAGAAAGAAGTAACAATGTTTGATTGATGTACATTCCATCCAAAATGAGCTGTCAATGTACATTGAAAATGAATAATAAGTGTTCAATAATTGGGAGCAAAAGTCTCTTCATAGTCAATGCCTTTTTGCTGTGCATAACCTTTTGCAACACGTCTAGCCTTGTAGCGATCAATCCCATCATCCGGCTTATGTTTCAACTTGTAAGACCACTTTAGTACCAATGACCTTTTTACCAAGAGGCAAATCACATGTTCAATTTCTATACGTGCATCATATTCTGATTGCATTGCAGCCATCCAATTTTTTGAATTTTGTGGTTCATCAAAAGAAAACGGTTTCTCTTCATCGCATAAACTAGAAATAGCCAAAGCATAACATTTTGATGCATATGATGCATGGCGAGAACCTCAACGAGTACGACTAGACATAAGTGCATCTAATTTACTGTCATGCAAAGTATGCACCAACCATTTTTGCATACCCCTAGCCTCTACATTCTCAGCCCTTTTCACATCAATTACATAATGTACATCTACATTACTAATAGGATAATCTGTAACATTTTTTGAAACCCCAATAGGGTTGTACATTTGCCTCATTGGAACTTACATTCAATTTTCCACCATTAAAAAGAGGCAACAAAGTGTCATAAATATCATAAGAGCTCACATTACTGTCTTTGGTGCATTATAACAAAGGTTAAAAAGAATCTTCCACAAATACATCACCAAGATACGTTTTGTTTGTAGATGGTATAACATGCAACCTTTTCTTTCAAGATTGTAACCAGCAAAAATGCATTTGAGAACCTTATCATCCAATTTTTTGCACTACTTTTGTGGCACCAAAGCATAAGATAAACAACCAAAAACATGCATGTGATCAATAGATGGCTTCTTATCATGCCATGCTCCATAAGGAGTCTTAAATTGCAAGCTTCAATGGGGCACCTGTTAAGTACATAGGTAACACACATGACAACGACAAGCTAAAACAAATGTTGCAAAGTGTGACACTTGACCATCCATCATGCCTCTAGCCTCTTTCTTCTTGGATTCTTTGGACTTCAACTGAGGACATTGCTTGATCAAGTGATCATTAGCCTTGCAATGATGGCAACACATCTTCTTCTTGGTGTTTTAATGAAAATTCAGACGAGTTACTGCCAATAGAAGCACTAGACATAGGTGACTTGCTACTCATAGAAGGCCAAGAAGTTGTTGCATTACTATTACCACTCCCACTTTGAGCACAAGAAATGCCTATTCAATTGCACACTATTTAGCCATGTTCTCTCTTGAAAGTAACTCTTGCAATAGCAATGTTCAAAATGCCTCAAACTTGATAGCTTGAGGTTTTTCTTGGGTCATAAGTCTTTAAGTACTAGCAAAAGTTTGCATGGCAACTCATCGAGAATAGCCTATACAATTGAACTATAAGAAATAACTTCACCAAAAAATGAATTTCTCATTGATATCCTTGATACCAGCAAAAAAGTGTCCATGTCATCTTCCTCTTGCATAATATTTGACTCTAGCTCTTTACGCAAGAATGCAATTTTAGCCTCATTGCGACATACATAAAGACTAGCCAGAATATCCAAGCCTGTTTTGCTGATTTTGTTGAGAAAATGTGATGAGTAATTGTGAATTTCATAGATAATTCAATCAATGCACGAGCCTATGCATCTCTTACATCCCGATGAGATTGCGTAGCTATTGTAATGGAATTGGCCTATTTAATTTGAGAGTAGCGGAAATTAATGAGAGTACTTTTGAGAAATGACTTTGTGAGCATAGCGGGTGAACATAATTGAAGATAGCAACATAATCATAGCAATTAGTTAACTTGGCATGAACAATACTTTTGCAAGAGAGAGAATTTAGAGAACATGACAACAATTGAGGACCGGATTTATGTGGAGCCGGTCCCCCCTCCAATAGGCATTTGTATTATGATTTCTCCCATTAAGAGAGACTTGTTACAATACAATCTTTGTGTTCCTTGTGACCTAGGTGATGCAATGAAGATGGAAAGCTTCATGCATCACAAACATAACATAAACTTGAAGAAAGACTTAACTATCCCAAGCCTCAGTCCCAAGACCTAAAACACCTTCCAAGGTGGAGAGAGCTAGCAGGGAATGAGGGTAGGGAAGAGGAAGAAGAAACATTTCGTAGGCGAAAGAATTAGTTCCTCACTTATCATAACTCTTGTTGATAGCATACATAATAGCATAGTAATGAAGAAGAAGGAGATGGAAATCTTAAGCATTGAAGCATGGCTCTTGGTTGGATTTTCACTCCATATCCAAGAGTGTTGGTGTAGGCTCTCCACCTCTACTTGCTTGGAGAAGGAGAGGGAGCTCTTGCACTTTGCATAGCACACAATGAGATTGTTTGTGAGTGTGTGTGGGTGAGTATACCCCCTAATCAACCCCCTAGCTTGCTTGGTTCGACCCCCCCTTGTAGCTCATGCTTGAAGCTCATTGGACCCCTCCAGGCCTAGCCAATCACAAGCAGGAGGCATTACAAGCAGCAAGGGTAGCCTTGAGACAAGTATCCCCCTTTACCCTTTGAGAGAGAGGGCTAGATAAATGCTAAATCATTTAATTAAATCTCCTAAATTATTATTGGACCCCTTGGGTGGCCAACCAATAGGCTTCAAGCACACCATGAGGGCAACATGAGGAGGAACTTGACAAGTGTCCCTTTTGCTTTATTTGTACCATGCATGCCTTGTGTGAGTGTGTGGGTGTTCTCTCTCATCCCCCCTCATGTAGGGATCGCCCCCTCCTTGTAGGGATTGAATCTTTGACTTTTTGACACCTCAAGCCCCTCATGCATAGGCCCAGTTCCCACCACAAGCTTGGCTCATAAGCACTTTAAGCTTGGGCTGGCTTCTCACCTCAAGTGCAACCTTAGCATGTCAAGCATGTCAAGCACCTCAAGCATCTCAATAATTAAGCACCTCAATAATTAAGCACCTCAATCATCAAGCACCTCAAGCACCTTAGTCATCAAGCATGACAAGTAGGACAAGCACCTCGAGCTGGGTTGGGTTACCGTGCCTCAAGCTCAGCCCTAGCTTACCTAAGGTCAAAGGCCTTTTACACACATTATTGGAGGTCTTAAATGAAGCTAACCCTAAGGTCTTATGCTCCATTTGTTAGCCTTGCTCTTTGATAGACCATCTCTCATTTGGGCCCCTTTACCATTGGCCCCGTGTTGAGATAGATCTATAAGCACATGTCTATATCTTAACACTTGTTCCCGTTTATTCTCCCACATTAAGTGATCAATTTAATATGAGAAAATCATTTGGGTTGGTTAGATATTAGATATTAGATTTTATGACATTACCTCTCTCTTGAAATCATAGTCGTCCTCGACTATGAGGTAGAAGAAATAAAGCCTTAGTCATTAGTCAATTTTACTTAGCGGGTAGAGGATCCCTTTTTACCCTACGACATCTTTCCAAGATGGATGACTAATCCATTTGGTGCTTGGGAGACATAGCTGCCGAGAGCATGTTTGCTCTTTAGTCCATTTCATTCTCCCAAAGTAGAGTGACAAATTCTACTTGGTGTTTGAGAGACGTCGTCATCACAAACATGATTCTAAGCATGTATGCTAGTTAAATTTGTGCACAATTAAAAAGAGGACTAGTCTTATAAGACAAAAACATGAGCCATTTAAAAGAAATTTGTACATTTGCTTACTCTAATGTAGCATTGTAAGCATTGACAAGGTTCATACTATCCTTAAGCTGTATTTGTTGCATCCATCTAGCATCTTCAAAAGGATAATTTTTGAACTTAATAAGATACCATCGGATAATCTTACCATGTCATAGTACCTTGTCTTCATGCCAAAGGACAACTTCGGGTTGTAGCACCTCTTCTTGGTCTTCAACTTCGGGAGGGTCTTCAATAATTGGTTCAGTTGGTGGCTCTCCTTTGTAGGGCTTAAGTAGGCTTACATGAAAGGCATTGTGTATGAGCCAATGGTTGGGCAACTTGAGTTTATAAGCCGTCTCATTGATGAGCTTCAAGATTTGGAAAGGACCATAGTATCTTTTTGCTAGTTTAGCATAATACTTTTGATGGCCCGTAGGATTTTTGCCCGTCGTTTGCCTTAATCGAGCCTTAGAAAACTTGAGTAAGACTCAATCATTTTCTTTGAACATTAAGGCTCTTCTGTGCTTATCAGCAACAGATTTTTGCCTTTGTTGAGAGATGGATATAGCCTCCCTAATCCTTTGAAAAGATTCTTAAAGGTCACGGCTATACTCATCGGCGGCAAAGATCTTCCCATGTACTTTGAGTAGCAAGGGACTTTTAGGTCTTCCCTCAATGATCTCAAAAGGTGCTTTTCCCGTAGAAGTATGTACAGTATTATTGTAGGCATACTCTACAAGAGGTAAGTACTTTTCCCATTGTGAGTGTTGATCTACTTCGGTAACATAAGTCTTGAGTAGATCGAGTATCGTAAGATTGGCTATCTCACTTTGGCCATCCGTTTGTGGGTGATAGGCCGAAGATAAATTCAATCTTGTTCCTGGATTTTCAAAGAGACCTTTCCAAAAATTACTGGTCATTCTAGGATCTCTATCTGACACGATGGATGTGGGTAATCCATGGTGCTTGAAAATCTGAGATATGAAGAGAGTTGCCATTTGATGTGCCTTAATAGTCTTTTTGACAGGAATAAAATGTGCTTGCTTGCTAAACCTGTCAACTATTGTCCATATTCTTGTATTCCCATGGATAGACTTGGGTAATCCAAAGATGAAATCCATGTATATACTCTCCCATGGTGAATTTGGAATGGGCAATGGCTGGAGTAATCCAGGTTGCTTCCCTCTATCATACTTGGTCTTTTGGCATACTACACATTTTGAAACATACTCTTGTATATCCACTTTCATGGTAGGCCAATAGAAGTACGTCTTTAATCCTCGGAGAGTAGGTTGAATAACTCTATGCTCCGCATATGGAGGAGCATGGGATTCATACATAACTTTCTCACGAAGGGAATGGGTAACACATAGCCTATTGCCGTGGAGAAGATAACCATCCTGCAAGGTGAATGGTTTTTCTTTCTTCCCCAAAGCAAGGGCTGACATTATGTCTCTAAAGTTAGGGTTAGTAGCATACTCATCTATCATAGAGGATAGATCATTGTGAGTAGCTATAGACACCGCATTAACTTTGGGTCGTCGTGAAAGTGCATTGGCCACTTGATTGTGCTTACCGGCTATGTGAGCAATATGGAAATTAAATTGCAAAAGAAAATTTACCCACCTCATTTGTTTGTCGGAAATCTTGGTTTGCGTCATGAAATACTTGAGACTTTGGTGGCCGGTTCGTAGGATAAATGGAGTCCCCAATAGGTAGTGCTTCCATGTGTCTAAGGCATGTAGAACAACTAAAAGCTCTTTTTCATAAATGCCCAAGACTTGTTCATCAATATTGAGCCTTGGGCTCTCATATGCTATGGCATGCCCTTCTTGAAGCAAAACGGCTCCAGGGAAATCACCACAAGCATCACATTGGACCTCAAATGGCTTTGAGAGATCCGGAAGCACGAGGACTGGTTGGGAAGTAAGCTTCTCTTTGAGCTTTTCAAAAGCATTTTTCTCCTTAGCAGTCCATACAAACTTAATGTTCTTCTTAGTTAAGTCGTGTAGTGGTCTTGCTAATTGAGAGAATTTTGCTATGAAGCGTCTATAGTATGCGCACATACCAAGAAAGATTCTTAGCTCATGTAGATTTCTTGGGTTAGGCCATGCTTTTATTACCTCTAACTTTGATGGATCCATTCGGATACCATCTTTAAAGATAATATGACCTAGGTATTGAATCTCTTGAAGGAAGAATTCACTTTTCTTTTGGTTGAGAAAAAGCTTGTTCTCCCTCAATGCTTGAAAAATCACTTGGAGATGTTGCTTATGTTCCTCCAAAGACTTGGAGTAGATGATGATATCATCAAAGAACACTCCAGTGAATTTGCGGTATGGTCTAAAAATTTTCTCCATCAAACGATTGAACGTAGCTGGTGCATTAGTCAAGCCAAAAGGCATGACTAGATATTCATAAAGACCAAACGTTGTGCAAAACGCGGTCTTTAAGATATCTTCATCCACTATCCTTATTTGATGATAGCCACTCTTAAGGTCAATCCTACTGAAGTAGGTAGAGCCTTGTAGCTTATCAAACAGATCTTCTACCCGAGGTACGGGAAATTTTTTTTTGATAGTGATATGGTTTAGTGCTTGATAGTCCACACACATATGGTATGTACCATCTTTCTTTTGCACTAAAAGGACTGGAGAACAAAAGGGAGAGGAACTAGGCCTCACCATCCCTTTGTCTACCAGCTCTTGTACTTGCCTCATGATCTCCTCTTGTTGAGCTTGTGAGACTCGATAAGGAGGCTTGTTAGGTGGTGAGCTTCCAGGAAGGAGCTCAATGTGATGGTCATCATCCCCTCGTTTTGGAGGTAAGTCCATAGGGATATCATCGATGAACACATCTTGGAATCCTTTTAGAAAATTAGACAAGTCTAGCTCTTCTTGATTCCTACCATTTACATTTGATGAAACATTAGTAAGAGGATTTACAAGTGGAATAGTGTGACCACGCGCACTAGCATCTATATACATGTTCTTTCCCTTGTAGGTGAAGTAGATTCTCCTTTTAGGGAACTTCATGTTGGCAGCCATGCGATCAAACCATGGTGCCCCTAGGATAACATCCTCATGTTGGAGAGGAGAGATGAAGAAGTCTTCTTTGTCGACATAGATTTGGACATGAAGCCTGAACTTCCCAATCAAGGGAGTAACGGAGGCTTGTTGTCCCTTGAAAGCTGCATCAGCCACTACTGTATCTCCCATCTCAAAAGCTTGAATGCCCAACTTGGTGGCCAAATCCGTTGATATGAAGTTGAGGGTAGAGCCAGGGTCAAACAAGATGAAGGCATCATGATCTCTTACCTTTCCCCAAGCATAGGAAAGTGATGATCCTTTGCAATGAGCATCCTCTTTTGGAGCTTCGATGGTGGAAGCCCTAGGAGTCTCATTGCGAGTATTCTTCTTGGGGCAAGAACGATAGCCATGTCCTTGCTCCCCACACTTGAAACACTTATGGTCCTTGCGAAAAGCTTCAAGCTCTTCAGGAGAGAGTTTGTTTTTACCTTTGTAAACTCCCTTTTCCTTGGACCAATTGTTGTTGTTGTTGGAATTGGCTTGGGAAGTATTTTGAACATTGGTTTTCCCCTTTGCATCATTTTTGTCATTGTTTTCCACGGGTTTGACATTACATCTAGCCCCTTGATGGAAATTGATGCGTGAAGCAACCATGGTGTGATGGATTACTTTGCTAATAGTACTAGGCCATTGAGAGTTGATGTATTCGGCCATCGCTTCAGGTAATCCCGCACAAAATTGCTGCCTTTTCTCGACAAAGTCTATCTTTTGAAAGACAGTAGCCTTGAGATGTAAATCCCAAAACTTGTCTACATATTTGTGGATAGACTCATGGGAGAGGAGCTTCAAGATGCGCCATTCGGTAAGCACGTTGTCCTTTGCATCGCTTGCAAGGAATTGCTTCATGATGGAAACTCGTAGAGTTTTCCATGTCTTTGGGGCTTCACCATTGCCACGAAGGCTAGCCCACCATTCACGAGCTGAGTTTTGGAAGTGCATAGCTACATGGCGTAGCTTGGAGGACTCTGTGAAGCCCTTATCTCCAAAGGCCACATCAAATTGCTGGATGAAGGCCAACACTTTGTCGGTAGCACCGAAGGTGCCATCATAGGTGAGAAAAGAGATACTCGTTCCTCCCTCCTTGAACTTCTTTAGCTTTTGTGACCTTCGCCATGCAGGAAATGATTTGCGATGTCCTCCCCTTTTGTATTCTCTAGGAGAATAGCCATAACTTTCGTCGGAAGAGGAGGAAGGTGAAGAAGAAGGAGAAGAGGGTGACCTCTTCCTAGCCCTTTTCTTCCTTTGTTTCCTCTCTTGCCTTTCAGAGTGATGAGGAGAAGGACTATGTGTCGATCTTTTCCTCTTGGGAGGAGTGGGCGATTGTCTAGACCACCGTCTTCGTGGAGCCACATCTTCAGAGGAACTTAAACTTTCATTTCTTTCTTGCTCTTTGGATTCCTCCTCTCGAATGGGAGAAAGTCTTCTTTTGGGGGTCTCTTCAAGAGGCCTCCTAAGCTCTCTCTCCTCTTGGAGAGGAAGGGAAATTCCATAAGCACGAAGTTGTTGAGTAACTTCGGCTTGCAAAGCAGGGTTGCCCATAGCTTCTTGCTTCAACCTAGTAACGAGATAATTCACAAACATGGGAGCATCATCATTAGCACCTTCATGTGCAAAATCAAAGCTATCAATGTTCATTCTGCTCTCTTGATTATTGTCAGCCATGTTAACAAAATTTATGTATGTACTTAGTGTATGCTTTGGCAATTCAAAACCTTAGTTGCTACTCCCCTTAGCCTTTGAAAATCGGCTCTTAAGTATCTACACCCATGCCTCGAAGTGGTTAATTATAGAGAGTAGAGGAGTAGGTCTAACATAGCAGAGTTGCCGAGGGCTAGCTCCTTTCGGACTTCTTATGGCTCAATAATGGTAAAGCCGTAGGCAAGTCTAAAAATACTCCATTATTAAGTGCAAAGCTCCCGAGGTGTGCACCATCCCCCACATAGTGGACTCAACAAAACCGATAATAGATCCCAGTTCCACTTACCCTAATATAATTAACAACATCAACCATTTATAGGCTACTTAAGGACCTCTCTTCTTAAGCAAGAAAAGAGAAACCAAATGCTTTGATACCAATGTAATGGAATTGGCCTATTTAATTTGAGAGTAGCGGAAATTAATGAGAGTACTTTTGAGAAATGACTTTGTGAGCATAGCGGGTGAACATAATTGAAGATAGCAACATAATCATAGCATTTAGTTAACTTGGCATGAACAATACTTTTGCAAGAGAGATAATTTAGAGAACATGACAACAGTTGAGGACCGGATTTATGTGGAGCCGGTCCCCCCTCCAATAGGCATTTGTATTATGATTTCTCCCATTAAGAGAGACTTGTTACAATACAATCTTTGTGTTCCTTGTGACCTAGGTGATGCAATGAAGATGGAAAGCTTCATGCATCACAAACATAACATAAACTTGAAGATATTGGACCCCTTGGGTGGCCAACCAATAGGCTTCAGGCACACCATGAGGGCAACATGAGGAGGAACTTGAAAAGTGTCCCTTTTGCTTTATTTGTACCATGCATGCCTTGTGTGAGTGTGTGGGTGTTCTCTCTCATCCCCCCTCATGTAGGGCTCGCCCCCTCCTTGTAGGGATTGAATCTTTGACTTTTTGACACCTCAAGCCCCTCATGTATAGGCCCAGTTCCCACCACAAGCTTGGCTCATAAGCACTTTAAGCTTGGGCTGGGTTCTCACCTCAAGTGCAACCTTAGCATCTCAAGTAGGTCAAACACCTCAAGCATCTCAATAATTAAGCACCTCAATCATCAAGCACCTCAAGCACCTTAGTCATCAAGCATGACAAGCAGGACAAGCACCTCGAGCTGGGTCGGGTTCCCGCGCCTCAAGCTCAACCCTAGCTTACCTAAGGTCAAAGGCCTTTTACACACATTATTGGAGGTCTTCAATGAAGCTAACCCTAAGGTCTTTTGCTCCATTTGTTAGCCTTGCTCTTTGATAGACCATCTCTCATTTGGGCCCCTTTACGATTAGCCCCGTGTTGAGATAGATCTATAAGCACATGTCTATATCTTAACACTTGTTCCCGTTTATTCTCCCTGTTAACCCTCACGGCACACAGACACCCTATGATCTATAAACGTTGTATTATTTAGAGTCAGGTACCGGGCTTGTCGGTCCAATAGGAAAAGGGTAGGAGTGATCGCCGATGAGAGGCGCACTTTAACTTGGACATTCAAGGGATTAGTTGGCTAAGCATGGGCGTCCAAGTGTGAATGGGGTGAGCTCCTATAAAAGCCAACTAAACCTAATTTTTACTCATTCTCTCATTTGTGCAATAGAAGAGTGCTCTTGCTCCATCTCCATCTTCTTCTTCTTCACCTCCTCGTGTGTGTGTGTGTGTGTGTGTGTGAGAGAGAGAGAGAGAGAGGGAGAGTGTGTGTGCGATCGAGCATTACGAAGGCACGACGGCGGCGAAGCGGTTGAGCGCGGCACGACTGCAGCTTCTTCTTCATCGCGGCGAGGAATCCACCACGAAGGCGAGCGTAGAGCGGTGAGTGACACACCCTTTGTTCTCTTGAGCTTGCTTGTTTAGGCTTGTTGTGTGCTTGGAGCCGTTTGTGGCTCGCATACGGTGTATTGGCAAGTCCCTTGCTTCGACAGTGCGGCAAGGAGCGCACACTCCCACATTAAGGGATCAATTTAATATGAGAAAATCATTTGGGTTGGTTAGATATAGATATTAGATTTTATGACAGCTATAGGCAAAACAACTCTAGTAGCAACAAATCTAATAGAACCTGTAATATCTTCAACAGAGACTATACCCATAGAAGGTGGACGTACATCAATGCCTTGCATAACATTCCAGATGCCCTTTGACACAAGAAATGCATCATCATGTAAGCCCACATTGGGTAGTTTTCCCCATCCAATTTTTCCTCAACAACAAGCATCTTGTTGCCAGCCATGGCGAGTGAATACACCTGATGTAAAAACTATCCCGAAAGAGGAAAAATAAAATAGGACTAACATGTGCTATACAACACAACCCAAAGAGGATTATAAGGGACCTATTTTGCAAAAAGTTGCACTAGAATTTTTGCATCTCGAGAGAAAATCATCTATGAAGTACTGTCTGTAGTGGAAACAAAAGCCAAAATCAACTCGAATCAAAATTTTGAGCACTACAACCTTGCCTAAAGTACTAGTCAATTGATGACACTCACAAAGATCCTAGAAATTTGAGAACATGAGTGAAGGGGTGCTGGCAACAATACCAAGAGGACATGAACTACTCTAATACCAATTGTTGGAATTAGGGTTGCAAGGATGCACGCACAACTTGGAGAAGATGACGAAGCTTAAGGCACACAACATGGAGTGTATTGCTTAGTATGCAAATGGAGAGATAAGGTAGCCATAGAGTAATGGATGTATATGCAATGCATGGGGAAAAAACCTCCTATTGAGGGAAAAGATGCCTTAGCGGTCCTAAGTGTGTTCACACACATCACTACCACATCTATGATGACACACAGGGAATCCAATGCATCTCGAACATATCTTGATATATCTCCTTGAAAATGACCTGCTATCATGTATCCCCCATTGAACAAGCATGGGTAGTAGTCTGCTAGTGTACACCTACAAGCGGAGTGTCAACATGGAGAGGAAGGGAAGCATTGGCACACACACACACACACACACACACGCGCGCACACACACTCACACACACACACACACACACACACACACACACACACACACACACACACACACAGAGAGAGAGAGAGAGAGAGAGAGAGAGAGAGAGAGAGAGAGAGAGAGAGAGAGAGAGAGAGAGAGAGAGAGAGAGAGAGAGAATGCCAAGC
This sequence comes from Adiantum capillus-veneris, assembly GCF_014529385.1. Classification (NCBI taxonomy): domain Eukaryota; kingdom Viridiplantae; phylum Streptophyta; class Polypodiopsida; order Polypodiales; family Pteridaceae; genus Adiantum; species Adiantum capillus-veneris. Next base: position 64,817,891 of record NC_140935.1, read on the forward strand.
ATGCACAAATGCTAGAGAGAGAAAATTCTACAAAGAGGGTGCATTGGGACGCAACCATTGTCTAGCTCTACTATTTGATATGCCAAAAGTACAAGGAGGAAGTCTCCATATATAGGCAAAAAACAAATGTGCCCCACCTATAGTGAAACCTCACGACTATGTAAAAATGGCCTAAATTGCTAATAAATGTGTAAAGTCACTATAAGCGACTTTACACATACTGCCCACATTTATAAGTGTGATTGCAAAACATTAGCGACTTTGACCACGGGAAACCCTAGGAATAGGGATCCAAGATCATTTTTTTGCCTAAAAATCCTAATTCTCAAAAACAATATATGCAAGCTAGGAATTTTGGCAAGAAATGACAAGGTTGGGCACCTTGAAGGCGTCAATGTACTAATTCATTGGCAAAACCTGATTTTTGACCCTAGATTTTGCTCTGATCATTTTGTACAATTGTGGTCCAAATGAGGCTTAAGCTTACCTACATATCTCCAGGGATCCAAAGAGCACACCGATCCATTTTAGGTCCAAAACCTCCCTTACTACCCAAAACAATATGAGGGCTCAAAAACGATCTAAGCAACCCAAGATAATTCAAGTGGATTGCAGCCATGTGCTCAAATCACTTTGGGTCACCAATAGCAAGTCAGATTATTTTGTGCACGAGTCAAGTTTTGCCTGCTCCGTAGGTCCCATGCCTTGAGAGGAGAGCCCAAAAGGGTCGACAAAGCAAATCTTTTTCCAAAAAAACCTAATTGCCCAAATTGATCCGTGCACACTAGGAATTATGGAAAAAAATTTGCAAGGCTGGACACCTTGAAGCCCTCAATGTACTAATTTACTGGCAAAACCTGGAATTTGACCCTAGAATTTGCTCATATCAATTTGTACAGCTGTAGTCCAGATGAGGCGTAAGCATATCTATGTGTCCTCAAGGGTCCAAAGACCACTCTAGCCCACTTTAGTTCCAAAATCTCCCCTATTTCCCAAACAATCTGAGGGCTCAAAATGATTTGAGCAACCTAAGATGATCCAAGCAGACCGCACAACCATGTGCTCAAATCGTTGTGGGACACCGCTAGTAGCTCATATGTTTTGTGTATGAGTCAAGTTTTGCATCCCTAATAGGTCCCAAACCTTGAGAGGAGAGCCCAAAAGGGTCGATAAAGAATTTTTTTTGCCAAGAAAGCCTGATTTCTGAAAAGGATTTGTGCAAGCCAAGAATTTTGGCAAGAACTTGCAAGGCTGGGCACCTTGAAGGCCTCAATGTACCAATTCATTGGTAAAACCTGAGTTTTGACCCTAGATTTTGCTCATATCATTTTGTACGATTGTAGTCCAAATGAAGCTTTAAGCATACCTACGTGTCCTTAAGGGTCCAAAGACCACATTGGCCCACTTTAGGTCCAAAATCTCCCTCGCTGCCCAAAATGAAATGAGGGCTTAAAAAAAAATTGAGCAACCCAAGACAATCCAAGCAGTACTAAGTTGATTTTGGTGCTTTTATGGTAAAAAAATTCCATGTAGGACTAAGCCAAGTGTTGAGAAGACAAGTAACCATCTATTTTTGGATTTAGAGGTGCAAAAGACAAGTTAGTTTTTTTGTCATTTTTGAAAACTTGTGCCAAAAGGGTGGAAAGACAGCTTTTTGTCCACTATTTCCTATCCACTTAAGTAATCCAAACCTTATCTACTTTCATACTTTTACTAATCTTACTAAATTTTATCCTAATCAACGAGAGAAAGTCGCAACCATAGCAGTTTTTTGAGGGTTTGTGAGCCTCCGACAACCCAAATGTTGAAGCAAAGAATTCAATCACGCCAATTCAGACGCGCCTGCAAAACTTCTTCCACTTAATCATTTATTTTTCACCTAAGCCAGCATTGTAAAATCTGAACCTGAAAGAGTTTGATTATTTCCAAACAGTTTTGTACTTAATGAAGAGAGTAGATATCCTAGTCCATCACATTTTTAAAGTAATTATCCCTTTCTGGCCAAATACCCAATTTTAACCTTGCGTGTATAAGCCAAAACTTGTAATTATTAGAGATTGGTTAACTTTGGAGCTCACGTAATGAAGAGTACATCTATACTTGCACGCTCACTACTCTTTATACAGGTGAGCATTTTTAATGAAATCTCTGGTGTTTATTCCTCCTACTCTTAGCATTGTGTACATGCTCAATGTGCTATGGTTGAGTGTGTGTGTGCAACACAACGAGCAATTTCAGCTCTAGGTCACTTAGTGTGTTTATTTGTTTGTTTTGAGTTGTTGATGGCATCTTAAGTAAAACTGAACATGGATAGAGGTAAGTAGGCCTTAGGAGGAGCCAAATGACCCCTCATTTGTCATTTTTGGTGAAGGTAAGAGGTGGAAACAATTGCACTTTCTCACTTACCCGACGATGACTTTTGTAAGTTTTGTTGTTGGAAACCTATTGCCTATAGTTGCATGTAGTTCGGAGTTCATTTGACACCTCTACGACCATTTGAGTGTTAGTTAGATTGCACAAGAGACTTAGGAATTTTTCCCTTTAGTTACTTCTTGGCTTGAGGCTGACACCTTTCTCCTTAGTGCATTGCCGTTGGGGCCTTTCATTTGAAATTTCCATGCACTAGTTGGGGTGGCTACATCCTTGGATTGACATATTTATGTTGGTTTGAGTTCTTGCTAGGCTGCAGGGGATGTAGGACTTACACTAGCGAAGGAGGTCACAGTGAGGTTCTTCTTTACCTAGTGCCCAAGTGTTACAATTCATTACATTTATCTTTAGGTAGGAGAGTCAATGAGGCTTGTTGGTTCTTAGATAGACCAAAGAGCTGCGTTGTTAACCACTTACGGATACCCTATCACTTTGATGGACGCCTTACCACTTTATTTGAGTCATGGACCGGGCTTGGTCGGTCCTATAGGTGTGTAGGTGATCGTTGATGAGAGGTGCACCACTTATGTCCTTTTTATATTATTTTTGCTATGACCAGGCACTGTGGATGCCCATGTGTGAATGGGCCAGATTTATACAAAAGCTCCATTTTGACTTAAAATCCTCATTCTTGAGGTGCATGCTAAAGAAGTGCTCTTGCTCTAGCTCTTCCTTCTTCTCCATTGTGTGCTCACGAGTGTGTGTGTGTGTGTGTGTGTGTGTGTGTGTGTATGCTTGAGAGAGAGAGAGAGAGAGAGAGAGAGAGAGAGAGAGAGAGAGAGAGAGAGAGAGAGAGAGAGACCATTGCGGCGACATCGATAGCAGCTGCTCCCTCTTCTTTGCGGCACGGAATCCTTCACAATGGCAAGCATAGAGCGATGAGTAACACACCATTGCAATTTTCCCCCTTTGAGATTACTAGGATAGTTTGGTTGTGTGCTTGCAGCCATTCGTGGCTCGCACACGGTGTTTGGCAAGTCCCCAACCTTTGATACGTGCTATAAAAGCGCACATTTTTGGCGTTGTTGTCGGGGATTTCCCTGCACCAAGCTTGAGGAGCACTTAGTGCTGTCTTGTGAAGCCATATATTTCTGTCCTTTTTGGTTTTTTTTGAGTTGTGATTAGATCTGTTAGTGTTGCAAGGTGCAGCTTTGTGCAGATTTTGTTAGATATATTTAAGCTCTATAATGTGCAGACTTGAGCATGTCTATTAGTGTTAGTAGCTCTGTAATGTACTTGTTTTTTGTATTAGGCAGTGAGCAGGTTGTTAGTTCTGTTAGTGTTGGAGTGTGCAACGTTAATTAGGTCTACTAGGTGTGCTAATTAGTGTTGCAGTGTAGCTAGTTCTGATAGAGCTGCTGCACGCGTTAGGCAGGCTCTGTGCACGTAAGCTCAGTGCCCACGCAACACAACCTTATCCACGTAAAGTTTTTTTAAAAATAAATAAAAATTAAACAAAAACACTTGAAAAATTTAAAATAAAGAAAAAGGAAAAAAAGAAATTTTCTTATATTAAAAGGAAGGGATCGGGATCATTCCCCAAGCCCAAGCCCAGGCTCAGGCCCTGGTCTCAGTCCTTAGTCTTATGAGATAGTATAGACACTACTATATATATATAGACTACCCCCTCAAGAGGAAGGGAGGGCATGTGGAACAAGTCCTTCAAGTCCTCCACCCTTCTCTTCACACTTACACCCTTGGACTTGCTAATTTTAGACGTCTTCTCGACTAGAAAAAGACTTTTTAAAGGATTTTGAGGGCCTTAAGTAACCAAATCGGGAGCTGTAAATCACGTCATGTCCCTCTAACCAAGATGCTTGTTTTGAGCTATCAAATGCCATATTCCATGGCTTGGTAAAAAAAGGACCAAAAAAATAAAAGTAAAAAATCGAGAGTAAATTTGGGTTGCAAAACACCTAAAAACCTAGGTGAGCGGCCTTCACAGGCACTCACCAACACTTCTAGGGTGTTGAGGTCACATGCACTTACACTCTGGTCGTCTGTTAGAGAACGATCATATAGAGAGTGTCTCCATTTACGCATGCACCCATGATTCCTCCACGTTAGGCTCTAGACCCTTAGCAAAAACCCAAGGTAGTACCACTTAGGACCTACATATTGCATCTAGTGACTCTTCCTCTGACTACGATGTCATGGAAGGTTACCTGATGCCCAATCCCAATAGTTCAAGCCAAGACATGCATGCCATGGGCCCACGGTTCGGGCCGAGCATGATTAGCCGCTTGAAAGAGACTTTTAGTAGAGCCACTCGCTTCGTACATGAAGCTAGCGTGATGTAAGTAAAGGGAGTGGGGAAGTAAATTCACCATTCATGACCAATGTAGACCCCATTCTCCTGGAAAGTGTGCATGTGAATACTTCATTCACCACACTCCCTGACTCTTCAGAGTTATTCCCCTCCGAGGTTATATTACCTGATGGTAGAAGCCTTGCTGAAGTGCAAGAGGTTGAGTGATATATCCTTGCAGCTAGAGAAAAGGAAATCAAAAGCTTACGCAAGGAAAAGCAATGCAGAAAGATAAAGGCGAAGGCCCTTATGTCAACATCCATGCTAGTCGAGCAATTGAGTGCTCCTGAATTAGAAACCACTAAGGGTCAAACCATATAGAGCCACGTTGCATCTAGTTCAATGGACACCCCTAGCACCTCAATCCTAGATGAAGCGTTTCTAAATGAAAATTGCGAGTATGAACCACAAACAGAGACTTGAACCAACCTATACACAGGTCACACCTATCACGTGGGTTGGTTAGGTGTCCTACAATCCACATCGGGTGCTACTAGCATAGAGGAGAAACAAAAAAGAGTTTGTGATGTCATCCATAGGGTTATTGAGCTGGAGAGGTAGAACAGAGCGATCCACATGCCTTCAACGGGTCTCATGAGATACTTGGATACAGGGAAGGCTAAACAACCAACTTTATCACACAATCTGAGACTCCCTTGATAAGCCCAATGGATCCTCCATATGTTGTTTCTGCAGGGGTCTCAGTACAATCTGAGCCCACAAGTGATAGCTTTACCTTTCCAAGTTTAGCTCATATTTTTCTTGATGACACCGCAACTACCATGCCTACCCTAGTGATGGACATGAAAAAAACACGTGCCATGGACCTCATTTATTAGTAAAGCACTGCTACATGGTCGCCCAATGCCTACAACGGTACCTACAAGTGTGTATCAATCATATGCACCTATGGGACCTCATGATCATGTAGCTCCTACCCCTCCCGTTGTTTCAACAACTTATGCTCCACTACCACAACTTCCAAGCTCTTATTTCAATGGGACCATACTAGCTAGCATTAGCATGTCACATCCCACGTCTGCTATGCCCAAGGCCACACATATGAACGTTGGGCAACCACATGGCACAACATTGTACCTATCTTGGGACCCGAGGATAACTCGTATGCCAAACCCGATGCCAACCCCCATTCCACATGCAGTTCCGAGAGCACCTGTCCCCACTATACCTTCTCACTTGGGTGACTTGGCGACATTTTCTCAAGCTATTGATCAATCTATTGCTGAAAATATGCGTAACACGCCTCATAGAGAGCCTAGAAGTGAAACATTACAAATAGCCAAGCTCACACAAAAATTTCATGGGACGGGGATGTGAGAAAGCATACCAAATTCTTTGAACAAATATACGATTCCCTAGGAGAACATAATGAGTTGCAGAAGAGTAATGCTTTAAGCCTGACCTTGAGTGGGAAGGGTGGGGATTGGGATAGGACCCTAAGGGTGGAAGAGAAAACAATTTACCCTACTCTCAGGAGACTGTTTTTGAAAGACCACATACGGAGTGCTTTGAGTGTAGCCTCTTAGCTCCAAAAAGCCCAACGAGAGGAAGGGGAGTCTGTGAGAGACTTTATTAGTCACTTAAAGCATTTGAATTCTCGTTGTAATCCAAATGAGCGCTTCAATAATAACCAATTGCTTGATAGATTCATTAGGGGACTACGACATGAGGATATCTACAATGACCTAGTCATTAGAGATATCACCACTTGGGAAGCAGTCACCATCAATGCAATTCAATTGGAGCATAATTTAATGGTTCAAGGAGAAAGAGTGTATGTTGAGCCTAAATCTACTATCTCGCAAGCATTGAGGCATGAGCCAATGACCATAAAGCCTATAGATAAAGAGCCAAAGATATTTGAGATGACTTTAGCATATCTCACCAAGGCCATTCAAGAAAGTCTTAGAGACAATCGTGCTCCACAAAACAATCATATGTATCTTAAAGGGGAGCAACAATGGTGCTCAGCTTGCTTTGGTCCACATAGTACCAGTGAATGCCCTACGTTTAGAGTAAAATTTAATGGAAATTGCAATGCATGTGGGAGGTATGGTCATCAAGCCAAGTATTACATAGTATTTAAACACGTGATGGCCAATAGACCAACCTTAGCATGGGCGGACACACCTCAAGTGCTTACATTGATGCCGGCCCCACCTCTTAAATAATCATCACAACACTTGGTCCCTAGGGCCCAAAATGTTTTTCAACCAGCACCATTATCATCTCCAGTGCTAGGACCTCAATCCCCACATCTGAGAATCACTTATGTGAATTAGGTGGGTTGTGAGTCATCTATTGCTTGTGTGGATTGCGAGGATGAGTTAGACCCTAATATTGACTATGGGATTGATGCACTTGAAGAAAGTCCACAATACTACATGGAGGACTATTGGGGACAAGTCAAACTTGTCTATCAAGTAGCTACTCTTGCGGCAAGAGGCCAAAATGTCAATTTCACTTCCAAGAGACCACCTCTTCAATGCTACGAGTATGGAGGTCCACGTCGATAGTTGAGTGTCCTATTAGACTACAAAAGAATGCCACACTAATGGAAACCAATCAAGTGAGTATAACTACAATGCCGATACTCATGTGTAATCGATGTGGCATAAATCATTTGATTGCCCAATGCCCTAATAATCCAAATGCACCAAAGATCATGCCATTGAACTTAACTGAGGTTATCGAGGAGCCATTACAAAGTACACCTGTGGTGCCAATAAATGTACTCACATGATCGATGCTCCAAAATCAAAATTATATTCTTGAAGAAAGAGACACAACATGAATTGCCCAATGTCAGAAGGATAAGAAAACACGAAGGAAGAGATCGCAAAAAGCAACCCAGTTCAGAGACTAACATAGGGGCTGGTGACGACCCTGTGTATATGAACGACATTGAAGAGGATTCTGATTCAAATGAGACCATGGAGCCTAAAATGGCAACTAGGAAACAAACAAACAAGGAAGATCATCATGAGCCACAATGGCTAGGACCCAAGGAACCAAAGAAGAATATAAGAACTTACCAAATCCTATAGAGGAGATTGAGCGAGTCAAGCAATTAATGAGTTTGGTAGAAGAGACCCAAAGGGATCTAGAGCCAATACCTCGGTAGATCCAGATTATAGACACAATGTTTCGTACGTGAAATCAACCTCACAAAGACCATAGACCACTAGCCTTACTTTAGTGTCATTCAAGAAGAAAGTGACTTTAATTCATTGGGAAGTGGGTGTTTGCAACACCTTCCTAGGAATTAGTTCCCCTGAAAAATATCCTCTTGCTATACCCATGTGGACTTCTTGCTGTATGTATAAATACGCATCCTCACGAGCACAACGTCTAAAAATATCATCCTTCCCTAGCTTGTAGATAGTTCATGCAATTAGACAATAAGGTTCACAATCCTTTAATAATGTTTGAGCTATATCCTTACAAAGCTCTTTGGGTGGAAACCCATTAACTAAAAAGTTCACAATCTTCTCACTCCATTCAGGCATGGTCTCTACTAGGAACAGGGAAGTACCGGGCAATTCATCATTGATTCCAATAGGGGTTTCACCATTGGGTATGCGAGACAAATGATCCACCATGACATGTCTTTTATCGGGTCTCACCACGGTAAAATCAAACTGAAGAAGAGTTAAAAACATCATGGAACAAGGTTTATTTACTAGATACAACAACGGTATAAAATATAATATCTAACTTTACCAAATGATTTTCTCATATTTAACTGATCATTTAATATAGGAAGATAAAAGGGGAACAAGAGTTAGGATATAGATATGTGCTTCTAGACCTATCTCAACAGGGGACCAAAAGGAGAAATGGTTGCATCTCAATAGGGGTCCAAAAGGAGATGGTCTACCAAAGAACATTGTACAATGAGTGCTTCTAAATTTACCTCAGCAAGGGACCAAGAGGAGAGATGGTTACATATCAATAGGGGTCCAAAAGGAGGTAGTTTATCAAAGAGTAATGCGCATCTAGTGGAGCTTAAAAGACCTTAGGGTTAGCTTCATTAAAGACCTCCAAAAGTTAGTGTTAAAAAGGTCCTTTGACCTTAGGCAAGCTAGATTGACCTTGAGGTGGGAATCCTACCCAAGCATGAGGTGCTTGTCGGCTTGCTAAGTGTTCGTGGGAACCTTGCCCAAAGCTTGAGGTGGTTTTTATGCTTAAATGACTAAGGTTCTTGAAGTGTTCAATTGGAAGATAAACTCTCAAGAGGCAAAAAAGATTTCCATGCTTAATTGACTAAGTGCTTGAAGTGTTCAATTCAAACCAAAATTCAAACCAAATGACTTAAGCAGCATAAAAGACACATGTTAAAATCCTCCACATGTGGCCCTCATGATGTGCTTAAATCCTATTGGATAGGCTTTAAAGGGGTCTAAGAAGAATTTAAATGCATAGAAATGGACAATTAAGTTCTTTCTCTCAAAGAGGACACATGTCCAAATGATATAATTAAATAATAAAAGATAGAGAGAGAGAGAGAGAGAGAGAGAGAGAGAGAGGTGGACCAAGATTGAGAAGAGGTATACTCTCCCACACACACACATTCTCTAATGGTGTGGAATGCAAAGTGCAAGAGCTCTATCTCCTTCTCCAAGCTTGTTGAGAAGTGGAGATAGAGCTACAAGAGAGAGAGAGAGAGAGAGAGAGAGAGAGAGAGAGAGAGATGTTAGAAAATATGACGTAGCTAAATAGATATTGGAGTAGATTACTTAATGGAGAGAGATAGATTTCACACACAAGATATTATAAAGTAGAGAGAGAGATAGAGAGTACACACGATATACGTGGTTCACCCAATGTGGGTTACGTCCATGGAAAAGCAGCCACTCAATGGCTTTAGTACTTCAAAACAAGAAGTAGTTTACAAAGGGATTATACCCTTAATGGAGCTCCCACCTTACTTCACTCTCACCACCTCACACTCACCTTGTTGCATCAACTTCACACTACGAAATGTGTGTAGAAATGGCCTCCTTTTATAGGCCAAAAGGGCTGCCCTCTCTTATGAGAGGCAGCCATGTGTAGCCGCCCTTGTGTGAATAAGTCCAAATCGGACCTTTCAATCCGCCCATGTGTGGCCGCCCTTGAGAAGACAAGTCCGCTTTTGAATTCCTTTACCGGCCACCGGCCATTGACTTCCGGCCACCGGCCACCGGCCATTGACTACCCGGCCATCGGCTAACTGTACCAGTTGTTTTCCGACCACTTTTTGACCACTTTTCGGCCCCTGATTTTTGGCCGTGAAAATTTAGGTTTTCGGCGAGTGATTTTTCTTCACGCACGATGGATTCTCCTCATAATGGGGGCCTTACAAATGTGAGTTTTTACCACAGAAAATTACAAGGTAAATTAGGCTCCATACTTAACAATCTCCCACTTGGAGACTGATCTCCAAACCAAACCTGTGACTGCTTTCCATCCTGGCTTCTTATCCTTGAATGCCGATTGAAGATGAGCAAAAGCTCAACTTCTCCTTGTTGACCACCTTTGTAAACATGTTTGCAGGATTTTCACTTGTATGCACCTTTCCCAATGTGCTTTGTCCTTGATTGAAAGGCTGAGTTCTTTGCAATATGGATAGCGCTTTGGCTATCACTGTACAAGACACAATTGTTTTGTTTGAATCCAAGCTCTTCTAAGAATCTGTGAAGCCACAAAATTTCTTTGCTTGCCTCCGTCATTGCTACATACTCTGCTTCTGTGGTAGAAAGTGAGACCACTTTCTGCAGCTTTGAAGCCCAACTTACTACTGTGCCTCCAACCGTGAACACATATCCAGTAGTGCTCCTTCGAGTATCTTTGTCACCTTCCATATCTGCATCAGCATACCCTTCTAGAAAAATATTAGTTCCTCCAAAATACAAATCATTTGTTGTTGTCACTTTTAGATACCTAAGTATCCACTTCACAGCTTGCCAATGCTCTTTACCTGGGTTGTCCATGAACCTACTCACAACTCCCAGTGCATGTGCAATGTCTAGCCTTGTCCAGACCATACCATACATTAGAGAACCTACCGTTGCAGCATATGGAACTTTAGACATATAGGCTATCTCCTCTTGTGTCTTTGGACACATATCCTTCGTTAGTTTAAAGTGACCAGCCAACGGTGTAGAAACTGGTTTTACATTTTGCATTGCAAACCTTTCTAGTACCTTCTTGATGTAATCCTCTTGAGATAGCTTTATTGTCTTCTTCGTCCTGTCCCTTGATATTTTCATACCAAGTATCCTCTTTGCAGCACCTAAATATTTCATTGAAAAATATTTAGATAGCTCCTCTTTTAGGTCTTTGATGTCCTGCATGTTAGCACTTGCAATCAACATGTCATCAACATACAACATTAGGATGATGAATTTCCCATCTCCCAAATTCTCCGTGTAGACGCAGTGATCCGAGTTGCATCTTGTGAATCCATGATTCAACATCCATCGATCAAACTTCAAGTACCATTGTCTTGATGCTTGCTTTAAACCATACAAGCTCTTCTTTAATCTGTAAACCATTTTCTCCTTACCTTTTACTTCATACCCCTTTGGTTGAAGCATGTAGATTTCCTCCTCTAAGTCACCGTGAGGGAATGCCATATTTACATCCATTTGCTCAAGATTTAGATCATGAGCAGCCACAAGGCTTAAGACAAGCCTAATTGAGTTCATTTTTACAACAGGAGAAAATATTTCATTGAAGTCAACACCTTTCTTTTGAGAAAACCCTTTTACCACAAGCCTAGACTTGTACCTTTTCTTCCCGCCTTCTTCTTCCTTCACCTTGTACACCCATTTGTTTTGAAGTGCCCGCTTACCTTTAGGCAACTCAACCAATTCCCATGTTTGGTTGCGATGTAGTGAGTCCATCTCCACTTGCATGTTCTTCGTCCATTCTTCTTTGGATTCATGTTGCATAGCTTCTTCGTATGATTCTGGCTCTCCACAATCTGAGATCAAGAGATGGTTGAAAGAAGGAACAAACCTTTCTGGAGGTCTACTTGCTCTTGTAGATCTTCAGGGAATAGGTTGAGTCTCCTCAATTGGTTGACGTTGTTGCACATTGTCCTCGTTTGCAGTCCTTGAGTCTTCACCATCCTCAAGATCCATGTACTCATCACCTGTTTCTTTTGTTTGTTTTCTTTCCAAGTAATCTTTGTACATATTTTGTTCGTTAAAAATTATATCCCTACTCCTTAAGATTTTACTATCTTCAAGATTCCATAGGCGATACCCAAAGTCACCTTCTCCATAGCCAAAGAAGAAACACTTTTTGGACTTTGCATCTAGCTTTGATCTTAGGCTTCTATCTATGTGCATGAAAGCCTCACACGCAAACACTTTGAGAAATGCATAATTCACCGGTTTACTTGTCCATGCCTCTTCTGAAACTCCCCCATCCAATGCCATTGAGGGTGACCGGTTGATTAAGTACATAGACGTACTTACAGCTTCCGCCCAAAGCTCAAGCGGTAGGTCTGTATGTAGCCGCATGCTTCGTGCTCGCTCCATGATTGTCCTGTTCATCCTTTCCAAAATCGCATTTTGTTGAGGTGTCCTTGGGGTTGTCCTTTGCCTCCCAATGCCATTGCTAGCACAAAAGATTTCAAAAGCTTGGCTGCAATATTCACCTCCATTGTCAGATCTGAGGCATTTAACTTTGGTACCTGTTTCATTCTCCACAAAGGCTTTCCACCTTTGAAATATGGAAAACACATCGGACTTATTCTTCATGACATAAACCCATGTTTTTCTAGTCGCATTGTCTATGAATGTTACATAGTACAATGAGCCACCAAGTGATAGTGTACTTGCAGGACCCCAAACATCATAATAAACCAACTCAAGTTTTTTATTTTTTCTTTCATTTTCTGATTTTTGAAAATTTACCCTCTTTTGTTTACCATAAACACACTCTTCACAGAACTCTAAGTCCACTTCTTTCAAACCTGGTAGAAGCTTCTTTGTTAGAAGGATTTGAATTCCTTTGGCACTCATATGCCCAAGCCGGTAGTGCCACACCGCACTGTCAACTTCTGTAGTTGCTGCACAAGCTGAAGGTTGCGTGCTCATAGTACACAAGTAAAGTGTACCGACCTTTTCTCGCTTGGCAACCACCAAAGATCCCTTTGAGATCTTCCACCGTTTGTTTCCGAATGCAATGTTGTGACCTTCATCGTCCAATTGTCCTGTAGAGATCAAATTTTTCTGAAGAGAAGGAACATGCCTAACATCTTTAAGCCTCCATTCATTTCCGTTAGCAGTTTTGACAGAAACTGTACCTTTGCCGACAATCTCACAAGCTTCATCATCTCCCAAGTATACATACCCAAAATTACCTTTGGTGTAATCTTGGAAATGTTGCTTGTGTGGTGTCGCATGGAATGAAGCCCTGGAATCTACTATCCAGGAATTAGACACATTGTCTAATGAGAGAATTAGAGCATCTTGCGCTACTTTACCTGCCACATTGGCCTCCGATATTGGCTTGTTGTCTTGAGACTCAGTCTCCTTCTTCTTCTTGGACCACCAATCCTTCTTGACGTGGCCCTTCTTGCCGCAGTTCCAACATTCAAGAATTGACTTTGTGCGTCACTTGCTTCGTCTTGAGCGATCACGACCCTTTTGGTTTTTTAACCTCTCCTTAGGCCTTCCTCTTGTTTCCACTGATAATGCAACACTTGATGATTCTCCTGTGCTCCTCCTTCGTATTTCTTCACTTAAGAGAACGCCCACAACATCATCAAACTTAAGAGTATTTGTGCCAGAAATAGAATTACTTACAGCCATCACAAGGCTGTCCCAACTATCCGGTAGAGATGATAGTATAAGGAGAGCTCGCACTTCATCATCGAAATTGATTTTCATCGATCTAAGTTGACTTATGTTTGTGTTAAAGTCATTTAGGTGTTCTGCAACTGAACCATTCTCTGCCATCTTTAGATTGAACAAGCGCTTCATAAGAAATACCTTATTGGATGCCGATGGTTTCTCGTAGAAGTCATCAAGTGACTTCATCAAGTCCTCCGTGGTCTTCATCTCTGAAACGTTGAAGGTCACCGTTGACGCCAAGCTTAACCGGATTGTTCCCAGTGCCTTTCGATCAAGGACAATCTACGCTTCATTTGCCATTGTTGCGGGCTTCTTTGCAAGACCACCTAGTGGCAAATAGAGGTCCTTCTGGTAGAGATAGTCTTCAATCTACATCTTCCAATGTTGGTAGTTTTTGCCGTTGAACTTCTCAATCTTGAGCTTCCCTTCCTCTGCCATAACTCCCACTCAATTCAAGGAATCCTTTCCTTGAGATAACTTAGCTATGAGCAAACCTTGCTCTGATACCAGTTGTTAGGAAATATGACATAGCTAAATAGATATTTGAGTAGATTACTTAATGGAGAGAGATAGATTTCACACACAAGATATTATAAAGTAGAGAGAGAGAGAGAGAGAGAGAGAGTACACACGATATACGTGGTTCACCCAATGTGGGCTATGTTCACGGGAAAGCAGCCACTCAATGGATTTAGTACTTCAAAACAAGAAGTAGTTTACAAAGGGATTATACCCTTAATGGAGCTCCCACCTTGCTTCACTCTCACCACCTCACACTCACCTTGTTGCATCAACTTCACACTACGAAATGTGTGTAGAAATGGCCTCCTTTTATAGGCCAAAAGGGCTGCCCTCTTTTATGAGAGGCAGCCATGTGTAGCCGCCCTTGTGTGAATAAGTCCAAATCGGACCCTTCAATCCGTCCATGTGTGGCCTCCCACGAGAAGACAAGTCTGCTTTTGAATTCGGCCACCAGCCACCAGCCATTCACTACCGGCCACCGGCCAACCGTACCGATTGTTTTCCGACCACTTTTTGACCACTTTCCGGCCCTTGATTTTTGGCCGTGAAAATTCTGGTTTCCGGCGAGTGATTTTTCTTCACGCATGATGGCTTTTTCTCATAATGGGGGCCTTACAAATGTGCGCTTTTACCACAGAAAATTACAAGGTAAATCAGGCTCCATACTTAACGAGAGAGAGAGAGAGAGAGAGAGAGAGAGAGAGAGAGAGAGAGAGAGAGAGAGAGAGAGAGAGAGAGAGAGAGAGAGAGAGAGAGAGAGAGAGAGAGAGAGAGAGAGAGAGAGGTGGACCAAGCGTGAGAAGGGGTGTGTCCCCACCCCGTCGTATCAAACAACGGATCTGATGGTAAACCTAGTGGCCACTAGATCTATAGCGGAAGCAAACAAAATGGTTCAGGGTTCAACTAGCGGACGATCTCTCATCACAAAGTGAGTCGAGTTCGAGCCTACTAGCAACGAGATGTAGCTCCACCTCGCAGAGGAAGCGTACTTAACTATCTAGCGATCCTAAGACCCACCTTCCAAGAGGAGAGAAACTCCGAGTGCCTTTTTCCCCATGTTTCAGAGGCACGTACTCTCGAGAATTCCCCGCTCTAGGGGCAATGAGTATTACTAATATCGAAGTAAGCACAATGGGGACAGAGAGTTCCCGACCAATCGGGACCACCTATCTCGTAGGCATTGGCAACCTGAGCCAAGCCCCCACTTTCCACCCCCACACTCACACTTCCTCGTGTGACCTAATTACTACCACAAAGGTTGTTCAACATAAAGATTCCTTGTTTAATTCCGAATCACATTGTTCGTTAATACAGCCCTTCAACCAGTATTGCAAACAACACCAAGACAGAATTCTAGTAAAAATTCTACTCAAACTTATTCATAAAAATTCCAATGTTCTGGAGGTACAACATCCCCCCTCCAGCGAGAGTTTACTCCTCCCGTTGTTGCCTAGCTGCCCATACAACTAGGTATGTCCACCGCATAGAAAGCACGACATGGACATTCCCACCGCATAGAAAGCAAGTCGTGGGTTCCCACCGCTTAACCAACAGTCGTGGGTATCCATCGCTTAACCAGCAGTCGTGGGTATCCACACCTTAACCAGCAGTCGTGGATTCAAGAGCCCTTAACCAGGAACTCTGCCCCTGTGATCAGGAGGGGGTTCATGACTAATTCAACATTGGAAATAGAATGAACAGGTCGAGCTAAATTTTTCCTAGCAAACATTCTTTCCTCTTCCAAACAGCATACCCATCAATCATTTCTTTCCTACTTTATACTTAAATGTACTATGCTTTCAATGCCGAGGTTCCGTCGGATTTCTCCAACATGTTCGGGGATATGTTCATTCCTAACTAATCGTATGCAATGTTAATTAAACAACTTGAATAGAAATTGGGACCTACCTCTTCCATTTCTTCGTCGATAACCTGTGAGATGGCCGGTATTTGCTCGTCCATGGGAGCCTTTCCTTTTCCGTTGACATTGCTTGTTCCCGCCTCGCGGTCGTGGGCTCCACCGAAGCGAGTTCTCTTAACCGGGGCCATTTTTCTCACTACTTAAATGATAGACTTGAAAAAAAAGAGCTAAGGTCCGAGAGTAACATGACAAACCAATCGGCAGATTAGATTTATTAAAGACTCCTCCTTATGCACGAGGTTAGATTTTTCCCTTTTTGCCCTAGCAATTTTAAGGTTAATTTTTGTATCCACCCTATGGGAAACGACTCTAAGGTTAATTACTTGACTTAGATGATTAAGAAATTCAGAGTTTTTCTAATTGATTCACGAAGTATATGAAGTAAGCAAGCTCATTCATTTTCCTAGAGGAATATGAAGGTGCAGAGTGACCGCAGCATGTGTGATGAAAATACCTTCTTCTTATTGGACTAATGACGGATTAATTTTCAGCCTTAATCACATCTAAATGTGGGAGAAGATTAAGTATAATTTAATTACAACTCTATTGAGTAGTGGAAGATTGAATTCTGACAAATCTACACTATTACTAGCTGACAATTTATTGACTATACCGCCTAGAGAGAGAATCTTTCCTAATCATGCATTAATCCTTGATTAAGGATGATGAATGGCTGAATAAATTAACTAAATGAATGATAATTATGTAATGAAGTATAGCTATGAAAACTTAGAGAGCAGCTATAGAGAATTATAACTAAAAGTAGGCATAGTAGACAAGAATTATGAGTGGGTAATGATGAGATTAAGAAGAGAAGTAATTAAACCATAATTACCGTGATTAGGGGCTGAGAATCCTCTTAAATTTCTGATGCCATGAATCCTCAAGATGGAAATTTTGGCAGCACCTCCCTCCTTGCTTCTCCTTCAAAAGCTGTGTGTGTGCCGGCAGCACCTTCCCAGTGTGTAGGTGTGTGTGTGTGCACTGTGTGTGTGTGAGCATATGTGTGTGTGTGTGTGTGTGTGTGTGTGTGTGTGTGCAGGTCTTTAAATAGGCTCCTACAGGCTGAAAATCGATCTGGGTTGCTAAATGCATCTGGGAGCTTCTCCAGTTAAGCATGGCAAGTCCAGTTCTCTGCCCACCAAGTGTCAGGTTGGCTTGGTTAACTGGTTCTGAGATTGAGTTGCAGGCTTGGCAGCTTTCCCAAGACTCCCACAAAGCAAGAGGGCGCCCCCTAGCTGCTAAAGCTGATCTGGAGTGGGCTGGAACCACACAGTCCCGGACCCCCGGTGCCTCCCCGAACAATTTTATGAAAAATTGGTTTTAGGCTAAAACGGGCCACACGAGTCGGATTTTGATGCCGTAAATTGCCATACGAAGCTCTAACTAAGGCGTACTGGCCCGAGTACCTGCCATATTTAGCAGCCCCCGGGGTTCGAAAATGCATTTTTTTCAAATTTGGGATACGGGTGCAGTTTTTCGAGACGATCAAAACTGGATGGGTCGGGTGACCAAAAACTTACTATTTTTGGAAAATTTTCACAAAAATTATTTTAATTCACATTTTGAAGCTTTATAACATTCTAAACATCATGGCACTGACAGAATCTGGAAAACTGCTAAAAATAGTAACTTATTCCATTATGATTATTTCATGGTACAAGGGTGTTCCTTTTGATCGGGCTCAGAGACCTTACAAGGGGTATACTCTCCCACACACACACACACACATGCTCTCATGGTGTGGAATGCAAAGTGCAAGAGCTCTTATCTCCTTCTCCAAGCTTGTTGAGAAGTGGAGAGAGAGAGAGAGAGAGAGAGAGAGAGAGAGAGAGAGAGAGGTGGACCAAGCTTGAGAAGGGGTATACTCACCCACACACACACACATTCTCTCATGGTGTGGAATGCAAAGTGCAAGAGATCTATCTCCTTCCAAGCTCATTGAGAAGTGGAGAGCCTACACCAACACTCTTGGCTATGGAATGCAAATCCAACCAAGAGCCATGCTTCAATGGTTAAGATTTACATCTTATTAATCTTCATTACTATGCTAATCAAGAAGAGTGATGATAAGGGAGGAACTATTTCTTTCTTCTATGGATGATTCTTCTTCCTCTTCTTTAACCTCATTCCCCGTTAGCTCTCTCCACCTTCGAAGGTGTTTGAGGCCTTGGGCCTCAGGCTTGGGAAGTTAATGCTTTTTGCAAAGTTTATGTTATGCTCGTGATGCATTAAGATTTCCATCTTCATAGCATCACCAAGGTCACAAGAAACACAAAAATTGTATTGTAACAAGTCTATCTTGATAGGAGAATCTATAAGACAAACGCCTTTTGGAGGGGGGACCGGCTCCAAGTAAATTCGGTCCTCAACTATTGTCATGTTCTCTAATACTCTCTCTCTCTTGCAAAAGTATTGTTCATGCCAAGTTAATTAAGTACTATGTTTATGTTGCTACCATTAATTAAGTTCACCCCCTATGTTCTCAAAGTAATCTCACAAAAACGGTCACTTTAATTCTCTTAATTCCGCTATTCTCAAAGTTCATAGGCCATTTCCATTACATTGGTATCAGAGCCTTTGGTTTCTCTTTTCTTGCTCAAGAAGAGAGGTCCTTAAGTAGCCTATTAATGGCTGATTTTGTTGATTATATTAAGGTAAGTGGGACATATATCTATTATCACTTTTGTTGAGCCCACTATGTGGGATATGGTGCACACCTTGAGAGCTTTGGTCTTAAAAATGGGGTCTTTTTAGACTTTCCTACGACTTTATCATTATTGAGCCATAAGAAGTCCAAAAGGAGCTATCCCTCGACAATTCTACTATGTTAGACCCACTCCACGACTCTCTATAATTAACCATTTCGAGCCGTGGATATAGATACTTAAGTGCTTATTTTCAAAGGCTAAGAAGAATAGCAACTAAGGTTTTGAATTGCCAAAGAATACACTAAGTAAACACATAAGTATAATTAGCATGTCTGACAATAACAATAGAGTAGAATGAACATTGATAGCTTTGATTTTGCACACGAAGGTGCTAATGATGATGTCCCCATGTTTATCAATTATCATGTTACTAGGTTGCATCAAGCTATGGGCAACCCTAATTTGCAAGCCGAAGTTACCCAACAACTTTGTGCTTATGGGATTTCCCTTCCTCTCCAAGAGGACAGAGAGTTTAGGCGGCCTCTTGACGAGACTCCCAAAAGAAGACTCTCTCCCATAAGCGAGGAGGAATACAAATAACGAGAAAGAAGTGAATCCTTAATTTCCTCTAAAGATGTGGCTCCATGAAGATGGCAGTCTAAACTATCGCCAACTCCTCCGAAGAGGAAATGGTCAACCCAAAGAGAGGACACAAAGGAAGAAAAAGGCAAGAAAGAGGCCACCCTCTTCTCCTTCTTCTTCACCTTCCTTCTCTTCCGACGAAAGCTATGGCTATTCTCCTAGAGGATACAAGAGGGGAGGACATCGCAAATCATACCCTGCATGGCGAAGATCACAAAAGCTCAAGAAGTTCAAAGAGGGAGGAAATAGTATCTCTTTTCTCACCTATGCTGGGACCTTTGGTGCCACAGACAAACTATTAGCCTTCATCCAACAATTTGATGCGGCCTTTGGAGATGAGGGCTTCACGGAGTCCCCCACGCTACACCATGTAGCTATGCACTTTCAAAAATCTGCTCGTCAATGGTGGGCTAGCCTTCGTGGCAATGGTGAGGCCCCAAAGACATGGAGAACTCTATGAGTTTCCATCATGAAGCAATTCCTTGCAAGCGACGCAAAGATCAAAGTGCTTACCGAATGGTGGAGCTTCAAGCTGCTCTTCAACGAGTCTATCTTAAATATGTAGACAAGTTTTGGGATTTACATCTCAAAGCTACAGTCTTTCAAAGGATAGACTTTTCCGAACAAAAGCAACAATTTTGTGCGGTATTACCTGAAGAAAAGGCCGAGTATGTCAACTCACAATGGCCTAGCACTATCACCGAAGCCATCCACCACACTATTGTTGCTTGAAGGATCATTTTTCAACAAGGGGTGAGAAGAAATTTCAGGCCCATGGAAAACCAGGATTTAAATGAAGCTAAAGGGAAGAACAATGTTCAAAACTCTTCCCAAGTCAATACCAATGCCACAACAACAAGGCCAAGAAGAAAGGAGCTTTCAAAGGTTAAAAAAATCTCTCTCCCAAAGAATTAGAGGCCTTTCATAAAGACCATAACTGCTTTAAGTGTGGGGAGCAAGGACATGGTTATCGTTCTTGCCCCAAAAGAAATATACTCAATGACAATCCTAGAGCTTCCATGGTTGAAGCTCCAAAAGAGGATACTCATTGCAAAGGCTCATACCTCTCTTATGCTTGGGAAAAAGTAAGGGAGCATGATGCCCTTATTCTGTTTGACCCTGGCTCTACTCACAACTTCATATCAGCGGAGTTGGCCACTAAGTTGGGCATTCAAGATTTTTGAGATAGGAGTTATTGTAACTGTCGATGGAGCTTTCAAGGGATAGCAAGCCTCCGTTACTCCCTTGATTGGGAAGTTGAGGCTTCATGTCCAAAGCTATGTTGACAAAGAAGAATTTTTTTTAATCTCTCCTCTCCATCATGAGGATGTTATCCTTGGGGCACCATGGTTCAACCGCATGGCTGTCAACGTGAAGTTCCTTGAAGAGCATGTACATAGATGCTAATGATTCGGGAAACACCATATCCGTGGTAAATACGCTTGCTTTTGATAAGTCAATGAAAAGCTCTTTTTTTGCATATATGATTTTTGTTAGAGAATCTATAAATGATTCTAATGTTTTACAAGTAGCAAAAAAGGGAATCAAGATAAATAGAGTTGTCTAATTTCCTAAATGGATTCCAGGATGTTTTTATTGATGACATCCCTAGTGAGCTACCTCCAAAACGAGGGGATGATGACCATACAATAGAGTTTCTACTAAGAAGCTCATTGCCTAATAAACCTCCTTATTGAGTTTCACAAGCTCAACGAGAGGAGATCATGAGGCAAGTGCATGAATTGATGGAAAAAGGGATGGTGAGGCCTAGCTTCTCTCCATTTTCTTCACCAATATTTTTAGTGCAAAAGAAAGACGACACATATATCACATATGTGTCGACTATAGAGCACTAAATAGGATCTCTTAAAAAATAAATATTTCCCATGCCGCGGGTAGAAGATCTATTTGATAAGTTAGTCCTGGCCTGACAAATGCTCCAGTCGCATTCAAACTTATGATGGACAAAAATCTTTAGGCCACTCAAATTCTCTTGAGGAGTACAAGTGACACGGTGAGAGAGAATAAGCTTCTTAATAATCAAAAGAAAAGTAAAATTTTTCTACAAGAGATTCAATATTCATGTCACATTATCTCTCAAGATGGTATCGTGTGGATCCATCAAAGTTGGAGGCAATAAAAGTATGGCCTAATCCAAGGAATCTACATGAGCTAAGAAGCTTTATTTATATGTGTGCATACTATAGACGCTTCATAGCAAAATTTTCTCAAATAGCAGGATCATTACATGACTTAACAAAAAAGAACATTAAGTATTCATGGACTGCTAAAGAACTAAATGCTTTTGACAAGCTAAAAAAGGAAGCTTAAATCTCCCAAACAGTCCTTATGCTTCCGGATCTCTCAAAGCCATTTGAGGTCCAATGTGATGCTTGTGGTGATTGCCTTGGAGCAATTTTACTTCAAGAAGGACATGCCATAGCGTATGAGAGCCGAAGGCTCAATACGAATGAACGGGTCTTGGACATTTATGAGAAAAAGCTTTTACCTGTTCTACATGCCCTAGACACATGGAAGCACTATTTATCGGGGACTCCATTCATCCTACGAATGGATCACAAAGCCTCAAGAACTTCATGACACAAACCAAGCTTGCCAACAAACAATTGAGGTGGACAAATTTTCTTTTGCAATTTAAATTTCATATTGCTCACATTGCTGGCAAGCACAATCAAGTGGTCGATGCACTTTCACAACGGCCAAAGGTAAATGTAGTGTCTATAGCAACTCACAATGATCTATGTTTTATGATAGATGAGTATGTTACTGACTGAGACATTAAGTACGTAATTACAGCCTTTGCATTAGGGAAGACAAAATAACCATTCACCTTGAAGTATGGTTATCTTCCAAACGGCAATAGGCTATGTGCTACTCACCAATACAATAAGAAAGTCATGTAGGAATCCCATGCTTCTCCTTATGCGGGGAAAGAGGGATTCCATAATCTACTCTTCGAGGAGTAGAAATGTATTTTTGCTGGTCTACCATGAAAAGTAAACATACAACAGTTTGTTTCAAAAATGCGTGGTATACCAAAAATTGAAATTTGATCGAGGGAAGCAACTTGGATTGTTTCAGTCGACATGCTTAGCAAGAAAACACACTCTATGCCTGTCAAAAACACTACTAAGGCACATCAAACGGCAACCCTCTTTAGATCTCAAATTTTCAAGTATCATGGCTTGCCAACATCCATAGTGTCGGACAAAGATCCTAGAATGACCAGTAATTTCTAGAAGGGTCTCTTTGAGAATCTAGAAAGTAGATTATATTTCTCTTTCTGCTTATCATTTAGAGACGGATGACCAAAGTGAAATAACTAATCTAACAATTCTTAAATCTACTAAAAGCCTATGTCATGGAAGTAGATCAACATTCTCAATGAGAGAAGTACCTACCTCTTATAGAGTATGCGTACAATGACATTGTACATACTTCTATGGGAAAAATACCTTTCGGTCGTTAAAGAGGGAACATCCAAAAGTCCCTTACTACTTAAAGTACATGGGAAGATTTTTGCTGTTGATGAATATAGCTGAGACTCACAAGAATCTTTTCCAAAGATTAAAGACGTTATATCCATCTCAAAGCAAAGGCAAAAAGGGTTGCTGCTAACAAGAACAAAAGAGCCTTAGCCTTTAAGAAAAATGATTGGGTCTTGCTAAAGTTTCTCAAGGCTCGTCTAAGGCATACTACAAACAAGAATCCTACGAGCCACCAAGAGTATTATGCTAAACTAAGAAAATGATACTATGGTCCTTTATTTTTAAATTCTTAAGCCAATCAATGAGATGGCTTATCAATTAAAGTTGCCCAACCATTGGGTCATTCACGATGTTAACCATGTGAGCCTACTCAAGACTTACGAAGGAGAGCCACAAAAAGAACCAATAAGTGAGGACCCGCCAGAGATCGAAGATCAAGAAGAGGTATTGCAGCCCGAATCGATTCTTCAACCGAAGACAAGGTACTAAGAAATGGCAAGATTATCCAATGATACCTTGTTAAGTTTAAGAATTATCCTTTTAAAGATGCTAGATGGATGCAAGGAACCTAGCTTAAGGATAATATGAACCTTGTCCATGCTTACAATGGTAAACTAAAATAAGCAAATAAAAATGCATTTTAAATGAACAACATTTTTGTCTTTTAAGACTCATTCTCTTTTTTTTATTGTCCACAAAATTTAAGAAGTATGCATGCTTAGGGTCATGTTTGTGGTGATGACGTCTCCCAAACACCAAGTAGAACTTGTCACTCTACTTTGGAAGTATGATATGGACTAAAGAGCAGACATGCTTGCGGTAGCTAGGTCTCCCGAGCACCAAATGGATTAGTCATCCATTCTAGAATGATGTTGTAGGGTAAAAAGGGATCCTCTACCCGCTAAGAAACATGGACTAACGACTAGGCTTTATATTCTCTACCTCATAGTCGAGGACGACTATGATTTCAAGAGAGAGGTAATGTCATAAAATATAATATCTAACTTTATCAAATGATCTCATATCAAACTGATCATTTAATATGGGAAGATAAAAGGGGAATGTTGCTTCTAGAACTATCTCAATAGGGGACCAAAAGGAGAAATGGCTGCATCTCAATAGGGGTCCAAAAAGAGACGGTCTACCAAAGAGCAATGTGCAATAAGTGCTTTTAGATTTACCTCAGCAAAAAGGGATCAAAAGGAGAGATGGTTACATCTCAATAGGGGTCCAAAAGGAAGTAGTCTATCAAAGAGCAATGTGCATCTAATGGAGCTTAAAAGAGCTTAGGGTTAGCTTCATTAAAGACCTCCAAAAGTTACCGTTAAAAAGTCCTTTGACCTTAGGTAAGCTAGGGCTGACCTTAAGGTGGGAATCTTTCGCAAGCATGAGGTGCTTGTCGGCTTGCTAAGTGTTCGTGGGAACCTTGCCCAAAGCTTGAGGTGATTTTTATGCCTAAATGACTAAGGTTCTTGAAGTGTTCAATTCAAAGGTAGACTTCCAAGAGGCAAAAACGGTTTCCATGCTTAATTGACTAAGTGCTTGAAGTGTTCAATTCAAACCAAATGACTTAAGAAGCATAAAAGACACATGCTAAAGTCCTCCATATGTGGCCCTCATGATGTGCTTGAATCCTATTGGATAGGATTTAAAGGGGTCCAATGAGAATTTAGATGCATAAAAATAAATAATTAAGTTCTTTCTCTTAAAGAGGAAAAAGAGGACACATGTCCAAATGATATAATTAAATAATACGAGAGAGAGAGAGAGAGAGAGAGAGAGAGAGAGAGAGAGAGAGAGAGAGAGAGAGAGAGAGAGAGGGGGGGTATACTCTCTCTCACACACACACACATTCTCTCATGGTGTGGAGTGCAAAGTGCAAGAGCTCCATCTCCTTCTCTAAGCTTTTTGAGAAGTGGAGAGTCTACATCAACACTCTTGGCTATGTAATGCAAATCCAACCAAGAGCCATGCTTCGATGCTTAAGATTTCCATCTTCTTCATCTTCATTACTATGCTATTATGCTATACTAAGCAAGAAGAGCGATGATAAGTGAGGAACTATCTATTTCTTCTATGGATGATTCTTCTTCCTCTTCCCTACCCTCATTCCCCGCTAGATCTCTCCACCTTTGAAGGTGTTTGAGGCATTGGGCCTGAGGCTTGGGATAGTTAAGGCTTTTTCCAAAGTTTATGTTATGCTCATGATGCATGAATCTTTCCATCTTCATAGCATCACCAAGGTCACAAGGAACACAAAGATTGTATTGTAACAAGTGTCTCTTGATGGGAGAATCTATAATACAAACGCATTTTGGAGGGGGGACCGGCTCCAAGTAAATCTGGTCCTCAATCATTGTCATGCTATCTAATACTCTCTCTCAGCAAAAGTATTGTTCATGCCAAGTTAATTAAGTACTCTGTTTATGTTGCTACCATCAATTAAGTTCACCCCCTATGTTCTCAAAGTAATCTCACAAAAATGCTCACTCTAATTCTCTTAATTTCGCTATTCTCAAAGTTCATAGGACATTTGCATTACAATGATCCACATAGAAACAAACTTGTTGGCAAGAAGGGAGTAGTAAAATTTCTTTACTGCGTAAACCATAGCTAAACTTTCCGGCTCTGTAGTGGTGTAGTTCCTCTCAGCATCATTTAATTGACGACTTGCAAAGCTAATGGGGTAGTCCAATTTATGTTCTCCTAGTTGAGCTAGAACACATCCAATAGCAAAGTTTGATGCATCAATATGCACATGGAAAATTACGTTCCAATTGGGCACTCGTAGGATGGGAGCACTTGTCAAGGCGTTTTTTAATAACTCATAAGCATGGTCACACTCTGCGGTCCAGTGGAACTCAATAAGAAGCTTGTACAATGGGAAAGCTATCTCGACAAAGTTTAAAATAAATCGTCGGTAACAACCAACATGACCCATGAACCTTTGAGCTCCTTTATAGTTTGTAGGTGGTGGCAAATTGGAAATGGCTTTAATTTTCTCTCATCTGTGGAAATCCCATTTTTGGACACTATATGTCCTAAAATGACTCCATGTTTAGCCCAAAATTCGCATTTGAAAGGGTTTAATGAGATGTGATACAATATGCACTTTTCAAACACTTTTTGTAAACATGATAGATGTTCTTTCCAAGAAGAATGAACACAACGGTCATCTAAAAAAGCTTCGCAAAGCCCCCTCAAATATTCCCTAAAAGCAGTGTTTATCAATCTTTGGAATGTAGCAAGGGCATTGGTTAAGCCAAAAGCCGTAACACAAAATGCAAACACTCTAAATTTGATTATAAAAGTAGTTTTATCTTGGTCCTCTAGTGCAATTGTGATTTGATTGTAGCCAGAGTACCCATCTAAAAAGCTATAATCTTCCTTCCCTACAACTCTTTCAAGCACATGTTGTGAATATGGCAAGGGGTAATGGTCTCTCCTAGTGGCGGCATTGACCTTCTTGAGATCCACACACACTCTGAGTTTCCCATTCTTTTTTGGCACAATAACTATTGGAGACACCCATTCTAAGTGATCAATAGGGTATATTAATCCGCATTTGACAAGCTTGTTTAGCCATGCTATTCAAGGGAATTGTATATTGCACCACGGAAGGTGGAACACCTTTCATATCATGATATGTCTAAGCAAATATATCCTTGAATACCTTGAGAAGCTCCTTAAGTACATATTCCTCAGTCTCTATTAGATCTTCGGTAATGAAAACAGGCTTGGACTCCTCACCTGGGTCTGCTAACTCTATTTTCTTAACTATCACTCGACCATCATAGACTCCGTTACTTCTATCGATAGTTGTTATCTTGGCCTTTGTATACACAACCTTACGCTCCTCCATGGTGTATGATTTGAAATTCTTAGGTGCAAGATGTAAATTGGTGGGATCTTGTTGTTTTGCTGACTGTGATTTCTCTTCTACTTCCTTTTATTGTTGAGCTAGCTCTCGATTTTATCATCTCCTATAATACTGCTCAACTTTGGCTTCTTTGTAGCTTCAAGGTGTGCAATGTCAATGGGTTGTGGGTTGCACCACATGATGCTTTGAAGGTATTCACCCCAATTATCTACCAACTTCCGATGAGCATCACATGCCCCCATATAATTGAGCCATTCTACAATAGATTTCTTTTTATTTATCCTAGCACACACATTTGCTTGATATCTTTGCCTCTTATATTGCTTAATCCTCTTATTGAATTTTCAATTACGACCTTCCTCCAATGAAGAGTCACTAGATGAATCGCTACTCGTGTCTTCTCCTCTCGAGGATAGATTTTCATCTAGGGTACCACTAAGCCTTGAATGGTTTGTCCCCACATTTGCAACAAGATTTAACTCAAATTATTTGTCCTAAGAGTCAATTTCAATTGAGGATTCTGACTCCCAATTGTGTGGGCTATAGTCTTTTGAGACGCTACTAGTTCCAATGTAAGTCAAGCCTTCATCTGGTAGGTCATCAAAGGCTATATGCATTGCTCCTATCATATTTAGTAGTACGAGGTTTGACATTTCATTCCCCTTAGGTGTTACCTAGGGCATCCCCTATTTCCCCAAGTGTCTATGGTTGCTAGCTACTAGGTGGATCCAATCCTCATTGTCAGACTCAACCATTCCAGGTAGAACATCCATATAAGGGGAATATTCTCCAATATCAGTGTCCTTTTTACACATGTAACAATACTGCAATGGGACCGAGTGAATTGTGGTGTCATATTAATGGTCAATTATAAATCTGTTTCCTAGAGGATGTGCCGAACCAGTCATGAGATCAACTCGAATGACAGAGTCTTGGAACTGTAAGTAGACATGGTTTTTAGACTAGTCATGCACCATTTTTGCTTCCCTCATGAAAGGATGTCCTATTATCATCTCAGATGACATAGTGTGCTTGGAAAAATCCATAACAATGAAGGTATTCCTTATTTTTTGTCTAAGGACCTTGATCTTGAGATCTTCTAGCATCCCAATAGGTTTAACAATAGTCCCATTGGCCATCATTACCACTATGTTTGTAGTCCCAAGGTGAGTTCTTTCCATAGATTACCAACAATTTTTAGTTACAATGTTAACCCCAGTGCCACCATCAAGGATTCCCTTCACATTTAATCCCTTGGTAGTGATTGGTATGGTCGCATTGGATTCATCGCCTTCAAAGTACTGTCCTAACTTGTTAACATGTATTCCAACAACAAAGTTCTCATCTAGGTTGGGTTTTGGATCTAAGTGTTTCTCCTCTATTGGCACCTCCCTAGCTCCATCCATCTGTGAAAATTGTGGTAGCCCGACTTTCATGTCTCCATTGAGGAAAGCTCATAGAGCCAATTATAGCTTGGGATCTCCATATAGTTTAGACATGATGGTGGTTCTAACATTTGAAGCCATGAAATCCAACAATTTGACAATATTTAACGGCACTTTTTGGGATTCACATCCTTGAACTTGGGAAGATGGGATCTTCATTTCTTTGATAGGGTCAGGTAATCCCTCTGTAAACATCCTCTCCAACATGAAGGGACTTGAAAAAACATATATCCAAGTTCAAGAAAAAAGGATGCGGTCCTTTTTTCATTGAAGATGTTTCATCGAGAGGTTCCATCAAACTAGCTACATTAGATGGAGAAATCATGGAAAATTGGATTAGTAGATGTCAAGTATACAAATACCATCTACCCTTGACTAATGATCTTTTGCAAAGAATGTTTATTCCAATAACAAAGTTCTCATCTAGGTTGGGTTTTGGATCTAAGTGTTCCTCCTCTATTGGCACCTCCCTAGCTCCATCCATCTATGAAAATTGTGGTAGCTCGGCTTTCAGTTCTCCATTGAGGAAAGCTCATAGAGCCAATTATAGCTTGGGATCTCCATATAGTTTAGACATGATGGTGGTTCTAGCATTTGAAGCCATGAAATCCATCAATTTGACAATATTTAACGACACTTTTTGGGCTTCACTCCCTTGACCTGGGGAAGATGGGATCTCCATTTCTTTGATAGGGTCAGGTAATCCCTCTGTAAACATTCTCTCCAACAAGAAGGGACTTGAAACAACATATATCCAAGTTCAAGAAAAAAGGACGTGGTCCCTTTGTCATTGAAGATGTTTCATCAAGAGGTTCCATCAAACTAGCTACATTAGATGGACAAATCATGGAAAATTGGATTAGTGGATGTCGAGTATACAAAAACCATCTACCCTTGACTACTGATCTTTTGCAAAGAATGCATCCAACAAAGGAAAGAAAGATTAGACGACAACAGGTGGTTGAGGAAGCCCAAGAGGAAGCATGCATTTGAGTTTTGAAGAGGAAAGCAGCAAGGCAATTGATCCCTCAAGTTTTACTCCTCAATACCCTTTAGATTAAACCCTTAGTAGATGATGAAGTTGAAATTGATGATGAATGGCTAGATGGACTTGATATGCAAATCATAGTGAATCTGAAAGAGAATTACACGGTCAAGGCCTTAGCAGATACAAGTGCCATAGTAAATGCTGTCACCTATTCTACTTATCGCAAAGCAACTACTCAACCACTTGAGTATTGTCGAGCTACCATCAAGGGATGCAACAAGAAAGTAACTCCAACTTTAGGGAAAATCAACTTAAATATCATTGTTCATGGATTCTCTTGCCTGCACACTTTTAGATGAATAGCGGATGAACATATGAATTCGGCTAAGATAAAACTGTGACCAGAATGACCTGACTTATCAATTTTAGCCACATAAATGTTTATAGGGCTCCCATGAAGCAGTATGTCAATTTTCATCAATGTTGGCATACAATAACTCATTCAAACACCACAAGCTCTGAAAGCGGAAAAAGTGGATACAAAAGTGTCCATAACTGTTACCACAGGGGTCGCAAAGCCATCACACTTCATGCATATCAACTGCATCCACTCTAGTACCAATTTGCATGCATACACACAAACCTGTATCTTAGGCACGTTTAAGATAGACAAGGAATTTGGATGCTAATCCAACCACATCATCTACAACAACGGAAGCAATGATCATGGCTTACTTGATCTCGTTACAAGAAACCGTCAACAAACAAGGTGAAGAGTTGCGCGCACTTGCAATGGAGAATGGTACTTTAAGAGTTCTCGTTGTGGAGAATGAGCACCTCAAGAAGGTTCTTGAAATGCAAACAACACGCTTGATGCATCTTGAGAATGAAGTTCAAGAATGTAAACGCTCTCTTGTTGACATGAATGTATTGAAAGAGCGCTTGAGCAAAGTTGAGAGTGATCATGTATTGAAAGAGGAAACAATAGATACAATACGACATGTTGTATGTGAGATGAGAAATGCATCCAAATCATGGGCTGATATATGTAAGGATAATGTGGTTTCTACATCTCCTATCACGCAAGCCGTTGTCCAAGCAAAGAATGTAAAGAATGTGGACACTCAAGAATTGCACGAACGACAAAAACGCTCAAAGAATGTAGAGAATGTGGACACTCAAGAATTGCACGAACGACAAAAACGCTCAAAGAACATCGTCATTCGTGGAATCAAGCAGGAAAGCATGGAAACACCCCAATCTCTTGCAGTTGCTATTGAAGAGTTTTTTGCTACACACTTTGGCATGTCAGGAATCATGGCTTATGGTGCACATCGAGTTGGAAAACAAGGAGTCCCTCGCTCGGGAGAAAGACCTATTGTATGTACCATGGCTGATGAGGTAAAGAGAAAGATCATCCTTGACAATGGTTGGATCTACCTCAAAGGAACATGTTGTAATGTATATGAGGATCGCACTATTATGCAACAAAATGTACGTCGCAAAGCATATGAGGAAAGAAGCAAGAAGGTTAAGGTATCACCTCAAGAAGAAAAGCCAGTTAAGGAGGATGCAAGTCCACCCAACAAATAGGGACACATGATCTATGAGACCAACTCACGCTTGCGAATAAACTTTTGGAATTGTAACGGGAATCCATGGAATGCGGGAATTGGCATTGATGAGCTTACCAATGACTCCGATGTGATACTTCTTGTCGAAACATGGGAGCATGATGCGCAACGAATTCTTGGATTTGACAAATACGATGTGCATTCTTTGATGTGGGCCAAAAATGCAAAGCAACGAAGAGGCCAAGGAGGCGTAGCATGTATGACCAAAAAGGGTTTGAAAGATGTTTCCATTGTCAAAGAAGATAAGTATAAACGCTACTTATGGCTGAAAATCAGCCCACCAAATGGTCAAGTCATGTTTGTGGCCGGTTGCTACATTCCTCACTATGACTCCAACTTTTATGCTTGCTTGAATATGGATAGAGATCAGCCCTTTGTTGAACTAGAGGAAGACATTGCTCATTACAATGATCAAGGTGAAGTCATTGTTTTTGGAGACATGAATGCTCGCACAAATATGCTACAACACGACACACAACAAGTAGACATGCCACATGTCTCAAGAAGAATGGATGACTCATACATGTATAATCGAAGTTCTAATGATGCAAAAGAAGTGGATCACTATGGAAAGTCACTTCTACATATGTGCAATAGTACCGGAATGCTCATTGCAAATGGTGTATCTCTATGGCAAGGCACCAATGACTTTACATGTAGAAAGCACAACGGTGCTAGCGTGATTGACTATATGTTGTTCTCGAAAGCCTCTCTAGAATGCATACAAAGCTTTACACTTGGTGAATGGAATCCGGAATCGGATCATATGATGTTGTGTATTGACCTCAAGTGTGGTAAACGGCCCGAGCATGTAGCCTCCAATCATGATGTGAATCATTTGTACCTACGTCTAGACTTCAAACGAGCACTTATATATGCTGATATGGTGGACCAAATCTTAAGCATGATAGAGCATCAAGAGAGCCCAACATTAGAATGCAAGTGGAAAGTTTTCAAAGAAGTAATTTTCTCTTGTGCGAAGGAATGCTTTTCGGTGAAACACGTGTCTTGCAAAAGGTCTAAGAAGGGTAGCACCAAGAAGAAATGGTTTGACATGGAATGTAGTCAAGCCCGAAAACACTTGCTAAGATTGGATGCAATCAAAGACAAGGAAGTTTACTTGGAATGTTCACACACATACAAAGCACTTGTTCAAAAGAAGAGGAGAAGGTGGGAAGTCGAAAAACAACTTCTTTTAGCACAAGAGAAAGCACATGCATGTGGCAAGTTTTGGCAAAATCTAAAAGACAAGCGCGTTGAGAGCTTTGGTGACTTGACTCTTGAGGATATGTATATGCATTGTAAGAATCTCTATGAGCAACCCAATGTTGATAAGATGGAGTGTTGTAGCTCCCTTCCGTTTATGTCTCCTTTCTTTACCATTGAAGATGTATGCCGCGCGCTTGAGAAACTTGCTACTCGCAAGGCAGGCGACCTTCAAGGTGTCAAGGCTGAAATGATTAAATGGACAAGCAAGAAAACATGATATTGGATATGCGATATGTTTAACCTTGCACTTCAGTATGGCATGCCTCATGATTGGAGTGCAAATTGGATCAAACCTTTGCACAAAGGAGGAGATGTAAACAATGTGAACAACTATCGCACTATAATGGTTGGTTCTTTAATGGCAAAGTTATTTGGATGTATCATGGAGATGAAGATAAGTGAATGGGCTGAAAAGAATGGCAAACGTGCACTTGGCCAAGCAGGTTTTCGAAAGCATCATAGCACTATTGATCACCTTGTCACTCTTCGAGTTCTTATAGAAGCGTCTCGATTGAAAGAAAAAAAGTTGTATTGTTGCTTTGTGGATTTCAAGAAAGCTTTTGACATGGTACCGCAAGGAAATCTTTGGAGACGTATGCAAAG
Source organism: Adiantum capillus-veneris (assembly GCF_014529385.1). Classification (NCBI taxonomy): domain Eukaryota; kingdom Viridiplantae; phylum Streptophyta; class Polypodiopsida; order Polypodiales; family Pteridaceae; genus Adiantum; species Adiantum capillus-veneris. Next base: position 64,850,563 of record NC_140935.1, read on the forward strand.
CCTTCAAGTGCCGAGAGAATTTATGCATGCAGTCTTTCGCATCTACCAAAAAGTGATATGTCGATTACGTATGAGAGATGGAATTTCAGAATTTTTTGCAAGCACTATTGGTGTCAAACAAGGATGCCCACTTTCCCCAACCCTCTTTGGGCTACTCATTGATGAATTGGAATGCATGGTTCTTGACTTTATGCAGCAAGAAGGCATAGAAGAGGTTAAGATTGGAAATGCGGTGATCATGCTTTTGCTTTATGCCGATGATGTAGTGCTCTTGGCACATACCTTAGAAGATGCACAAAAGCTTATGAGTGTCTTGGAACGCTTTTGCCTACATAGCGGGCTGATCGTGAATGGATCCAAAACCAAGGTTATGCTTGTAAAGACCCTCAATAATGAAAATCCATGCATTGTATATAACAATGAGAAACTTGAAGTGGTAGATCACTTCAAGTACCTTGGCCTTGAGGTTCCATCCAATCATAAATGGAAGGATTGTGCAATGCGTCGCTTGGAAGCTGGAAAGAGGGCCTATATGCATTTGAGAACATGTGCAATGCAGGAGAGATCAAGTGTTGGGCTCTCAAAAAGTACCTCTTTGACACATTGGTGACACCGGTGCTTCTTTATGGAGTGGAGGTGTGGGGTGGAAGCATCGGGAAGTCTACTTGGAAAGAGTTTGAGAATGTCCAAAAGCGTTTTCTCACCAACTTTCTCCAAGTCAAGACACAAACACCCTACATGCTCTTACTTCTTGAGTCCGGATTGCTTCCCATTGAGGTCTTGGGCATGCAAAGGGTTGTGGAGTACATGAGTAAAACACAACGTAGCCCTTTGCATCGACTTCCTAGAATCGCATATGAAGCAAGTCAAATGGTTCAAAAGACATGCAAAAGCAAAATACTAAGTTCGGGGTGGATGCTTGATATCAAGAAATTGTTTGGAAGATGGGATGCATGTCACTTGGTCAAGGATGCGTCGATCGACTCCCAAGTTAATGAGGCCTTCTTACAATGCCAATGTATCACGGCTTGGGAGAAATCCGGAGGTTCTCGCTTCAGCCATTACACCACACACGTTGCCCCAAACTACAAATCTCTCTTCTTCTCGAAACGAGGTAACCGAACCCATTCCTACATCCTTGAGCCCATCCCGTTGAGTGCGATCCGCACCATTGCCTCCATTCGTCTTAGCTCCCATTCTCTACGCTGCGAGACAGGACGTTGGGGCACTGGCGAGGAGTGTCATCGACTTTGCACCTTATGCCCTCGTCAAGTGCGAGAGAGTGAGTACCACACACTACTTGAGTGCTCAGCTTTTGACCACATTAGGTCCTCTTTTCCCCATATATTCAGCCATGATCTCTCCCTACATACCTTCCTCTCCCAACCACGATGTGGACTCTCTATTGCGACGCTCATTTCAGCCATTTTTGAGCATCGAGAGTCACTTATGAACTCCACTCACACCACGTGACATGTTCATTTGGTCCCATAGGTCATATTTGACCTCCCAGGACGATAATAGAACTATCTATCTATCTATCTCTCTCTCTCACTCTCTCTTTGCTCGTCCATATCCTAGCCCACTGGACTGCCATACCTCACCCCGCCCTCTTCCATCTCGTCCACACCCCCTCGGATTCACTCTCCTCCCTATCTCTCCCCCCCTTGTTTTCTTCCCGCCGGCGGACCACCACCCTATCCTCCCCTATCTTCCCCTCCCTCAGTTAGCTCTCTCACTCTCTCCCCCTTTGAGTGAGCGGCCCTGCGGGCATGAAATAGGATAACACTCTCTCTCTCTCTCTCTCTCTCTCTCTCTCTCTCTCTCTCTCTCTCTCTCTCTCTCTCTCTCTCTCTCTCTCTCTCTCTAAATTCACCCCCTCCACATAACCTCTTCCTCTTATCCATTCCCCCCTCCCACTCTCTCACTCTCTCTCCCACGGGGAGGAGCCCACCACAATATATTCTCTCTCTCTCTCTCTCTCTCTCTCTCTCTCTCTCTCTCTCTCTCTCTCTCTCTCTCTCTCTCTCTCTCTCTCTCTCTCTCAACCACTATACCCCCCCCTTCCCATTCCGTTGACCACTCTCACACCCCTCCCCTTCTCGCTCTCTGTCGGCCACGGGCCACTCGAGCCAAGCGCTCCCTCAGACTCTCTCTCGCGCTCTCTCTGCTCGAGCCCAAAGGCCGCAAGCAGCCAGCACCAGGGCCCTCTCTCTCTCTCTCTCTCTCTCTCTCTCTCTCTCTCTCTCTCTCTCTCTCTCTCATCCACCCTCACCTTCTGCCTCCCTCGCCACCTCACCCCGGCATCTCTCACTCGCCCTATGTCGAGCAGCCTGAAGGCGCACAATGAAACATTATAATACTCTCTCTCTCTCTCTCTCTCTCTCTCTCTCTCTCTCTCTCTCTCTCTCTCTCTCTCTCTCTCTCTCTCTCTCACACACACACACACACACACACACACACACACTCCCCCTCCCATCTCTCCCTGGCCCCCCCACAGGCAGCCATCTCTCTCTCTCTCTCTCTCTCTCTCTCTCTCTCTCTCTCTCTCTCTCTCTCTCTCTCTCTCTCTCTCTCTCTCTCTCTCTCTCTCTCTCTCTCTCTCTCTCTCTCTCTCTCTCTCTCTCGCTCTCAGCTCGTCGGAGGCGCGCAACCAGGCAACGTGGACACTCTCTCTCTCTATCACACCCACACACCCTTGCCGTATGCACACACACCCACACACACACACACACTACCCCCCCCCCCCCCCCTTTCACTCACAAACCTTCCTCACGCCATCTTTGTGGCAGGCATCGCGTAGGAAAAAAAAAACATAACATAAATAAATATATATATATTCTTTAACTTATACCCCCCCGTTCCCACGCACACCTTGCCACACAAACATACACATACGCACGCACACACAACACATAAACACAATCACATATCGTACACACACAATGCACGCACTCATATACACACCCACAATAAGGAAAAAAACAAAGGAATAATCGACATCGATGCCAAAGAAAAAAAGGATGGTCAAGTCTCGCATGGCCAACACCAAAACAAGCAAAGGCGCCGAAGGCATGCCCAGATCGATCCCGAAAGTGACGAATGTGCTACACCAACGCACCAGCTAGGCCGTCATTCACCGGCATCGCGTCCACAATGCCCTCTCCAATAAAACCCATAGGTTGTCGTCATTTTTTCCAGTTTCAAACCAAATCTTGTAAAAAATCCAAAATTTGTAAATTCTCATCTCTCTAGGTGATGGTCACAAAGGCCCACCTAGAAGTTTTTCTTATAATATTTCCCAAGACAAAGCAAGGGTCAACCACCCAGGGCCCACCGCGTTGCTTTGTCTCCCCTGACTAGATTACCCTAATCAGACTGGATTAACCTAATCCAAAGCAACCATCACCTATAAAAAGGCACTGAGAGGTCACTATCGGGGGGGGGGCAAGTTCATCAGAGGTCAGAACTTGGTAGTATTTTAGTGGGAGGGATTGACAAACATTTGGATCACGAGAGAGGGGACTTAGTGTAGCGATTTTCTTTGGGAATTTGTACTATGTAAAAGGAGCTATGTCTACATCTCGACTCCAATGGTCGATACACACACACACACACACTCATATTAGCAAGGTTTTCGTGTCGGTCAGTCATCCCTAGAGAACACACTAGTAGGCTTCCTATCTCTCACCATGATTGCCACCTCGCCGGAAATAAGGTTGCTGTAAATATTGCAAGAAAATAGTTTTTCCTCACACCCCCGAGGATTTTCATCACCTGTCTATTCTCTCTCTCTCTCTCTCTCTCTCTGTGTGTGTGTGTGTGTGTGTGTGTGTGTGTGTGTGTGTGTGTAGAGTCCGTGATATTTCAAATCACTGTTGTCTGTGTCCTAGCCGCTCAAAGCTAGGTGGTGCCCCCTTTTGCTTCACCATGACCGGCTTGGGGCATGCATCGGCTCCCGGTTTTCGAGGCCGTCGGAGTTCATGTCGTGCTTTGCGCTCATCATTTGGTGCCCCCACTGAGGAGGGCTTCTTGGAAACCCTCAATTTACAATGCTGAAAGCAACGCGCATCATCAATCATGGACGAATGGCTGAAGGAATTCTCTAACTGGAGGACGGAAGAGGAGGAGACTAAGGAGGCACCAGCTGCCTTCATTGAAGTACTACTGCCAGGCTGTAGTGTTGTCGGTATTCAAGAGGTAAGATCCCCATCTCGTGTTGCTCGTTCTAACCACAAATTGAGAGCATCAGGTAGGAGGTCTATGAAGTGCCATCACTGCTGTCCACCAAAGCACATGTCAATGAGTGCCAGCAACGAAGGCAGCGAAGGGGCTGAAATCGTCTACATCGACATTCACCGCGAGGAGGTCGTCCATATGAGGAAAGAAAACGGTAAGGCCTCTCTTCCCTAAGGAAACTACAATCAAAGGTATAACCTCTACTCCAAAATGTCCTAAAGGAGATGCTCTAGCCAAAGGTAAGGAAAGGCAAAGCTAGTCTGAAAACACATGACCCCAAAGGAAGAAGCATCTGGCCAAGCGAGTGCTTCAAGTTCGAAAAGCCGTGTCGTACCCAGTTTGCCAAAGAGAAGGTCATACGAGGCTAAGTGGCAAAAGGTCGCCTATCAATTTGCATGGCGCATGCGAGTACTGCCATTCCATTTCGACAATCCTGAAGCAGAAGTGCTAAGAAGTTTTCGATGTCCTAAGGAAGAGTGGTTCGGCTACTACTCTCGCTGTTTTGGAGGAGGGTAGAGGGTCTTCCTCCTCTCCCCGTACACCTCATCCTGAAGAAGCTGTGAAACGCAGCGGGTTGGAGATGAGTTACAGCTGAATGGAGTGGAGTTCATGCAACGCTCCAACTACGGTAATTATCTACAGTTGCTGCTAGCCAAAAGGCTGGGAGTAGTCAGATGTGTCGCCATCACCCTGTATGTGCTGAGCGACAAAGGAAAAGTGGAGCCTATGAAAGGCGACGATATTCTGTGGATGTGCCGACTCATCAACACCGGCACGGTGAGAGTATAAGTAAGTGCTCTACCCTCTGTGCATGATAGAAAATGGGCCGAAAACGTTCTCATTTAGATTCCTGCAACATATGCATGTGAATATTTATGTAGATAGGAAAATCTTCTACCAACAGAAGATTGTGTATCTGTTTGGTGCTACGGTGCTAGGAGAAATCCTTAGCTCCCCAAACCCTATCATTCTCCCCATATTGGATTATCACCACTCCTTCAATGTTTCCATCTTTATCATGTTTTAATCTATCCACCCAACCCTCTAGAAAGCCGCTATGAGCCGCTACTGTCATTAAATCTATATATATATATATAAAGTTTGTAATTTTCTGAGTCACTACCATGGCAAGTGTTTCTTTCCCCACGTTCAGTGGAAAGAAGGGAGAAGACGTCACCATCGACTTTCTGGATGATTTTGACATCGCTTGCGTGGTTTCCAACAAGGATGACGACGACTCACAGCTACAAATTTTTTCTCTACTGATGAAAGTAGAGGCCAAGTCTTGGTACAATGCTTTACCAAAAATGCATGGGATGTACTACGTACTGCCTTTGTGAAGAGGTTTGGTGGAGGCACAACCTCAGAAAAGCTATGGCCGCTACTGCGGAATTAAAGCAGGGAAGTTTGCTAGAGTATGCCACCTACGAGTCCAAGTTTGTGGATTTGTGGAAGAGATGGGTTGCCTCACTGGAGGAAGGTGAAGGAGCGCCTAATTTTCTGAAGAAGGACCGTTTCATTGCTGGCCTGTGGTCGCCGCTTAAGGAGAAGGTGGAAGGGAAGGTTTCCTACAACATATGAGTTGGCAGTGGAAGTAGCCCACGTTAAAGACAAGAAGTTGCGCATGCAAGCAAGAGTCAATGAGTCAGAGGAATCAAGGTGACTGCAACGGACGTTCATAGAGCCCAACCACAAGAGGCATCAGAAGAACAGCAAGACCCGCTGAGTCGCATCACTACCCAAATCGAGAGTTTATCCGTCCATTTGGTGTAGCAAGGGCATGCACCTGTCAGAAATCCAGAACAAGGAAGAGGACAACGAAGGAAAAACCAAGAGTACCACTACTATAATTGCGGGGAAGACGGCCATGGCATGTACTACTGTCCACATCCAAGAAGGCAATAGAGGAGGAAGACAGAATCATATCTCTCCGCCAAGGGCAAGACCACCACCACCCAGGCAACCAGGGCCGATTCCACCGGTCCAAATCCTTCAACCACCTGTACAAAAACAAACACCACCACCACCTCTTATTCCACCGCTACCCCCACCACCTGCTGTAAACTAAGTAGTGAGTGTTATTAGCTTGGAAGCTTAAGGGAAGGCAAAGGTAGAAGAACTAGTTTGAGAGAAGCACAAAGGGAAAGCAAAAGTAGAAGGGGTGGATGCCATGCGAGTGAAGCGTGCCAGGCACGAAGAAGCCTCTCAAATAGAAGAGAAAATGAAAGGGAAGGGCGAGTCTAGCTAGCAGGCAGCTAACCGTGACGGAAGATAGACATCGTGGATTTTTCACTAGGTGAATATGCTAAACCATATGACTTAGTTCAAGATGTGTTGATGCAGGGCCCGAAGATAACTTGGCCCCAATTACTCCACCTTGCACCAAGGATGAGGAGGCAATGGATGAAGATGGTAAGTACAAGGAAATCAAGACCAAGGATAGAATGCGCTCAAAGTAAAGGCATTTAATACAGAAGTGGAGGTAGACATTTTTGTCATGCCACACAAAGGGGAGGGCTATCCTATCATTCTTGGAAGACCCTGGCTCATGGCTATGGAACCTAAGCAAGAGTGGAGTACCGGAATGATCCACATGAAGGACGCTAAAGGGAAGTCCATATTCTGCGACATGAGGACTGGGAAGCAATGCAACATGATCTTGGAGGCTTCAAAAGATGAGTCCACCAATGACTATTCGTCCACTTCAGGAGAAGAGACAACAACAATTGAAGAAAGTGATAGTAGCATCGAAGTGATGGGGGTGATCCTTAATGACCCAAAAAGATTGACACAATCTGAAGCACCCCCGACAAATTCAGAGGAACCATCAGGTATGCAATCCTTAGAGGATACAAGTAAGTTACATCGGATGCTCTCCAATGAGTTAACCAATGAAGAGAGGAAGAAATATGTCTCCATGCTAGGTAACTTCACCACATTATTCATTGATGGTTATGATAAGATCACAGGAATCACAGTAGTACAACACCGCATAAAACTCAAGGAAGGAAGTAAACCCGTAGTGCAAAAGCTTAGAAAACTTGGGGTAATCCAACAAGAGGCACTACTCAAAGAAGTGAGGAATTTGCTACAGGCAGGTTTCATCTACCCCGTCGAAGACTCAGAATGGGTCTCTCCAATAGTAGTCACACCAAAGAAGAATGGCAAGTGGAGAGTCTGTGTGGACTATAAACCTCTCAATGCAGCCACAAAGAGGGATCACTTTCCCCTCCCATTCCAAGATGAAATTTTCAATGAAGTGGTGGGTCATGAGCGCTACAGAATATGTGATGGCTACTCAGGTTTACTTTCAAATTAGCATTGTGGAAGAAGACCACAAAAAGACAACCTTCATAAGACCTTGGGGATGCTTTGCTTACAGAGTGATGCCTTTTGGCCTCACCAACTCTCCGGCCACATTCCAGCGCTTTGTGACTTTTGTCTTCCAACCATACTTTGGAACGTCAATACGGGTCTTCATAGATGATTTTTGCATCTATAGTTCACGCTCCCTCCATTTGAGCAAAGTCTATGATGGCCTGACCAGGCTGCAAACCTTGGGTGGCCAGCTCAACGTGGATAAGTGTCACATTGGTGAAAGCAAAGTCACTCTCCTTGGCCATGTAAATTCAGCAAAAGGGATTGAGGCTGACCCTAGCAAGATTCAAGCTTTGGTATCTTTTTCATCACCCACCACAGCTAAGCAGTTGGTCTCTTTCCTTCAAAAGGTAAGATACTTAAGCAGGTTTATCGATTTGCTATCTCAAGTGGTTCTCCCTCTACAACAAGTCACCCAGAGGGATGTCTTCTCATGGAGTGAAGAAAATGAGCAACAATTTACCGAGGTGAAGCAAATCCTAGCCACGCTCCCCACCATTTCACCCCCTAGATGGGACGAACCATTTTATGTGAACCCCAGTGTAGGAAGTGATACACTCGGAGCCGTACTAATGGAAAAGGACCCCCAAACTTCTTTCATGCATCCTATCTACTTCTCTAGTCGTGTCATGACCCCATCAGAAAAGGGATTCACCACAGTAGAACACATGGTGCTCGCACTAATGTTTGCTACCACAAGGTTCCGCTCTTATCTACTGCCTAGACCCTTTGTAATTCTGACAATGGAGGAGGTTTTTCTGTATGTAATGCGACACATGGATGTCTCATCTAGGATCTCTAAATGGCTGGTTCGATTACAAGAGTTTGACTAAACCATGCAAGTAGAAAACTCCACCAGGGCCAATCTAGCAGGTATTCTTACTCATCGCCACTATGAGAAGAAGCTGAAGGTCAACACGGAAGCAAAAGAAGAGACACCAATGGTAGAAAGTCCTAAGCTAGAAAGAGCTCACTCTCTTTTCTTTGACGGAGCATACAAGAGAACAGTGGACCAGTCTGCAGCTGGCATCGTCATTTTCAATGAGCAACAGGAAAGGGTATTCTCCATCGGGCAGCTATTACACTCCCACTCCAACAACGAAGCAGAGTATGCAGCTTTAATTCTTGGGTTAGAACAATGTATTCAGCAAGGGATTCAGCGCCTAAATGTGTTTGGCGATGCTTTGCTTTTGATAAAGCACATAAACGGCACTTGGGTTTATAAAAATCAGGTTTTACTTGGTCAACTATGCCAAGTTAAGGATCTTTTAAGAAAGTTTGAAGCAGTGCAATTATTTCATGTCCCCAGGACAGAAAATCAGGAGGCAGATGGCCTAGCCAAGGAAAGAATACAAGACGTTCCCCTAGGAGCAATCAAATTGAAACTACCCCTCTTCCAAGGTAGTGATTCTATGCCTGATATTATCAGCTTTCTAGATACAGGAGAATGTCCGGAAGGGTACACTAGGGGCCAGAAACAGTGGCTGGTAAGGAAGGCTACAAGATACCACCTTGTAAATGACCACTTGTATTATAAGGGCAAGGATCAGATTCTCAGGCGAGTACCAACCTCCAGTGAGATCACAGAGGTAATTTCATGTTGCCATGATGGTGTCTGCAGCGGTCATTTTGCTTTAGATATCACTAGTAGGAAGATTCTACAGGCAGGATACTCTTGGCCTAGTCTGAACAGGGATGTGCATCATTGGTGTAAAACGTGCAAGGCATGTCAAATGGCCAGTGATTGCACACTAACCTATGAGCCACAGACTCCTACCATCTCATATGGTCCGTTTGAGAAATGGGGGATAGATGCAATCGGTCCTCTACCAAGGGCCCAATCAAGAAAACTATACATTCTAGTTGGTGTAGACTGCATGACCCGATGGACGGAAGCAGCAGTCACCACCCGCATTACAGCCCAAGAGGTAGCAAAGTTCATATTTGAGCACATATGTTGCAATTTTGGCACTCCTCTCGAGGTAATATCTGATAGGGGACCAGGTTTCAGAGGTGATCTGGTGGGAGAACTGGTGAAAAAATTAGGTATTACATGCCAACATTCCACAACATACTATCCACAGTGTAATGGCCTAGTAGAAAAGGTAAACGGAATGATCTACAAAATCATCACAAAGCAGGTGAATAACCACACAGGTGACTGGAATAAACATCTCATGGCCGCTCTATGGGCCTACCGAACGACATTCCGAACATCATTAGTTTCACCCCTTTCCATCTAGTTTACGGAAAGGAGGCAATTCTACCCATTGAGGTACAAATAGCCAGCTTACAAGTCATGGCTAGCCAATTACAACGCCCAATTATGAATCTCCGCAACCACATCCTGGATCTGGAAAGGCTCCAACTAGATAGGAAAGATGCAATCAATCACTATGCAGCGCAAGCAGAGCGACGCCGTCTCACCTTCAATCAAGGGCTTAAGGAAAAGGGCTTGGAAAAAGGTATGTTAGTATTGAGATACGACAACAGATTTGACACTAGGAAGGACAAGAAATTTCAACCCTGATGGGAAGGACCATTCATTGTCAAAAAGCGCTATGACAACGGTAGCTATAAGTTGATGGAAGCACATGGGACAATTCACAAGACTAGAGTTAATGGATGGAGGCTAAAAAGGTAGTTCCTTAGGTTTGATCCAGAGTTCATGCTAGATATTCCAGAAGAGGGGGAACCCTCCAACTCCGTGACTAAAGAATCAGAGGTAGGGCTAGAAGCACGAATGCCTCTAGCCAGACGGGAGGGCTAATGACGGCCGGTTTTCGAAACCGCGACCGCGAGAACCAAACCCCAAGAAGGGGAGAGCATATTACCAAGAAACAAAAGAGAAGTTTCTTTAACATTTCACCACCCCTAGTTTTAACCGGTGGTAGGGCGCCACCAATTTGGCCACATCTCTCCATTATTGCCAGAAGATAGAACCCTCTCTCTCTTGTTTCTCGGCTCCGCCAACACTCTCTCTCTCACTTACCCTACTGCTGCATCACCCGGCCCAATGGGCGCATAAAAAAAACATTTCCACTATCCCCTGGCGGGCCACCAATTTTGTTAATTCTCTCTCTCTCTCTCTCTCTCTCTCTCTCTCTCTCTCTCTCTCTCTCTCTCTCTCTCTCTCTCTCTCTCTCTCTCTCTCTCTTCGCTCGTCCATATCCCAGCCCAGTTGGCTGCCATACCTCACCCCTTCCTCTTCCCTCTTGTCCACACCCCCTCGGATTCACTCTCCTCCCTATCCCTCCCCCCCTTGTTTTCTTCCCACCGGCGGACCATTGCCCTATCCTCCCCTATCTTCCCCTCCCTCAGTTAGCTCTCTCACTCTCTCTCCTTTGAGTGAGCGGCCCCACGGGCATGAAATAGGATAACACACACTCTCTTTCTCTCTCTCTCAATTCATCCCCTCCACATAACCTCTTCCTCTTATCCATTCCCCCCCCCCCCCCCCCACTCTCTCACTCTCTCTCCCACGGGTAGGAACCCGCCACAATATATTCTCTCTCTCTCTCTCTCTCTCTCTCTCTCTCTCTCTCTCTCTCTCTCTCTCTCTCTCTCTCTCTCTCTCTCTCTCTCTCTCTCTCTCTACAACCACTATACCCCCCCCTTCCCATTCCGTTGCCCACTCTCACACACACCCCCCCCCTTCTCGCTCTCTGTCGGCCACGGGACACCCGAGCCAAGCGCTCCCTCAGACTCTCTCTCGCGCTCTCTCTGCTCGAGCCCAAATGCCACAAGCAGCCAACACTAGGGCCCTCTCTCTCTCTCTCTCTCTCTCTCTCTCTCTCTCTCTCTCTCTCTCTCTCTCTCTCTCTCTCTCTCTCTCTCTCATCCACCCTCACCTTCTTCCTCCCTCGCCACCTCACCCCGGCATCTCTCTCTCGCCCTGTGTCGAGCAGCCCGAAGGCACGCAATGAAACAATACTCTCTCTCTCTCTCTCTCTCTCTCTCTCTCTCTCTCTCTCTCTCTCTCTCTCTCTCTCTCTCTCTCTCTCTCTCTCTCTCTCTCTCTCTCTCTCTCTCTCTCTCTCTCTCACCCACTAGACACACACACACACACCCTCCCATCTCTCCCCGGTGCCTGCAGGCAGCCATCGCTCTCTCTCGCTCTCAGTTCGTTAGAGGCACGCAGCTAGGCAACGGGGACACACTCTCTCTCGCTCTCTCTCTATCACACCCACACACCCTTGCCGTATGCCCGCGCGCACACACACACACACACACATACACACACACACACACACACACACACATACCCCCCCCCCCCCCCCCCACTCACACACGTTCCTCACGTCATCTCTGTGGGCAGGCATCGCATAGGGAAAAAAAAACATAACATAAATATATATATATATTCTTTAACTTATACCCCCCCCCCCCCCCCCCCGTTCCCACGCACACCTTGCCACACATACACTCACCTACATACACATACTCACGCACACACAACACATAAACACAATCACATACCGTACACACACAGTGCATGCACGCATATACGCACCCACAATAAGGAAAAAAACAAAGGTATAATCGACATCGACGCCAAAGAAAAAAAGGATGGTCAAGTCTCGCTTCGCCAACACCAAAACAAGCAAAGGCGCCGAAGGCATGCCCATATCGATCCCGAAAGTGACAAATGTGCTACACCAACGCACCAACTAGGCCGCCGTCATTCACCGGCATCACGTCCATGATGCCCTTTTTAGTAAAACCCGTAGGTTGTCGTCATTTTTTCCAGTTTCAAACCAAATCTTGTAAAAATTCTCAAATTTGTAAATTCTCATCTCTCTAGGTGATGGTCACAAAGGCCCACCTAGAGATTTTCCTTATAATATTTCCCAAGACAAAGCAAGGGTCAACCACCCAGGGCCCACCGCCTTGCTTTGTCTCCCTCGATTAGATAACCATAATCAAACCAGATTACCCTAATATAAAGCAGCCAATACCTATAAAAAGGCATCGAGAGGTGACTATCGGGGGGGGGGTAAGTTCATCAAAGGTCAGCACTTGGTAGTATTTTGGTGGGAGGGATTGGCAAACATTTGCATCACGATAGAGGGGACTTAGTGTAGCGATTTTCTTTGGGAATTTGTACTATGTAAAAGAAGCTATGTCTACATCTCGACTCCAATGGTCGATACACACACACACTCATATTAGCAAGGTTTTCGTGTCGGTGAGTTATCCCTAGAGAACGCACTAGTAGGCTCAGTATCTCTCTCTCTATCACCATGATTGCCAACTCGTCGGAAATAAGGTTGCTATAAATATTACAAGAAAGTAGTTCTCCCTCACACCCCTGAGGGTTTTCATCACCTGTCTACTCTCTCTCTCTCTCTCTCTCTCTCTCTCTCTCTCTCTCTCTCTCTCTCCAGAGTCCGTGATATTTCAAATCACTGTTGTTTGCGTCCTAGCCGCTCAAAGCTAGGTGGTGTCCCCTGTTCGCTTCATCGTGACCGGCTTGCGGCGTGCATCGGCTCTCGACATTTTCGAGGCCGTCGGGGTTCGTTTCGTGCTTTGCGCTCGTCATAGTTAAACACAAGCCAACTGCAGCTACATTAGACCTGCATGAAGATCTAAAAAACTCAGCAAGATCTACAGCTCAACAAAGTCAACAAAGGAGATAGAAAGGTCATCAAGAGATTTGGATTCCTAAGTCTTCCAATGCTCCTTGTCAAAAGCTCAGTTCCAACACTGAACAGAGGCCTACAACAACATCAAAGACTCCTATCAACAGGCCTATTTGGAAAATCAAATAGATAATGGAGTCTCCAAAGTCAAAGAAGGACAACCCAACCTACGCAAATGCAGATTCAAAGATGATAAAACAAGTATGGAAAAAGAAACCTTCAATGCCAACTTGGTCCTTCACTAATCCTCTTTTTGAGGATTCAAGCTTACTTTTTCCAAAAGAAATGTTTGTAGTAAGCTCAAGAATGTAAAAAGTCAAGTCGCCAGGGTGCAAAAAACACTCTTTGGCATAGTTAGAGTGGGGCTGCTGAGCCATAAAATGAGCAAAGCATTAGTCCCAAAGCTTCAAGTCATATTAAACTCTGTGCTAAGAGTCGTAGTTATTAGAATTACGCTCAAGCTGGAAGAGTTGAGCATATCTAAGTCGTGTTGCTCATGTTGGATTCTCACGCACAGTGCACAATAAGATGAGAGCACATATCCTCGTCAACGAAAACCATTCTTAAAGTGGTGCCAGCTTGCAAAGCCATGTCATATACTTTTATAGCTACACCATCTTTTTGAATAACCTCTTAAAATCTTTCTTGCACAGCATATTGTTTCCCATGCATTTCTGTGTATGCATAAATAGGATGTCCCATCATTGGACATATGCATTAGACACTCTTTTTGCTTCCACCTATGCACCTTGAGTGGACTACAACAGGCAACAACTAATGTCATGCTAACCAACAAAGCCATGCAGTGGGTCACTATTGGGCGAATAGGAAGCTTGGTGATTGCCCAACGCTCCCTATCGCTTGGTGTTGACCTTCAGGTTAAAGCCGTTACAAGCGCCAACAAAGACCTTGGGACACGACAACCGACAATGGTAAGACAAAATTCAATGGAGTCACAACTAGACGAATAGGATGCTTGGGGATTGCCCAACGCCCGCTATCGCTTGGTGCTAACCTTGATGTAACTGACGATGAAGACCATGGTGATGTGATTACAAAAATAGAGTTGAGTCACTATTGGACGAATAGGAAGCTTGGGGACCTCCCAACACTCCCTATCGCTTGGTGTTGACGTTGCTCTTAAACTCATTACACATGACAGTTGAGTCAATATGGGGCAAATAGGATGCTTGGGGACTACCCAACGTTTCCTATCGCTTGGTACTGACCTTGGGGTTAAAATCATTACATGTGACGATGGAGTCAGCACCGAGCGAATAGCAGGCTTGGTGATTGCCCAACGCTCCCCATCGCTTGGTGCTGACCTTGGCAAATTGGCATCGGCCCAATACACTTCCACGGATATCACATTTTCTAATTTCATATCTATCAGCGAATAATCCCTCCAGTACTTTATTAATATTTTCCATGCTAATAAGTACTCCAATAATGAGCGTATGCCTAAGGCACTTTTTTTCCACTCGATTTTTTTCCTTTGTTCATCCAGGTATTAGACCCTAAATTAGAACCTCATCATTCTACTTCCCTTGTACATACTTTTCATAAATAAACAGCAGCCTCATCATTATGCTATTACAATGCACAAATACACAACATTTCTCACATCAAACATATTTTGACCAATGAAGATGCTGCAACAAACTGAACCTCATCAACAAATTCAACGACAAATGAAGACAATCAGCCCATCAACAACCAATCAAAAACCTTCCACAGTCTCCACAGACACTTTTCAACAGTGTCCGAGGACGGGCACTAAAATCGGAAGGGGGGAATGTTAACTGAGTTAACGTCAGTTAACAGAAGCTGCTAAAGACCGAAGACATATGGATGCACATTGAGAGCAAAGTGACGAAGCAGTAAAGATTGGATTTACACATTTTTCACATTTTCCCAAAATGGTCACGTATTGTAAAATTCCCGATTTATTTCAAGCCATTGTAATATTGATAGTGTGTTACGGGCTCAATGGGAGTTCCAAGTTGTAAAGAATAGGTCACTTACTGTGCCTAGGTTGCAGATTCAGTAAGTGATGAGCCCTAAAGGCCTTGGGCGCTCGGACATTGCATATTTTCAACTTAGGTATATACGACAATGTGTAAAAGAAATTAGGGTTCTCAAGCTCATTTGTTGAGAGCACTCTTTGGTGAGAGCTCTTGAGGTGTGTGGCTATGGAGTCCTTGAGATTCTCCTTGCTCATGAGACTTGATTAACACTAATCAATGATTCATTCTCTCTTACTATGCCTCTCTCTTACTTCTTATGATTGCCTATGATGCTTAAATTAACTAGATCTTAACTAATTAGTGGTTAATCCCTCTCTAATCTTGTGTGATTGCCCTCTTTTGCTTGTGTGTGCATGTAGGTTTGATTGGAGTGTGTTGCTCGATAGATCTATGTGTGTGTGCTTGCGATTAGTGTGTTGCATGATAGGATTAGTGTTGTGTGCGTCTTGCAATCGTAGTGTGTGTGATTGGGTTGATTAGAGGTGAAGAGAAGTGGATATGGAGATTGCCCTTCATTGTGGCTTAGCTCCTCCATAGGCCGAGAAGCTCACCTTGTAGAGTTAACCATTTGTGTTGCCAAAATTAGCTCACTGAACGTGTGAGTGTTTCCATGCCCTAGCCGGGTAGCTCATCCCTCCGGATGAGCTCATCCCTCATGCCCTAGCCGGGTAGCTCATCCCTCCGGATGAACGTGTGAGTGTTTCCATGCCCTAGCCGGGTAGCTCATCCCTCCGGATTGATAATTTTGTTGGTAATTGGAGCTATTGCAATGATGGGACCCCCAACATCTAATAAGAAGGTTATCTCATCCAAAATAACCTCATCTAGAAACCAAGATTCATGGTTGACTATATGGTTAGGAAATAGGTAAGTAAATTTTTCCCATAGTTTAGATCATATGAAAGTATGATGTTTAGGTATTTCTATAATACCAATAATTTTGCATACCTTTTCCCATGCTAACTGAAATTCTTTAGCAGTTTTCACCCAATCAAGAGGTACTTGTGTTATATGACTAAGACCTTTTCCAATAAACTCCCGTAGTTTTGGATGACCGGCTATTTTGGGGTCTATAGTCAATAAATGACTACCAAAAAAAGGATTGAATCATTTATGAGTAACACAATAACATATGTCCGATGTAACAAAAGGAGTAGCAAATGTGGACCAAGGTTTAAACAAAATTGCTTGCAAATTCTTTGTAAATTTCCATCCAAATTGAATCTTGAAATATGCTAAAGTTCGAGGAATTGAGCACTAGGCTACACACCCAAGATGTTTGAAAAGGGACCAGAATAGCATGTTGAAACTCCACGTCAAATATGGCAATCTTTTTTCCTATAATAAGGACGCCTCGCCATTCATGAAACTCTTGGAATAGTATTAGCACTAGTTCCCTTTTCCCATAGGCTTGTAGTAGCCACTGAGTTTGTCTTGACATTACTCCACCTTGAAAAATAGTTTTTCCTCAAAGACAAAAGTAAGAAATCTCTTCCAAATAGTAATAATGCTTTCCTAAGTGGAACCTTCATGAGACCTCCTTGACTAAAGCCTGCTCTCTAATATTGTTTTGAGCTTGTAAGTCATGGTAATCTAGAATCCTTGTGGTTCATGTGGTTAAGGTGGAGGCTCATTAGACTCTATCAAGACATTTGCATCTACATCATTATCCTCTATTCCTAGTTGTTGATTATTCAAATGAATAACGTGGAAGAGGTGTATAGGTCACTCAAACTTATAAGCTCATTTGTCTATCTCTTAAGTATCTTGAATGGTCCATAATATCATTGTCATAAAATATAATATCTAAATTTACCAAATGATTTTCTCATATCAAACTGATCATTTAATGTGGGAGAATAAATGGGAACAAGAGTTAGAATAGAGACATGTGCTTTTAGACCTATCTCAACAAGGGACCAAAAGGAGAGATGGTTGCATGTCAATAGGGGTCCAAAAGGAGATGGTCTATCAAAGAGCAATGTGCAATAGGTGCTTCTAGACCTATCTCAACATGGGACCAAAAGGAGAGATGGTTGCATCTCAATAGGCATCCAAAAGGAGATGGTCTATCAAAGAGCAATGTGCAATAAGTGCTTCTAGACTTACCTCAGCAGGGGAAAAAGAGGAGAGATGGTTACATCTCAATAGGGGTCCAAAAGGAGGTAGTCTATCAAAGAGCAATGTGCATCTAATTGAGTTTAAAAGACCTGAGGGTTAGCTTCATTAAAGACCTCCAATGGTTAGTGTTAAAAGTCCTTTGACCTTAGGCAAGCTAGGGCTGAGCTTAAGGTGGGAATCCGACCTAAGCTTGAGGTGCTTGATGACTAAGGTGCTTGAGGTGTTTGTCGTGCTTGATGACTAAGGTGCTTGAGGTGCTTGTCATGCTTGATGACTAAGGTACTTGAGGTGCTTTTCATACTTAATGAGGAAGGTGCTTGAGAAGCTTCCCATGCATGGGGGGTAAGGTGCTTGAGTCAAAAAGAGACCCTATAATGAGGAAGGTGCTTGAGAAGCTTCCCATGCATGGGGGGGTAAGGTGCTTGAGTCAAAAAGAGACCCTACAAACTTAATGAGGAAGGTGATCGAGAAGCTTCCTATGCATGAAAGTCCCAAATTTAGGGGAATCTTTGACTTAACCTTTGACTCACCTAAAGGGCACCCCCTTTTCTCAAAGGGCACATGGGACACATGTCAGACTCTCCCTATGCTTAACCACATGGTGTGCTTGAATGATATTGGTTGGGCTAAAGAGGGATCCAATGAGATTCTGGTTCCATCCAACAAATATCTAGATATTTTCAAGCTCTCTCTCTCTAAGGGGTAAGGAGGACATTGTCCAAGACTATCCATGCACTTGAATGCATGGTGCATGTGATTGTCTAGGGGGGAGAGGGATCCAATGGCTTGAAACATTTGTAAAAGCTACAATGCCCCAAGCAAGCAAGGGGGGTGCTCGGGGGATATACACCACACACACACACACACTCACTCATTTTGTGGATTGATTCTCACTTGGTGAAAGTTGAGGAACTCCACCTTCTTCTCCAAGCTTGTGAGAAGTGAGAGCCTACACCAACACTCTTGGCAATGGAATGCAAATCCAACCAAGGGACATGCTTCAATGCTTAAGCTTGCCATCTTCTCCATCTTCATTACTATGCTATTATACATACTAGCAAGAAAAGTGATGATAATTGAGGAACTATTTCTTTCTCCTATGGAATGTTTCTTTTTCCTCTTCCCTACCCTCATTCCCCGCTAGCTCTCTCCACCTTCGAAGGTGTTTGAGGTCTTGGGATTGAGGCTTGGGATAGTTAATGCTTTCTACAAAGTTTATGTTATGCTTGTGATGCATGAAGCTTTCCATCTTCATTGCATCACCTAAGTCACAAGGAACACAAATATTTTATTGTACCAAGTCTCTCTTGATGGGAAAAACTATAATACAAATGCCTACTGGAGGGGGGACCGGCTCCATATGAATCCGGTCCTCAACTATTGTCATGTTCTCTAAACTCTCTCTCTTGCAAAAGTATTGTTCATGCCAAGTTAACTAAGTACCATGTTTATGTTGCTACCATCAATCAAGTTCACCCGCTATGCTCACAAAGTAATCTCACAAAAGTGCTTCACCTAATTTCTTAATTCCGCTACTCTCAAAGTTCATGGGCCATTTTCATTACATTGGTATCAGAGAATTTGGTTTCTCTTTTCTTGCTTAAGAAGAGAGGTCCTTAAGTAGCCTATTAATGGTTGATTTTGTTAATTATATTAGGGTAAGTGGGACTGGGATCTATTATCGGTTTTGTTGAGCCCACTATGTGGGATATGGTGCACACCTCGAGAGCTTTGGTCTTAATAATGGAGTCTTTTTAGACTTGCCTACGGCTTTACCATTATTGAACCATAAGAAGTCCAAAAGGAGCTATCCCTCGACAACTTCGCTATGTTAGACTCACTCCACTACTCTCTATAATTAACCAATTCGAGCCGTGGGTGTAGATACTTAAGTGCCTATTTTCAAAGGCTAAGAGGAGTAGCACCTAAGGTTTTGAATTGCCAAAGCATATACTAAGTAAACACATAAGTTTAATTAACATGGCTGAAAATAACCAAGAGAGTAGAATGAACATTGATAACTTTGATTTTGCACATGAAGGTGCTAATGATGATGCCCCCATGTTTGTTAATTATCTTGTCACTAGGTTGCAACAAGCTATAGGCAACCCCGCTTTGCAAGCCGAAGTTACTCAAAAACTTAGTGCTTATGGGATTTCCTTTCCTCTCCAAGAGGAGAGAGAGCTTATGAGGCCTCTTGATGAGACCCCAAAAAGAAGACTCTCTCCCATACGAAGAAAGTAATGAATCCCTAAGTTTCTCCGAAGATGTGGCTCCACGAAGACGGTGGACTAAACAATCGCCAACTCCTCCCAAGAGGAAATGGTTAACCCATAGTCATTCTCCTCGTCACTCCAAAAGGGAAGAGAGAACACCAAGGAAGAAAAGGGCAAGAAAGAGGTCACCCTCTTCTCCTTCTTCTTCACCTTCCTCCTCTTCCGACGAAAGCAATATTTATTCTCCTAGATAATACAAGAGGGGAGGACATTGCAAATCTTATCCTGCATGGCGAAGGTCACAAAAGCTCAAGAAGTTCAAAGAGGGAGGAAAGAGTATCTCTTTTCTCACCTATGATGGCACCTTTGGTGCTATTGACAAAGTATTGGTCTTCATCCAACAATTTGATGCGGCCTTTGGAGACGAGGGCTTCACGGAGTCCTCCAAGCTACACCATGTAGCTATGCACTTCCAAAAAAATAAACTCGTCAATGGTGGACTAGCCTTCGTGGCAACGGCAAAGCCCCAAAGACATGGAAAACTCTACGAGTTTCCATCATGAAGCAATTCCTTGCAAGTGATGGAAAGGACAAAGTGCTTACCAAATGGCAAAGTTTAAAGATTCTCTCTCATGAGTCTATCCACAAATATGTGGACAAGTTTTGGGATTTACATCTCAAGGCTACTATCTTTCAAAAGATAGACTTTGTCGAGCAAAAGCAACAATTTTGTGCGGGATTACCCAAAGAGATGACCGAGTATGTCAACTCTCAATGGCCTGGTTCTATCATCAAAGTAATGCACCACACCATGGTTGCTTCGCACATCAATTTCCAACAAGGGGCTAGACGGAATGTCAAGCCCATGGAAAATAAAGACAAAAGTGATGTCAAGGGGAAAACCAATGCCCAAAATTCTTACCAAGGCTATTCCAACAAGAATTGGTCCAAGGAGAAGGAAGTTTACAAAGGTAAATATAAACTCTCTCCTAAAGAGCTAGAAGCTTTTCGTAAGGAACACGAATGTTTTAAGTATGGGGAGCAAGGCCATGGTTATCATCCGTGCCCCAATAGAATTGCCCGCAATGAGACTCCTAGAGCCTCTGTGTTTGAAGCTCCAAAAGAGGATGGCCATTGCCAAGGATTTCTCCTTTCCTATGCTTGGGAAAGGATGCAAGAGCATGATGCCTTTATTTTGTTTGACCCTGGTTCAACTCCACGGAGTTGACCACCAAGCTAGGTTTACAAGCCCACAAGATGGGAGATACATTAAAAGCCAATGGATCTATCAAGGGACAAGACATCTCAGTTACTACCTTAATTGGAAAATTGAGGCTTCATGTCCAAAGCTATGTGGACAAAACGGATTTATTTATGTCCCCTCTCAAACATGAGAATGTTATCGTTGGGGCACCATGGTTTAACTGCATGGCTTCCAACATGAATTTCCTTGGAAGGAGAATCGACTTCACCTACAGGGAAAAGAGCATGTACATAGATGCCAATGAGTCGGGAAACACCATATCATTGCAATAAAGGGAATCAAGAGGAATTAGAGTTGTCTAATTTCCTAAATGGATCCCAAGATGTTTTCGTTGATGACATCCCTAGTGAGCTACCTCTAAAATGAGGGATGGTGACCATGCACTGAGCTTGTTAGGCCGTTCAAATTCTATTGAGGAGTACGAGCGACACCTCTAGGTCATCTTTCAAGTAGTGAGAGAGAATGAGCTTTTCATTAATCAAAAGAAAAGTGAATTTTTCCTACAAGAGATTCAATATTTAGGTCACGTTATCTCTAAAGATGGCACCCGTATGGATCCAAAAAAGTTAGAGATAATAAAAGGATGGCCTAATCCAAGGAATCTACAGGAGGTACGAATCTTCATAGGTATGTATGCATACTATAGATGCTTCTTTAAAAAAACATTCTTGCTGATAGCAGGTCTATTACATGACTTAACAAACAAGAACGTTAAGTATTCATGGACTGCAAAAGTGCAAGAAGCTTTTGAGAAGCTTATCTCTCAACGTGTGGTCACTATTAGATCTCTCAATGACATTTGAGCTCCAATGTGATGCTTGTGGTGATTGCCTTGGAGCTATTTTGCTTCAATAAGGGCATGCCATAGCATATGAGAGTCAAAGACTGAACTTTGATAAGTGAGTATTGGGCAAATACAAAAAAGAGCTACTAGCTATTCTATATGCCCTAAACACGTGGAAACACTATCTCTTGGGGACTCCATTCAACCTACGAATGGATCACAAAGCCTCAAGAACTTCATGATGCAAACCAAGCAAATGAGGTGGGAAAATTTTCTTTTATAATTTAAATTTCATATTGCTCACCTTGTTCGCAAGCACAATCAAGTGGTCGATGCACTTTCACAAAACGAACAAGGATAAATGTGGTGTCTATAACAACTCACAATGATCTATCTTTTATTATAGATGAGTATGCTACTGACCGAGACTTTAAGTATGTAATTACAGCCATTGCATTAGGGAAGAAAAAAATAACCATTCACCTTGAAGGATGGTTATCTTCCAAACGGCAATAGGCTATGTGTTACTCACGCATACAATAAGAAAGTCATGTATGAATCCCATACTTCTCCTTATGCGGGGAAAAAAGGGATTCCATAGTCTACTCTTCGAGCATTAGAAATGTATTTCTGCTAGTCTACCATGAAAAGTAAACATGCAAGAGTATGTTTCAAAATCCGTGGTATACCAAAGTTGAAATTTGATCGAGGGAAGCAACTTGGATTGTTTCAGTTGACAGGCTTAACAAGAAAACACACTCTATGCACGTCAAAAAGACTATTCAGGCACATCAAATGGCAACCCTCTTCAGATCTCAAATCTTCAAGCATCAAATGTCATAAATATAATATCTAAGTTTACCAAATGATTTTCTCATATTAAACTAATAATTTAACCTTAAAAGACCTTAGGGTTAGCTTCATTAAAGACCTCCAATGGTTAGTGTTAATAGTCCTTTGACCTTAGGCAAGCTAGGGTTGAGCTTGAGGTGGGAACGCGACCTAAGCTTGAGGTGCTTGATGACTAAGGTGCTTGTCGTTCTTGATGACTAAGGTGCGTGCTTGATGACTAAGGTTCTTGAGGTGCTTGTCATGCTTGATGACTAAGGTACTTGAGGTACTTGTTATACTTAATGAGGAAGGTGCTTGAGAAGCTTCCCATGCATGGGGGGTAAGGTGCTTGAGTAAAAAAGAGACCCTACAAACTTAATGAGGAAGGTGCTTGAGAATCTTCCCATGCATGGGGGGGTAAGGTGCTTGAGTCAAAAAGAGACCCTACAAACTTAATGAGAAAGGTGCTTGAGAAGCTTCCTATGCATGAAAGTTTCAAAGTTAGGGGAATCTTTGACTTAACCTTCGACTCACCGAAAGGGCACCCCCTTTTCTCAAAGGGCACATGGGACACATGTCAGACACTCCCTATGCTTAACCACATGGTGTGCTTGTGTGGGACGCATGTCTAACCTCACCATCCTATCTTATTGCAGTATTAGCGAGAACCACAATTTATTTGTCAAACCATGGGATGAAGCTGACTCGACTAGTACATACAGGCTACAAGAGGTTGTCAATCTCTTAAAAAACAACTAACAACTCGCATCTAACTCAAGCTACACTCAAGTGACTGAAATCACCAAAAGCCAATCGCTCGGTAAGCAATTCACATCCGTTACAACATCAAATGACATCCAAACGTAACGAAACTTCTAGGACAAGTTTACAAGACTTAAGCACACATGCTTATGGTCTCAAATCCCACTTTAGGTCAAGTTCCAAAATCGCGATTATTAACAGCAGTGGATTTTTGACCTAGTCGTTTTTGACCCAGAATGCATCTAAATGCTTAGCAATGATGCCCCAATATCCCACCTATGCTTAGTTTCTAATTTAAAAGTGTAAATTCCTAGTTATGGTGAAATTATGACGCCAAAAGCTACGAAATACTGTGAATGGCTTACGTCAATGCGTAGAGCTCTTCCCTGCGGTTGCAATGCAACAAATGCAATCGCAATGTGACAACCAGAGATGGAGTAGGAAGTGCGAGAAGGAGAGAAGTAAGCGCCGTGAGCTCACGCTGTGTATTTCTTATCCAAAAACTTCATAAAATCTTTACAAAGTTGGCTTTTATACCTTAGCCAAGGTCTAAAATGTGTAATGTCCGGCGCCCAAGACCTTTAAGACTCCACACTTATTGTATCTGCAACCTAGGTACACTAACTGACCTATGCTTTACACCTTGGAACTCTTATTGAGCCCGTAACACGTTACAATTATCACAATGGCTAAATAAATCGAGAAATTACAATACATGGCCATTTTGGAAAAATGTGAAAAGTGTGTAACTCCAATCTTCACTGCTTCTTCATATTCATCTTCGATGTGCTCCGTACGTCTTTGGTCTTTAACAACTTCTGTTAACTGACGTCGGCTCGGTTAACATTCCCCCCTTCCGATTTTAGTGCCCGTCCTCGGGCACTGTTGAAAAGTGTCGGTGGAGCTTGTGGAAGGTTTTGATTGGTTGTTGATGGGCTCATCTTCATGTTGTCGTTGGATTTATTGATGAGGTTCAATTTGCTGCAGCATCTTCATTGGTCTGAATAGTCGATTTTGAGAGATGATGTTGCATTTATCCGTTGTAATAGCATCATGATGAGGTTGTAGTTTATTTATGAAAAGTATGTACAAGGGAAGTAGAATGATGAGGTTTTAAATTAAGGTCTAATACTTGGATGAACAAAGGGAAAAAACCCATTGGGAAAAAAGTGCCTTTGGGATACACATATTATTGGAGTACTTATTAACATAGGAAATATTAATAAAGTACTCAAGGGATTATTTGTTGATAGATATGGATTAAACAATGTAGGTCAGCATGAAGCGATGGGGAGTGTTGGGCAATCACCAAGACTGCTATTCGCTCGGTGGTAACTCCACTGTCGCATGTAATGATTTTAACCCCAAGGTCAGTATCAAGCGATAAGGAGCGTTGGGCAGTCCCAAAGCTAGTGGCTTTTGTTTCCATCTTGCATGTAGAGATTTGTAGCGGTGCCATTGTCTGTCTTTGTATACATCTCAGCATTGTTGGTTATGCAACACTAAGAATAATTGTATACATGTAGAGATTTGTAGCGGTACCATTGTATGTCTTTGCCCCGTATTGACTCAATTGTCGTATGTAATGACTTTAAGAGCAAGGTCAACACCAAGCGATAGGGAGCGTTGGACAGTCCCCAAACTTCCTATTCACCCAGTAGTGACTCAACTGTTGATGTAATCATATCATCATGGTCTTCATCGTCGGTTACACCAAGGTCATCACCAAGCGATAGGGAGCGTTGGGCAATCCCCAAGCTTCCTATTCGCTCAGTATTGGCTTTACTGAATTTTGTCTTTTCGTTGTTGGTTATCATGCCCCAAGGTCTTGACCATCACCTGTAATGGCTTTAACAGCAGGGTCAACACCAAGAGATAGGGAGCGTTGGGCAGTCCCCAAGTGTCCTATTCATCCATTAGTGACCCCACTGCATGGCTTTGTTGGTTAGCATGACATTGGTTTGTTGCCTGTTGTAGTCCACTCAAGGTGCATAGGCGGAAGCAAAAAAGAGTGTCTGATGCATATGTCCAATGATGGGACACCTATTTATGCACACGAAAAAATGCGTGGAAAATAATATGTTGTGCAAGAAAGATTTTGAGGGGTTATTCAGAAAGATGGTGTAGCTATAAAAGCATATGACATGGCTTTGCAAGCTGGCACCCCTTTAAGAATGTGTTTTGTTGACGAGGATATGTGCTCTCATCTTACTGTGCACTGTGCGTGAGTGTTGGACTCTACGACACTCCACCAATTGTAAGTTAATAGACTTTGACTCTTATGCTCATCTCATCCAGCATGAGCAACATGACTTTAGATATGCTCAACTCTTCCAGCTTGAGCGTAAACCTAATAACTATGACTCTTAGCACAGAGTTTAATATAACTTGAAGCTTTGGGACTAATGCTTTGCTCATTTTATGGCTCAGCAGTCCGACTCTGACTATGCCAAAGAGTGTTTTTTGCACCTTGGTGACGTGACTTTTTACATTCTTGTGCTTACTACAAACATTTCTTCAGGTAAAAGTAAGCTTGAATCCTCAAAAAGAGGATTAGTGAAGGACCAAGTTGGTATTGAGGGTTTCTTTTGCCATACCTGTTTTATCATCTTTGAATCTGCATTCGCGTTGGTTGGGTCGTCCTTCTTTGACTGTGAAGACTCCATTATCCGTTTGATTCTCCAAGTAGGCCTCTTGATAGGAGTCTTTGATGTTGTTGTAGGTCTCTGTTGGCTATCGGCATCTGGCTTTTGACTAGGAATCCAAATCTTTTGAGGACCTTTGTATCTCCATTGTTGACTTTGCTTCGTTCTAGGTCTTGTTGCAATTGGCTTGGGATTGACTGGTAGCCAAATTTATGTATACCCTGTGTCGAATCCTTGTCCAAGAGGAACATTCTTTGAGATCCATCTTTGTTCTGTATCCTCTTGTGAGTTGTAGTAGACTTTAGCAGCTTTCAATATTGTTCTGTTGTATATCTGCTTCTTAGTTATCCTAGGATAATGTCGAGGTTGATACCTTGTGGGCCTTCTTTCTTGGGAGGGACTTGATGTTACTTCATATGCCATTACCTGCGGTTTTGGTACCCATATCTGCATGTTACCTCTATAGTACTCTTGTTCTTTTAAGATCCATTGCGATGCTATCCATCCCATGTGTTTGTCTTCATGTGTTGATTTCTTGTCCTTAATCCAAACTGGATCATTGACTTTAACTAAACTGCTCGGAACAAACACTTGCTTGACTTTCCTTTGCTTTCTTGAGTGCTTTGGCTGATAAACCTTTGCTTTTTTGGGTGTCTTCTTAGAGGTTTCAATTGGGTCAGCAATTGACTTGAGTCTTCTTAGAGGTTTCAATTGGGTCAGCAATTGACTTGAAGTTTTGAAAGCTTGACTTGCTTGAAGAAGCTGATCCATGAGGGTGTTTTGATGTAGAGGCATATGTTGTCACACCTTCTTTGCTAATCGGTGGAAGTTCCACTTTAGCTTTACCTTTGTCTGCAAGATTTGTCTTCGATTCTTGTGACTTCTGCAGCTCTGAATCTAACATTAATGGTACCTGTATCTGTTGCTGGCTACCTCTTGGAAAAGAGAGTATTAGCATTGTATCTTCTTTGTAGGCTTTATGTTGATCTAACCACTGATGTCCAAGGATGACATCTGCAAGCATTTCCTTTGAAGGCTTCACCTGAAATTTTACCTACTCTTCATGATTTTGGACGCTAAGGGTAGTAACCATTTCTTCTTTACTTGTATGCAAACCTCGCATTGTTTTGCTATCATGTTTGCATGGAGTGATCTAGAGGATCCTTTGGATGTTCTCTGCAACCATATTGTATTTTGCTTCTTTATCCAGTAGAGCATTGCATCTGACACTTACTCCTTTTGTACTACTGAGAACTATAACTATTCTCATTGTTGGTTCTATTGAAGATCTTTGTATTTGTTTTGTTTTTCCCATGGTCTCATCTTGATCTGATTGTGTCTCTATGGAAGTAGCTTGAGACTTTGTGTTCCAATATGGCTTGCATCAGCTGATTCGACTGGCACTGTTTGATTGATCTTTGGACATCCTATTTCCTAGTTGTTTGCAACCTCATTCTTCTTAACTTTTGGCTTTGGTGGCATTCTTTGATCAATAGCTATCGTGGTTGCTTTTTGTTCTATTTGATCTGCACTTGCTATTTCCTGATTTGCTTTAAGCTCTTTTGAAGTTCTAAATGATGGAGATGAATCATCTTCAATAAGCTTTGCTTTGGCATCAGTCTCCATTTCAATAAGCTTTGCTCTGGCACTTGATCTTCTCACGATTTTTTTCTGTATTGAGTGCTTTTGGGGTGGGATGTCTGTGGGTTGAACTTTTTCTACCTTGGCTTTGTCTTGATCACCTGCTTCCGTTGATGTCGACTCGTATGATTGTGATACTGTACTTTTTTGCAATTGTTGAGGATTGTCCTCCTACATTTGAGTAGCCTTTGACCTTAAAAGGTCCATTGTATTGTCTGGTAGAATCTGTTTCTTCATAGGAGATTTTGGTGGTGACCTTTGTGTATCTTTCTGAACTTTAGCTTTTGTTGATCTTGATTTTTCTGTCACCTGTTCTGGCAGCTTAAGGCTTTGCATCATCTTCAGATAGTACTTGACTTCAGTCGGGCCATCCTTATGGGTTTATACAAGGTCATGATGTTGTTGATCTTTGTTACCATGTGCATCTTGATATGCATATGCGAGCTTGGTCTCATGCAACTGTTTGAACACTATGTGATTTTTTGGCTTTTGACTTTGACTCGTGGAGATCAACTGAAACTTTTGTCCTTGATGATCTTCATAGAGGCATTTGTCTGCTGATTCTGATGGAATATGGCTCAATTGGAAACTTCCAACAACCATATGGTCTTTCAATGGTTTCTTCCTTGAAGGGGTCTATTGGCTAGAGGCTCTAGAGCTTCTAACTGGTGTAGCATTTCCTGGCACATAAGCTGAGCTTGATGGATTTAATGCTCCCCCCTTCCTAGGGTGATCACTATAGCCTGCTTCATTGTAAGAGTTCAAAATTATTTGGCTCTAGTTTAGTCTCACCTTTTGGGACTGTGAAGGTACACTTTGGGTAGCATTGTTGACATTTGGCATCTGTAAACCTTCTACATAGTTTCCTATGTATCTACGTGAAACATGACAAATTATTCCCCAAGTCACGCTGTAGATAGCATTATCTTTGCCTTGATATTGTCTGTCCCATGGGTCCCCTATGATATGAGCTTCTGTGGTTTCAGGACCCAAGGCATCATAGATGCTAGACTCTCGTCTATATCTACGACTATTTTGGTCAAAGTATATGCTCGTTTGGTCACAACATCGAAGCTCGATTTCTGATGGAGGAGAGTTTGGCTTTGAACAAATTTTTGAGTTCACTCGGGTAATATCCTTCAACTCTAGAGATGATGGGCTATAATATATGATTTCCTCTTAAATGAACCATCCTTCTGATCTATCACTGGACGCACTTCTATGAGCTGGTATGTGGGCCGTTCAAACACTGGTTGATCTTTTTTGTATAGTTGCCCTTTTTGGTCTACATAGTGTGCATATGAATTATGTATACCATACAAAGCTAACATCATTCTGTCTAATGTGTCCCTTAGACTCATGAATGATTGCACACTTGTGGTAGTGGATGCAAAATCATTTGCAAACCTAACAGTCTTTTCACCCTTTGGTGAATCTCGACACCTTTACTAAATTCATGCAAGAATTTGTTGTTCAAAGAATCAATTTTAAGCTTTTCAGGTGCCTGTGCATCTTTATGCTGATTTTGTACTTATAGTGTTTTTATCAATGCTTCAAATGGTAATGCAGAATTATCCGATTGCATTAAAAGTGACAAGTTAAATGCACTTACGTCGAGATTCACATTTCCAATTTTCTCTATACCTTGCTTGGCGGTTGATATGTCCCTGTTGTCGGAATTTCTTGGACAATCTTCAGCAAAATTTCCACCTTTTCGTCCACAATCTGAGCAATACGCCATGACTGGTGGTATTTGAACTGGCTCTGTCATGTCAAGCTCTATCTGAGAAGTTTCTGCTTCTATGTTGGCCAAGTTGTCGGCATCTTCTTTTAAAACACTAAGCATCAAGTTGTAGAATGCTCCATCTTGACCTTTGTACCATCTTTGGCTCAGTTCTCCAATTAGACAATTGGTTGATCTGCTCGATCTTTCATTTCTGGTTCTTGATTATAGATATGACCACTGTAGTCCATGTACAATGAATCTGATTGCATATGCACCAATTGTATGTTTTGTTGGCTTGTGCAGATTTCTGGATAAACACTTGGGTTGACTATCTGAACTTCTACCTGCACCTCGTCTTTGAGCTAACAATACCTGGCTCCACTGAAGTCTGTGAACATCTGGGAGTTCTCCAAATCTGGCCTTACTCTTATCAATAAGATCTTGGCTCCTGTGCTGTTTTTGCTACTCATTACATATCTATGGCCTTTTGAATCTGCGTATAAGACTTTATCTCCATTGTAGCCATATAGTTGTAAAATCTACTCTGTTGCACTTGCACCTGTGTTACCACTGCTATTGGCTTGCTCTACTATACTTGAACTCTCAGCTCGAGACGAGTCCATGTCGACTGGTTTGGTAAAAACTGTCTCCTAGCAAATTTTGGTATTGATTAGCAAATAAAAATAAAAAATTTCTGCTCGGGTTTGATAAGACTGCTTTTGCCAAAGTACTTTTGGCAGTTGATTTCTCTTAGACTCACAAGAGTTGATTAACTCTAGCTCGAAAGTGTCAGAATTGATTGCAACCTTTGAAATGATGAAAATCTAGGCCTTGAATAACCTAACCTGCAGATTAGATTGTTATCCTTTTTTTCCACTTGACTTGAATTCAGCTCTTGTCAAGCTCCCAATTCTTTGCCTGCAACCTGGCTCTTCAATCTGAGCTAAGTGAGTTAGCAAATGAGATTTCCAAATTCTATCCTTGCAAGGAGTTAAAGGACTAATCTGCAATTTGAAACTGAGTTAACAAGTACCAATGTGGATTTGATGGAACCCAAAAGTGACCAGTGGCCTTGTATTATGTTGTTCTAGCACAGTACAAGCTTGAAAGTTGAAAATCTTGTTTCTGGGGCTCAAAACTAAATAATCTTGATTATTTACTTTTCTCAGTTTCTACATTTTTTAGGCTTTTTCAACTTTTCTACATTTCTACATTTGTGAGGTCTACTTGATGTGCTTGACCTTGTGGTATGCCCAAATATGCAAGATTGTCAATTTTTGAAGCAGATGTAAATAATCACGATTATTTACTTCTGCTAAATTTTTATAAGTTTTTGTTCCAATCTTGACACAGATCTGTTAAGCACCTCAAGTTAAGGTCTCTAGCCAACTATCATCAAGTTTTGACAATTTTTGGTCAAATGGTCATCAGTTTTCTGTCCACAGACTGACTTTGCAAAATTGGTCACAATTTTCAATCCAATGATCCAAATCTTACCAAATTTGGTTTTTGGGCTTATTACAACATGGTTAAACTAGTGGTATGCTTACTTGGTCAAAAAAGTTGAAAAATGGAGCATATATAAATAATTGTCAATTATCTACAACTGGCAACTTTTTGCATCTCTTTGGTCAAGTGATCATGTACACATGTTTATCACATTAATATAAGCCTATGAATCAAATTTCATCAAGTTTGGACAAATTTTTCCCCGATTTAGACTCAAGTTTCAAAAAGTCAGTACAAACTTTAGTTTTTACCCAGTTTGGTGATCCAAATCTTTTGTGCTTTTACAAAAGTTGTTTGTACACATGTAATGAGTCAATGGTATGAACCTCGGTCAAATCTGAGCTGAAAGTTAATCATCACGATTATTAACGTTAGGCCCAAAACTAACACTTTTTTGAACTTTTTCACTGGACAGTCTTTTCATGATCTATTTTGAGCCTATGAATCAAGTCAAAACTTAATTTGGCCTAAAATGTCAAGAAAAAGTAAATAATCTGAGTTTTGGCCAACTCTTGAAAATTTTACCTCAAAGTATCTTTCAGCTTACTCACTGGTTCATACAACTTTTAAGCTTACTCTCCAGTCCAATTGAGTGGTTTGGAGTCTTTTCGTGCTATTTCTAGCTGTAGGCCTGAAATATCTGTAACTTCCAATAACAACTCACACTTGATTCTTTCAGAGAGAGCAATGTTCTGAAATCCACCTCAGATCCTACTTACCCTACTCTTAGATTCTCATGCAATGGGGTTGTGAAAAGTGTCCACAAACACTTTTTTTCTTGTTTTCTATGGTTTCCTGAGCATTGAAACTAAGATTTGTCTCATCTACCAATCATTCTCAAAATCCTACTCTATCTTTACAATCCTACAATCCTAAAGGCACTCGGAAAGTACAACTTACCTCCAAGCTACCTCTACACAGCAAAAGACGATAATTTTAAGTGCGGTTTCTAAAAAAAAGTTTTACTCTAGGTGAACCTAGAGAAAGTTAATGGACAACTACACAAGACGCTCGTGTTTTCCCTAGTTTAGGTCTATTCGTCCGCGACAATGGCGCCAAATGTGGGACGCATGTCTAACCTCACCATTCTATCTTATTGCAGTATTAGCGAGAACCACGATTAATTTGTCAAACCATGGGACGAAGCTGACTCAACTAGTGCATAAAGGCTACAAGAGGTTGTCAATCTCTCGGAAAACAACTAACAACTCACATCTAACTCAAGCTACAGTCAACTGATTGAAATCACCAAAAGCTAATCGCTCATCGGTAAGCAATTCACATCCGTTACAGCATCAAATGACATCCAAACGTAACGAAACTTCTAAGACAAGTTTACAAGACCTAATCACACATGCTTATGGTCTCAAACCCCACTTTAGGTCAAGTTCTAAAATCGCGATTATTAACAACAGTGGATTTTTGACCTAGTGGTTTTTGACCCAGAATGCATCTAAATGCTTAGCAATGATACCCCAATACCCTCCCTATGCTTAGTTTTTAAAAGTGTGAATTTTTAGTTATAATGAAATTAGGCCGTGGGTCGGCGACGCCAAAAGCTACGAAATATTGTCAATGGCTTACGTCAATGCGTAGAGCTCTTACTTGCGGTTGCAATGCAACAAACACAATCGCCATGTGACAACCGGAGAGGGAGTAGGAAGCGCGAGAAGGAGAGAAGTGAGCGCCGTTAGCTCATGCTGTGTATTTCTTATCCAAAAACTTCATAAAATCTTTACAAAGTTGGCTTTTATACCTTAGCCAAGTTCTAAAATGTGTAATGTCCGGCGCCCAAGACCTTTAAGGCTCCACACTTATTGTATCTGCAACCTAGGTATACTAACTGACCTATGCTTTACACCTTGGAACGCTTATTGAGTCCGTAACACGTTACAATTATCACAATGGCTAAATAAATTGGGAATACATGGCCATTTTGGAAAAATGTGAAAAGTGTGTAACTCGAATCTTCACTGCTTCTTCATATTCATCTTCAATGTGCATCCGTACGTCTTTGGTCTTTAGCAGCTTCTGTTAACTGACGTCAGCTCAGTTAACAGCTTGAATGCTATTGGTTGGGCTAAAGAGGGATCCAATGAGCTTCTAGTTCCATCCAACAAATATCTAGAGGAGGACACTTGTCCAAAGACTACCCATGTACTTGAATGCATGCTGCATGTGATTGGCTAGGGGGGAGAGGGGTCCAATGGCTTGAAACATGTGTAAAAGCTACAACTAGCTCCAAGCAAGCAAGGGGGGTGCTGGGGGGATATACACCACACACACACTCATTTTGTGGATTGATTTTCACTTGGTGAAAGTTGAGGAACTCCACCTTATTCTCCAAGCTTGTGAGAAGTGAGAGCCTACACCAACACTCTTGGCGATGGAATGAAAATCCAACCAAGGGCCATGCTTCAATGCTTAAGCTTGCCATCTTCTCCATCTTCATTACTATGCTATTATGTATGCTAGCAAGAAGAGTGATGATAAGTGAGGAACTATTTCTTTCTCCTATGGAATGTTTCTTCTTCCTCTTCCCTACCCTCATTCCCTGCTAGCTCTCTCCACCTTCGAAGGTGTTTGAGGTCTTGGGATTGAGGCTTGGGATAGTTAATGCTTTCTACAAAGTTCATGTTATGCTTGTGATGCATGAATCTTTCCATCTTCATTGTATCACATATGTCTCTCTTGATGGGAGAAACTATAATACAAATGCCTATTGGAGGCGGGACTGGCTCCATATGAATCCGGTCCTCAACTATTGTCATGTTCACTAAACTCTCTCGCTTGAAAAAGTATTGTTCATGCCAGGTTAACTAAGTACCATGTTTATGTTGCTACCATCAATCAACTTCTACCGCTATGCTCACAAAGTAATCTCACAAAAGTGCTTCACCTAATTTCCTAATTCCGCTACTCTCAAAGTTCATAGGCCATTTCCATTATATCATGGTGAGAACTTAGAAGTAGGTACAATCTTCAAACGTTTCAAACTATTATGGTACATTTAAAGGACATGTTTCTCATCCTAAAAAATCTTGTCTCTTCCGCAAACTTCTTGTAGCCAGCTTGGGCCTATCACTTGTTACAAGGGATAATGTGTAATATTTTCATGTGTTATTGGAGAAAGTCCCTTGCCAAATTAAACTTTTCATTGGCAAACCCCATACTAATTGGTCACGTAGATTGATATCCATACATGCACATAGATTAATTTAGCAAAAATATATTTGAATCTATGGTAAGAAAACTCTAAGATTGGTAGGTAATCCTTCCAATCAGTTGACTTTTACATGACGTAAGCTACATTGATACCTAGAACATGAGCATAAGAGACTAAATCTAGTAGATTCATCTTGATATCTATCGTGAACAAACTCTAAGATTCATCGGTAATCCTCCCAATCAGTCTACTTTTTATCGTCTCTTGTGCACATTAATTCCTCTTTAAGTGGTGAACACTAAATAAGCACCCTACTTTGTACGGTGTGTGTGTGTGTGTGTGTGTGTTCATTCTCGTACACACACACACACACACACACACACACCGTACAAAGTAGGGTGCTTATTTAATGTTCACCAGTTAAAGAGGACTTAATGTAATGTGCACAAGAGACAATAAAAACTAGACTGATTGGGAGGATTACCTATGAATCTTAAAGTTTGTTCACAATAGATATGAAGATGTTTCTGCTAGATTTAGTTCGTGGGTGTGTGTGTGCGCCGCACGCATGAGCGAGTGTGTGTAAGGTGAAGTCAATACAAAAAGTAGGAGGCCAACTTCATAATGTTGATTGAGGTTGAGCAGCAAATTTAGTAACATACAATGTTGCCAGCACTTTGAACCAATATCATTGCTAAACTAAGCCAGTCTCCAATCCATAATGTGCCCCCCCCCCCCCCCCCCCCCCCCAAAAAAAACAAGAAGAAAAAAAACCAACACTAGCACATACTTGGGGCAGGCATATGCACGTGGCCCATTCGATGTGTGTGTGTGTGTGTGTGTGTGTGTGTGTGTGTGTGTGTGTGTGTGTGTGTGTGTGTGTGTGTGTGTGTGTGTGTGTGTGAGAGAGAGAGAGAGAGAGAGAGGAGGAGGAGGAGAATGACACCCAATGAGATTCCAACCAACCCTCTCAAGGGCCCCCACATCATTGCCATTGTGGTATTTGCTTTAGATTGTGTAAATGGAATATATACACATGCAATACCTCAAGTGCAGGCTCTATTGACTTGAATGTCGCATTGGTAACTCTTCAAGATGAAGCACCTTCAAAGGGTATTTGATGCACCTTTGGATCCATCTTGATGTGTGATTGCGGATGGCCGTTAAGGGGTAGATCTAGGACTGAATTGCACTCGTAATGTGAGAGGAATGAAGGGCTAAAAATGCATATCTCGATGATGGTGATGATGGGCAACAATGGGGATACTTGATGCGGCAAGGGGATGGCCGAGGAGAGGCTCAATGGGCTACCGAAGTACTGGACCACATCTAAGAGGCTTGCACTTGTGGATCTCACGCGCCCTTCGGAGATGGAAGGTTTGAAAACTAAAAATGCTAGCTAATATGCTATCTTTACACTAGCTCTAGGGCTGAAATCCACAATCACTGGGGATCCGCTGCCAAAAAAGCTAGACTGATGTGGGTTTGAAAATGCTAGGTTCATCTGTTTCTCTTTTAGTGCTTCCTCAACTTGTCCAAAATGCTAGAGTAGCTGCTCCCTTATAGGAAAGTGTTGGTATTCTAAATCACTTAAGGGCTAGTAGGGCAAATTCTCTGTCAAATCTTTTAAAAATAAATCATAAAAATGATATATTAATAAGTTTAGTCGGGGGTTAATTTTTGGGTGAAATTATTGCACATCTGTCCACCTGAGAATCCAACCAATGGGGAGAATGGGCTCGTTGGATTCCTCTAATTAAAAATTTTATGCACATCATGCCAGATGCCCACAATACTGTAACAATATCTATCAAAATGCATGTACAAACCATTTATACAAGAGGGTTTTAAAACTAAAAACCCAAATCTAATGGACTTGTCCGGACGTGTAGCTGGTCTTGTGAACAAGCTCACAAAATGGTTGGTACTAATTCTCCTAGGACACTTCGATCTAGGGAAACTGGCTCTAAAAGTTGATGAAGCATGTCCATGTGGCAACACAACCATGCACACGTGACATCCCTTCCTGCTTAAGGTGAGGTATAGGTACTGAGCTGCATAATCTCCTTATATGAGGATAGCAAACGTGGATAGTCGATGAAAATTTCCTTGTATAAGAATATTTTACAGACCCATAGCTTCAGTTTCATCGATAATCTCCGGTTGCTATTGTCGGGAATGCTCCTTGGAGGTTCACCCTGAAACAATTTAAGCCAAGAAACATGGAGAATATTATGTATTTTCCAAGAAGGTGACAAATATATTTGCATGAAAACATCATTTGCCTTTTTGAAGATAAAAAATGGACCATACAGACGAAATGAGAGTTTAGGACACCTCTTACCAACTTGGTGGAGATGTTGCTTCATGATCCTTAAAAACACCCAGTCACCCTCCTTGAGTGAAACATCCTGTCGATGCTTATTAGCATGCCTAGAATAAGACTCCTCAACTTTGCTAAGTTAAAGCTTAATACTCGTGAGTACCTCCGCATAGATTTGAATAACACAATCAACATCTTTAAATTTGGAAATAGACCTAGCTAACAAAGATTGAAAAGATCGGCCAAATGCCGCCTCATATGGAGTACAACCAATTGCACTAGAGAACGAATCATTGAGGATAGCCTGAACTACTAACAAATATTGTTCCCACTTATATTGTTTATAATGAAGATATGCTTTGAGAATATTAAATGCCAACTGGTTGTAAATTTTAGCTTTCCCATGTGGAAGAATTGCAGACAAAAAATTTTATGCCAAAGTTTCAAACAAAGCATGCCAAAAATGGGATGTGAATTTGGTATTACATCCGACACAACTGATTTAGTTAGGCTACACAATGGATATTAATGCTTTATGAACAACCATGCACCATCTTGTGTAGTAACATTGGCCTTGCAAGGGGTTAACATGAAAACTTTGCTAAATCTATCAACGGTAGTTAGACATTGCATGTTTCTAGGGACATACTCAATCATACGACCAAATTGCTTAAAAGATGGAGACCATCGTGCTTGTCTATCACTCCAATGTACACTAGATATAGATTGAGGCCATCTAAGGGCTTGGTGATTTGTGAAGGACAAACTCACGTCAGTAATTGAATTACTTCCACTGTTTTAATGCATGAATGAAAGAGAGAAGTTCCACATCATCGACATAATAATTTTCCTTAGCACTATTTAGTTTACGAGAGAGAAATGCCACTAAATGATTGTTTTGTTGTAGCACTCCATCAATGGAAATGTTACTAGTGTCAGACCAAACCTCAAAAGGCTCCTTCCAAGAGGCAAAGATGATGTATGGTGCCTCAATGAATGCTACTTTGAGCACTTTAAAATTACTCTTAGCGGCACCAGTCATGACTACGTACTGACAGTGAGTCTTGACATTTTTTAACAAATCAGACAATAATGCGGCAATATATGAAAAGTACGGCAACTGTATGTTTGATGTGAGAACTGTACGTTTGACATAAATCTATAAATGAGCAACCATCATCAGCTATCTCAAGCATAGGCCACTCTCTTACCTACCTTTGTGGGATCCATTTCAATGCTGTCGGGAGAGATGATGTAGTCCGCATAGCACACAATAGTCAAAACTTCTTTATTGCAATATAAAGACGATTAGCATCCAATCGGGCTAGGTCCATACACACTTATCGGCCAAGATAATGAAGATATGCATCATTATACGATTAAACATACTCGGTGCACCATTCGGACCAAACGGCATAACAATGAACTCTCAAAGCCCGTGCTCGGTCTTAAAGGCGGTCTTGTAAATGTCTTGCTTTGTACTTATTACTTGGAGGTAGCCACTCTTCAAATTGACATTCAAAAATATGATAGCCCCATTGGGACGCTCTAAAATGTACTCGACGCAAGGCATAGAAAACTTGTTCTTGACCGTCATCTTATTGACGGCCTTGTAACCCACACATAACTGTGATGAGCCAGACATATAAAACTCATATCTAGCAACTCACCTAGTTGGCAGTCTAGCTCCTCTTCATTATCCTTGTTCAAATAATATGGAAACTTACTTACAGGTTGTGCTCTTTCTACTAGGTCAATGACATGATCCTCATGTCACTCAAGAGGGAATGTAGAAGAAAGATCATTCTAGAGAAACAAGTGCTCAAACTTGCAAACAACTCACCATATCGTCAAGAATACCCAAGTTCCTTGATGTGGGGTTGACATAGATGACCGCTGCTTGGGCTCCTCGACGTAGCTCTCTTGTAGCATGGACATGAGAGATGAGAGGGAGAGAGAGAATGTTCCTCTCACCTCAAATGAGGACGGGTTGCGACACATTGTCATTGATGAGAAGCATAAACTTCTTCCAATAAAAAATGGGCTTAAATATGCAAAACCACTTAATGCCCAAAATGATATTACATCTTGCAAGTTTGGAGACTATAAAACGACATGTGAATTGGATTTGTTGAATGACCGATTTAACATCATTACATTCTCGAGAGATCGAAGTGTCCATGCTGACATGCTGACTACAAAATGATATTACATCCTGCAAGTTTAGAGACTACAAAAAGATGAGTGAATTGGATTTGTTGAATGACCGATTTAACATCATCATATTCCTGAGAGATCGAAGTGTCCATACTGACATGCACATTTTATGATAGATTC
Source organism: Adiantum capillus-veneris (assembly GCF_014529385.1). NCBI lineage: Eukaryota > Viridiplantae > Streptophyta > Polypodiopsida > Polypodiales > Pteridaceae > Adiantum > Adiantum capillus-veneris. The sequence continues at coordinate 64,889,174 of NC_140935.1, forward strand.
ACTTGTGATATCATGAGAACTTCTAGAATCAAAAAACACAATGACCCTTCGACCATTCACATGTCCATAACATTTTATAAGTTCATCATCTTCGAAGGCCCTCTCCTGCTTAGCTTCTTGCTCCACTAGACTTTTAGCATTCACTTGAAGGTAGAGTCCAAAGTTGACAGAATAGAGGTTTCATTTTTTTTATTCTTTCTTAGGACGATCCGTTTTCATGTGACCTACTACATGACGATGGAAGCATCTACGTACCTTTGCATGCAACGCTTGTTCTTCTCTACTTAATTGACCACCTAAAACTCCTTGAGTAATCTTTTCATAAGGTGTGAGCTGAGGTTTATCAAATATTTTTTTATCCTTATTCTTAGATTTATCACCCTAAGATCGAGATGTAGATGGAGAGTTAGATTAAGAAGAAGAATTGGAAGAGTTCTTTTTCTTTTTACCATTTCCATTAAAATTTTTGTCCTTATCTTTACAGGAGTCTTAAGAGAAGGAGTTACCATATCCGTTGGACATCTTGGGCTTACCCTAATGCTTCATCTGTTGTAGTTGAGCCTGTTGGGTATGCAAGCCCAACTGTGGTCTGGTTTGTCTGGTGTCTAACCTGTGGGAAACGCCTCTTAAAGGCATGCACATTACTTGTAGATTGCATGGCAAGGAAAATCTATATATGTAAAGCTTTGCTCAAATCAAATATAGCATGCTTTTGTGTTACTGTGTCGGATCTCTCGCTCTCTCTCTCTCTCTCTCTCTCTCTCTCTCTCTCTCTCTCTCTCTCTCTCTCTCTCTCTCTCTCTCTCTCTCTCTCTCTCTCTCTCATCTACTGTCTGCACACTAGCCATGGCCTACAACCGGTACCACCCACCATAGCTCCCATCGGAGCCAAGCGTATAGCCTCTTGCAATGTCTTTAGATCAACGATTTTCACATCAAACTAAATTGAGTGGTCCAATCTGAAGAGAAAGGCTTCCAAACTTTCCTCATTTGATTTCCTAAATTATTCACCTAACTAAGAAACACGGTTAGCATACGACATCACATGTTTACCTTGTTGAGACAGCTTGAAAACCTTCAATCGCTTCAGGTACTGTGGAGACAAGAAGCGCATCTTCAAATCCCCCTTGAACTCCTCCCAAGTACGATCGAGAGAGGGAATGAAGACATACACGGAGTGGGCCGCCTTGTGAGCTTTCTCCTTCTTCCACTCATCCTTTCAGGTGATGACATCACCCGTGAGATGCATGTAAGCAAAGAGAACTTTGTTATTATTAGACATTTTAACAGCCGCAAAATAGGATGTAAATTGATGCAACCATGAATAAATGACAATAGCATCCATCTTACCGTCATACTTATTGAACGTAATCTTCTCAGGAATTGTTCCATTGGTTGTCGATGTAGTATTGATCTCCTTCGCGATGGTCTTGGCAAGGTTTTAATAATCCAGTTTCAGGGATAGAATTTTGGATTGGACCACCAAAGATGTGTTAAGATCACTCACGGCTACGCTTTCCAACCTGTGAGCCTCAGCTTCTCGGCAGCCAATCAACATTTCTCTTACTCCGCCACTTCCACAGGCTCTTGGTGGCATGCTTCTTCTTGTTGCATCATCATGTCCATCATCATATGCATCATAGCATGCATAGGATTTGGTGGCAGAGAGGGAGGGGTAGGGGGAGGAATCAGGGGAAGATCCATAGGTGGAACTTGCTCACCTTCTTGACCAATGGAGGTTTCCATACTGCTACGAGTCTTGACCATGCAAGGATTTCCTCTCTTGGTTCAAGGAAGGTTGTAGGCTAATCTTTGGGAGACTATCTACTCCCTCGATGGTACACCACGCAGGCAACACCCGTTATACAATTGGTTGCTATTTTTCGACGCTCAAGGCACACAGTCCTACACACAATGGTAGGCCTGCTACTCCAAGAGAGGGAGGGGTAAACACCAAAGGGCTACCAAGACAACAAAAAACACAAGAGGAAAAAAATAAACTATTTTGGGGATTCACATATTAGTGCAAAATATTTAAAGCTTTAACACCAATGTTAGGTGCAATGGAATTGAAATGGTACAAATCCTTACTTCTTTCGTTGCGTTAGTGATTGCTTTAGATTGATTGATGGTTCCTTTCACCTTCCCTGAAGAGAGGGAATGAGAGAGAGAAGAAAAGGCGTGTAGAGAGAGAGAGAGAGAGAGAGAGAGAGAATTGACATCCGATGAGGTCTTAACTAGCCCTCTCAAGAACCCCCACACCGTTGCCATCAATGTATTTGCTTTAGATTGTGTAAATGGAATGCATGTGTCCCCCCACACCGTTGCCAATGTGGTAGTTGCTTTAGATTGCACACACACACACACACACACACACACACACACACACACATATTCGCTCCCCCAGTCGGTCACAGGGGATACTTGAAAAACCCTTCTCTCAATCGGTTTCCGGCATAAAAAGGAGGCTACGCATTCGACGAAATCTACCCATTGTTTTAGATTAGCTTCAATCTGTGCAAAAGAGATTCAACACAGTTTTGGGAACAAACACAAGCAAGAAGAAATGGCATCTAACTCATGTAGACTCACCAATGCAAAAAGGCTTACGGCCTCTGGTTTCCAATAGGCTATGAGAGAGTGTGAATGCTTTCTCTTTGTGTTCTCAAATCGATCATGCAGAGTGCTAGTGGTGAGTGAGTGTCCAGTTAGTGAAGTGAAGCTCCCTTTTATAAGCTTACACGCCTATCCAGTAGTACAACTAGGTTCAGTTTTGAATGATTTGCATGTGATGCCTAAAGTTGTTATCCGGTGGTCATTCTCCTCTAAATGCAGTAAGCTATTATGCTAGCTACCTTAGTAGGTCAATTTAATGATTTTAGCAATCGTTTCCGTGTCGTATGACAACCCATATATGTATCAAATGTTTTGTAGATAATTTCAACCAGTGTGTTGGTTAGTCTAGACTGTTACTACCGCTATGTTTCAGCGGGGTCCTCCCTATGCCATGTTTATTTATTTTTAATTGAGGCACTTTATCAATAGATTTGGATACCCGTTTACATTTATAGAAAAAACCTTAATACTGAATGAAAAAGAGTGAGCTCATTTATTCAAAACATCCTTATTACAAGTGATACATTCCAAAAAAGGTATGATTGCACCTTGATCTGTCTTTTGCCCAAAAAACCCCTTGGTATTATTGTGACATATTGTAGCGTCCTCAATGTCATATGGCTTACCACCGTGTACTTTACTCCATCCAATGAGCTACATTTCATGCACCCTTTGACACCAAATAGATGTCACATCAAGTATTCTAACAATCTCAAGATCTGCCGATGCCGGTGGGTTCGCTAAAGATGAAGAAACTTGCTCTGATAAATTTTTTGGGTTTAGGCAAGCGGAAACTTCTCTAAGAGTTGTAGAATCCCAATCCATCAACCCTTACCATACGCCCCCAACCAAATTAAGAACCCCACAAATAGCCTCAAGGATCAGTCAAACCCCCCAGTCCAAGCTAGACTTCAAAATACTAAATCTCTCTCGTTTATAATTGATTGTAGGTACCACACAAAGATGAAGTTGGAAGAATCCTTTTGCCCCAAGGCCTTCACCTAAGGACAAGATCCACTACACTTGAAATGCCATAGTAGCATTTTGGATGTTCCTTTAATAAAAGCATGCTTGGTCTTCACTACCTCTAATGTATGACATCATTGCAACCTTTCATGGTGTAGGGCATGGTCCCCCTATAATACTACGACCGCATGGCGACCCGCAGAGGCGGGGAGCCATTGGTGGGAGCAGTATTGCAGAGGGAATGGTCACTCAGAGACCATTTCCGGCCTTCACAGTCGGGGGGAGTGGGGCCAACAAAACTGATGGACTGTAGGGGTGACGACAGTGTGGTCTATGTTCGATTGCAGGGGGTTCCGACAGGTCTGCAAGCAAATTACGAGCATTGAGTTGGCAGCAATTCCTGCTGCTGACTTGGCAATCATTGCTTGGATGCTGGTGTATTTCCTTCCCGCCGTTGATGTGGCTGGCATCCGTCGCATGCAAGCTAGATTATGGTGTAGGGTAAAGGTCCCAGTTAAAAGACGGGTCCCTTTTTACGGACCCGTCGACACCCAAAGATAAATGCACTTTTGTTCCATATTTGAGGCATCAACGTAGACGTACTGCAGTGGTTATATGGCGCTATTAATTATGGACCGTTAGATTGAGCACTCTAGCCTTGTTGGCTCCATCATCTCCTGCATGTGCTCCTTCTGGTACTCGATTTTGTAACACAAAAATTTGTTTCGTGTGCCAATCTTCACCTATGGAGCTCATTTTGCACTGAGGTTTTTGTTGGAGATTCCTGCTATGTACCGCTTTCTTTTGTGCCCCTCCATGCTCGATTTGGTGCAAAATGTACTCACGAGACCTCACCGAATTAATTTGCCTCTAAACCGGGACCTTTACCCTAGAACGTTGAGCAGATAAACCACGTTGATCGCCTACCCTGCGACTCCCAATTGTGAAGGTCCATTCTTGATCCTATCAAAATCAAGTTATAGCTATAATCTCAGAATAACCAACTCTAGTGATTTATTGCAAAAAATTATCAAAAGGCCTTTTTGCACCACCTTGTAAAATTGAAGCTATTAAAGACTTATCCTCTTACTCTCCATTTTAATTATTGCTAAAATCTTACTTCGTGCCACCGCTCCTCCCAATAGATAAACTCTTATCATTGTTTAAATCCTACTATGCTAGACAAATCATAAGAGCTGATTTGGATATTCACTCTCTCATTGCATCAATTACTGTCTCTCAAGTAATTAAGTCCATTGTCATTGATTAGCCATGGATGACACTTTAATTAATCCTCCAGAGTTTATAACCATTGGTATTAGATCTTAGGTTAGTCTATAAGGATTACTTAGGTCTTGCTATACCAGGCTTCTAAAATAGTTGTACCATCAAATTCCTTGAACATAGGATCATTTTCTAACGTTGAAAGCCCCTAGTCTACACAAGATTAGAATCTAATTAGAGATCCTAATTAGCTCAATCTAAATGATAAAAGGAAGTCCTACATTTTTTTCCCAAAAGGAGTCTGCAATGTGTGAGCTAGAATACTAGCATCTCTTCCAATTTTAGAGGTAGAATTGGAGCTTGGAACCAGCTAAGGGCTCAACCACTCGCAAACCTATAGTAGAATTTCTCATCATCCAACTTCTTACTTATTCTCCTAAGCTCAAAAAATATAAAAGGTCAAACAAGCTTCAATTGCCCTTAGTTGGTTCCAAGCAGTGTTAGAAAAAACCGGGGTCCAATGTATTTTAACCGGCTGAAATTCGAAAATCTTGGTTAGATTTTGAGCTTGCCTTGAAGAAAACCGGGAATTTTTCACAAGTTTTAGTGTAATTACATTTAAAAGCTTCAAATTTTGACCTAAAAGCCGAGAAAACTTCAAGTTTGCCCTTATTTTCTTCGGTTAGGAAAAATGTATTTTTCTAGCCCTGGTTCCAAGGATAGAGCAAAGAGCAATACCAAAGGAGTTAGTAATTGAAATGTGGTAGAAGAAGATTAAAATGCTGGAGCTATCGAACAATTCAAAGAAAACATTGCTATGCACATTTGCACTTTTGCCACTTGCAATGTAATTAAATTAGGATGATTTGCTCACACTGTGCAAGTTATATTAAGGATTAGACTATTCTGGTGCCCATACAAAACCCGTAAAAGTCATCGAGTGGAAGCATAGTACCGTGCATCCATTTTTTAATTTTGTGGGTAAGCGACAAAGGCCTAGACTATGCGGAAGTTGTAAGAAGCAAGAGAAAATGAGTAAACGATGCCCTTTGTGCTACAATATGTATATATTGTGTAAAAATGAACAGAGAGCTCATTCTTGTGTGCCCCAATTTGTGAGAACCTCTCTTTCTCTATCCTCTTCTTCTTCTTGCTTGCAACCTCCATAGCTTGAGAGTGTCGGGTAAAGACGCGTTTTCTCAACTTCGAGCACAGACGGCCATAGCATTGGCAATTCCGCTCGATGGCGGAAGATGGCTCCGACAGCCATCCTCGGCTTTTTGAATTCGACGGTTTTCTCCAGTTTCCGCCTTCGACGATTTTCTCCAAGTTTTCGGTGTCGACGGCACATACCAACAGATACGGCTCTGACGGACCATTCCAGAGCAAGTTTTTCCTTGAGCGCACACAGCTCTTGGACGACGTTTCCGATCAACGATTTTACCGATCGATGAGGTAGTAGTTGCCAGTTTTCCAATGGTTTTGCTCACAGGTTGTAGTGCACCATGTGTGGAGCACTAGAGAGCAGTTTTTGCACGGTCTTGTGCAGTTTCATGCTATGTATGCATATGTGGATACAACTTGAGCTAGATGTAGCTCGCAGGTAGCAGATTTACAGATTTGTAACGGTTTTTGGACAGGTACACGTCCATAGAGCCACTCGGTCAGGAGTGAACCAGTTTGTCAGACTTTTGGCATTGCATGTAGACCATTTGTGGATCTGTTTACTGAGACATCGAGTGTCTATTCTTTATGCAATTTGGTGAGACTTTTTTGAGTTTTTACTCAATTTCCAGAGGAAACTCTACCGAAATTTTCCCAGGATTTCTCGCCATGGTTTATGCGTATTTGCAGTTTTCTATCTGATGGTATAGTAGTTGATATATTTCCACTTTGACAGTGATCGAGTGTTTACACTCACTTTGACAGTTTTTGGCAGGTTTTGTCAGTTTCGACACAGTTTGGTGTTCTTGTACCCACTCTCACAGGAGTAAGGATTACGTATGTTTGTGTTCAATCTTCAAAAAGGCAAGTGATGTTTTCATGCAAATATAATTGTCACCTTCTTGGAAAATACATAATATTTTCCATGTTTCTTGGCTTAAATTGTTTCAGGGTGAACCTCCAAGGAGCATTCCCGACAATAGCAACTGGAGATTATTGATGAAACTGAAGCTATGTGTCTGCAAAATATTCTTATACAAGGAATTTTTCATATCCACTTTTGCTAGCCTCATACAAGGAGATTATGCAGCTCACTACCTATACCTCATCTTAAACTTTGAGAGGATGTAACGTGTGCATGGTTGTGTTGCCACATGGACATGCTTCATCAACTTTCAGAGCCAGTTTCCCTAGATCGAAGTGTCCTAGGAGAATTAGTACCAACCGTTCTATGAGCTTGTTCACAAGACCTACACGTCCGGACGAGTCCATTAGATTCAGGTTTTTAGTTTTAAAACCCTCTTGTATAAATGGTTTGTACACGCATTTTCATAGATATTGTTCCACTATTGTGGGCATCTGGCATGATGTGCATAAAATTTTAAATTAGAGGAATCCAAAGAGTCCATTCTCCCTGTTGGTTGGATTCTCACGTGGGCAGATGTGCAATAATTTCACCCAAAAATTAACCCCCGAAACTTATTAATAGATCATTTTTATGATTTATTTTTAAGGAATTTGACAGAGGGTTTGCCCTACCTAGCCCTTAAGTGATTTAGAAGCCCAACACTTTCCTATAAGGGAGCAGCTACTCCAGTATTTTGGACAAGTTGAGGAAGCGCTAACAGAGAAACAGATGAACCTAGCATTTTCAAACCCACATCAATCTAGCGTTTTTTGGTAATGGATCCCCAATGATTATTGATTTCAGCCCTAGCGCTAGTCTAAGGATAGCATATCAGCCAGCATTTTCAGTTTTCAAACCTTCCATCTTCGAAAGGCGCGTGAGATCCACAAGCGCAAGCCTCTTAGATGTGGTCCAGTACTTCGGTAGCCCATTGAGCCTCTCCTCGGCCATCCCCTTGCCGCATCAAGTATCCCCATTGTTGCCCATCATCGGCATCATTGAGATATGCATTTTTAGCCCTTCATTCCTCTCACATTAGGAGTTCAATTCAGCCCCAGATCTACCCCTTAATGGCCATTTGCAATCCCACATCAAGATGGATCCAAAGGTGCATCAAATAAACTTTGGAGGTGCTTCATCTTGAAGAGTTACCAATGCGACATTCAAGTCAGTAGAGCTTGCACTTGAGGTATTGCACGTGTATATATTCCATTTACACAATCTAAAGCAAATACCACAGTGGCAATGATGTGGGGGCCCTTGAGAGGGTTGGTTGGAATCTCATCGGGTGTCATTCTCCTCCTCCTCCTCCTCTCTCTCTCTCTCTCTCTCTCTCTCTCTCTCTCTCATCGAATGGGCCACGTGCATATGCCTGCCCCAAGTATGTGCTAGTGTTGGTTTTTTTTCTTCTTCTTTTTTTCGGGGGGCAGGGGCACATTATGGATTGGAGACTGGCTTAGTTTAGCAATGATATTGGTTCAAAGTGCAGGCAACATTGTATGTTACTAAATTTGTTGCAAAGCCATTAGGGTTGTTGCCAATAAGTCAATCTCTCAACCTTCATCAACATTATGAAGTCTGCCTCCTACTTTTTGTATTATCTTCACCTTACACACACTCGCTCATGCGTGTACGCGCACACACACACTCAAACTAAATCTAGTAGAAACACTATTGTGAACAAACTTTAAGATTCATAGGTAATCCTCCCAATCAGTCTACTTTTTATTGTCTCTTGTGCACATTACATTAAGTCCTCTTTAAGTGGTGAACATTAAATGAGCACCCTACTTTGTACGGTGTGTGTGTGTGTGTGTGTGTGTGTGTGTGTGTGTGTGTGTGTGTGTGTGTGTGTGTGTGTGTGTGTGTGTGTGTGTGTGTGTGTACGCCATACAAAGTAGGGTGCTCATTTAGTGTTCACCACTTAAAGAGGACTTAATGTAATGTGCACAAGAGACAATAAAAAGTAGAATGATTGGGAGGATTACCTATGAATCTTAGAGTTTCTTCACGATAGATATCAAGATGAATCTGCTAGATTTAGTCTCTTTATGCTCATCTTTATGCTCTCTTTATGCTTACGTCATTTAAAAGTCAACTGATTGGAAGGATTACCTACCAATCTTGGAGTTTTCTTACCATAGATTATTTTTTTTCTAAATTAATCTATGTGCATGTATGGATATCAATCTACGTGACAGATTAGTATGGGGTTTGCCAATGAAAAGTTTAATTCGGCAAGGGACTTTCTCCAATAACACATGAAAATGTTACACATTATCCCTTGTAAGATGGCTACAAGAAGTTTGCGAAAGAGACAAGACTTTTGAGGATGAGAAACATGTCCTTTAAATGTACCAGAATAGTTTGAAATGTTTGAATATTGCACCTACTTCTAAGTTCTCACCATGATGTAATGGAAATGGCCTATGAACTTTGAGAGTAGCAAAATCAAGAAATTAGGTGAAGCACTTTTGTGATATTACTTTGTGAGCATAGCGGGTGAACTTGATTGATGGTAGCAACATATACATGGTACTTAGTTAACTTGGCATGAGCGATACTTTTTGCAAGCGAGAGAGTTTAGAACATGACAATAGTTGAGGACCGGATTCATATGGAGCCGATCCCCCCTCCAATAGCCATTTGTATTATAGTTTCTCCCATCAAGAGAGACTTGGTACAGTACAATGTTTATGTTCCTGGTGACTTAGGTGATTCAATGAAGATGGAAAGCTTCATGCATCACAAGCATAACATAAACTTTGTAGAAAGCATTAACTATCCCAAGCCTCAATCCCAAGACCTCAAACACCTTCGAAGGTGGAGAGAGCTAGCGGGGAATGAGGGTAGGGAAGAGGAAGAAGAAACATTCCATAGGAGAAAAAAATAGTTCCTCACTTATCATCACTCTTCTTGCTAGCATACATAATAGCATAGTAATGAAGATGGAGAAGATGGCAAGCTTAAGCATTGACGCATGGCCCTTGGTTGGATTTGCATTCCATCGCCAAGAGTGTTGGTGGGCTCTCACTTCTCACAAGCTTGGAAAAGAAGGTGGAGTTCCTCAACTTTCACCAAGTGAGAATCAATCCACAAAATGAGTGTTTGTGTGTGTGGTGTATATTGCCCCAGCACCCCCCTTGCTTGCTTGGGGCTAGTTGTAGCTTATACACATGTTTCAAGCTCATTGGACCCCCCCCCCCCCCCCCCCCCCCCCCCGCGCCAATCACATGCAACATGCATTCAAGTATATGGGTACTCTTTGGACAAGTGTCCTCCTTACCCCTTAGAGAGAGAGAGAGAGAGAGAGAGAGAGAGCTTGAAAATATCTAGATATCTATTGGATGGAACTAGAAGCTCATTGGAGCCCTCTTTAGCCCAACCAATAGCATTCAATCACACCATGTGGTTAAGCATAGGGAGAGTCTGACATGTGTCCCATGTGCCCTTTGAGAAAAGGGGGTGCCCTTTGGGTGAGTGGAAGGTTAAGTCAAAGATTCCCCTAACTTTGGGACTTTCATGCATAGGAAGCTTCTCAAGAACCTTCCTCATTATGTTTGGAGGGTCTCTTTTTGACTCAAGCACCTTACCCCCCCATGCATCGGAAGCTTCTCAAGCACCTTCTTCGTTAAGTTTGTAGGGTCTCTTTTTTACTCAAGCACCTTATCCCCCATGCATGGGAAGCTTCTCAAGCACCTTCCTCATTAAGTATGACAAGCACCTCAAGTACCTTAGTCATCAAGCATGACAAGCACCTCAAGCACCTTAGTCATCAAGCACGACAAGCACATTAAGCACCTTAGTCATCAAGCACCTCAAGCTTAAGCTTAGGCCAGGTTTCCACCTCAAGCTCAGCCCTAGCTTGCCTAAGGTCAAAGGACTTTTAACACTAACCATTGGAGGTCTTTAATAAAGCTAACCCTAAGGTCTTTTAAGCTCCATTAAATGCACATTGCTCTTTGATAGACTACCTCCTTTTGGACCCCTATTAAGATGTAACCATCTCTCCTCTTGATCCCCTGTTGAGGTAAGTTTAGAAGCACTTGTTGCACATTCCTCTTTGATAGACCATCTCCTTTTGGACCCCTATTGAGATGCACCCATCTCTCCTTTTGGTCCCGTGTTGAGATAGGTCTAGAAGCACTTATTGCACATTGCTCTTTGATAGACCATCTCCTTTTGGACCCCTATTGAGATGCAACCATCTGTCCTTTTGGTCCCGTGTTGAGATAGGTCTAGACGCACATGTCTCTATTCTAACTCTTGTTCCCGTTTATTCTCCCACATTAAATGATCAGTTTAATATGAGAAAATCATTTGGTAAAGTTAGATATTATATTTTATGACAATGATATTATGGACCATTCGGGATGCTTAAGAGATAGACAAATGAGCTTATAAGTTTGAGTGACCTATACATTTCTTCCACGTTATTCATTTGAGTAAGCAACAACTAGGAATAGAGGATAATGATGTAGATGAAAACGTCTTGACAGAGTCTAATGACCTTAACCACATGAACCAAAAGGATTCTAGATTACCATGACTTACAAGCTCAAAACAATATTCGAGAGCAGGCTTTAGTCAAGGAGGTCTCATGAAGGTTCCACTTGGGAAAGAATTATTACTATTTGGAAGAGATTTCTTACTTTTGTCTTTGAGGAAAAACTCTTTTTCAAGGGGGAGTAATGTCAAGACAAATTCAGTGGCTATTACAAGCCTATGGGAAAAGGGACCTAGTGCTGATCCTATTCCAAGAGTTTCATGAATGGCGATGGGTCCTTATTATAGGAAGAAAGATTGCCATATTTGATGTGGAGTTTCAACATGCTATTCTGTCCCCTTTTCAAACATCTTGGGTGTGTAGCCTAGTGCTCATTCTCTCTCAAATCAATGCAAATGCCTTCCCAACTAGTAAGGTAGTATTGAAAGGAGAAACCTAAAGTATGCAATGACTCAAAAACACTGTGTGAATCTACTTAATTATTATCTATGAGGATAAGGACTACACTCAAAATTTTGCTCAATATCAATTTGAAGGGAAGACATTGAGGAATGCTATCAAGCATGTCAAGGAAGGGACTAAAGATTCTCATTGTATCACTAACAATTGCAATGTTTACGATCATCCATAGTTTTACCATGCGTTATGCAGGTCTTTCATAGTTGATGACAAGGCATTGTATCATCTCATTCGGTCTTGATGATCCCACTCCTCTGCCACAGCAAGAGATAGATGTCTACTCATTGTTCTTAATAATCTGGAGTGTTATTAAGTCTTTGAAGATATAACCATGAAACACATACTAGGATACTTGCCAATAGGCAACCACTATCTAGCCACGCTTTGAGCTGTTATCCTCATATCATGTGTGGTCCATTTTGCACTCTTGAACCCTCTGTGGTAAGGTGGTAAACCGGAGCTCCTTCCCTCCTCCTCTTAGACCATGGTGTAGTTCTTGGCAAAGTTACGAGTGTGTAACAAATAATCTCTATCTTTAACATTATTCTGGTACAAAATAATGACATTTGAGTGTCCTTTTCTAATATATTATAAATAAAATTCTATGCACACGTACAAAATAATCATAAAAATCCTTTGGAGGACCTTTTGTACACTTATCTAGTGCTTTTGAATATTGGTGGCTTGAACTTTTATGCTTACCATGATATTTAATTGGACCCATGAAGAACACTCTCAAAGATCTACAAGAGATGCTTTCAAAGCAATAGGTAGCAAGAGCATAGAAGAAATATTGAGGCCTAAGAAAAAATACATAGCATGTATTTATAATATTGCTACATGTTTGTTTCAATTTTCCAAAATAGGAAATGTATTATGAGGTTGTATTGAATCGTGTTTCATTGTGAGGGTTTGATATATGAGTTCATGCATCAAATCATATATGAACCACTACCTTTTACTTCCAAGTTGCACCATGTTATATATACATGGCATTCTATATAATAATCATCATTAAAGGTGACAATTATTGATGTTCATGTAAACTACCAAATCAAGAGACATTCTTATGATAGCGCACAATAGAAATTTTCATTTTCCATAATGACAAACATCAGCCACAAAATTGGACATGACTTCTTTTTTTCCAATGACATCAAATCGAAGCTAATTTCTCAGCAAGAACAATTGGAACATCTATGATTGCATTTACATAATTTTTTGTGGAAAATATCTATTTTTTATAAACTATTCATGACAATATCTCAAAATGTAACTAGATTTTTGACATTTATGCTAGATTGGAGCCTTTAAAGACAATATTTCCTACATACTTTGATTCATAGCTTTGCATTAAAACATCAATTCTTACAAAAAATCTTTAAAGGACTAAAAGTCAACTCCAATTTAGTAGTATGAAAGTTACATTTTTTTGCTCGCAAATTATATCAAGCATGAAAAGTAGGCTTAGGGGCAGATTTTAAATGTCACTTTCTATTATCTAGAAAGACAAGAACTCCAATTTCTTTGGTAAGTTGAAGCCATTGTATGAACTTCTCCAGAAAATAGCTCGAAACTCTAGTGACAAGGGGAAAATTTGACATGGGGAAATATTTCTGAATTTTAATCCTCTCATAACCTTATCACATATGAGCAACACTGAAAAAAATTGTGTTTAGCTTCAAAAAAATAAGTGTTAAAAGTTTTAGGAAAACAGGATACTTAAGTGGGGCGAGTTGTCCAATTACAAAACTAGTGTTGAATTGAGGTGAATGTGAGGTGCAAGTATCCAATTTTCATGAATCCATCCAACCCCTCACATAAGCTGTACTCTGCACTGTGCTGAAGTGAAATAAGTTTTAGGACTGTGCACCGTGCTTGAAGTGTGGATCCTACCTGCTAGAGTGGGGTTCCACGCTCTCATCGTAATTTTTGAGCGATTCATTACAATTTACCTCAGCAATCCACACATAAAACCACACTAAAAAATGCTGTCTCTCTTGAGGTTTGACTCTGAATCTACTAAGTTCTTGAAGACTCTTTTTGCTATCTCTACATTTCCCCACTTTCTACAAGCATCCAGCAGAGCATGCCATACAACAGAATCTAGAAAAGGTACAGATTTTCTCAGCATCATGTCTGCTGCATCTAGTTTGCCGGAACGGCAAAAAACATCCACAATACATGTGTGATGTTCAAGAGATGGAACAAGGCCATGATCTATGCTCATGGCCTCAATGTAAGTTTGACTTCTGTCGAATAAACTTGTTCTACTACATGCTGTGAGAACAACCAGGAAGGTGACCAAGTTGGGCTTCACACCTTCTCCTACCATTTTGTCAAAAGAATGAAAAACCTTTTCACTCTGTCCAAGCCGACCATACCCCGCCATTAGTGCTGTCCACGAAACTACATCTCTGCCTAAAAGCTTGTCAAATACTTGCTTTGCTAGGGAAAGCAAGCCACATCTAGCATACATATCAACCAAATTGTTACCCACAACAAGGTCTTTCTCCAACAGTCCTAATCTTTCAATCTCGATGTGCAAGTCCCTCCCACTGTCAAATGCTCCTAAGCTGCTGCAAGCTTTCAAGCTGCAAACAAATGAAACCGCATTTGCATGAACTCCAGCGACCCGCATTTTTTGAAAAGAATCGAGTGCTTTTTCACCGTGGTTGTGTACAGCATATCCTGCAATGAGTGCATTCCATGTCACGGTGTCTTTAACTTGGAGATTGTCAAATACCTCCTGCGCGGCAGCAAGCAGGCCAGATTTTGCATACATATCGATCAAAGCATTACCGACAAGAATGTCTCTCATTAAGAGCCCCTGTCCTTCGATTGCCACTCTCAATTTCCTCCCTTGCTCTGTGGCGCCAATGCTTCCACAGGCTTTCAATGTGCATACAAGAGTAGCAGCATCTGGAAAGACACCCTCAAGCTGCATCTGTTCATAAATTCTCAATGCTTTGTCAAAATGCCCATGCTCCGTGTGTCCTGCAATCAGGGCATTCCACGACACCAAGTTTCGAGTAGATGTCCTGTCAAAAACATGCTGTGCCTGAGCAAGACAACCGCATTTGGCATACATGTCCACTAAACTACTACCAATGAGCAAGTCAGATTCTAGCAGCGCCCGCTTTTCAACTTCTGCATGAATGTCTTGGCCCCTATCTATGGCTCTTAACTTACCACAAGCCTTTAAACAGCAAATAAATGTGAGCCCATCTGGAGAAATGCAAACACGATGCAGGTCCTCAAGAAACGTCAAAACTTCCTCTCCGTTCCCATATTCAGCATGGCACCCTAGCAGTGCATTCCATGCGACTACATCTTGACATGGAAGCCTGAGAAAAACTTCCTTTGCTTTTGCAAGCAACCCACATTTCCCATACATGTCAACCAACGTGCTGCCCACATAATGATTTGCTTGCAGCAGCGCTAGTCGTTCAACCTCCGCATGTATCTCTTGACCCTTATTGATAGCTACCATCTTACCACACACTTTCAAACAACAAACACAAGTGATAGCATCAGGAGAGTTTCCCTCAAGTTGCATTTGTCCAAAGCATTTAAGTGCTTCATCCCCTAGTCCATGCTCAGCATACCCTGAGATTAACGTGTTCCATGAGACTGTGTCATGAGTATGAAGGTCGTAAAACACATGCTGTGCAGTCTCAAGAAAACTGCATTTTGTGTACATGCAAACCACACTATTGCCAACAATAAGGTTTTTTCTTAATAGTCCTTGTCTTTCGATCTCTGCATGTATTTCTTGACCCTTATCCACTGCTTTTGCGTTGCCACAGGCTTTCAATGTGCAGACATATGTGGCGGCATCTGGAGAGACACCCTTCATTTTCATTTCATCAAAGCGATCAAATACTTGATCATTGTGCCCGCACTCTGCATATCCCCCAATAAGCGAATTATACAGAAAAGCATTTTTCAATGGAAACGCATCAAAAACACTCGCAGCAACGTCAAGGAGCCCACACCCTGCATACAACATAACCAAGGAGCAAGCAATGAAAGCGTCAACTCTTAACAATCCCATCCTAGCTACTTCAGCATGTATGTCAGCACCTGTGTCCAGGTCATTAACACAGGCACAAGCCCTGAGCAAGGCCACAAATGCATGCTTGTCGAGGTGCATGACCAGGTTTTTTTGAACTTTGTGGTACAACCTGATAGCCTTTTGTGGCTCATTAAGATTGACATGGCCAATAATGATAGAATTCCATTTTGCATGATCCTGCTCTACCAACGTGTCCAAGGGTCGACAAGTAACTGTTCCTTTTCCAGCATATGCAAGCAATGGAACAACTTGGTTACTAAGAGATCCATCCCCTCTGTCATGCATACAAGCATTCAAATTTGAAAGGATTGCTTTATTTCTTTTCCTGCCATCTTTATGGAAGTTTGCTAAGAGTTCCTGAATTAGAGAAGGAGATGCGATCTTCTTCAAAGGCAGCTTACCCAGCGCCGCCTGAATACCTTCAACTTATATCTGCATCTTCTTTCATGTCCACCAATTTAGCCCTCTCGGGGGGGAAAACGCTGCTGAAAGAAGAGTCCACAAACAAAGCCTTTCCAGCATTTGACAGCTGCAATTATCCTCGTTGTACTTCTCCCCTTTTGCCACAAGCTTGTGATGAGCATTTCAGTCTACCTGCTGCATGGAGGCTTTTTAACCGTGTGCCGGAATGTCAAATGGCACAGGAAGAAGTAGAGTTCTGAACTCAAGACGTGTTGGTCAAGAGAAACTGTGACGCCCCAGAATGTGGGCGCGTCGGGGAGGGACCGTTTTCCTTTGCTCTGATACCAAGTGTGACGCCCCAGAATCTGGGCGCGTCGGGGAGGGGGCCCGGCGGGGATTTATACCCGTGCGCGGCGGAGGGGACTTCTGTCTTCAAGGGCCCGACGGGGATTTATACCCGCGCGCGGCGGAGGGGTCCTGGCGCGGACGGCACCGGCTCAGGAGGGCCCGGCTCGGACGGGACCGGCTCGGGTCAAGTTGTCTTCTCGGGGGCCCGGCCCGGACGGGACCGGCTCGGGCGTGGTTGCGTTCCATGGGTCGACGGCCGTTTGCGTTTCGCGGGTCTTCGCGGGTCTTGCGTTCCGGGTCCCTAGCCCCACGTAGCCTCAGGGTCCGCCGCACCGCCGACGGGTCATAGCGTGCCTCGGGGAACCTTGCGTGGAGTCCCCACGGTGCGCGAGTACGTGGAGTGAGGCTACAGTGTCTAGGTGGGGGGTCTTCGGGAGGCTCATACCCCTTATATACACCCCCGTTTGAAGAGAGTTCGACGGCCGCGTCGAACGTGGGAAAAGAGTGCTCGGCTATGCATGAGGCCGTGGGGACAAAGGGGTGCATATAAGTGCAAGTGATCAAAAACTGTTCCCAAATGCAAGTAAGTCGGCATGCTTTGTTTTTGTACTTTTGAGAATAAAGTGAGTGTGTGTATTTTTGGGGTTTTGGCAGAAGGCTGAAAAAGTATGCTTTGAACACCCAAGTAGAATTCCCCGTACTTGATCGTTCCCCGAATAGGTAACCCAGTGTGCGCGGAGCCACCTGCTGCGTTGGCCCGCGCGGAGGCTTCTTGAAAGCCGAATCTGAAAGAGCGTTCCGTCGCAATGCAGCACTTGCGAGTTGGTCCCTGTTTGGACGTCATTTGGAGGGCATAGCTCGGGGCCCTGTGGTCTCTTTGTAGACTTGAATGGGTCTTCAGCTCAGCATGGGCCACAGAAGTGGCCGGGGCGCGACGAACACCGTTGGCTTGGTTCGTCGCGTTTTTGGAGTTTCTCTGTTTTTGTCATAAAGAGCCCTGTCTGGCTCGTATCTGCCTTTTCTTCATGTGGAGAGCCCTGTCTGGCTCGCATCTTTGCTTTTTGCGTCTGGAGGTGCCCGGCTCGGATCGGGGCCGACGCGGGTCACGGGTGACGACCCGTTGTTTGGACGCGTCACGAAGAGCCCTGTCTGGCTCGCATCTTTCCTTTTTCTCATGGAGGTGCCCGGCTCAGATCGGGGCCGGCGCGGGTCACGGGTGACGGCCCGGTGTTCAGGGAACGCGTCACGGGGCAGAGGGCATGTGGTTGCTTTCTGGAGCTCTCTTCACCAGGATTTTGACGACCCGGGCCATTGCGGTTGGAGTCGTCGTGAGGATCGTGCGCGTCGGGCACGTCGGTCTTCGGCTCGTTTCCAGGAGCTCGTTCTGGAGCTCTGATACCAAGTGTGACGCCCCATAATCTGGGCGCGTCGGGGAGGGGGCCCGGCTCGGGGATTTATACCCGCGCGCGGCGGAGGGGACTTCTGTCTACAAGGGCCCGGCGGGGATTTATACCCGCGCGCGGCGGAGGGGACTTCTGCCTTCAAGGGGTCCTGGCGGGGATTTATACCCGCGCGCGGCGGAGGGGTCCTGGCGCGGACGGCACCGGCTCAGGAGGGCCCGGCTCGGACGGGACCAGCTCGGGTCAAGTTGCCTTCTCGGGGGCCCGGCTCGGACGGGACCGGCTCGGGCGTGGTTGCGTTCCATGGGTCGACGGCCGTTTGCGTTTCGCGGGTCTTCGCGGGTCTTGCGTTCCGGGTCCCTAGCCCCACGTAGCCTTAGGCTCCGCCGCACCGCCAACGGGTCATAGCGTGCCCCGAGGAACCTTGCGTGGAGTCCCCACGGTGCGCGAGTGCGTGGAGTGAGGCTACAGTGTCTAGGTGGGGGGTCCCCTCCCGTGGCCGGTCTTCGGGAGGCTCATACCCCTTATAGAAACGCAATCCCCTAGCAAACAAGCTAACGACTCGAGAGGCCTACTAAAGAACAAGGCTATCGCTACCGCGGCAATGCCGGGAGAGAGAGAGAGAGAGAGAGAGAGAGAGAGAGAGAGAGAGAGTCTCAATTTTGGACTACATAAGGCTATGCTCACCGTTATTTGAACAAATAACTAATCAGCAGGAGGAAGGTAGTAGGTAGCCAAAACGAGTTTTTTGCAAACCATTAATTAATTAGTTTTGGGGAGGGGGGGGGAAAGGAAAAGGGAAGGCTGGGCAAAAAAAGCGAAAGAAGAAGGGGGGGGAGGGTAGAGGTAGGGGGGGGCGGGGTAATTTGTGTTTTTTAGTGCTTAAGGGAGCCCTAAAGGCAGCCAAGGCGAATAGCCTAGTGGTTAAACTTGTCTTTTTAGTGTCTACGTGCTGAGGTCAAATCCTAGGGATTAACGGTGCTTTTGAAGCTAATTCGAGATGCTAAAGCATCTTGGGAAGATACTATGTATTGAAAATTGAAGGTAGTAGAGAGAAACTATACACATATCACGTATTTACAACTATACATTGCCTAATTAGTTATATACATTGCCTAACTTAATTCATCAGCACGAGGAAGGTAGTAGGAAGAAACTATACACATATCACGTATTTACAACTATACATTGCCTAACTTAACTACTATTGGCTTCATGTAAAAAAATGCATTCGATACTTTTTGAGATTCTCTCTCTTCTAATCTCTCCTAAGCCGCACTAGTGTTCGCTTCCTCTCACCATCGCTAGTTGAACCTCCTCACCTTGTGCGTGCATTCCTGCTGCATTTTGATCAACCCGGAGACAGAGAGGTGATCGCTCCTGCCATGCACATCATCTTCACCTCAAAGAGGTGCTGAGAGAGAGAGAGAGAGAGAGAGAGAGAGAGAGAGAGAGAGAGAGAGAGAGAGAGAGAGAGAGAGAGCGCATTGCACACTGCTATATCACGATGCAGAGAAAGAGAGACCCTTGTTGTCCCGCGTGAGCGACAAAGAGAGAGAGAGAGAGAGAGAGAGAGAGAGAGAGAGAGAGAGAGAGAAGGCTTGTTGTCCCGCGTGAGCGAGAAAAAGAGAGAAGGGCCTCCTCGTTGCCTCGACCTGAGAGAGAGAGAGAGAGAGAGAGAGAGAGTTTGTCTGATAATAGCAAGAAAGAGCGACAGATTAAAAGAGAGTCTCACCCTTCCCTTTTCCCTCTCAATCTTTCACCCTTCCCTTCACCCCTTTCACCTAATAGGTGATTTTTCTATTTTTCCCCAGCTGGTACCTCCTATTGATCACACTAAAAAAAAAAGCATCAAATGAATAACTATGCCCATCCTTTGTAACTTTGTCGATTTTGACATAGTTGCGAAATTCAAGGCTTCGTTGGGAAGAGAATGAATAACTATCCCTCGCGTGACCATGCAAGAGGCTTAGTTATTCATTTAATTCTGTGTTTGGACATAGTTGGCTTAGTTATCTATACCTGATAACTAAGCCTCGCATGACCATAGCTTAAGTAGTCCTTAGTAAAGGGTTGGATTTTGGGTACATCTCTGGATCATTGGATAAAGCTTGCAGATTAGTGCCACACGGCATGCTAATGATAATAAGCTTTTTATTATTATTTCTTTTAGGCCTTTGTTACAGGGTGTTGAATTTGTAAAGAGGGGCATTGAGTATTGTGTCAAACATTATTTTTTATGCTTTTTGAAATATATTGTAATTTAGATAGTTCATTGTTACATTCTTTTTCAAAAAACATAATATTTTATTATGATACCACATGTTTCAATATACTAGTGTCACTTTCTATTTTTCTCTCCCACAAAAAAGCCTCTTATTATAAAATTCTTCGCAATAGCCTTATGTAGGTCAGAGTGAATTTTTACCTTGTTTGAGTTGGCGTGTGTGGGGGGAGAGAGAGAGAGAGAGAGAGAGAGAGAGAGAGAATTAAAAGGAAAGTATTTTTCCAACATGTTTAACACAAAAGACAAAACGAAGAAAGATTATGATACAAGACAAGTGTACAAACGGAAGCATGAAGAATCGATTACACAACTTATGCAAAACGGTTGTAATTTAATTCCATGTGGTCTTCATGCATGATTGTACATCTTGCTACAACTTAGTTTGACATAACACAGGTACGACAATGTCACCTCCACTCCCACCTCTATACATATGTGCAATTGCATTGATGAGTTGTTTGTCTCAGTTTTCTACTTTTCAGAGTCCTTGGAGTCCCTTATTTATATGGGGGAACTCAACACATAATATATGTGTGTCTTGGTGGGTGAAGGGATTGGAGCCATGATCTGTGTTTTGATGTAGTGAACCGTCTTTAGGCTGAATTTTGTAGCATCCTTGATTTCCTTAACCCAATATGACTTTTACTTAAAACGAATCTTCTATTTTGTTGTGCAAATGTGCCCTTGCTATTATTGACCTTGTGGAGAGCACATGTGCACAACCTTCATTAGGTTGAGTAGAGACATTTGAGGGTACTTACACAACCTTCATTAGATTGAGTAGAGAGATTTGAGGGTACCTGGAGTTAGTAGCGTTATTCCCTCTGATATGTTTGTGATTTGAAGGCAATCAAAGCTCAAAATGGATACAATTTCTTGGTTAGATAGAGGAGTCTTTGCCACTAGTGTGCAGTCGTTGTCGTAGTATATAAGTATTGTGTGCTCTGTTGTGGAAGTACTCAGTTGGAAGCTGTTGTTCAAATGAGGGTATTTTGGAGAAGATAGCAGTTTTGTAGATTAAGAGAGCGGGGTCGAAATTGTGGAGGAGACGGTGATTCATATTGGAGGCCAATGTTCTTCTATTACAACTAGTTTTCTAAATGTCACTATATTGCATGTGTGAGTTTTTTGTCAGTGCACATTTGTTGCTAGGAAGATAAAAAAATATGAATCTCACGAGGAGGGTTAATCTGAACCTGTATTTAGTAGCGATGGTTGAGGCACATAATTGTTGTAGTGTCACAGGGCAAGCACCATGGAAAAGAATAGGTTGAACAACTTTAAGCACTTCAAATGACAACTGAACTGAAAGAGATGCACGACACACAAGATGGGGAGTGGCAAAGTTCCACCCCAAGAGAGCACTGGCCCCAAACCTTGGTGCCCCTTCGATATTTCTTTATATTGCTTAAACTCAGTACAAGCCGGTACTCTGTCCCATGCACCCCCACACGAAGACATGTCGAAGATTGAGCCCATGGCACATATTTATAGGCTCTTGGCCTCTCAAAAGTAGTTACTATGAAAAGCAACATCTTCCCAAAAAGCATATGACCCAAAAGTTGGCGTTGAAATCAATGTAAATTACGAAAATCCATACAAGTGCCACGTCAATAGCCAACGCAGAACGCGAAATTCCATACAGGTAGCCAACGTGTTTTACGGAACGTCTGTATAGCTTTGCCACATCATTAATTGGATGCGCAACAGTGTATGTGGGTCTTGCTTTATTTTAATATTCTTTGTGACACTTGGGCCCCATCGGACAAGGTCCCATAAGTTGGTGGGAACTCCTCCTTAAGAATAGGCCACTCTGCAAGACTTTGCAAGTTGGTAAAACTTCTTCTACTTCTTCTGTTGCTTCTTCCTAAGGTTTAGGTCCCTCAGTCGGGGATCTGTAGGTTGGCTACGTTCTTCAGTGGCTTGACACGTAAGCAGTTTCTGACATGTGGTCATTTTTCTTGAGTGATATGTATATTGCATCGTGAGTTGGATAATTTTTTGATATGACTTGATACTATGTAAAGTTTGTCCATATATGATCTGTTAAGATTTGTAGGTTGTTGTTGGTTTATTGTTTGAAATTTGGAATTTGTGTTTTGTTATTATGTTGATAAGAGTAGAATCAGAGTTGTGAAAAGTGTTTGTATATCTTTGTTGGTTGGCGAACAATATAAGTTGACAATTTTGATTTCTTGATTGCTTGTTTTTGTATTGATCTGGTAGATAGTTTGTAGTTTTAATTTTATATGATTGTGGTATTGTGTGGTGGATGTGAAATTGTATTGTACAATGTTAGTTTGTTTGTTATGATTGAGTTGGTATCCTTTTCTTCTTGTAGACAAATGATGTCTCTATATTTGTAAAAGCTTTTAAGTCCTCAAAATACTTAGGTAGTGCTCTAGTGTTTAGAGTAGTTACGATTGTTGTTTTATTAAAAGGTGGGTCTATTGAAAATTGACATTTTTCTTTTATAGAAATTATATGGTCTTCATTTTGATATGTTGTTGAATGGGGAATTGTGTTCTGAATAATTTGGTTATATTTTTTTTTTTTATTTAGAACCATTAGGGAAATTTTGGACTCTCAAATGGGCCTTATAAGGACTTTGACTTTCTTCCACTTGTCCAAAACGGGTGCACGGTAAAAATTTTACAAATGAATCAAAACGTGTCGAACCTTTTGAATTTAGAATGTACTCATTGAGATCTATCCATTGATATACAGCATGCCATCATATTCTTTATATTCTAGAAGATTCTCTTTTTTGATGTGACAACTCCGTCTTATAAATGGAATATCTTGCCACATTTCAGTTTTAGTGGAGAGGCCATAACTTCTACAAATCAACTCCAAATTTGTTGGAGTTTGGGGATTTAAAACCTACTTTCTAAGAAATGATATGTTGGTTGATAGGGTTTTGACAAAGCATTTAAGTACTTTACCACGTTGCCCACTTTGGACAAGAGAGGCAAAGTCAAACCTCCTTTCAGGGCCCCTTTGAAAGTTCAAATCCTGGGGTCAACTTTTCCCTAATGTCCTTTGTGATTTGAAAAATACATGTCCATGTGGATTTTATGCTATCAAATAATTTAGTTGTTTTTGTTTTTCAATATTTAGAACTACTTTGTGATTAGAAAAATACATGTCCATGTGGATTTTATGTTATCAATATAAAGGATGGTATTTTTGACGTGTTTGATGGCCGATATTTATATGTCTACTTATGTGGTGGTGCCGTTATGAATGCACAAAAAGATCTTGATGGGCATCCTCCTTGGAAAGTCAATCTCTTGGAGCATGTTGAATGCAACACGTAGTCAACATGGATGTGGCAAGGAATGTGAGTATGACAGTGTTCTGTGCAGCGGAAGTGATATATGGTGTGTGCTCAGGATGAGTGCTCAATGCATACTCAAGGTTCAATTTACTGAATGAGAGAGTTCCTTTTACTTCATGAGAGTTGTGCAATAGACTAGATAGAGGAAAAGAACAACACTATGAGAAAGGTGTTCCCCTCTTTATCGCTAGAAAGGTATTTTCTTTAGATTACACAAATGCTAATACAATGGTCCTAGATGCTGAGACGTTGATGGGATCTTGTTGTAGGTGCTTGGTTCTGCGAGGCTAAAGATTGAAATGCAAAAATGCTAATGGGATTGATGGGATCTGCGAACAACGACGAGGCTCTGAACTGATTTTCTATCGTCGACGACGGTGGCAGCGATGGGCCGAAAACTAAAAAACAATGGCTGATCTGGGGGTTGAATCTAAAAAAGCTAGGCTGATTTGATACTTTGACAAAAAACTGAAAGCGCTGGCTGATTTGGTACGATGAGCTAAAGACTAACGACGATGCAATCCGCCACTAATGGTTGAAAATGCTGGTGGGCTAAATGTGCTGATGGAAAAGCACCATGGGTGCTGATGGCGGAATTGCTAGCAAAGACGTTAGAGGTGCGGAGATACTACGAGTATTGGTGCTGTTACTGAGGTACTTACTTACTCTGGCGAAGTGACACCTAGCTTCACTTATATATGGTATAAAAGCTAGGTAGGGCAATGCCTCCTAAAAATCCCACGATTTCTAAAATAGTGAAAAAATGTCACTTATTAATAAGTTGATGAACTACTGATAAGAGGTGCTTCACATGCAAATAAAAATTTAGGCTAGGTACTAATGCAACAATATGGGAACACTCCCCAATGCCTACATGTAGCAGACATTGGCTATGCTCATGTGAAATCAGAGGGTATGCAGCTAATGTAATGTGCATTGGGTCTCATGATCATATAGTAGGGGCTTCCCAAAACAATGTGCATCTATGTCTTCGAGCCCACTTAAATTCACCTTTCTCAAATCTATTTGATAACAGTTGGCACCATACCTCAACCATCACGTTCTACTCATGTGGTGGCCCCTCAAGACAATTTATAGCAGGTCCAAGAGCCCACTGGTATCCTCACTCGGGCCTAGAGAGAATTCTTGGGTCTGAATCTTCCAGCAAGTTCCACTCTTCCACCCATTATCCTGCCAATAGATACCCCGATTCCAGCTGTTGATAAGCCATCCCCTAGTGCCAAGCGAGGATCCTTATCTCTACTCTCTGATATTGATGAAGCTTTCTTGGAAGAAGTGGCTGACTTACAGCAGATCAAGGTACCAGAGAAACCACTGGTAGAAAAACAAAAGCTTACAAAAGAGTCAATCTTAAAGAACGCCTTTCAACAAGTGTCACTCTATGACATTTTGTGGCTAGGTGCAACTTTTGAAGTGACACCCTTGCAGCTATTCAATCTCTTCACCCTGGAGCAGGTCCTTGTGGTGGGCACCTCCTAGTGCAACCATCAGAGTCCTGTACGATATCCTATCCCATTGTTCCCCTCACTGATTATAGAAGCCCTCGTTTCACTGTGTCCATCTTGGGGCAGCAATTCTTAGGAGTGATAGTGGATGGTGGATCAGGCATCAACCTAATGCCCAAGTTCACTATGCTGGCTTTAGGTCTACAGTCTACTTGACCTGCTCCCTTCATAGCTATGTTGCCTAGCTAGAGGACAGTCTACCCATTGGGCATAGTGGACAAGGTGCCTCTACATGTACAAAACTTCACCTTTAGCTTAAGTTTTGTTGTGGTTCGTCTTCCCCAGGTCGAGGGAGGATTTCCTTTGCTCATTGGTTGACCATGGCTATGACACACTAAAGCACTGCATGAGTGGGGAAATGACGCAATGTGGATACATACCCCTAGCTCCCCAATGCAACCCATTCACCTAGATGGAGGCATGGATCTTGTAGTGCATCATAGTTCTTTGTCACTGGAAACCAACCCTGAATCAAAACAACCTACTCCACCTGAAGATTCAGACGAAGATCTACTGGAGTGGTTGGAAGCTACCAAGTCTATGCCTTGTTATGGGGTCTCTATTCAATCTCTACCTGAGGATACATTCTCCTCCAACTTTTTTTACTATACTCAACCCAGTAAACCACCTGAGAAAGTAGCAAGTGTGCCATCTGAGAGAGTAGCCAATGTTGAGATCACAGAGGATGTTGAAACCTTTGGACTTGGCAAGCCTACCAAGGATCATTGGAGAGGAAAGAAATCTCCTTTACAAGAGTTCACCAACACCACAAACTTCACCTCAACCTCCTCGGAGTTTGAATTTCCCACCAAAGCCAAAGCTCTCCTCTGTATATGATGAACTTCCCTTCGACGAAGTTCTAAAAGGATAGTTACAAAAAGAATATGTTGTCCTTACGTCTATTGAAATTCTAGTAATCATCTTCATCCTACATCACTTTGAAACTGAGAAGGTCGTGTTCCTCTTTTCCCCTTATGTCCTTGTCTAGTTTTTCTTTATTGCCGGCATTGGCATCTTCAACATCTTCAAGCATGATGTGAGCATCTTTCGAGCATTCAACCCCTATTCAATAGTCATGTGTTTTCAAAGAAAGGGGAAGCAAGGATGGATCTCACTAGGTGGCATTGTTCTCATTATCACAGGCACCAAAGCAATGTTTGCTTATTTGGGACCTAAGTTGCATTGTACGTTATACGATGTACGTATAATACGCTTTAAACGGCCGTATTATACGACACCTATTTTCATCCGACCATATTTTACAATGCCACATCAATAAAAACACCGTTTTGTTCTTAGAAATTTGATTGAAATATATTTCGATCAAAATATACATTTTGATTAGTATAGTCCTTTATATACATGAAAACCAATTGTTTTCCTCACTCTATTTGAGCTCTCTTCTTCTCTCGTGAAAAAACTGCTTCAAGCTCATCTTTAAGTGAGCTTTAAAACATCAAAAAGATATTAAAAATTTTATTTATGCTTTTGTAATCAAATATCAATTTAAGTAAAAAGTTAGAGCTTAGGGTAAAAAGTTAAATTAGTTAAATGTAGATTCATGTTTTTTTAAAAGGTTATGGAGTTTTAAGTTTAAAATTTACCTACTTTGTGTGGAGTATATCTCACACTCGAAGGTAAATTAAGTAGAGTAGTTAATGATTTCTTGGAAACTCACAATTTAAGGTGATTTATGATAGTTAAAGCTAGCAGTTACTTGCTTTGTGATGAACTATGTTCACACCTAGAAATAACTTAAGTTACATAGTTAAAGTTAGTAGTTACTTGCTTTTGTTGAACTATGTTCACACCTGGAAGTAGCTTAAGTTAGATAAATCTAATGGTTGTATGTCATGTGTAGAGTAATACTCACACTAGAGGCAATTTAGGTAGATTAAATAATAATCTCTTGCTTTGTGTAGAGGTATTCTCACACCTGGAAGAGATTTAGATAATTAGTGAATTATGATTGCCTACCATGTGTAGAGTTACACTCACACTTGGGGGTAATTTAGATAGGATATTGAAAAATATCTTGCTTTGTCTAGAGTATACTCACACTACTTTGAAGTTATTGAGATAGATTAAGTGAGTTTTTATCATGATTCATGTATAGAGTGAAAGCTCACACTTGAAAAATAAAATCGGTATTTAGAATTTAAAGAGGTTGAAAATCTATGTTTTTTTTAAAACGATAGGGCGAATAATAGTAATGTAAATGGTATTAGAGCTCGATTTTAGATAATGCATCTAACTACAATGCAGTTGAAAAAGCAAATGAAGCAAAGTATCCAGGGATTACATTGATTCCATGTGTTGCCCACACTTTGAATCTGCTCTGGAAGGACTTTGGAAAAGTTCCTTATTTAAGCAAAATCATCTAGATATAAACCACTTGGTGAAGTTTATAAGAGAGGATTCATTTTCTTATGCTCTGTTTAGAACAAAGTCCCCAACCAAAAATTTACAGATTTTTTGTGTGACTTGTTTTGCCACAGCGTATGATGTTCTCTCTACACTACAGCAAGTTAAAGCAACCCTTGTTGAAACAGTGGCAGATAGAAGATGAGACATTTGGCTTGATAAATATCCCAAGTATGATTCTGCTACTTCCAAATGCTACCAGTTGTAAACTCTCCTGTTTTTTGGAGAAATATAGATAAAATTGTTACTCACATTGCCCTTCATTCACCTGATACGATTAGTGGACAAAGAAGCCTCTATATTTGCATGGGTGTACTAGTACATGCATAAAGCTTCTCGCAAGTTAAAAGACTATACATATTATGCAAGAAAGGAGAAATCCATGATGATGTCGTTTGTCAAAAGGCGATGGGAGCAATTGCATACTCCTTTACATGGAGCAGGATTCGTCTTAGATCCCAAGTTCCAGATGCACGATCATTCTTCAAACAATGAAGTGATAAGTGATTTCAAGAAAGTGTGTGCCCAACTATTGGGAAATGTGGATGGACATGTGGCATACACATAGAAGATGGTCTATACTAGCAGAGAAGGAATGTTTGGGGATCCTTGGCATATAGATGTTATCAACACGATGAGCGCACCAGTTTGGTGGAAGGAGTATGGTGGAGAAAAAGTGTAGCATGTGACTTATGCATAAGCCAACAAAGTTAGCCACACGTGCTACTGAAGAAAGATTCGGACGCTTTCAAACACATAAAGAATTGCAAATGAGCTCAACTCTGATGATGAAATGGAATGGAATTCAAAAGACATTGATATGGAATAATCAAATGTCGAAGAAATTGATGACATGGTGCCTGTGATTGAGGGGACGAATGAGCTATAAATTTTGTACTATATTCACAATTAATTTTGTAATGCAAAAGATGTGTGGAGTTTAGCTTCACAATCTCTCTCTCTCTCTCTCTCTCTCTCTCTCTCTCTCTCTCACACACACACACACACACACACACACACTCATTGTCTCTCTTTATCTCCCTCTTGTTTCTATCATTGTGAAAGAGAGAGAGGGAGAGAGAATAAGACTTGCACAATTGCAACAACATCTAACATGTTCATTTGTTCCAACAAATAGAGATTTACATATCAAAAAGAGGTTTTAGTTACAAATCTTGAGATTTAAGATACAAAAAGAGCTCATTATTAGTTGGGAGATTTAATTTAGATCATGGGCTTGCTCCAGAGAAGTTCAGATATGCAAAATTTTGAATTGCAAAATGAATCTCTTGGACTAGCATTGCCTATCTCTTCTTCGATTGCAGGCCCATTTCTTGCCTTGTACCATGCCAAATTTCTTTCCAGCTCTGCTATATGAGCACACAACATGGCTAGGTCTCTCATTGACTTGCTAGATTTATGCCTTAGATTGTGAGCTGGTCAATGACCATTGTTTCCTCAGGCAAATATGTGTAACCCCTTTTGCGAGGAGGGTCTTTTTGATTGGCCTCTCGGGCACAAATCTTCTCCATCGGGCGCCCTGTGCCGACGCCTCCTGTAGTGGGACGATCATTCCAATCTACTTTGAGCCACAATACATAATAACAATAATCATTGTTGCACAAAGTAAATTGCCACTTGACTATTATTTGGTGGCGATTTGTATACTTGGATAAATCTTTTGAGCATATTTCTCGGGAGTACAGTGTGTTGCAAATCTAAAATTTTTAAGGGAGAAGATCCCTTAGCATTTCCACTAACTTGAAACAATGTATTGCGTATGAAATGAATTGGGCACAACTGCCTAAATTGCTTGTAATTTAGTGGCTCTCCTTGAAGTTATGATTTTTCCTCTTGGGACGCAGTCAAAGCCCTAATATCCTCAAACAAAGGCTTAAATCCCATATTTTAGGCCTATATAAGGATTTGGGGAATTTTCCACTAGTAAGATGTTTGTGTATATTTTGCAAAAATTTGCGCTTGGGGACCTCAGGGGGCTCTGGAATGCACGCAACCAAGCACTTAAGAATGTATGACGGACTATATATATCAAACGCTTTGTTGAAAGGAGGAGGATTGGTGCTGATATTTTCAAGGGTAGTCCATGGATAATCTCTTTCAAATTGAGCTCTAGTTTGAGGACTGAGACTTGGGAGCTTGGAAAATGTTGCCAAAGTGTTTGATGGTGTATTTTGTCCCCAGTCCGTGATCCCAGCATACACTCCTCGCTTGGCAAAATGTAGTAGAATATTTCTAGTGTGTAGGTCGTTGTTCTAGACGTGTGTTCAAACTCTTTGATTGTAGGCTTGCTTCCATTGCGATGGCAGGACTGAATCCATTGCTCAAGGTGACCTCCATTCCAAAGCTTGAATTGCTTCCTTTTTGGTCCTTGAAGATCTTAGCCGCATAGACAGGATCTTTGAAGAGGGGATGGGCCATTGAAACTTGTTTAACATTTTCAAAACGCCCTTCACCTAACTGGGGTGCGTGTAGGTGAAAAATAGATTGGTCACCAAGTAAGTGTAGGACAGGAGGACATGGAGTATGATCCAAGAGTATAGGTGAGAGCTCGGTACCGGCACATCCTCTTTGGTCCTAGGACGTTTAGAAGAGCCTTCGGCTCTATCCTTGCTCTTCAATTCTGAATATAGATGTGATACAAGCTGCTTTCACTTTCTGATTGTAGGTTTGGCTTTGATTTTTGGATAAACCATACTTTCAAAGCTTCTAATGACTTGGCCCAATAATTGCTTTACTATGCTTTGCATAACTCCATTTGTGCGAGAGCTAGGTCAAATGAAACAGGGAATGCACTACACAGGTTCAGCCAGCACTGCTCCACAAGTTCAATCACAAAATCATCAAACTTTTCTTGAAGTGGATCAAATGCCCGATGCAAATGATCATCTGAAGCTCCATAGAGAGATAAAATAAGAGCATCACAAATGATTTTGCGATGTTGATGCGATAATTTGTCTCTACCATGACCGAAGCCTGAAAATGCACGAAGCAAATTAAATTAAGATAGATGTAGAATAGATATAACTTTGACTTATATGATTGCAAATAGAAAAATATAAAAACATTTCATGAACTAAAATGCTTATTTACAATTCTAAAATGACAGTAGTCCTCTTTCCAAAGCAACACAATGACCAATAACATTTGAAATGTGCAACGCAATGGTCAGTAAACAGCTAGAGACAAGGAATCTATTAAACCCAATCTCCTTGCAGTGCTTCGTGGTAGTTATCAGCAGCCAAGGATGAAAAATCTACAATACCTAACCCTCCCTATAGTGCAACATGGTGGTCAACAACAGCCAGAGACGAGGAATCTATTAAACCCAATCAACCTGCAGTGCAACGCGGTGATCAACGACAACCAGGAATGAAGAATTTAAAATACCTAACCCTTTCCTACAGTGCGATGCGATGGTTAGCAACAGTCAGAGACGAGGAATCTATTAAACCCAATCAACCTGCAATGTGACACGGTGGTCAGCAAAAGCCAAGAACAAAGGATTTAAAATACCTAACCTTCACCTTTTTGTCGCCCTCTTTCACTGTTGTTCCTTGTTGATAGGAACATGATTGACGTCTCCTAAACTGGAGGCCTGAGCTATAGGCTTGGAGTGCACGTTAGTCCTCATGGGGCAATCTTTGGCAAAGTTCCCTTTTTTTTGCACTCAAAACACGCCCCAAAGTAGGTCTCAACAACTAGAGACCGGGAATCTATTAAATCCAATCTTCCTGCAGTGTGACGTGGTGGTCAACAATAGCCAAGAATGAAGGATTTAAAATAAATAACCCCTCCCTGCAGTGCAACATGGTGGTCAGCAACAGCCACAGACGAGAAATCAATTAAACCCAATCTTCCTGCAGTGCAATGCAGTGGTGAGCAAGGTCTAAGAATAAAGTATCTAAGGTACCTAACCCCTCCCTACAGTGTAATGCGGTGGTCAGCAACCAACAGCCAGAGACGAGAAATCTAATTCTACATCCTAAGCTACTCCCTGTAGCGCGACACAGAGGTCAGCAGTAGTCAGGGACAAAGCGTCTAAAGTCTAAATCCCCCCTGTAGTGTGACACACGGATCAACACAGTCAAGGACGAGTGTCTAAACTATATCACTCTTTACAGTGTGACACGGGGGTCAACACAGCCAAAGAGAGGGCCCTGACCTACAAACTAACACTGAGGTGTGAGCAATGCTCCACAACAACAGCACTAGCAAAGACAAAGTTAGAGAAAAAAACAAAATGAAAAATGAAAAATGATTACTGGTCCTAAAAAGCTCGAAGCAATCACCTATCGTCTCTCTCTGTCTCCATTGTAAGCGTCCTATTTGTAGCAGTTCAAATGAACTATCGTGGCATTTTTTTTATAGAGTATATATTTTGATAAAAATATGTTTTATTTGGATATTTGCGTACAATATGGATATACAGTGTATAATACCAAATTATACATACAATTTTTGTTGTACGGACGTATAAGTGCATCTTCATTGGGACATTTCACGGTTCCCTCTGATCACATAGCTTTCAACACCGTTGTTTACCCTTCTTCGTTAGCAACATATATAGGCTAAGGGGCTTATCTTCTAAAATATCCAGAGGATGTTTAACTGACTTTCTACAAGTCCATTCCAAGACCTATGTTTTGGCTTATGTTTGTTGTAGCTATTGGTGTTGCCATTATTGCAAGTTAGGCCATGAGATCTGCTATGTTCTACATTGTTGAGTAGTCTCTTGCTCTTGGTTGTTTTCCAACAATGAAGGTAGTTCACACATCATCAAAGTTTTCTGGGAAAGTCCACATACCATAAGTCAATTGGATCTCCGTGATTTTGTGTGTCATCACTAGGATATTCAAACTACATGTGGCCTTTGCTTCTATCTTGGTGGTCACTATTGCAGTGTGGCATTATGTTGCCCTTGCCCCTCTCTATCCCCTCTTTACTTCTCGTCCCTCTCTCACCCCTTGCCCCTACCCATCCCCATCTTGTTCCTACCCATCCCTTCCCTTGCCCTCACCACCCTCCCTCCCTCTCTTGTCTCTACCTACCCACCCTTGCCCCTACCCACCCCCTTGCCCCTCTCTACTACCTAGTCCCTACCCACCTACTGCTACCCCTACCTAGTCCCCCCTCGCCCCT
Organism: Adiantum capillus-veneris; assembly: GCF_014529385.1. NCBI lineage: Eukaryota > Viridiplantae > Streptophyta > Polypodiopsida > Polypodiales > Pteridaceae > Adiantum > Adiantum capillus-veneris. The sequence goes on from NC_140935.1 coordinate 64,921,982, forward strand.
ACCCACCCTCCCTTCCCCTCTCACCCCCCCCCCCCCCCCCCCCCCCCCCCCGCCCCTCTCTAGCCCCTCACCCCTACCCACCCCTCCCCTCGCCCCTCACCACCCCTCTCTCAGCCCTACCCAGCCCCTAGTCCCTACCCACCTTTCTCGCCCCTACTTAGCCCTTCTCGTCCCTACCTTCACCCCCTCGCCCCTACCCACCCTCACTTCCCCTCTTGCCCCTACTCAACCCCCCTCGCCCCTCACCACCCCTCTCTCACTCACCCCCCTCACCCCCTAGTCCCTACCCTCGCCCCTACTTAGCCCTCCTCATCCCTACCCTCTCCCCTACCCACTCCTCCCCTCGTCCCTCACCACCCCTCTCTCGCCCCTACCCACCCCTAGCTAGTCCCTACCACCCCACCCCTCATTTTCTACCCACCCACCATCTGCCTCTCCCTTCTTTCCTCGCCCTCTGCTCTGTTTTTGGTTGGTAAGGTTGGATGGAAAATGCTGCCACAACAACAATTTCTTCTCTCCAATTACAAAGGAATGCCTCACCACTACCATTGAGGGTAGATTTTCATTGAGGGTAGAAAATCAGGCCTCTGTCAAAGGGAAGGTGGTTGCTTTGAATTTTGCACACCAGATCTGGTAGTCATTGGGGGTTGATCGCCACCTCTTCCCTACATCAAGGTTTGTGGTTCACTCTCTCTCTCTCTCTCTCTCTCTCTCTCTCTCTCTCTCTCTCTCTCTCTCTCTCTCTCTCTCTCTCTCTCTCTCTCTCTCTCTCTCTCTCTCTCTCTCTCTCTCTCTCTCTCTCTCTCTCTCTCTCAGGCTTCCGAACACATGCACTCACATCCTTCACACCTCACTCTGGATCTTAGGAATTCTCTGATCTACCGGCTGATTCTCTTTCCTTCCTTTCCTTGGGCCCTGGGACCTATGGGTAGCTTCACTTGCCTCCCCTGTCCATTGGCACGTTAATATCAATTATTAGAACCCTAAGACGTACTATCATTTGATCCCCTTTCTTCTCCAAAATCCTTTGATGAACTTGCATCTAGTCCCACTCGACTACGCTATCGTCTGATTCTCTTATTGCTCTAGAATCTTGTGACGATCCGGTTCCCTTGATTCATTCTCTTCATTGGCAGACTCTTGCCCTATTGAGGTGGATACTATCCTGCCAGTGGATGCCAACATGCATTCCAAATCCTTGCTTAGCATGTCTCATAAGTCTTTGAATAGAGTTAGACTTCTGGTTTAGAAGATAATACTCTCAAATCTCTTTTGGCAAACCACATCAAAATCGCTCAATCTGGTCTCTCAAAGTAATCTCTCGAAACAAAGACACTGGCAAATAAGTATCCCAAAACGTATGGCAGTAGTCATCCAATGTATCTTTCTTAGTCATTCTCAAGTGATGCCAAGCCGTGATGACATCTCTTTCATATTCGTCTGATATCCAAGTTGACGTGAAAATTTTCTTGAATTTTTAACCACGTTGTAGGTGCTTCTTTGTGTAACAATAGAATAGACCACCATGTATGTGTAATTCCTTTCATGTAAGATGCCGCCCTTCGTACCTTGGATTGTTCCATGAACCAACCTCCAGAGAAAGCGATGTCAAACTGTTGTACAAACTCGATGGGTGTCCTAGTAGCACGTCTCAAATTTGATGGCCTAAACCCCCTTCCTTGAACTCCTTGGTCTTCTTGCTCATTTGCTCACTGTCAGAAGAGGACGAGCTTTCCTCCTCCAAACTACTAGATGACCTTTCATGCAATCTATACTTTCTCAAAAATTTGCTTTTCTTGTTTTTCTTGCTTTTTCTCCGCTTCTTTCGCCTTTTCTCATCCTCTTTAGTACTAGAGTACGACAAACTATCAGAAATCTCTGAAGATGAAGAAAAATTTGAGTCATCACAGGGACCATTAGTAGACCATCATAGTGAAGCTCGCAAAACTGATGGAGGAAGATGTATTTAGTTAGCCTCTTTAGATTTCCAAAAATGTTTCATTGTCTATGATTCCTTGTGCGCTCCTTGCCGCACTGTCGAAGCAAGGGACTTGCCAATACACCGTATGCGAGCCACAAACGGCTCCAAGCACACAACAAGCCTAAACTAGCAAGCTCAAGGAAACAAAGGGTGTGTCACTCACCGCTCTATGCTCGCCTTCATGGTGGATTCCTCGCCGCGATGAAGAAGAAGCTACAGTCGTGCCGCGCTCAACCGCTTCGCCGCCGTCGTACCTTCGTAATGCTCGATCGCACACACACTCTCCCTCTCTCTCTCTCACACACACACACACAAGGAGGTGAAGAAGAAGAAGAAGATGGAGATGGAGCAAGAGCACTCTTCAATTGCACAAATGAGAGAATGAGTAAAAATTAGGTTTAGTTGGCTTTTATAGGAGCTCACCCCATTCACACTTGGGCGCCCATGCTTAACCAACTAATCCCTTGAATGTCCAAGTTAAAGTGCGCCTCTCATTGGCGATCACTCTACCTTTCCCTATTGGTCCGACAAGCCCGGTACCTGACTCTATCGAATACATAATACACGTCCGTCGTAGGTGATGGGGTGTCCGTGAGCCGTGAGGGTTAACATGCCCCCCTTCCTGATGTAGATTCCGTCCTCGGAAGCTATTGAGTTGAAGCTGGATCGTCGAGGTGGAAGAGCATTTGAGATGAATGTCCTTAGCCTTCTTCAGTCACTGCAAAATCAAACAACATTGGCACAGTAATGGCATTCTCTTAAAAAGCATATGCAGTTTTAGGTAGACACATTGATTGGTAAAAGAATTTCAAACAATTTGTTAGCAATGAACATTAAATTTCAATGTAATCAAATGCATAAACAGATGTAAAGGTAAAAAATTAAACAAGTATGGGGTCGCTAATTTGACGGTCGAAAAGCACTAGAGATCGAATATTAATACCATGGGTAAGCTTCTTAATTTTCAGTGGTCAATTAAGTTGTTTAATCGCGAGAGCCAAGTATTGATGTTCGAGGGCTGACTAGAGGCTATATCTAGAAAACCTTGTAGTTAAGCTACCATAAAAGGAATTTCTCATGAAATCATCGCCTGACTGATTACTTTTTCTTTGACCCCCCAAGGTCTTTTCACAGTGATTCAATTATGATGTGTGTGCTTATTTTGTATGCCTTGGGTTTTTTGCTTTTCAAGGAAAAGCGCCCACGCTGGGAACCTCTAGGGCTCTAGTACCATAGGCAATACATGTGAGTGAAGTACCAAATCAAGCTGAGATTTCTCTTCCAGCTTAAAATTTTACATTGTGGCACTTTGATTTTTTGCTTGTTCATTTTCATCATTTAAATTTTGTAACTTTGGGGGGTCATATAACACTGTTACCCTCCCCAGGCTCATCACATTAGTAAACTCCCTTTATAATACTTAAGCTAAAGGTCGATAGGGTTAAGCCCACTAGAAAGCCCTAGTACATTTCATACAATGCTGCCTAAATCGGATAAAGAACCTAAGTAACCATTGCTTATTAGGAAGGCATTCCCCATGGTATTAAGAGAAGATTTCTAATACCTAGCTTGGTCAAACTAGCTTAGTCGGACTGCTTGATTTTTAAACCTAGACAAGTGATTATGACAAAACATTACATTGAATTAAATGTTTGATACTAAGCCAATGCGCTGAATATTATGCTACCAATCACAATCAAAGCAGACAAACATGGATGCAAAAAAGATAAGGGCAATGCTAATGGATAAGAAACACCTGTTTGTGTTGATGGTCGCGCTTGATTTGAAGGTTCCATGAAGATCCAAATCCTATCAATAGCAACACGCTCCTGTACACACTAGGAAACAAAAGGAATACCTCCAGGAGGCACATCAGTGGGAAAAGAGAACTTCGCTAATCACTCAACTTTAAAACAGAAACACTCCTATCGTACTAATCTTACCTACCCTCCATCACTCAAGTGATGAGGATTGAAGGTGTTTCATGGCATAGGTTTCTGTTTCACTGTACCAGATGTGACATGTGTAGGTCCGAGTCAATGTTTTGACTTTAATGTGCATACTCGTTTGCTAATTGCTCTTGCTCCTTTTTTTTTTTTTTTGAGTATAAAGCTTTATATGTACATTCCCTAAGATTGGTGATTAAGAGGTCAGGGAAAAAGGTTGAGAGGGAAACAAATGAATGATGACTGTCAGCAAACACTCCCCCCTTCCTTGGGTAGATCATACCGTTTGAAATGAGCTTGTCACCCTTTGAAACCAATTGTTCCAGTTGGTAATAGGTGAGGATTTTTGCCAGTAGTTTTCTATTACCCTAGGTGCCTTGTCAAGCCGTAAGGGTGGTAAGGTACTCTCCCAGGATCGAACTTGAAGTGGTTCATCAGGTGATTCTTGAACACTGGGAGGTGTGGATTCTTTTGTAGCTTCATGGAGGTCCACTACTATAGATGGAGGCTGTGTAGAAGCTTTTACCTCTATGGATGTATTACATGAGGAGCTAGAATCTTTATGGGACTTCCCCCTTCCTGAGCTAGGTGGAACAAATCGTTCTTTCTTTGGTACCCAAACTAGCTCGGGAGCGGGTGTGTAGCATTCTGTGATTTTTTTCTTTCCACGATCATTGATTCGTTTTGGAGCTACGGGATTGGGCTCACTTGGGTCAGGTGTTAGGTAAGAGCACAATCTACGTTTTGGTACCCAGATTTGATCATTTCCTTGATAGTAGCCTTGGGCTTCCAATAGTCGTTTAGGGATCCAACGCAACATTTTCTTACTTTTCTTGGAGCGAGTGGTACGTTTCTTACAAGGCTTCTGTTTTTTAGCACTAGCTATGGTCACTAAAGAAGCTTTAGGGACCCACTTGTATGTTTTCTTCGTTACATTAGGATGAGTCTTGTCGGAAGCGATATGCATTGCTTGTAGCATATTTAAGGGTATAGGCATTTCATCCCCCTCAGGTGTTACCCAGGTCGTCCCCCTATTTCCCCAAGTGTCTATGGTTGATGCTAGGTGGACCCAATCCACATTGTCTGATTCCGTCATACCCGGTAACACATCCATGTAAGGAGAATCTTGGCCAATGTCTGTATCCTTCTTACAAGTGTAACAATATTGTAGTGGGGCCGAGTGAACCATGGTGTCAGAGCGATGATCAATAATGGTTTTACTCCCTAAGGGGTGTACCTTACCAGTCACCAAATCCACTCTAAGGACAGAGTCTTGGAATTGCAAATAGACATGATTTTTAGACCAATCGTGAACCATTTGTGCTTCCCTCATGAATGGTCGTCCTAAAATCATTTCATATGACATAAGGTGTTTAGAGAAATCCATTACAATGAACGTATGTCGTAACTTGTGTCCTAGAACTTTGATCTTAAGATCCTTGAGCATCCCCATAGGTTTGGCTATGGTACCATTTGCCATCTTTACCACAATGTTAGTAACACTGAGGCGGGGTTTTCCCATGGATTCCCAACAATCTTTTGTAACGATGCTAACTCCCGCACCATCATCAAGAATTCCCTTTATAGTTAATCCCTTGGTAGTGATGGGTAGGGTCGCATTAGACTCGTCGCCTTCAAAATACTGGCCTAATTCGTTAATGGGTACCTCGATCACAGACTCGTGTCCATCTAAGTCAAGTGATTGCACATGATTTTCCTCATCAGTCATAATCGAGTCATGCCTATTTGGTTGCGCAAACTGCGGTAATCCCGTTCGTAGCTCTCCGTTAAGGAATGCTCGAAGTGCAAGGAATAACTCAGGATCTCCATACAGCTTTTCTATGATCGTGGTTCGGACCTCAGAAGACATGAAGTCCACTAGTTTGGCAACATTCATTGGCGTTTTGCAGGGTGTAGGTCCTTGACTAGGAACTGGTGAGGATGGAATCTCATATTCCTCAATGGGATCAGGTATTACTTCGTTAAACATCCTTTCCAACAAGAAAGGTGTATGCTCACTTTCTGATGTCCCGTCCTCACTCCCTTCTTGGATGATACTAGATATGGCTAACGGTCTATGGTTCATGTGGGGTGGATGAACTTGCGTGGGAAACACTGTGTCATGAATTTTGATATGCATGGGTTCTGGTTCTAGTTTCCTTTGAGTCTCCTCCACTAAACCTCTTAGATGTTTCACCTGCTTAATCTCGTCTACAGGGTTTGGATACGTCCCAATCTTCTTTTTACGATTCTTCCCTTTTTGCCCCTGCGGTTTATCTTGGGGGTCTTGGATTGGATTTGGAAACACTTGTGGTGTTTTCAGAGGCTCCTTATGGTTTTCTCTCATTCGGTTTTCATTTGGTTCCATGTTACGGTTTTCTTTGTCGGTCTTTCCTTTTGTGGTATTGGTTCTAGTCTCCATTGTCTCGACTGAATCTGAATCATCCTCGAGGTCATTCATATACACGGGGTCATCTCCTGTTCCTATGTTTGTTTTGGAACTTGGCTTTGAATTTTCCGTATTCTGCGACTTCTTCCTTCGTGTCTTCTTTTTCTTTGCTTGGATAATTGACGCGGTATCTCTCTCTTCGAGGATATGTCCTGGCCCTTGAAGCATGGACCGTGTAATCGCATAAGCGGGTGCGACGGGTGGTATTGGTGATGTCACAGTAGCAATTTCGACCAAATTCAGGGGTGTGATTTTAGGCGCATTTGGGTTATAGGGGCATTGGGCAATCAAGTGATCTATGCCACAACGATTACATGTGAGTATTGGCATTGCAGACGTGCTCCCTTGATTCATTTGCATCTGTGCAGCATTCTTTTGCAGCCTAATAGGGCACTCCGCTGCTCGATGTGGTCCACCACACTCGTAGCATTGAAGAGGTGGCCTTCTAGCCTGGGTGTTGATATTTTGACCTCTGGATGCGAGAGCAGCAGCTTGATAAACCGGCTTGACTTGTCCCCAACAATCTTCCATGTAGTATATAGGACATTCTTCCAATGTATCAAGTCCGTAGGCAATACTAGTGTCTATTTCCTCCTCACAGCCATCTGGATAAGCATTTGATGGCTCGCAACCCACTTGGTTCATAGGGGCGACTCTTGGATGCGGGGGCTGCGGTCCTAGCACAGGAGGTGGTAACGGTGTAGCTTGTACAACATTTTGAGATCTAGGGACCATGTGTTGCGGTAGTTGCTCAACAGGTGGAGTAGGCATCAATACAGGAGCTCGAGGCGCATCCGTCCAGGCTACAGGTGGTCTATTTGCCATCATACGTTTGATCATTAAACAATCCTTAGCTTGGTGACCATACCTACCACATGCGTTGCAAGTTCCATTAAATTTTACTCTAAACGTAGGGCACTCACTAGTGCTATGTGGACCTAAGCAAATGGAACACCATTGTTGCTCCCTTCTTGGATACATGTGACTATTTTGAGGGGGTCGATTATCCTTAAGAGACTCTTGGATTGCCTTGGTGAGGTCTGTCAAGAATGTCTCAAATACCTTTGGCTCATTGGCAATGGGCTTTGCAGTCATGGGTTCATACTCAATGGCTTGTGAGCTAGTGGATCTCGTGTCAGTAGACACCCTCATGCCTGCTATCATCAAGTTGTCCTCTAATTGGATTGCATTGGCAGTGACATCTTCCCAGGTTGTGATACCTCTAATCACCAGTCCATTATAGATTCCTTCATTCCTCAACCCTCGAATGAATCGATCAAGCAGTTGGTTATTGTTGAAGCGCTCATTTACAGGGCAACGAGAGTTTAAGTGCTTTAGATGACTAATGAAGTCCCTTACTGACTCTCCTTCCTTACGTTTGGCCTTCTGTAGCTGAGATGCTACACCCCAAAGCACACCTTCTCGTATGTACTCCTTTAGAAACAACCTTCGAAGGGTAGGGTAGATTGTTTTCTCGTCCACCCTTAGGGTCCTATACCAATCTCCAGCCTTCCCACTTAATGTCAAGCTTAAGGCATTGCACTTATGTAGTTCGTTGCGTTCCCCTAAGGAATTACATACTTGTTCAAACACTTCAATGTGTTTCCTAGCATCTTCGTCCCCATTGAATTTTTGCGTGAGTTTGGCAATTTGTACTGCCTTACTTCTAGGCTCTCTATCAGATGCATGACGCATATTTTCCGCGATAGATCGACCTATGGTTTGAGCAAACGCTGCCAAGTCACCTATGTGAGGAGGCAGGGCCGGTGGAGGTACTCTTGGAATCATATGTGGGAGAGGAACGGGTACCGGTCTTGGCATATGTGTAGATGATGTAGGATATGGAACATAACCGGGCATAGGTCCACTCGGATAAGAGCTAGGGAGCGGCACTCGAGGAGCATAAGCAAGTGGTACAATTGGAGGTGTGGGGGCCATGTGTGCATAAGGGGCTAGAGGCACATACGGTCGAGGCCCCATATTAGGTACTACGACACTAGGTAGTGGCACTGCGCTAACCGTAGATGTCATCGGTACATTCTCTGTCAGGCTTATCCCTGGAGTGAGCACTGTGTTTTCCTTGATAGAGGGTTGAGCCAAGTTAGGGAAGCTAAAGTTTTCGCTCGGAGGCTCAGATTGCATAGAGACCCCAGGTGAAATGACGTAAGATGGGTCCATGGGGCTCATTAGAGGAGTCTCCATTTGTGATAGAGTAGGCTGTTGAGCCTTGCTCGTATCCAGAAATCTCATGGGGCCAGTTGAGAGTATATTTACCCCTCGGTTTTGCCTTTCTGATTGAATAATGCCATGGATAACATTACATATCATTTTCTGTTGATCTTCGATGCTCGTGGCACTAGAAGTGGATTGTACAATCTCTATCCATCCTACATGGTAGGCGTGGCCAGAGTGTAGATCCGTCAACACTTCAGTGTGGAGGTCGTATGTCCAATGATCATTAATGAACAATCCTTCTAGAGTCGACGTGTTAACGGTTTCTTGTGAGGTAGAAGCAATGTTGCTCCCCATGGTTTTACTTGCCACCAACGGTACTCTAGAGGGAACTTCTGAAGGAGGCAGCTCAACAGGGCCTTCTTGGTAAGAAGTTGGTAGGATATCCACATGGACACTCTTTGGGGGTGTGGGGTCCACGTGCGATGTGAAAGGATATTCCACTTCCCCACCCCCTTCGCGTGCTTCATCTGCATCAGGTTCCGAGCGAGTAGCTCTACCTAATGTTTCCATGAAACGGCTAAACATACTAGTACTAGGCTGTGGAGCTTCGGGAGGTGCATGGCCTTCTCTCTCAGTGTTTTGGGTAGGGTATGCTTCCATGATTTCTGAGTCGGAGGAGGAATCACTAGCGGCTATTTTAGGGTCTTGGGTGGTGCTACCTTGTGTCCCCGCTGAGGGTCTAGAGCTTATCGTGGATGGGTAATGGGTGTCCGTATGAACAGAGGCACCCTCAATATGCTCGTGTTCTAGCACCCGCCCAGAGCGTAAGTGCATGTGCTTTTGATACCCTAAGGTGTCAAAAAGCGGCTCTAGGAGGCCTTGTGACTAGTTTGTAACGTGTTTTTTGTTTGTTTTTTTGATAGATTTTTTAAAGCGTGTCGTGGAATGGGCCGTGTGATAGCTCGAAACGAGCGTATCGGTCAGAGGGTCGTGCCGTGCTTTACAGCCCTCCGTTTGGTCACTCTATGCCCTCGGAATCCCTAAAACTGTCAATTTCCAGTAGGGAACTAGGCCCAAACTAGAAAGTCTAAGGGTGCAAGTGGGAAGAGAAAGGAGGAGAGTGGAGGACTTGTCCCACATGCTCTCATTCTCTCTTGAGGGAGTAGGGTATATATATAAGAGTGAGTCTAGTATATATCATAAGACTGAGGACTGAGGCCTGGGCCTGGGCTTGGGCTTGGGCTTGGGTATATACAGAAATTGAAAACGCAGGTATGCAAAAAATGCAGAAATTGCAGGAAAAAACGCAGAAATTGCAGAAAATTAAAAAACGCAGAAACGCAGAAAATTGCAGAAATTGAAAACGCCGAACTTGAAAATGCAGAAATTGCGGAAATTGAAAAAACGCAGACAATAGCAGAAATTGAAACTTGACAGCAATTGCAGAAAACGCAAAAAACAGAAATCTCCACACACTCCTTCCCTGCCTTTCCTATGATAGAAATTGCACCACAAGGAAGCGTAAAGTGCTAACCGAGCTTAGTGTAGGGCATATCCCCGGCAACGGCGCCAAAAATGTGCGCTCCTTGCCACTGTCGAAGCAAGGGACTTGCCAATACACCGTATGCGAGCCACAAACGGCTCCAAGCACACAACAAGCCTAAACTAGCAAGCTCAAGGAAACAAAGGGTGTGTCACTCACCGCTCTACGCTCGCCTTCGTGGTGGATTCCTCGCCGCGATGAAGAAGAAGCTGCAGTCGTGCCGCGCTCAACCGCTTCGCCGCCGTCGTGCCTTCGTAATGCTCGATCGCACACACACTCTCCCTCTCTCTCTCACACACACACACACACACAAGGAGGTGAAGAAGAAGAAGAAGATGGAGATGGAGCAAGAGCACTCTTCAATTGCACAAATGAGAGAATGAGTAAAAATTAGGTTTAGTTGGCTTTTATAGGAGCTCACCCCATTCACACTTGGGCGCCCATGCTTAACCAACTAATCCCTTGAATGTCCAAGTTAAAGTGCGCCTCTCATTGGCGATCACTCTACCTTTCCCTCTTGGTCCAACAAGCCCGGTACCTGACTCTATCGAATACATAATACACGTCCGTCGTAGGTGATGGGGTGTCCGTGAGCCGTGAGGGTTAACATTCCTTCATCTCATGATGCATCCTAGCAAATAATATCCTCACTAGGATACATTTTGCAACAAGAAATGAAGGTTTTTCATTATTTTAGAAGCATAACCTTTCTCAAAGTATACAAATCCTCTTGGTGAAACTTCTGAATATCTTAATATCACCTTAAGGAAAGTTGGACTAAAGTAACAAGATGAATGTTGATATTTGCATAGTAAAACCAAAAGTTGAAAAGAAATTATTAAGTTCCTTAAACCTCTTAAACCAAGAACAATTTACACCTAAAGAAGTACATTTTAAACGACATAGTTCAAAAGAAGTTATTAGATCCTTAAATGAAGAGAGCCATTTATAAATTAAACAAGAACAATAAAAAAAAGAAGTCAAGTGAGCAAGTGAGCCTGTACTAAAGGGACCAAGTTACACCTTAAAATAATTCTAAAGCAAAGAAAGGACAAGCAAACAAAACATGTGTCTAGCATCAACTACCTTTGCATTGACGGCCCAAAAATTGCACCATTTCTCCATTCACCCCCCTATGGCCTTCTGCAAGACAAAAATCCCAAGAGACACGAGAGAGAGAGAGAGAGAGACTCACTCATCATCATCTCACTCAATTGCTACACCTTCATGGAGGATCGATGGTTGAGAATGGTTGGGGGCGATCTCGGCCCTCCACTTGAAATTCATGTCATAGGAAAAATCCAGAGAGAGAGAGAGAGAGAGAGAGAGAGAGAGAGAGAGAGAGAGGCTCTCGTTCACTATCTCACACATCAAGACATTCAGGATCTCTGGTTGAGAATGGTGGGGGGCGATCTTGACCCTCCTATTGATTTGATAAACTAGAGGTGAACAAGGGTGAACTAGATCGCCCTTAGTTAACGCTCAATTATCCCTAGTTCATCGATTCAATCCTATGGCCACAATCATTCTGACACGTGAAGCCTCTCCGCAACCATGGATACTCCCTTAATAAACCCGTGTAGACATGTGCAAGAGGAGGAATAAGAAGAGAGTTTTTGATGTCGTAATTTTTTTTAATATTTGGGAATGTTTAGCATCTCTCTCTCTCACACACATGCGCGCGCGCGCACACACACACACACACACACACACACACACACACACACACACACAGAGAGAGAGAGAGAGAGAGAGAGAGAGAGAGAGAGAGAGAGAGAGAGAGAGAGAGAAGTAATTAGCACTAACAATATGAGGCATACAATTTGAAACAAGGAAAGTGGGGATGTAAACAAAGGACAAGGTATGATTGAATAAGAGGAAGAGGGGGGGGGGGGGATGAGGATATGAAGAGATCTATTGATGATGGGAGGACAACACAATACTACAAGGATGAACTGTGACAAGAATATATCTCCTACACTATCAAGAGCAAGTAGAGCTTGCTTGATCTCTAGTAATGATATCATGTGACTGTAGATCTACATTTTTAACCTTTACTATTCAAGAGAAACCTCTCTATCGAAGGTTTTTTTGTGCAAGATTATTGGATCTTTATCCAGGCAAGACAAAAAATTGGTGATGTTTATATTGTGTATGTAATGCGGTTTTTGGGACATCACATGGGAAAAAAACTTGTATGAATACACTCATAAGGGCTATCTTCAAGCTAGTTTGAAGATTCTCAAAAACCTTCATCTCCAAAAACCACATCAAATTATTGGATAAAAGAAAACAAATGCTCCAAAGTTTTCACCATAGATAAGAAAGTGACGTTCCTCCCCCTCTCTTTGAGCTTTTTCAATTTACGTGACCGTATTCATGCCGCATAGCTCCTCTGTTTACCTCTTCCCTTTGCTCTCTTGCGTGGAGATTCACTACTCTCTTGGTCAAAAGATGGTGATGACCAAGAGGAAGAGGAAGGAGAAGACAGTGATGGTGACCACTTTCTACACTTCCTCCTCTTGGGTTGGTTTCTCCCTTCTTAGGATTTGCATAAGAGGGAGGGCTTGATAACTTCCTCTACTTTTTGGGAGGGCTGGGTGACCGCCATACCCATTGGATTCTTGGGGCTACATCATTTTCAAAAATAATAGGCATGTCACTTTCATACCTCTCCCTTGAAATTTTAGGAAGTACTTCTAGTTTACCTTGGAGGTCCTTCTAGTATCTCCTCTTCATTACACAAATAGATTTCTCTGTTTCTTAAACCAAGAAGATGATGAGCATCATGATTTCATGGCGTAACCCTCCTTCCCAAACCCTAAACACCCCATCCGGGAGAAAGGATCGGAACGTTGAATTTGCCGATGCCGAAATCAAAAACCTATTTGCACTTTTGAAAGTGCGCACGTGCGGATGCGAAAACGGCAAGCACAAACCCTGCTCTGATACCAGTTGAAGGTGTCGCGAGAAGCGTATGCAAGTGCAAGTGCGAGAGCAGAGAGGGAGAGAGACCTGCTTTGGGTGGAGCGCACAGCAACGTTATCCTGTTGTTGCAGCTCCTTACTCTGTTGTATTAAAGAATAAGTATATAATGGTTAAGTTAGTAGATGGGTTAGTAGTAAGTGGGATGGCCTACCAGTTGGCCTGAATCCCAACAGAGCCTACCTGCTAATTTAGGACTTGCTAAACTAGGATGGACTTTGGTAAAGGTTAAACTCACCCTTGGTGTTTTAGAACTTCTCCTCCTATATAAAATCTTAGCACAATGATTTGAAGGTATCACAAAATTGGTCCAAGAATTTGTTAAATTTAAACTAGCTCTAGTGAGTTTTCACTTTACCCTAAGGCTTTTGAGAATTCATGCTTGGATTCTGATGAATAGTTTTAATCATTTAAAATTAACACAGCTAGTCTCTATTTTTAGACTCCTATAATTGCTCTAGGTAATATCCTTTGTCCTATACCTTTGATTAAGGCTACTCGGAAATAGATTCATCCTTCTTTGACGTGTACCTTTGACTGAGACTACCAAATAATAATTATCCATGCTCTTTTATAGACTGCTCTTTTGTGATCCAAACCCTTTGGCAAAGTTGGTCTATAAGCACTTTAATCAGCTTTACTTGTTCTCCTTTGTTTTTCCCGGATTTAAATGGCTAAATTGAGCTAGAAAATGCTTTTAAAAGGTTAGAAATTCATTTTCATTAGACTGCTTATGATGGAGGATTAGATGGATGAAGTAGAAGTAAGTTGCATGCCACAGAGGAGAAGAAAGAACTACAATGAGTGGTGGATAGTTACCTCCCTCCTTTTTTATAAAAAGAGCTTATCTTATTAAAATAAATAAAAGGAGAGTACAAATGCCTCTAAGGAAGGATAAGGGCTATCATGGCCATAAGAGGTATGGACTAAGAACGAAAGTACATTCACGAAGTGCTACCTAGGGCTCTAGAAATTGCATAAATTATAGAAGGCTCATAAAGGGCTAAAATGAATGGCCTCCATCTTTGCTATCTTAGGGATTTCAGTATAACCCTAACATCTTGAGGAGCATATGTATCCAAGTTGCACAACTATTTCATAATAGCCAAAAAATTGAGGGAGAGAGGAATAGGAGAGGATTAGTGAGGTAGCCCGAACAATACCTTGTTTTTTTCCATCCATATATGCCAAAGGAAAGCTCCTTAGAGATAGCTCCAAAGAGGAATATCCAAAAATCTTAACAAAAGAGATCTCTAGTTTATATGAGTTGAAACAGTAGAACATGATTTTTGTAGATCTCCCTTAAACAAATCAGTGTGCTTATAGCCAACAAAAAGATGAAGGAGAGATTTTTCATGCAGTTTACACCTGCTCTAGATGCCATTTGCAACTCCAATGCTTTTAGCTTTTAGGCATGTGTAGATCCCTTGTTGAATAACAAGCCACATTAGGCAACTTTTTTTAATTGATAGAAGGTAGGCCCAAATGCACTTAAACATGTATATCCATTGCTTGGCATTCCAAGAGACTCTTGGTTTTCTATTGAGCTTAGCAACTAGGGCCCGACACCCCTCTAGACTTTTTATTTATAAAATTAGCAAAAAGGGGAGGCATCACAAAGGCCTCACCTCTTTGGGCACATCAAAAAGAGATAGGAGAGCTTCAAAGTAAAGCTTTTGAGGTAGGCTTTTAAAACACACACACACACACACTCACTCACTCACTCACTCACTCACTATGGTCTTGTATTTGTAAAGCATCAGAGAAATACTCAACTATAGATGGTGTTGCCCTAGCAATATAGGAACTCAAAAACATGTTCTAGAAAGAGAGAGTTAATTGCCAACCTTGTCTTGTGGCACCCATTCCTTCTAGTTTTAACTTTTAAAATTTTTATTTTTGACCAATCTAAGGGAGCCACCCAATAGAGGAAAACTGGGATGCCAAGGAGGTTGCCACCCACCCTAGATTGTGCATCAAACGGCATAGTTGTTTGGCCAATTTGGCCTTGCATATGCATTTTACCCGAATTTTGTTCATTTTTCTGGCCTTTGCTTATTTTTAGGATAATCAATCTATTTTTTAGGATGTGACAATGGGCACTCTATTCCTAGTCTTTACTCAAACACCCCCTCCTTTCATGTCTTTAGGTGACTTTAGGTTTCATTCGCATTTATCAATTGAGTACTTAGGGTATGGACTCTATTTCTATAGTTGTAAAGTGACCTTTCTGGAGTCAGTTTCTAGGCAATTTCTCTCATTCTCCCTATCTCCTATTGTGTTTTTCTCCTCTCTTATGTGCTCTATCTATGTATAGAAAGCCCTTTCCTCCCTATTCTTTATTTTTTTGGGTTTAATTGCCTCCCTTTCATTCTTTAATTTGATAATGGCATTTTGGAAGACCAAAAAGGCCTTAGTGCACTTAAAAGTCTTGCAATGAAAAGAAATGATGATCTTTTGAATGATATTTTCTAGAGTTGGAGTCACCTTTAAGGATGAAAAATTGTATTCATAGGAGTTCGATCCCATGATGTAAAGTATTGAGCGAGTCTTTTGATTTAATGATTTTATAAAAATTTATTTCATTTATTTATTTATAAACTTATTGTAATTTTAACAATTCATTACCACATTTATTTCCAAAAAATCTAATATTTTGTTGTGAAAAAAAGTGCTTAAATATGTAGTGTCACTTTCTTGTTTTCTCCCTCGCAAAGCAACCTATTATTATAAAATTCTTTTTGATAGCCTTTATGAAGGCCATAGTAATCTTTCACCTTGTTTTGCATACTGTAAAGAGCCAAAAGGCATATTAAATCTTCAATTATGAAGCACAAGCACTCAATCTTCCCAAATGTTATTTTTAAGGCTATATTTTTTTGAATCAATAATAATTTTCTTTGAAAAAACATCAAAAGGCATACTTTTTTCCAAAACCAATTTATAAAGGCAAAGTCTTGTATAATACAAATTTTAATTTTATGGTACACCTCATAGTTAGCATTTGAAAATTATCACAAGTTGTTATTAAAAATCATAAATGGCGACCCTAGTGATAATGACAAACGTGCATCATTTTATCAAGGATACTCATGGCATTGATATTATAGTATGCATCCAATACACATTGTTATAGCGCATCAAAGACTGACTTTTTAGTCCTTTGTGTCTCTAATATAAGATTTTTAGATTGTGTGTGTCTCCAATAATTGAAAATTGACTATTCAAAGGGTTATTGTCTATAACATCATCCTTGAACTTAACCTTTACATGGATTTCATTTTCAATCTCATTGTATTTTGTTAAATTGTATTTAGATTTATTGAATATATGATATCTAGGTAAGACCACATGTGCGACATGTTTTTACCTTCAAAACTTCTACATGTATCATGCCAAATATCACAAAAAGGATAGTCTCTTGTCATCAAAACTGTACTTCTAAGTAAAGCTTTAAGTAAAGCTTTGCTTGCTTTCCATCCCTAAAAGAATGCTTAACTATTATTGGAATGAAATTTTAACAAGATTAATTTTTTCTAAGGTTTCTTTTCTTAATGTCTAAATCAAAGTTTTAAATTTGATAAGAATGGAAATGCCAAGTTTCCAAAATGGAAACTTACCTCAAACCATTCAAAAGCCATTAAAAATACATTGTATGAATAGGGATATCAAATTAGCCTTGAAATGACCTTGAAAGTGTTGATATGGAATCGAGGTAGCTAGGTCTAAAGTAGTAAGATAATAACAGCAAAAAAGTGGCATCTAATCTAGTGAAAGAATGTACATGCATGGAAAGTGAGTGTAAGCACCTAATTAGAAAATGTGCCAAGAGGGGTGGAGCCATATTAATAAACTTATGTTGTGTCAAATATGTGGCATTTCACAAATCAATAATTCCCTCTATGCGGGTATCATTGGCTAAGGTCCACAATATATGACCAACTCTTCCATTCAAATTACTAATTGGAGCATTCTTTTTGTATGTGGGTGGCTAATAAAAACCTTTTTGAAATAAAGATAATTAAAAACAACATTTTTTAATCAAGGGAATGATATGAAGTGGCTAAGCATTGGTTGGAGTGTTTGCACAAGGATAACAAATAATCTATTACATTGCTCGTTGGTTGCAAGAAACACATGACAACCCAAACTTGCAAGCAATTGTACATGATCACTTGCAATATTATCATGTGGGAGTAATTTGGTTGCTCCCATAGCCAAAAGGAAGCTATCTCTAGCCAAGAAGCTCGTGGAAATCAAAGAAAAATCTTAATGTGGGACTGATTTGGTTGCTCCCAGTCGCAAAAGAAGCTCTCTCTAGCCCAAGCTCATGGCAATCAAAGAAAAATGTTCATAGAATAAAGTGAATCTCGTTAAGGGAGGTAGGAGGTTCCTCTTAAATGTCTCATGAAATTTTGAGAAGGAGAGGACTGATTCTAAACAGTGTACTACTATGAAAACAAGGACTCATCAAGAGTCACATGTATATGCATCTTAACAAGGGAAAAATCTATGTCCAAATTTTGGATGATTCCAAATGTTTGAGAGAAATAAATGACTAGGCTATGTAAGTGTGGCACTTCTAAAGAAATTCTCTCTCTCTCTCTCTCTCTCTCTCTCTCTCTCTCTCTCTCTGTGTGTGTGTGTGTGTGTGTGTGTGTGTGTGTGCGTGTGCGTGTGGAGCGTCTCTTTACCTCCAAGAAGCCCCACTAGTTCCCCCTACTCGGACCTAGCAACTCTTCAGCTTCTTCTCTCTTGCAGACCATCCTCCCGATGTCCACCAGCTCGTGAGCCTAAACGTCCCTCTCGTGGAGCCATGTGGAGTACCTGAATGTGTTTCTCCATAATCGAGTAGAAAGATAACCGTGGCCGTAAGTGAGGAAAAAAAAGCATCGGTCGTCAAAGCGGTGAGTGCATCCACCTTTGTGCTTACTGACCCATAACCGAAGACCCACATACTACAATTATTTGTCCAAGAGATTTCCCTACTCTCTCTCTCTCTCTCTCTCTCTCTCTCTCTAAAGAACCTTTCATCACCATATCATGGAAAGGACAAATTTAATTCCACATACTATCCTTCATGGATCTTACACACATCCTTTGAGCATTGTTGTCTCTACGCATGCAAATAACAATATTTCTATCCTTTGCAATCTTGCTCAATACTCTCTCACTTGCCATTGACAAATAGCTTGATGGTTTTGGAATTGTTTCCCTTTGCAATAGTAGGTTGGGCCACCGTCAAGATATTGGCCTACAGAGAGTGGCACCAAGCTAGCTTTTGGAGATTTGTGAGCACCATTTGGCCTTAGGTGTCTCTCTATGGTCCATGGTGGCACTCACAATCTTTCCACTATAATGTGTAATTCTACTCGTCCACTCAACTCGCTGTCTTTGCGACACCAAAAAATCCAATAGTGTTGGCTTATGTGGAGCACATAGTGGATTTGCATGCCAAGGTTGTGCGCGCGCGCACGTGTGTGTGTGTGTGTGTGAGAGAGAGAGAGAGAGAGAGAGGGAGAGAGAAAGTCTATAACTCTTGAGCATGTCTCGAGAAGACAGAGAAGCTTGCAAGATTTTGAATAGAAAAGGCATTCAATTCTAATAGGGAGAGAGAGAAAGAGCTTGCTGGAGGGCCCAAGGCTGCATATGTAGCCACATACCCTCCCAAGAAATGAATGCTTCTTCATCTCCCGCCACTGTTGGATTGGATCCCCCTTCATCTTTAACACATGTCCTGCTATGTGAGCACGCTTCATGAGCCTCAGTGACATAAACCTTACCTTGATAGCCCCCACATCATCTTTGGCGCACATCTCCTCGAGCCAGCCCTTTGCACACAGGTCAGAATGATACAGATGTGATGGCCCTAGCATGGCTATACTAAATTCAAGCATCTATTATACGAAACTCCAACAACATGATCATGGGGGGCGGGGTGAAGAATGATGATGAGGATTGTATGAAGAACTACATTTGTGGTCTTCTTTAATTTGTGGTGGCAGCATAACACCTATGCCCACCAATGTTCTTAAAATGATTGATGAAGCCAAACACAATACAAAATCTTGATAGAGGGTTAGTGATGCATCATGATGCAAACAATGGCCTACTTTGCTAGATTATGGGCTATTTCTTTCCTTTAATTTGTAGGTACAAGCTGGTGCACTCCTCTCAAGTCTCTTCAAGGCAATGGCAAGGAGTTATTGTCTCTCATGTTGAGCAATAATGAAGACTCTCTCTCTCTCTCTCTCTCTCTCTCTCTCTCTCTCTCTCTCTCTCTCACACACACACACACACACACACACACACTCACACACACACACACACACACACACACACACACAGAGGCAGTGCCCATTCATCTCCCATACTTATTGCCTCTTTGTCTCTCAACCGGAGGCTCTTTAGATGATCTGTTAGGGCCCTTGCTCGCCTCCCGGAGGCCCGCCCTCTTCTCATCCACCTCGCCTTCTTTATAGGCCACATGGCAAGCTTGAATTCCCTTCTCCACCATAATAGTGCGCGCACACACACACACACACACACATAGACACACACACACACACACACACACACACACACACACACACAGAGAGAGAGAGAGAGAGAGAGATTTTATTATCATCCTTGGAGGTCAAATATGGCCTATGGGACCAAAGTTACATGTGATGCAGTATGTCTGTGGCTCATGAGTGACTCTTAATGCTCCAAAATTGTGATGATGGGAGTCACAGTGGAGAGCCCACACTGTGAATGGGAGAGAAAAGTGTGTACGGGAGCATAGCACCGCACCCAAAGCTTACTCTCTTCCTCTTGGGTATAGTCATTTTTTAATCGTGGCATTGCGGTCATTGGTCCACTCATGCATAGATTACCGCAACGTACCTTTGGTTTTACCACAGTTGAGAATGTGATGATATTTAAAGAGGTGCCACATGACCTTTGGCACTACTAGCCCCTGCTTAGACCTACTAGTATGTATATGTATCTATGTGCTTGTGTGCATGTATACTTGTGTACACATTTATAGATGAGTGAGTAGAGGGAGAAAGCTAAATCTCATATTACTCTCTGTAATGTAGATGTCAGACGAGAGACCATCTGGTGGGGAGCAGCCATCTGGTTCTTCTTTTGGTTGGTTCACATCCAAGTGCAGGGTGGAAATCACTTCGAGTTGACCCGAGTCTTGAGGCGGTGAGACCAAGCAAAGAAATTAAGATTATTTGTTGCTAGTTTTTTGTGACCAGGAGTGTTATAGGTTTCTCTTTGTTATTTGCAGGCATGACCATCCTACACCCACTCTACTCAGGTTCCTCCATTGAATGAAGATACAGACCTACAACAGGCTCTCTCTTTACGAGACCAGTACCTCGGTTCTATAGAGGGATTGTTAGGCCGCTACACTCTGCAACAGCTTACGAGTTACGGTCTTTCTCTGCAATCCACACCATGGGGGAGTCAAGGAGGGACTTCTTACATCCAAAGCCTTGCACCGACAGCACCTTAGTCTGCGGTCCCTTCTTACCGTCCTACTCCCCTTCCATCGCAGGGTCCCACTCCCATGGCATCGCAGGGTCCCATGCCACTCCATTCCAAACCTGCTTTGCCCGATCATCGTTGACGCACTTCTTCTAGCACCACACGCCGACACTCATCTCAAGGCAGCGAGCGCCGAGAGAGACGGAGCGATGGGGGATCTTTGTGGAGTCGCTTGTTTTGATGGGGGGGGGGGGGGGGACAGAGTCCCCTATTTAAGATTGTGTCGTCCCCCAAACACAGAGGACGAGGATATTGATGCACCCATGTGAGACATGCATGGGTGCTACTATAGGGTAAAGTATGGCAGGGAGGTGGATTTTGGTACAACACAGGGCAGGGCATTTCGACGCCATCTTTAGATTCTTATACATTCGATATATAAGAATTGCTTTGTAAATTTTAGAGACAAGCTGCCCAATCATGCACGCTACATTGAGGACACATTGCATGCTAGATTTCCAAATGCCCCCGATCATCATTTTTCACAACAGTGGTTGGAGGGCTACATAAAAATATCTTTGAAAAACAAGCAGTCCAGTGTACGGCAAGCAGAGGCCAACCAAGTTAGAGATCTAGACAGGAGCTATCATAGTGACAACATGGCAAATACGGAGTGGGAGTGGGAAATGCAAGAAAAGAGCGATGAGGCTGCATCAGGCTCATCCTACAGACAACAACGTGAAGCTCGACTGGGCCAGACAAACTCCCAGGCACTATGGCTCGGGAGGCAAAGCAGCATGGAAGGACAAATATGTAATATTGATTAAATTACAATCTAAATTGATTATTATAAAGATTTTAGTTAATGATTTGTTGTTGTTATTGCTAACTTAGGAAAATATCACTCTTAGTCGACCAACCATAGACATGGTCAAGTTTTGGGGGCGGCATACAGAATTTGAAACTTGGCAATGGTTGTTGGAGAACAACCACATTTCTCGCGAGCAATTCGACACAACAGTTGGATCACTACAAGAGGTAAGTTTAAAAAAATAGTATTGTATCAATTGTTTTGACTTGTTGATATTTGTTTAATTTAGTTTGGGTTAATGTAGAGTCAAGGCGATCAAACTACGTGCCTGTGGACGACGATAAGGAGGAGGATTAGATAAAAAATTACTTGTGTTAACTCTCATAAAGTCCAATGTGGCACAATGTATATACAATCCCATTTAGTTTCCAATGGTATGTCATATTGAATCTTTGTCGTCCATAACTTTTGCTCAACCATTATTTCAATGTACATAAGTGCCCGTTTGAAATCCATACTGGTGATAACTTCTCTTCCCTTTGTATGAGATTATCATGCTCAATTGCTTATCCACATGCAAGGTCAATACATAAGGTTCGATGGTCTGATTCTGGGGTCCATTGGCCAATCTTAAAACTCTTTATGTGATACATGATGGATTTGGAGAAAAGCATATAGTCAATCACACTATCCCCATTATGTTTTCTACATGTAAATCCATTGGTTCCACTCCACAAAGATACACCATTGGCAATCACTATCAGAGGAAAAATTACAAAACCGCTAGCATTTCCGCGGGTTAACAAAGAAAATAGAAAGGAAAAAGTTTGCGTGTGCGGCAACTGATGTGGTAGTGGTTTAACAACAATATACACGATAATAGATGTGAGAATATACCCGCGGCTATTATTGTGTCTATTGCTGCCACTATTACCGCGACTATTACTGCTAAACGCCTATTCAAAAATAAAGGTGTTCATTTATTTTTGACCTGCTAAAACATATGAAACATCAATTGTTTTTTGAAAGAGTATACAGAAAAAACAAAAAATTGAAATTGAATATAATTTATTTTGAAAATTTAATGTGCAAAAAATCAACTATTTAAAAAAGTTACAAAGCTTTCAAGAAAGTTATTTGTTCTTGTGCCAAAGAATGCTTTGCCATAAAGCATGTCCATGGTATCAACAAAGATAGATCACTCAAAAGGTGGTTTGATAAAGAATGCCAAGATGCTTAAAAGTCCTTGATAAAGCTTGATGCAACTATGGACAAAGAAGACTATCAAAGTCATTTGCATACGTACAAGGCATTGATTCAAAAGAAGAGAAGAAGATGGTAAGTAAAGAAACAATTGTTTCACTTCCAAGAAAAGGCACATGCATGTAGAAGATTTTGGAGAAACTTGAGGGACAAGCGGCTTGAGAGTTTTGGTAACTTGAGTCTTATTGATATGTACATACATTGTAGGCAACTATATGAGCAACCAAATGCTAGAAAAATGTCATTTTATGGTTCATTCTGATGTCTGCCCTCTTCTTTATTATTGAGGATGTATGCAGTGGGCTCGAAAAGTTGGCCACTCACAGAGCGGGAGATCATCAAGGTATCAAGCCGGAAATCATTAAATGGACGAAAGATTTTACACATGAGTGGATGCGTGATATGTTCAACCTGCACTTCAACATGGTATGCCTTATGATTGGAGTACTAATTGGGTCAAACATTTGCATAAAGGAGGGGATGTAAAAAATGTAAATAACTACCAAAGTATAATGATTGGGTCTCTTATGAGAAAGTTTTTTGGGTACATAATGGAGATAAAATTGAGTGATTAGGCTGAAGAGAATGGCAAGAGTGCCGAAAGGACAAGCGGTTTTTTGTCGATGCCATAGCACCATTGATCATCTTGTCATTCTTCGTGTTCTCATGGAGGAAAATCAATTGAAAGGAAAGCGATTGTATTGTTTCTTTGTGGACTTTAAGAAAGCCTTTGATATGATTCTATGTAACAATTTGTGGAGAAGGATGGAAGAACAAGTGCCCAATGAGTCTATGCTTGTGGTTTCTTGAATCTATGATAAGGTGATGTGTCAATTGCGCATGGGAAGAGGAATTTCAAAAAAAATTGCCATCACTATTGGGGTTAAACAAGGATGTCCGTTGTCACCAACTCTCTTTGGTCTATGCATCGATCAATTGGAACAAATGGTACTTGACTTTATGCAAGAAGAATGCATTGAAAAAGTCACTATTTGCAATGCGGTATTCATGCTTTTGTTGTATGCGGATGATGTAGTGCTTCTAGCACACACTTTAGAGGATGCACAAAATCTTATGGTTGTTCTTGAGAACTTTTGCTTGCATAGTGGGCTGATTGTGAATGAATCCAAAACAAAGGTTATGCTTGTAAAAACCAACCGTAAGGAGAATCCATGCATTGTGTACAACAATGAGACACTTGAAGTTATTGAGAGCTTTAAGTACCTTGGCCTTGAGGTTCCAACCAATCACAAGTGGCATGAATGTGATATGCATTGTTTGAAAGTGGGAAAGGGAGCGTACTATACACTTAAGAACATGTGTAATGCAGGAAACATCAAGTGTTGGGTTCTCAAGAACTACCTTTTTGACACATTGGTGACACTGATTCTTCTTTATGGAGTTGAAGTGTGGTGTGGGAGCATCTCAAAGTCTACTTGGAAAGAGTTTGAGAATGTCTTCTTACAAACTTTCTCCAAGTTAAGACATAAATACCATATATGTTCCTACTTCTGGAGTCAATATCTCTTTCAATTGAGGTTATGGGCATGGAAAGGTTTGTGGAGTACATGATAAAGATGCCTCAAAACCCCTCACATCGACTTCCTACAATTGCATGGGAAGCAAAAAAGCTCAAAAGACGCATAAAAGCAATATCTTGAAGTGAGATGGATGCAAGACATAAAGAAGTGATTTGGGAGATGGGATGCATTACACTTGCTAGATGAGGCGTCCATCGACTCCCAAGTGAATGTAGGTTTTCCACAATGCCAATGAATTACGGCTTGGGAGAAATTCGATGGGTCACGCTTCATACATTACACCACCCATATTGCCCCCAACTACAAAATCATGTTCTTCGTTGAAAGAGGGAACCGTACTCACCCTTACATGCTTGAGCCTAACCCCTTGCCAGCGATATGCAGTATTGCAGCCATTTGGCTTAGCTCCCACTCCCTTCGATGCAAGATAAGGCGTTGGGGCAATGGAGAAGAGTCAAATCGATTGTGCACATTATGCTCACTGCAAGTTCGAGAGTTTGAGTATCACACACTACTAGAGTGCTCAGCTTTTGGTCACATCCAAACTTGTTTCCCTCACATTTTTAGCCATGACTTAGACCTACACACTTTCCTCTCCCAACCACAGTGTGGGCTCTCCATTGCGACTCCCACCACAACAATTTTGGAGCATTGAGAGTCATTCATCAGCCATACACATACTGCATCACACATAACTTTGCTCCCATAGGTCATATTTGACCTCCCAAACAATATTAAACTCTCTCTCTCTCTCTCTCTCTCTCTCTCTCTCTCTCTCTCTCTCTCTCTCTCTCTCTCTGGAGCGTCTCTTCACTTCCAACAGGCAGCCCCACTACTTCCCCCACCTGGACCTAACGACTCTTCAACTTCTTCTCTCTTGAACACGGTCCTTCCTACGTCCCACCAACGCATGAGCCTGAACGTCCCTCTCATTTGAGCCATGTGGAATGCTTGATTGTGGTTCTCCATAATAGTGTGGAAAGATAATCGAGGTCATAAGTGAGGCAGAAAAGCATTGGACGTCAAAGAAGTGAGTACGTCCACCTCTCTGCTTACTAACCCATAACCGACCCACATACTACAATTATTTGTCCAGGAGATTTCCCTACTATCTCTCTCTCTCTATCTCTCTTTGTCTCTCTAAATAACCTCACCACCATACCATGGATAAGAAACTTTTGATTCCACATGTTATCCTTCATGCACCTTACACACATTCTTTGACCACCATTGTCTTCACGCATGCAAATAACAATATATTCTATCCTTTGACATTTGATCTGATACTCACTCACTTGCGATAGGTTGATGGTTTTGGAATTGTTGCCCTTTGCAATAGTAGCTTGGGCCACCATTAAGATATTAGCCGTTGGAGAGTGCCACCAAGTTGGATTTTAGAGATTTGTGAGCACCATTTGGCCTTAGGATAGTCTCTATGGCCCAAGGTGGCACTATTCAATCTTTCCACTATAATGTGTATTACTCAACTCACTATCTTTGCGGCACCACTAATGCTAGTGATGTTGGCTTATGTGGAGCACAGAGTGGATTTTCTTGCTAAGGTGGTATAGCGCGGAGAGAGAGAGAGAGAGAGAGAGAGAGAGAGAGAGAGAGAGAGAGAGAGAGAGAGAGAGAGAGAGAGAGAGAGAGAGAGAGAGAGATAGATAGATATATTTTATTATCGTCCTCGGAGGTCAAATATGACCTATGGGACCAAAGTTACGGGACCAAAGTTACATGTGATGTAGTATGTGTATGGCTGATGAGTGACTCTCGATGCTCCAAAATTGTAGTGATGAGAGTCGCAATGGAGAGCCCACACTTTGGCTGGGAGAGGAAAGTGTGTAGGTCTAAGTTATGGCTGAAAATGTGAGAGAAGCAAGTTCGGATGTGATCAAAAGCTGAGCACTCTAGTAGTGTGTGGTACTCAGACTCTCGAACTTGCACTGAGCATAATGTGCACAATCAATTTGACTCTTCTCCATTGCCCCAACGCCCTATCTCGCATCGAAGGAAATGGGAGCTAAGCCGAATTGCTGCGATAGTGCGTATCGCGGACAAGGGAATAGGCTCAAGCATGTAAGTGTGAGTACGGTTTCCTCTCTCAGCGAAGAACATGGTTTTGTAGTTGGGGGCAATATAGGTGGTGTAATGTATGAAGTGTGACCCACCGGATTTCTCCCAAGCCGTAATACATTGGCGTTGTAGAAAAGCTTTATTAGCATCTTTATCATGTACTCCACAACCCTTTCCATGCCCATAACCTCAATTGGAAGAGATCCCGACTCAAGAAGTAGGAGCATATATGGTGTTTGTGTCTTAACTTGGAGAAAGTTTGTAAGAAAACGCTTTTGGACATTCTCAAACTCTTTCCAAGTAGACTTTGAGATGCTCCCGTCCCACACTTCAACTCCATAAAGAAGAACCGGTGTCACCAATGCATCAAAAAGATACTTCTTGAGAACCCAACACTTGATGTTTCCCGCATTACACATGTTCTCAAATGCATAATATGCTCTCTTTCCCGCTTCCAAACGACGCATAGCACATTCATGCCACTTGTGATTGGATGGAACCTCAAGGCCAAGGTACTTAAAGCTCTCAACAACTTCAAGTGTCTCGTTGTTGTACACAATGCATGGCTTCTCCTTATGGTTGGTTTTCACAAGCATAACCTTTGTTTTAGATTCATTTACAATCAGCCCACTATGCAAGCAAAAGTTCTCAAGGACAACCATAAGCTTTTTTGCATCTTCTAAAGTGTGTGCTAGAAGCACTACATCATCCGCATACAACAAAAGCATGATTACCGCATTGCAAATAGTGACCTCTTCAATGCCTTCTTCTTGTATAAAGTCAAGTACCATTTGTTCCAATTGATCGATGCATAGACCAAAGAGAGTTGGTGACAATGGACATCCTTGTTTAACCCCAATAGTGCTTACAAAAATTTCTGAAATTTCTCTTCCCATGCGCAATTGACAAATCACCTTCTCATAGATTCGAGAAACCGTAAGCATAAACTCACTTGGCACTTGGAGTTCTTCCATCCTTCTCCACAAATTGTTACGTGGAATCATATCAAAGGCTTTCTTAAAGTCCACAAAACAACAATACAATCGCTTGCCTTTCAACCGACTTTCCTCCATGAGAACACGAAGAGTGACAAGATGATCAATGGTGCTATTGCATGGACGAAAACCCGCTTGTCCCTTTGCACGTTTGTCATTCTCTTCAGCCCAATCACTCAATTTCATCTCCATTATGCACCCAAAAAACTTTGCCATAAGAGACCCAATCATTATAGTCCGGTAGTCGCTTACATTCTTTACATCCCCTCCTTTATGCAAAGGCTTAACCCAATTAGTATTCCAATCATAAGGCATAGCATGTTGAAGTGCAAAGTTGAACATATCACACATCCACTCATGGGTAAAATCTCCCGTCCATTTGATCATCTCCGGCTTAATACCTTGAAGATCTCCCGCTTTGCGAGTGGCCAACTTTTCAAGCCCACCGCATACATCCTCAATAGTAAAAAAAGACGGCATACATGGGAGTGAACCATAAAATGGCATTTTTTCAGTATTTGCTTGCTCATTTAATTGCCTACAATGTGTGTACATATCCACTAGACTCAAGTTACCAAAATTCTCAACCCGCTTGCCTCTCAAGTTTCTCCAAAATCTTCCACATGCATGTGCCTTTTCTTGGACTTGAAATTCTTGTTGCTTTACTTCCCATCTTCTTCTCTTCTTTTGAATCAATGCCTTGTATGTATGCAAATGACTTTGATAGTTGTCTTTGTCCATAGTTGCATCAAGCTTTATCAAGGACTTTCGAGCATCTTGACATTCTTTATCAAACCACCTTTTGCGTGATCTATCTTTGTTGATACCATGGAGATGCTTTATGGCAAAGCATTCTTCCGCACAAGAACAAATAGCTTTCTTGAAAGCTTCCCATTTAGTTTCCAATGGTGTATACATAGATGGATTTACATCCACACTTTTCTAATCTAAGGAAACACTTTCATGAAAACTCCGGAGACTCTTGCTTTCGAATGTGAAACCGGCAATTACCATACGTTCTGTCCAATTAGTTGTGTAGCTTGGTTGTACCAAAAGATTGAAGATAGTTTTTTCCTGGTAGTGGGTACAAAAACTCGTGGTTATTTTTTGCAAAATGCTCTTGGAGTGATGATTTTTGCCGAACCTCGATATGCAATGGCAGAATTGGAAGAGGGCGATATCTCAGCTCAGTTAAATGATCAGAAAGAGTTGGAAAAGATTTGCTTACAAATAAGAGACGATAGGAATCCGAGTGTTATCATTTGGATTGGCACTTGTACTACAGAGATAATAAAAATGGATTTGGAAGGTATAGCGCCAAAATTGGAAAAACAAATTGGAATACCTATAATAGTTGCACGAGCAAATGAATTGGATTACGCCTTCACTCAGGGGCAAGATATCGCGTTGGTTGCCATGGCGCATCGCTGTCCGGAATACAAACATTGCACAACGAACTTGAAGAACCGGACTGATGAAATGGCGCGTATTGATAATCATACTACTAACGAATCTCCCTTTGAAGCGAGTAAATTGACAAGATTCAATTTAGTGCTTTTTGGTTCTTTATCCTCCAGTATAGCTTCGCAATTGAATTTAGAATTGAAACGACAATCAATTTCTGTTTCAGGTTGGTTACCTTCGCAGAGATACGAGGAACTCCCGACTTAGGAGAGGGTATCTATGTTTGCGGAGTAAATCCTTTTCTGAGTCGTACAACAACAACATTAATACGTCGTCGGAAATGTTTTTTCCTCTATAGCGAAGAGAATCCAAAATTGAAACCCGACTCATCTCTCAATCGGCGGAATAATCTTCCTCTGGAAGAGGAGGAGCGAGATTCCGAATACGTCAGGGAAACCTCTTCCGTAGATATACATCTGCAATATCCGCAGATATTTACTCCCGTTCGTTTGGGTTGCTACGCGGTAGCGGAGGATTTTCCGGAACGATTTCTTCGGTTTAGGCTTCTGGTTCATAGAAACAAATGGCAGAGGCAGAGAGAGAGAGAGAGAGAGAGAGAGAGAGAGAGAGAGAGAGAGAGAGAGAGAGAGAGAGAGAGAGAGAGAGAGAGAGAGAGAGAGAGAGAGAGAGAGAGAGAGAGAGAAGCAACTGGGGACTTAGCTTGCAAGAGTTTAAATAGAACAAAGCATTCAGTTCTAAGAGGGGGGGGAGAGAGAGAGAGAGAGAGAGAGAGAGAGAGAGAGAGAGAGAGAGAGAGCTTGATGGAGGGCCCAAGGATGCATATGCAACCACGTACACTCTCGAGAAATGAACGCCTCTTCATCTTTCGCCACCATTGTCGTCTTGGATTCCCCTTCATCTTCAACACAGGTCGTGTTATGTGAGCATGCTTTATGAGCCTCGTCACTGACCTCGCCACGTTAGCCCCCGCATCATCTTTGCTGCACTTCTCTTCAGGCGAGACCTTGCACGCATGTAAGAATGATACAAATGTGATGGCTAACACATGGCTACACTAAACTCGAGCATCTGCTATAGGAAACTCTAGCAGAATGCTCATTGGCATACATAAATATGGGGAAAGGGGGGGTGAAGAATGATGATGAGGATGATATGAAGAACAACATTTGAGACCTTATTCAATTTGTGATCGAAGTGCAACTCCTATGCCCACCAATTTTCTTCAAATGATTGATGAAGCCAAACAAAATACGAAATCTTGATAGCGGGTTACACATTGGTTTTGTTTATACTTGCTCGAGCTGTTGCCACGCCTCTTGGCGAGTTCATGAAGGCGTAAACTTGCACCCTCACATGCACAAACTTCAAACGAATCTTTTACTTTGGAAATTGATGATGCCTCAGGCTGCAAACAACTGCCTACTTTGCTCGATTGTGGGCTACTACTTTTCTCTGATTTGTGGCTACAGCCTGGTACACTCCTCTCAAGCCTCTTCAAGACAATGGCAAGGAGTCATCGTCTCTCTCATTGAGTAGTAATGCAATCTCTCTCTCTCTCTCTCTCTCTCTCTTCTCGTGGAGTGTCTCCTCACCTCCAGGTAGTCCCACTACTTCCCCCCACCGGACCTATTGACTCTTCAACTTCTTCTCTCCTACAGACCGTCCTCCCTACGTCCACCAATGCGTGAGCCTGAACGTCCCTCTCATTGAGATATGTGGAGTGCTTGAATGTGGCTCTCCATAATAGAGTATAAAGATAATTGTGGTCTTAAGTGAGGTAGAAAAAGCGTCGGATGTCAAAGAAGTGAGTGCGTCCACCTCTTTGATTACTGACCAATAAGCGACTCACATACTACAGTTATCTGTCCAAGAGATTTCTCTTCTCTCTCTCTCTAAATAACCGTTCACCCACCATACAATGGATAGGAAAGTTTTAATTCAACATACTATCCTTCATGCACCTTACAACACATCCTTCGAGCACCATTGGCTCTACGAATGCAAATAACAATATATTCTATCCTTTGAGATCTAGCATGATACTCTCTCACTTGCCATCCACGATAGCTTGATGGTTTTGGAATTGTTTCCCTTTGCAATAGTATCTTGGGCCACCATCAAGATATTGGCCTCTAGAAAGTGCCGCCAAGCTGGATTTTGGATATTTGTGAGTACCATTTGGCCTTAAGACACTCTTTATGGCCCAAGGTGGCACTATGTAGTCTTTCAACTATAATGTGTATTTCTACCCATTTTCTCAACTCGCTGTCTTTGCGGCACCACTAATGCTAATAGTGTTGGCTTATGTGGAGCACATAGTGGATTTGCATGCCAAGGAAGGGGAGAGAGAGAGAGAGAGTCTAACTCTTGAGCACTACCTTAACAGAGAGAGAAGCAACCGAGGACTTAGGTTGCAAGAATTTGAATAGAAAAAGCATTCAATTAAGAGAGAGAGAGAGAGAGAGAGAGAGAGAGAGAGAGAGAGAGAGAGAGAGAGAGAGAGAGAGAGAGAGAGAAATTGCTAGAGGGCCCAAGGCTACACATGCAACCACATACGCTCTCGAGAAATGAAGGCCATAAGTGAGGCAGAAAAAGCATCCGACATCAAAGAAGTGAGTGCATCCACCTCTCTACTTACTGACCCACATACTACAGTTATTTGTCTAGGAGATTTCCATGCTCTCTCTCTCTCTCTCTCTCTCTCTCCACCATACGATGGAAAGGAAAGTTTACATTCCAGATACTATCCTTCATATACCTTACATGCATCCTTTTAGCACCATTGTCTCTATGCATGCAAATAACAATATTTCTAGCCTTTGAGATCTGGCCTGATACTCTCTCTTGCCACCAACCGATAGCTTGATGGTTTTGGAATTGTTTCCTTTTGGGCCACCATCAAGATATTGCCCTCAAGAGAGTGCCACCAAACCGACTTTGAGAGGTTTGTGAGCACCGTTTGGCCTTAGGACACTCTCTATGGCCCAAGGTGGCACTATGCAATCTTTCCACTATTAGGGGGGGGGGGGAGAGAGAGAGAGAGAGAGAGAGAGAGAGAGAGAGAGAGAGAGAGAGAGAGAGAGAGAGGTTACTAGAGGGCCCGAGGCTGCATATGCAACCACATACCCTCCCGAGAAATGAACGCCTCTTCATCTCCCGCCATTGTCGGCTTGGATCGCCATTCATCTTCAACACAGGTTGTGCTATGTGAGCATGTTTCATGAGCCTCATCACAGACCTCGCCACATTAGCCCCCACATCACCTTCGGTGCATGTTTTGTCAGGCTAGACCTTGCACACAAATAAGAATGATGCAGATGTGACAACCCCAACATGGCTACACTAAACTGGAGCTGCTGTACAAAACTCCGGCAACATCTCATGGGGGTAAAGAAATATGGGTGAGGGGGGTGAAGAATGATGATGAGGATGATATGAAGAACAACATTTGTGGCCTTATTCGATTTGTGATGGCAGTGTAACCCCTATGCCCACCAATTTTCTTCAAATGATTGATGAAAGCCAAACACAATACAAAATCTTGATAGAGGGTTACACATTGGTTTTGTTTATACTTGCTCAAGTTGCTTAATGCCTCTTGCCAAGTTGATGACGGTGTAAACTTGCAACCTCAAAGGCACAAACATTAGAGAAATCTTTTACTTTGGAAATTGATGATGCCTCAGGCTGGAAACAATTGCCTACTTCACTCGATTGTGGGCTACTACTTTCCTTTGATTTGTGGCTACAGGATGGTACACTCCTCTCAAGCCTCTTCAAGGCAATGGCAAGGACTCTCTCTCTCTCTCTCTCTCTCTCTCTCTCTCTCTCTCTCTCTCTCTCGCGCGCCAAGGGGTTGTACCCGTTTGTCTCCTATCCTTACTGCCTCTTTGTCTCGCAACCGGAGGGTCTTTAGATAATTTGTCCGGGCCCTTGCTTGCCTCTCGGAGGCCCGCGTGCTCCTCACGCACCTCGCCTTTTTTGTAGGCCACATGGCAAGCCCGAATTCCCTTCTCCATAATACAATAGTATAGAGTAATGCCAATGCTAGTGCGAGAGAGAGAGAGAGAGAGAGAGAGAGAGAGAGAGAGAGAGAGAGAGATTGTTTAACAAGACTTTGTATCTTATTTGAGACTATGCATGTGCAAGTTGAGAGAGAGAGAGAGAGAGAGAGAGAGAGAGAGATATCATTAAAGAAAAGTCCAAAATAGAAAGCCCAATATGAATAGATGAGAGAGAGAGAGAGAGAGAGAGAGAGAGAGAGATATCATTAAAGAAAAGTCCAAAATAGAAAGCCCAATATGAATAGATTATACTAGGGTTAATATTAACTTTTTTTCTCATTTTATTTTATCCTACATTGGGGAGAGAGAGACATAGGGAGGTGTACTCATTTACCAATTATCTTCAAGGTATTTTTCACGAAGTAGTACACAATCTCAAGACACCTACGAGGCAGAGTACTTTTTTTTTGTTTGCACTCCTTTGCGAGAGCATATCGAAAAGCAGTCTCTAAGTGCTGTGCTATTAACATGTAACATGTAAGGCCTTGCAGACTTTCACATGGAGGAGCCAAAAGGGAATTTTGGAACTGGAGTCTTGAGAAATTTATTTCCCCCAGAGCAGCTTTGAAAGCTACGTAATGTTGACTACGAATCCTAACCAAGTATTCTCTCACTCTCCGTTTCTCTCTCTGTGTCGTCTCTCTCGCTTTCTCTCAATCAGTCATTTCTCGCGGCTCCTGTACTTGTCTATACGCAGGAGAGAGCCAGTTACTCATATCTTCATGCTGACTTAAGTGGGCTCCTCTGCATGGCGCCCACACTGAACATCAAACTAGCGAAATCAAGGTCGTAGCAACCATGGGTCCTCTTCATTCTTCATTTTCCACTCTTTTCTCCTAATGCCCACCATACCTGGAGGCCACCCTGCCGTTGCACCAAATGGCAGAGCCTCCCTTCCGCCCTCTGGCGCCAGCGTCCTCTGCCGGCAACAGCATCTCAGAAACAGCACTCGAGGCCATTTTTGGGCACATAGAAAAATCGGCAGATCGAAGTGCCATGTCTTTGGTATGCAGAAAGTGGTATATCGTTGACAACCGAACTCGCAGTGAGGTCACGATTACCTGCTGCTATACAATAAGGCCAGCGCGGCTCACCCAACGCTTCCCAGCATTGCAAGTCTTGAAGATAAAGGGGAAACCTAGAGCTGCCATGTTCAAATTGGTACCAGATAACTGGGGAGGGAATGCAGCTCCTTGGATCTCAGAGATCTCTGCAAATTGCCAATGTTTGCACTCCGTTCATCTCCGCCGCATGGTTGTAACTGATGAAGATCTCTTCATGCTTGCCAAGGAACGTGGGCACATGCTGCAAAGCCTCAAGCTTGATAAGTGCTCGGGTTTTTCTACCACTGGCTTGGAAGAGATCGCAAAATCCTGCAGGTAAAGTATGAGCAGGTCTGTAGAAACTCTTCTCAAATGTGAGAGTTGTTGCGTTTTGCTCAACAGGGCTGTGGTCTAGAGGCATCCGACTGTATCAGAGGGTGATGTTCCTCACTTGCTTGATCGGGAGTATGTAGATGACCCTATGCTTTTTGCAGAGCACGTGGTTTAATGTTGGATGCCTTGAGGGAGGCTTTAGATCCGTTTTGTGTGATCAGTGGTGCTCTCATGACGTGGGATGAATCCTGTGGTTTTGCCATTGAAGTTCAGGTTGTTTATGATAAGGGTGTTTCATATGGCTGCCTCAGGGGAAGACTTGTCGTTGCTTGAGTTTGGGAGATGTTCCCCTGAGCACCAGTTCACTTCCATTCTAGAGTCCATTGGTAGCAACCTGTTCCACTGGTGGTCTTTCAAAGAATATTAGCCGCCTGGTCTGAAATTTCTTCTGATGGGACAGGATACCAGGGCTATGTTTGCTTAGAGGATTGTGATAATGCCACATGTAGAGAGTGGATTTAACACCATTGATCCAGGGGTGCAGAGTTTGCGCCACTTTGCTCATTGTCGAGGGTCTCTTTCCGAGCCCTAACCTTTAAAAAATAATTTTGCTTCATGCCTTGTTAGGGTTGAACCTACTTTCATCCTATGTCTATGTGAACTATCCCTAATGGTGCTACTCTCACACACTTTAGTGGGAAGCAACCCTACACTTTGCATGACAACCTATGTGCCACCTACATGCCGCTATCTCTCACCTAAGAGTGCCACCTCCTATGCCATGTATTAGGACATGTGGCTTGAGGCTACACTCTCATAGTGCTATATCAGCGCACAATGCATTGTGCAAATTAAGCATCTTATCAATCTACCTATTTTGTGTAATTTTGTACTTTGATTGCTTACATTAATTTTTAAATCAGCACGTTAACGTAATGTCCTAATTATGAATGCGACTAATCATTATCCGCTTTAATTAGAGCCTTACGTGCCTTGCTTACTTATTTTACTTTAGCCAATTTTGTTGGCCTATTCTTAAGCTGTAGTGGTGTCTGCTCATTTGCTCTGCATACCTTTGTGCCTTGAAGTGATCTCATTTGTGCTACTTTGTTAAATTTTCCGTTTAGGATAACTTTGCATGTGTGCCTTAACTACAACGGAGAAGGGGTCTCCCAAGTTGAGAGAGAGAGAGAGAGAGAGAGAGAGAGAGAGAGAGAGAGAGAGTGAGAGTGAGAGTGAGCAGTACTAATGAGTGTATCATAGCCAAGGGTCTTCTAGGCTGAGAGAGAGAGAGAGAGAGAGAGAGAGCAAGTTGTAGGAATTTTGTTATAGACTTGGGCACCCTAAGTCGGAAATCTGGCACTACACACGAGAGCCACCTCAAACACTTTATGAAACTTAGTCACAGCTCAATAGAATCGACACGGCCCGACATAGTTCCGTGCCCAGAGGTATATGCCCCAAAATTTAGTGCTCCTTTCAGTATTTATTTTTATTAATGCTTGGGCAAAGTTACAAAGTTTGAGGGTCCTCTCGGCTCCGTTTCTCGTGAACAGATTGAGTGCAGAGTGGCCCTAAGTTCATATTTATAGGCCCTTGGGCTACAAACTCAAAAGCAGTTATATGAAAAGATGCAAACTCAAAAGCTACTGGCCCAAAAGCAACCAGCGTGAATCACGGAAATCCGTACAGCCTGCCACATAGCATAGCGCAAAACGCGGAAGTCCGTACTGCTACCACATCAGCATGCCAGTGTCAGTTTCGGGTCTCTCCTTAGAGTTCTACCACGCCATCAATTTATGACATACCCTTCCTTGAAAGAATTGTAATCGCCCTCGATTACGCCTACAAAATTAGACACTAAGCCATAAACCAGTTCAGTAGACACTCACTCTAAGTACCGACGCACTAGACAACACAAATCTAGCACTTGCACAAAGACGATAGTCACTTCACATTCACATCACATTCAAATCATATTACATAAAAGCCATCCAGAGCTAGGACCATGATTCCTGGCAACGTATTTAGCAATCGCATCTATCCTGCACTCAAACACAATCACGTGAGTGAGTATTCAAAGATCAGGTTCATTTATGGGAATTCCAATTCATCAATCACACACTGAGTTCATAGTGAACTAAGTGTTTCAATCATTCAGTCTAGTCATCTTATCGTTGTGTAGCAATCTCATCCCTCCGAAACTCTCGATGCGCTCATCACAGTAACCAGTCATATCATTCATCATCATCATTCAAAATTCATGATTCTTATCTTGAATCGCGATCGGGATTATTCTGGAGCTGTCATTGCTCCCAATTGCATTTATATGCAAATTTGTCATCATCTCATTCTCGATTTCACATGTTATCTGTACGCAAATAGCAGGATCTTTCAAAACACATT
The DNA here is from genome assembly GCF_014529385.1 of Adiantum capillus-veneris. NCBI lineage: Eukaryota > Viridiplantae > Streptophyta > Polypodiopsida > Polypodiales > Pteridaceae > Adiantum > Adiantum capillus-veneris. The sequence continues at coordinate 64,958,500 of NC_140935.1, forward strand.
AATTTCACATAAATTCAGAGTCATTTTTGGAAGTCCTATTTCAAAATTATTCACTCATAAAGTCATAAAGCAAAAATATTGTCAGCACATCAATATCTTTTCAATTTTCTATCCGGAATTTATTCTGGAGCAAGTATCTTCTCGCCTAGTTCTATTGTAGTCTGTTAGTTGTTCTCATTCTTGTGCCTTCTTGGGGCCCCACGCAGATATATGTCCTTGTTCCCCATAGTCAAAACACTTCTCCGTTTTGAGGTATTCATCTTTCTGTTCCTCTTGTCAGTCGGGGACGTGCATCTTGCTTTCCTCTTCTTTTGTCATCATTTGTCGAAAGTTGTTCTGTTGGATAAGTCAAGTTATGTGAGTGCATAGCAAACCCTTGCTTAACATGTCCCATCGGTCGCTGTATGGACTCAGATTTCTGTAATAAGCAGTAGTCTTGAATCTCTTTGGTAAGTCCACAACAAAATCGTTCAATTTGTTGCTTAAAACTCATCTTTTTAAAAGATAAAGTAGGTAGAAAAACATCCCAAAACCTCTCGTAATAAGTATCCAGAGTATTTGCCTTGGCATCCAAAGATGATTCTAGGCAGTAATCATGTCACGTTCGTACTCTTGGGCCAGCCACGAGGAAATAAAAAGTCTTTTGAACTTTAACCACTTTATCGGTGCTTCTCTCTGTAACAGAAGAGTGGACCACCATGTCTGTGCATTTCCTTTCAAGTAGGATGATGCCCTTCTAATCTTGGAGTGCTTTGAATAGCACCCTGCAAAAAAAGCTAATTTGAACTGTTGAATAAAAGCGAGAGCCTTGTACGCATCTCGAAAACCTGAAAAGGTATCAAATTTTATTGCTTGTCCACCTTCTTGAATTCTTTGGTCTTCTTGCTCTCATCTTCGAGAAAGTCATATCGATTGGCTCTATAAAATTGCTTCCTCTTTGAATAAAACATTTGGGCATCAGAGTCCGAACTTTCAGAAGAGGATGAATGCTCATGAGAACTATAAGAAAATTTCCGAGATCTGCGGTGGGATCTGCTATTCTTGGCCTTCTTGTTCTTTTCATATCTTTGGTTCTTCTGTCGTTCATTGCCCTTTCTGTCCTCGTCACTGGAATCTGAACAGGCAGAGCTATCGGAACTGTCAAAAGAGAATGAGGATGAACAGGACACACCCTTGAAGCGTAGACGCTTCTTTGCTTTTCGTGCATTTGCAAAAGAAGATCGTCGACCCAAATAACGAGGGTAATCTGTTCCCTTGCTGTGTCTCTTTGGAGGCTTGGTGGTCTTCAGGATTTGGTTGACTCATCGTTCGATCACATCATCAAGTTCATCTTCAATGTACATCTGCGGGACAGGTGGTTTCTTCAATGCGGACTTTAATGGTGAATCGATGGCCGTATGTCATCGGAAATGCATCTCATCAATCGGATGCCGGGTCAAAAATTTCGTGTACTAGGGATCCTTCGAATACTGTAGCATCTGCTTGGCACTAGGGATCAACTTGCTGTTGATGCTACATTCCATTCATTCATACTCTGTAGGCCGTGGAGGCCCGTACTCTTGTTCCGATTTTCTATTTGAATTTTTCGTACTTTCACCTGATCTGGAGTTGTCGGGTGGGTTCGTCTGATTCTTGCGGGATTCGTCAATTGAATCCATGTGTGTGGCGGTAAAAGGATCGGATTTCTTGGTGGAAGGAAAACTGGCTGAGCTCTGATACCACTGTTATGGACTTGGGCACCCCAAGTGGGAAATTTGGCACGACATGAGTAACTTAAAACACTTAATGAAACTTAATCATAGTTCAATAGAGTCGAGACTCGACACGGCGTAGTTCTTGTCAAAGTCGACGATGCGGAAGCGTAGAGACCAAGGGGAGAGAGAGAGTCGACGATGCGGAAGCGTAGAGACCAAGGAGAGAGAGAGAGAGAGAGAGAGAGAGAGAGAGAGAGAGAGAGAGAGAGAGAGTCTCCTGAATCAATCAACCTTGGCAAATGAATCACTGAATGTGTATACAATGGAGGCAAGGGGTTGCTTACATAGCAATCCCAGTAAATTGCACTACCCAAGACTTTGACAAATAAGTAAAATAAATACCTAATAGCCAAACTAAATAATGGGATCACATTGGGCAGTTCACTTGAGATGCCTAAACTTTAACACCCATTTTGTAGCTCATGGACATCGATAGTGAGACCAAGTCGATGAAGAAGCTGCCATGGACACCCCAGCACCGGCCGGGATATTGGATACACCTCGATGTTGCTCTCCTCAACTTTGTACCTGAAAATAATGCCATCTTGAGCATCGGTTGCCTTTGTAGAAACTTTGAACTGTAGTTCACACTACGTCCAATAATCCCCATTCGTGAACTGTGAACACATCACGTCCAAAATATAAAACTCCAAGATAATGAACTGTTGGAACACATCCTTTCCATGATTTGACCAACAACAATGAATTGGCTAGTGTCACAAGGCGGGCACCACGTGCCAATAGAAAAGAAAAGACTGAACAAACTTTTAGCACTTCAATAACAACTGAACCGAAAGAGAGAGACGACACGCGACACGGAGTGGCGGAATTCCACCCCAGAGAGTATTGGCCCCAAACCTTGGCGCCCCTTTCGGTATTTCTTTATATTACTGCTGATTCACAAAGTACAACAGCCGGGGAGCACCTCCTCTGCAATTTACGCGCTAAAGAGTGCCAGAGAGGGCCCCCAAGGCTCATATTTAAAGGCCCAAAGCCTAAAAGCATCAAATATGAAAAGTTGACCCCAAAAAATCACTTCCCTAAAATTTTGGGATTTCCCTAAAAATCCGCCGCGAATTCCGGGACGTCCGTACAGGTGCCACATCATCATATTCTGATGTGCAAAGTCTTTTGAGTGTGTTATGCTTTGTTTTTAATGCCTTTATGTCACTTGGGGCCCCATCGGACGGGGTCCCCATAAGTTGGTAGGACTTCTTCTTATGTTGCTTGTTCTTCTTAGGGTTTCTAGAATTAGGGTTTGCAGGTTTTAGGGTTAGGGTTTCCAGAATTAGGGCTTGCAAGTTTTAGCGTTAGGGTTTCCAGAATTAGGGTTTTTGGCAAAAAGCTCTCGGACAGCCACATCATCTGTAAGTTGGCTCCATTCTTTAGGCTTTGACACGTCAGCAGTTTGTTACATCACCCCTTCTTGAAAGAGAGTAATCGTTTGCTCAAAAATTTCTGAGGGACAATCAGTTTGCTCTTTTTATTAAGGAGTTAGCTTCTACTTTCTGCTCTTTTGATCAAGGAGTTAGCTACTCCTATCGGCTGTTTTGATCAAGGAGTTAGCTTCTCCTTTCGTCCAGATCGGAACTCTTGATATTCCGGCGTAGTAAAATTAGCCATCACACCTAGACCGTACTGATCTTCCACGGGTGTCTTGATGCACTAAAATTACATACCCAGGCAATCTCATCCAATTAGGAATATTCAGTAGTTGGCACATCACAATGCAACACAAATGCTCACATATGCATGTTACAAGACATAGAAACATAAAGCCGCCGATGAACACTCCCCCCGCAAATTTCCATCTAGGTCCGCGCCATGAGCTTTTCAAGGACTCCCTCATCACTCCTCCCGCATAACCTAACAAGGTCCGAGCCATGAGATATAGAGGCCTTTTACAACCAAACGCCCCCCAGACCGCAGCCTGCGTCGTTTGGAGGTGCTGAGAGTAACCACTACTCAGACTTCTTAATACTCCTCCCGCATAACCATCCAGGTCCGGGCCATGAGTAACAACAACAATACTCCCCCCGTAAATAACCACAAGGGTCCGGGCCATGAGTTTTTTTATTTATTTTTAAGAGCACTTTTCAAATGTTCAATACTCCCCCCGCAAATAACCACAAGGGTCCGGGCCACGAGTGTGAACAAGCATTCTCAAAGATCATTTCTCACTTCTCCACCCGAGAGTAAAATCACCAATCATTGAAACCAGTATCAAACCAGAGTCAAACAATTCAAATCGGCACCAAGACAGGTTCAAAATAGATACCATCCATTTCAAACAAAGCTTCAAACAATACTTTCTCAAACAAAGTTCAAAAGTATCTAACTATAGAACAACTAGAGAGTTCATTCAGGGTTTTGTTCGGACAACCGAACTTTGAGGACGACTGGCTTGCCCTTTTTCATCACAGTGATGGTTCGGTTCCAAACTTGGAGAGTCGCATCATTCTTGTCATGCCAAGGCATGCCTAATAGAACGTCACAATTGCCCAACTTCATAATGTGGAAATCGGCTTTTCCATGATAATCTTGGATAGTCACTGGAAGAGCATCAATGAGTGGTACCACTTTCTGAGTTTGCCCTGTGGCTAGTTCAGCTTCAATTTCTCCACCCTTTGCATCATAATCAAAGTCCATCTGCTTCAAGAATTGTGGATGGATAAAGTTCTCTGTAGCTCCTGGGTCAAAGAAAATTAGGGCTTTCAAACCGTTGACTTTGCCATATGCTCGACACAATTCATTTGTACTTTCAAGGCGTATGCCATAGATGTCAGGTACTAATCCAATGGCCGGTTTAGCTCGTTTGGCTGGAGATGGTCCTGGGTTTCTGTCGACCGTCGACGCGGGAGTCAGCTCCGCAGGTCTGTCAGTGCATTGGGGACAACCAAAATAGTTATGTCCTGTTTGAAAGCATCCAAAACATCGGCCTTCTTGTAGTAAGGTGTCTCGTTGTTGAGGTGTCAAACGAGGCCTTTGTGGTTGACTTTCACAAGACTCTCGAGAATTTGTTCGTTGTTGCCGAGAGTTGTGGTTAGCGGCCGGATATTCTTCTGTGGTAAACTCTAGCTTTCCCTTCATCAGTTTGTAGCCGACCGTGGCATGGTCCATAAGTTCTTGCATGGTAGAGACTTGCTTGGATAGACAGTATTCTTGCAATGGTGATGGTAGTCCAATGGTGTATCGCTCGCACTGGGCCTCCAAGGGAACAGATCTAAAAAAGGACACCGGAAGGTACACGTCGAGAAACCTTTGGTTATATTCGTCCATGGTTTCGGTGGCAAGCATTTTCAAGTTGCCCCACTCTGCCAAAATCCGGACTTCAAAGATCGAAGTCATGTAACTACGTGCAAAAACTGTCTTGAAAGCTTGCCAGGCCCTTGGAGCATGTTGTTGTGTCGCGATTGAACTCCACCATTGCATAGCATTGTCTTTAAGAAATCCCGCTGCTCGAGAAATCTTGGATTCTTCTGTATAGTTCCCCAAAGCATAGATGTTGTTGAATTGCTGTAGGAACTGCAATGCTTTCTTGCGATCTTTCACCCCAGAAAAAGTGAAAAATTTGATTGTCGTGCCACCATCCTTGAAATCTTTGGGTTGGTTAGGCGCATATCCCGAGTATGGATAATAAGGGTATCCATATGGGCTCCAACCATTGTACCCTGGTGGCGGTGGCGGTGGCGGTGGCGGTGGTGGTGGTGGTGGAGGTGGGGGCAATGGCGGTGGCAAAGGCGGTTGCACTGGATCAGGGTCAGATGGTTGCACCATATTCCTGAAGACTCCCCCTATTGGAACAGACGGCTGAGAAGGTTGCCGGTTAGAAGCTCTCGTACTTTCTGGTGGCGGAGGAGGAGGTACCACCTGGGGCATCAGAGGGGGTAACATGTAGTTCAAAAATTGTTGAAAACTTTGCAGCATCGGAAGATTCTGCTGAGGATGCCGCGAAAGAATGTCCTGGAGTTCGTTGAGCAGGAACTGCAAATATTCTGCTGAATCCATGAATTCCAAGTATTGGGTTCTTAATTGGCTTATGCCCTGTAAGACACTGCGGCGAAGACGGGAGCGCGCCCGATGCGCGATGAAGTAAGGGTGGGAGTGGCTGATAGGCCCAGGCTGGAGGCGAAGATAACTCAAATAAATTCCATATAGCTCTGTCTGCTCTTTTGTAGGACCTGTATGCTTTCAGAAAAGCACACGCCTGATGCTCTGATATCACTGTCACAAGGCGGGCACCACGTGCCAATAGAAAAGAAAAGACTGAACAAACTTTTAGCACTTCAATAACAACTGAACCGAAAGAGAGAGACGACATGCGACACGGAGTGGCGGAATTCCACCCCAGAGAGTATTGGCCCCAAACCTTGGCGCCCCTTTCGGTATTTCTTTATATTACTGCTGATTCACAAAGTACAACAGCCGGGGAGCACCTCCTCTGCAATTTACGCGCTAAAGAGTGCCAGAGAGGGCCCCCAAGGCTCATATTTAAAGGCCCAAAGCCTAAAAGCATCAAATATGAAAAGTTGACCCCAAAAAATCACTTCCCTAAAATTTTGGGATTTCCCTAAAAATCCGCCGCGAATTCCGGGACGTCCGTACAGGTGCCACATCATCATATTCTGATGTGCAAAGTCTTTTGAGTGTGTTATGCTTTGTTTTAAATGCCTTTATGTCACTTGGGGCCCCATCGGACGGGGTCCCCATAAGTTGGTAGGACTTCTTCTTCTGTTGCTTGTTCTTCTTAGGGTTTCTAGAATTAGGGTTTGCAGGTTTTAGGGTTAGGGTTTCCAGAATTAGGGCTTGCACGTTTTAGCGTTAGGGTTTCAACAATTAGGGTTTTTGGCAAAAATTAGGGTTAGGGTTTTTGCTCTCGGACAGCCACATCATCTATAAGTTGGCTCCATTCTTTAGGCTTTGACACGTCAGCAGTTTGTTACAGCTAGCCCATCCATAGTGTTTTAGATGTCAGATTGGTTCCCTGCTAGATGCATGTGCATTGAACTCCGACCTCTGGGTCCAAACACCAATAACTTGAACTCCAACAGAAGGGTCCAAATTAATCATAGGGAGCAATGCTTGCCCCTCTCTGCCACTCACAAGCCTCTCTCTGGCTGAAGCTAGTGGTGACACCGATCTTCATGTGACTAGAGGGCGGGAGTCCGTGCCAGTGTAGTCACCACCACACCAACAACCACCTTGCTATCCTTCCCTGAGTCACTATCACTGCTTTCCTCCTGTTGCTTGCTTTTACCTTTGTCCTTTGTAGAATCTGTGTCTTTGCCTTTGGATTTGCAATCCTTGGCCAAATGACCACGCCTTCCACATTTGTAACAATGGTACTTTGTCCTCTTTCTGGAGTCCGAAGCAGTAAGTGCTTCACCATGTGCTTCCACTGTCTCAAAAATCTGAAATTTGCCTTGAGTTACCAACATGGATTCCTCCTCAATGAGAAAAGAGTTGAGATCATCAAATTCTAGCTAATCCTTCGTGACTTGTAGCCGAAGTGTCCTAGCCACTGTTTCATACTCTTGAGGCAACTTCGTGAGAATCAAAGCAGCTAACTGGGTACTCGTCAATGCACTCTTCATAGCCGATAGTTGATCATGAATAACTTTAGTCTTCATAAGGATTGATTGCATGGAATTTCCTCGGGGAAAGTGGATGGCAAACAATTGTCCAAGAAGGGTGACTGCTCGCATCGTAGAATCCCGATCAAACATTCCTACGAGCTTGAACCACATTTCGTTGGTAGTCTTCAAGGTCTGAATAGCTAGAGATATGTCCTTTGTAAGAGATTCCGCAATGGCCGACATTGCCTTCGCATTAGCTGCATCCCAATCGACACACGATTTGAGATATTCGTCATCTTGAAGGCGGGTGTGTTAAAGTTTTGGCATCTCAAGTGAACTGCCCAATGTGATCCCATTATTTAGTTTGGCTTTTAGGTATTTATTTTGTCAAAGTCTTGGGTTGGGCAATTTATTGGGATTGCTATATAAGCAACCCCTTGCTTCCATTTTATACACATTCAGTTATTCATTGCCAAGGTTGAATGGTTGAGGAGACTCTCTCTCTCTCTCTCTCTCTCTCTCTCTCTCTCTCTCTCTCTCTCTCTCGTGCTCACTCCCCTTGGTCTCCATGCTTCCGCATCGTCGACTTTGACATGGTATCAGAGCGTCTTGGTGAAGCTCATGCCCGAAGCCCTTGGCGTGAAGGAGGAGTCCCCAAAGAGAAGAGAAGAGCACCCGACGCCGGCATCTCTCTGTAACAGCGTTCCAAAACGTTGCCCTCCCTTTCCCGCCGGCAGTTTCCCTTTGCAGCCCACGAAGTCAGTCCCCTCCTGCGTTTTGAGACGCTGCAGAGCAGCAATGCTGGACAGCAGCTCAGTGAGCGTTTTGAAACGCACATGACCTCCTCCCCTTGGCGCATGAACTGCCCTGCCAGCGAGCATTTTGAAACACTGCCGGCGGCAAGCTCTAGCTCCTTCTCGCGCTGAGCGTTTTGAAACGCTCACAACCGGCTCATTTCCCTGCCCGCCATTTTTTTTTTTACTAAGGCAGCCAGCGTTTTAAAACGCTGCTGGCTGGAGATGGTAAATAGACAAGGGCAGCAGTGAGAGAGTGTTGCAGCCTTGTCGAGTAGGCTTCGTGCCAATTGAGGACTTGAGGAGAGCGTTGTCCTTGGAGGTTTGAAGCAGTTTTGGGAGCGGGATTGTGTGGAGCCTTGATCTCTTCGAGGGCTCCCACACGAAGTCTGTGCGGCTTGGGAGACGGACCTTGGAGCCTCGGACTCCAAAGAGGAAAAACCGTGTTAAAGTTTTGGTATCTCAAATGAATTGCCCAATGTGATCCCATTATTTAGTTTGGCTTTTAGGTATTTATTTTACTTATTTGTCAAAGTCTTGGGTAGGACAATTTATTGGGATTGCTATATAAGCAACCCCTTGCCTCCATTGTATAGACATTCAGTTATTCATTACCAAGGTTGATTGGTTCAGGAGACTCTCTCTCTCTCTCTCTCTCTCGTGCTCACTCCCCTTGGTCTCTACGCTTCCGCAACGTCGACTTTGACAGGGTGTACCTGTTGTGGGAATCCCGTGTGGGACGAGGCTCCTAGCCGTCGACAACATCCCATAAGTCTTTCCGTGAGAACTAGAGTCGCATAATCAAATTCCAATGAGCGTAGTTATTCCCGTTCAATTTGTCGCTGGAGCTTGAGCAAGGGGGGTCCATGGTGAAGTTGCGAGATATGCAACTCCGGGAACCTTCTCGCACTCCAAAGTGTGGTCGCACAAACCAAGCCGCAAAAAATCCAAGCTGTTGCCAATCCACTCCTCTGCAATCCAATTTCCCGTCCCTTTGTTCTCCCAAGCCGCACCAATTGTCACGTGTACACTCTGCTTACCAAGTGCCTCACTTCCAATTCTGCTCCTTGAAGGATGCCTTCGAGAGTCCACAGTCCACAGCGTTTTAAAACGCTGGGTTTGGCATTTAAGAAAGGGAGGGAGGGAGGGGGGGGGGGGGGGGGGGGGGGGAGACCTCTGTCGCCAAGTGCTCTCCCACTCCTCTGTTGGCAGACATCATTTCAAAACGCAGGCGGGCAGGGGGTGACCTCTGTCGCCGCTCATTTCAAAATGCAAAACACCAGGGGGGCGGGTCGTCGTCCAAGGGCTGCCCGACTGGGCGTCTCAAAACGCACATTGCACTCTCCGTTTCCTAGCTGCTGCAGGGCAGTGTTTCGAGACGCTCTCTTGTAGAGGGAAAATCCGACGCCATTGACAGTAGAGGGGGAGGTTTCGACAGCGTTTTGAAACGTTGTCGCAAGGCAGGGGGGTGAACACCAAGTGGCGCCGAAGGATGGGGTTGTGCACGCCGGTAGGGAATGTGGCTGCGTTTTTAAAACGTAGGGGCAGGAGAGGGTGGCAACGACCAGCGGGTTCGTCCTTCACGAGCTCTTCTCTGGAGCAGCTCCGTCACGCCAAGGTTCTTCACGCACGAGCTACACCAAGCTCTGATACCATGTCAAAGTCGACGATGCGGAAGCGTAGAGACCAAGGGGAGTGAGCACCAGAGAGAGAGAGAGAGAGAGAGAGAGAGAGAGAGAGAGAGAGAGAGAGTCTCCTGAACCAATCAACCTTGGCAACTGAATAACTGAACGTGTATACAATGGAGACAAGGGGTTGCTTATATAGAATCCCAGTAAATTGCCCTACCCAAGACTTTGACAAATAAGTAAAATAAATACCTAAAAGCCAAACTAAATAATGGGATCACATTGGGCAGTTCCCCCGAGATGCCTAAACTTTAATAGTTCCGTGCCCAGAGGTATTGGCCCCAAAATCCAGGGGCCCTTTCGGTATTATTTTTATATTAATGCTTGAGCAAAGTTACAAAGGTCGAGGGTCCTCTCTGCTGAGTTGCTCGTCGGCAAACTGAGTGCAGAGTGGCCCTACGTTCATATTTATAGGCCTTGGCCTTCAAACTCAAAAGCAGTTACATGAAAAGCTGCAAACTTAAAAGCTACTGGCCCAAAAGCAACCAACGTGAATCATGGAAATTTGTACAACTTGCCACGTCAGCATGCCAGTGCCATTTTCGGGTATGTGCGTACAGTTCTGCCACGTCATCAGTTTGTTACAAATTTTGTGAACAATAGAGCAATCCTTATGAGTATTTGTGTCATAGCCAAGTGTCCTCCCGCTAGGTTCATAAATAGAGAGAGAAATGAAATGTTATACGAGACTTCTTCAAAAGGCCAAAATGACCTATGAGACCAAACCGGTACAATCGTGATGAATTCGATACAATGTTAGGGTACAAAAAAGAATGAAGTGAAATAAGATAAAGACTAAATGGCTACTATCATGAAACTAAGCATCTCAGAGCTCTGTAGCACTATAAAGTGTGTGATGGTGAAACAAAGGGTAGTACAATCTTAGTGTATGAACATCAATGTCTGCAAATGTCCGGCATTGGGTACTGTTCGAGGAGGTACCGATTGGTAGCTGTAGAATATCGTCGATGTCCACCATGGTAAATACTCGTACTGGGCGTCTCGCATGTCGAGCTAAAGTGATCGGTATCCTCTGTTGTAGTCTCCGTCGATGCTGTGAGGAACCCTTCAATCGCGGGCATCTGGATCTCCCTAGCTTAGTAGCTCGATCGATCAATGTAATCTGGTGTGGGTGATCTCTGGGCTTTGCTTGGTGGTCTGCCCCTTTGTCTGCCCAGTATCTGGCCTAAAAAAATATGTAATCTGTCTCTAAGATTGTCTCTCTGCTGATCTCCGCAACAGGCTCTCTCTGTGTCTACGTAGCTCGAGTGAAAAGAAGCCAAAGTCATCTCTGATCCTGATATCTCATGACCTTGGATAGTGGTCCAAAACCCTGTGAAGAAGCAATGAAATTTCCCCCATATCTCGTAGTACACAGGTCAGTGACATATGTAGTGCAGCTTCGTCTCAGGCTCTCAATGGCATAACTGACATGTTCTAGCCTTTGCACATATGCCAATCTCGACCTCGAGCTGATGTGAAGGGGTGCGTAACTGGCCAATAGCGCACCGTACCCCAAGATAAATGTGTATCCATGTAACTAGGTCTAGTCACAAACCTGTCCTCCGTCAGTTGGAGAAGATGCTCTTTATAGAAAGCCATCTTCGTACCTGACTCTCGTAATCCAAGTCCTCCTAGTGTCAAGCTGAGACAGGTCTTGACGAATGAGCCGGGTGATCTTTGTGGGCATAATAGATAGAGTGGGTGCATCCAAAGAGTACTATATAGGAGGCAATCTATCCATACTGAAACCGTGTAAGTGAAACCATGATGTCATCTGTTCATACCAGCAAGTAGTATCCCCCTACAGTGCTAGCTGTTTGGAAGACTCAAGAGTAAGTGAGCATATCTGTGTCTAGGGAGGTCCCATAAACTGTGCATAAAGGAGACTGATCTGGTAAGTGCCTCGACCACCAGTGGAGATGCAACCAGCTCTGCTCTGATAATGTCATGTGGTACTGAAGCCTTAGCTCTAATCATCCAAGAGATGAGAGGGACCAAAGGCCTCTCCATACATCTCCACCCATTAGTGCTACCAGATCTACTTTGGTGGGCCACTGAAGGTCCCCATATTTGGACTCCATAAAGCATAGCTGAGAGAGAAATGGAATGAAATGCTATATTAGCGTCTTCAAAAGGCCAAAATGACCTATGAGACCAATTTGTTACAAAATAGTGAATCTGATACCACGTCTGGGTACAAAAGAAACTAGAACAAAATACTACTGCTACAAGCTGGAACTATGTGAATGTGAAACAATGACAGAATGGGGGATGGAGAAATGGTGAGGATCGATCCTCATCTGCATTCTGGGTGTCGAGAGAGTATAGCTCAAATCCTCTGTTGTAGTCTCCGTCTATGCTGTGTAGCTCCTCTCCTTAGTCGTGGTCGTTTGGATCTCCATATCTCCAGTGCTCGATCGATAAGGGTGCCAGTAGTGGTCGAGTGAGTCTGGGCCGACGAGCTCTGTGGTGGTGGCTGCTCCTCTGGCTGTCCCATATCTAGTGAAAAGAAATCTGTAATCTGTCTCTGGGACTCTCTCTCTAGCTCTCCCCAATAAAGTGACTCTTATGTCTGTGTAACTCAAGTAGATATAGTCCAAGACATTTCTGATCCTCATAACTCATGACCCTAGATAAAGGACCGAAACCCTCTCTGAATAGGCAATGGAAACGGCCCCGTACCTCATAGTACACTGTGCAATGACATATGTAATGTAACTCTGTCTCTGGCTCTATCTGGCATAAGCGGCATAATCTGCTGTTTGTTGGTATCCCCTGAATCTACTAGTTTCAATCTTGAGCTGATGTGAGGATGTGTGTATCTGACCAATGGCACAACACAAACCATGGGACATATGTGTGTCCATGTAGCTGGGTCGAATCACAAACCCATCTCCTGTGAGGTGGAGAAGATGCTCTCTATAGAAATCCATCTTCGTGCCCAACTCACGAGGGATAGAAATAAGCGTCTTTTATTCCTTTCTCAAGACAAGTACATAAAGAAAGTGCTTGAAAGATTTAATATGGCTGATGCTAAGCCTCTTGGTGTGCCTTTACCACTGCACACAAAGCTTAGCAAGCTTGATTGTCCAAAAGATGATGTAGTTGTCCATGCTATGAAAAGCATTTCTTATGCTTCAGCTTGTGGTTCATTGATGTATGCCATGGTTGCTACACGACCAGACGTTACTTATACGGTGGGAGTTGTTAGCAGGTTTATGTCTAATCCTGGCAAACCACATTGGGAGGCAGTGAAGAGCTTTTCAGGTACTTAAAAGGTACACAGGACACGTGTATATGTTATGGCAAGGGTACACTATTATTGCGGGATTCTGTGATTCGGACATGGCAGGTGATCTTGACACTAGAAAGTCTACGAGTGGGTATGTATTCACACTTCCTGGAGGTGCTATTTCATGATGTTCAAGGTTACAGAAGATTGTGGCACTGAGCACTACAGAGGCTGAATATATTTCAGCCACAGAGGCTTCTAAGGAAGCTATTTGGCTTCGCAGGTTGGTCAGAGACTTTGGTCTTCCTGCATATGCCTCAGTGCTTGGTTGTGATAGAGTGCTGTATGCCTGGCTAAGAATGCCATGTTCCATGCTCGTACCAAACACATTGATGTGCGGTACCATTTTATACGATAGATATTGGATGATGGCCTTGTCACACTGACAAAGGTCAAAACACAGGATAACCCTGCAGATGTTCTCACTAAGTGTCTTGCTAAGACACAACATCAACATTGCTTACACTTAGTGGGAGTTGCTTAAAGGTACCACATCGGGCCTTTAAGTGGGAGGTTGTTGGGTCTGGTCTAAAGGCCCTTTTGGGCACCTCTCATACATATTTTTATTCTTTTACACTTTGGGTGTGAACCACCTCTAGGGTCACTTAAGTGACCCTCATAACATGTACCCAATATAATAAAACGTGAAAGGCTTTTAAGTGTGTGCCTTAGAAAAACACACGAACGTTCTCTCCCCCTGCTCTATGTACAGCGCTCGATTTCTCGCTCTCTCTCTGCTCGTATGCCTTGTGGGTTCATCGCTAGCCCTTCTCCTTCCTACATGAACAACACTGCAAGAACCTTTGCCAGCATATCCCTAGCATGTATAAAGTGCTCCGCTACTAGACCATCATGATCATATGTCCTCTCGGTCCTCAACCTGTCAATGGCTCTCTTTACCATCTCAGTGGTAAAGAAGGTGCTCGTAGGTGGACATGGTTCTGTAGGATCTGGAAGGGGGTCTTGTCCAGGAACCATATATAACGATGTCGCATACTGGCCCCACACATCAGGAGAAGTAATCATTGGGGAAGGGGAGTGCTCATGAAAGAGTCGCCATGCCTCTCCCGAGTCTCTGAGCAAGAACAATCATACAAGTCTCGCTCCATCTGGGCCTGGTAAGCTAGTTTCTTTCGTCACACAAGGTGTCGAAAAACAACCCGAGACTGTCTGTAAAAGATGACTCCTAATAGAAGATCCCTTTGAAGCTGGGCTCTCATCTCTTTGTACTCCTCATCATACCAATTATTCTGGGGCATGCTCCCAGAATGTCGCCTCTGATTCGGCTGAGTGTGTGGGTATGCCTCTGATGCTGCACCATGCAATGTCTCAATCAGTAAAGTGGCGCACTCCTCCACTGCGAGGCATGGGCCAGCTGTGCATAGACGATCCCAAATCTCCTCTATATAAACGGAGTCAGTCTCTGGTGTAAATGTATAACGGGTATGTGACCTGCTTCTTGATGTCTGTGTTGTACTATACTGAAATGAGACAGACAATGTCAAGAGAGACATCCACTGCTATGCCCACTGGTCTGGCTCCCACTGGTGAATAAAAGGAATGAAGCTCGGCTGTGTCATAACATAGTCTACTGTATTGGCCCTGTGTTTGTGTGGAAAGTGTCACGTGACACATCCAACCCTATGTGTCCGTGGACAAGCTAAAGCATGATCAGGGCTCAGTCAGTCTAGTCAAGTCTAGATTAGCAGTGATCTGGCACTTTTGTGAGTCTATTTGTAGACCATGCATGCCCAGTCACTTAGCATAGATGCATATCCTCCGGTTGCACACAGCATGATCATCAGTATTCCCTTCAGAATCCAACAGATTCAGTCAGGGGAATTTTCCAGTGCATTTAGCCTTTTCCCTATTTTTGGTTATTTTCACTTATTATTTTTAAGTGACTTTCCAACAAAAGTAGGTAGGGCAATTTTGCTTAATTAATATATAAGCAAACCCAAGTTAGCACTAAATGGCAGAAGAGGGCGCAGGAGCTTCCCGCTCAACAGGCAACTTCTCAACAGGAACCCTCAGCACCCCTAGCGTTTTTGGATTCCTCCATCCTCGCCGCAGACATCAGCCCCAGCGTTTTCCCCTTGCATCATCGCCATCACCACCAGCTTGGTAGGGTTTTTGCATTCCCTCGTCAGTACCAGATTCCATGGCGTTTTCAGCCCTTGCTTGATCGCCCTCATCTCCCAAGTCCCCTAGCGTTTGCAGATCCACCCAATTTGCAGCAGAAGTACCAAGTGACCTAGCGTTTTTACTAACGCTCAGCCCACAGTCCAGCGTTTTTGATTTTCAGCCAAAACGCAGCAGAATATGCAGCGTTTTTAGCATGCTTGATCAGTAGCAGATTCAGCCCATTGGTTGCAGAAGAACCCCCAATTTCAGCCCATAAAAACGCAGCCAAAACAGTCATTTTCAGCCACCGAAACAGGCCCGAAAATCAGCGATTAGAAGATCCCAGATTCAGCCATCAAGTCGTCGTTGTCTTCACCGTCGTCGTCATCTTCACCGTCGTCGTTGGCATAGTCCAAGTTGTCTTCACCGTCGTCGTCATCTTTACTGTCGTCATTGGCATAGTCCAAGTTGCATCAGTCCATTGCATACGCATTGTACCACTTTGTGCAATCAAAAGTAGACCACTCTCGCCGACGAGAGTGGGGCCTTCAGAGGAGGGTTTTACAACGTTTGTGGTGTCGTATCTCTCTTCTCTCTATCTCTTAGTCTCATTCACTTTCACGCACAGTGTCCATTCACTTTGTTTGTGATCATAGCACTTTCCATTAAGAACGGAAGGCTCTATCTTCCATAAGAACTAAAAGGAACCTTGAGCACAGTTCAGAGCACTCATCTTGAGCAAAGCGCAAACAATCATTCCGTTGCACCTAACAGAAAGCATGTGAAACTTGCTGCTCCGGGAAATCGCTCTAAGCCATTAAGTATGACTAACCTATGTGTAGTCGTCATCTCATGAGATATCTGTCTGCTCTCTGTCATGTGAGCATCTGTCAAGCCCCAACTCACCCACATCCAGCTCTCTAAGCATCTCATCTGAAGTGTCATAGAAGACTGTCTGAGAGTTGCTCGTTCGGGCATTGAAGTCTCCTAGAAGGATGATATTACCATCCCTAGAAAACTCCAATATATCATCGTCTAGTATAGAGAAGGGTGACTCCCCTCTGAATGCAACATATACTGACGTACTGGGGGGGAAGTAACATATGGCAATGTATAGAAATCGACATGTGTCAACTCTCAACCTCACCCACATGTATCTAGCATGATCATCTCTCTGTACAATATGTAGTAGTGGCTGTAACTCCTTCCTAAATAGCACTGCTACTCCTGAACCTCTACTCCTATGCTCAGATCTCGGATTGTCTTGTGGACTGTCTCCCATCTGTACCCTGCCACATGTGGCATGAACTGTCCAGGGGCCTGGTGAGTCTCTGAGAGGAATACAATGTCCCTGTCTCTGAAACTATTCTCAAAGGCACCAACATCCAACCTCATAGACCCATTACAATTCCAAGTAGCCATCTTCAGTGTGGTCCCATAGGTCTTACACCATCATGTAGAGTGCCGCTCTACAATCACCACCCGACCATCTCTGTAAAAGGCTATCTTCTCCTTGTCTCTTGCTGCCTCAATCTCTGGCATGACTTCCTGCATATGGGCAAGCTGTGAAAGGGTGAGATCGTCGCCAAGATAGACACCAGTCTTCTTGAGGGTGGGCCTCTTTTTCAAGAACTCCTTCTTCGCCTCAGTAGAGGGGAAGCGCAAAATGAGAGCCCTCTCTTTCGATGTATCACCCATGCCCCCACTTTTCTTGCCAGCTCTCCATGCTCTTGCACGTGTCGCTTTATCTATCCCCATTAGTACCATGAGCTCCTCCACTTCTTCGTCGACTTGATCCCTATCTTTAAGGCCGATGACTCTCACATGTTTAGCTGTGTCTGCGTAGCTCGAGCAAAAATAAACCCAAGCATCTTTGATCCTCGTACCGCATGACTCTGGAGAGTGGTCCGAAGCCCTCTCTGAACAAGCAGTGGAAGCGGCCACGTATCTCGTAGTAGACGGGGCATTGGCATGTGTAGTGCAACTCTGTCTCAAGCTCCATGTCACACAAGAGGCATGTCCTGACCTCTGCAGGTACTCCACTGTATCTCCCAGTCTCGATCTGCAGCTGGTGTAAAGATGTGCGTATCTGGCCAATAGAACATCGTATTCCATGAGACAAGTGGGTGTCCATGTATCTGGGCCTCGTCACAAAACCGTCCTTCATAAGCTGGAGAAGATGCTCTCTGTAGAAAGCCATCTTCCTGCCCAACTCCTGTGTTGGTTGTATCCATGTCCTCTTGGTGTCTAGCTGAGTCAGGTCCTGGCAGATGAGCCTGGTGATCTCGGACTGTGTAAGAGTCAGAGAGGGTGCATCCAATGAGTACTGGAAGGGGGGCAATCTGTCTATGCTGAACCCATGCGCCTGAAACCATGATGTCATCTCCCCCATACCAGCATGCCGTATCTCCCTGCATGGCTAACTGTCGAGAGGACTCAAGTGGAAGGCGAGCATACGTGTCTCTGGGAAGTTCTCACATGCGGTGTATGAAGGAGATAGGTTTGGTGAGCCCCTCCAACCCTGGTGGGGGGGGCAGCTAGCTCTGCCCGAATAATGGCATGTGGTACTGAAGCCTTGGCTCTAATGAGCCGCGAGATCATAGAGACTAGTGGCTTCTCCATGTCCCCCCATCCATTAGTGCGACATGTCCTCCCCTTATGGTCCAAGGAAGGTCCCCAAATCTCAGCTCCACAGAGCAATGCAGAAGGCACCAAAGTGTCAAAGAGTCAGAGCTTCGTTCGAGGCTCCTGAAACTGAACATCTGAACACATCCTCTCCAATCTACACAATGCTGCATGGGCTCTGGTCAGTCTATTCTCTGCTGCTCTCTTCAATGAAAATGTTGGTCCACTGAAAACCACTCCAAAGTAAGTGTAAGCATCTGTATTCTCCACTGTCTCCTTGCCGTATGTGAATGCGGGCATTGACCTCTTGATCCACTGTGGGGTGGTAATAAATACCATGACCTTGGCTTTACCAAGGTTGATAGACAAACCACTTTCATGGCCGAACCTATGCAAAGCATCCAAGTGACGTTGCATCCCCTCCGGAGAGTCGGAGATCAACACAATATCATCAGCATATAACAATAGTGGAATCCATGTCCCTGGACCCTGCCAACTGTGCACCTCTATCACCATCTCTCTCAATGTAGTTAGAAACCTCATCCACATACATACCAAATAGAGTAGGAGAGAGTGGGCAACCCTGCTTCACCCCAATAGTGGAGTGAACCGCTGTAGATAGGCCCTCTGAGGTGCGTATATGCCCCACTACTAACCTGTATAATGCCATGACCCCCCAAATGAGCTCTGTGGATACTCCCATCTTATGTAATCTGTGCATCAATCTAGCTTTGGGTACTGTGTCAAATGCTTTGCGGACATCCACAAAGCTAGGATAGATCCGTCTCTGATGTGATCTGCCCTCCTCAATGATGGCTTTGAGTGTCAAGATACGGTCAAGAGTAGAAAAACCTCTCCTAAACCCTGCCTGCCCAGCTGCATGTATCCTCTCTCTCTCTCTCTCTCTCTCTCTCTCTCTCTCTCTCTCTCTCTCTCTCTCTCTCTCTCTCTCTCTGTGCCCACCTGCTCAGCTGCTGCTCAAGAATGGATGCGTACAACCGTGCCGATGTGTGTCCGATCATGATAGTGCGATAAATTATGATTCCCAGGCTCCATAGGGTCTCTTGACTTGAAGATAGGTACAATAGTAGATAGGCTCCAAGTATCAGGCAAGCCCTCACACCTGGCACGGTTAAACATAATTGCTAGAAGCTCTGCTAGTAGATCTCTGGCATGCATGAAGTGCTCAGTCACTAAGCCATCATGATCATATGCTCTCCCAATCCTCATCCTGTCAATGGCCTTCCTCACCATCTCAGCGGTGAAAAAAGCACATGTGTGGGGAAGGGGCGGGTGTCCAGGAACTGTGTATAGAGATGCCGCGTATTGGCATCAGGCCTCTATAGAGGTAATGGCAGGGGGGGGGGGGGGGTGCTCATGAAAGAGCTGCCATGCCTCACGTGAGTCGTGACTCAAGAATAGCTGGTAAAGGTCTTGCTCTAGGCGAGCCAAAAATGCCCTCTTCTTCTGCCGCACTAGGCGCCAGAAGTCAATCTGTGACTGTCTGTGAGTGATGTCCCCCAAAAGCACCTCCCTCTGAAGTCTAGCTCTAGTCTCGCGGCATTCCTTATAAGGATTCTAGTTGCTAATCCTTCATTAATTACTTAAACTCATGATTAAGACTTCAGAAACTTGAATTGTACTCGGAAACAAGACTCAGAAGACTCTGTGTTGATTGGTTGAATGTGTGATACAAGGGCTCTTTATATAGGAGATGAAGAGATATAAATGAAAAGACATGTCTCTTGGTGAAGAGACATGACTTTAGATGTAAAGGCACATCCTTTCGGCAAAGAGCTGCAACCATCGGGCCAAGAGTCGCACCCGTAGAGCGAAGGGTGTGACCAGTCGTCAAGGGAGTGTGGCTTTTGGCGAAGAGACCCGTCTTTTGGGCGAAGGGGTGTGACCATCCAAGCGTAGGGGTCCTCCTTGACATGGCACTTCGCGTATCTGCAACTAGGAGTAGATGTAATACTGCAACATAGTCACAATCGTGACATTCCCTGCCTCTTTAAATAAAACCTAGGGTAGTTGAAGAAAACTCTGGGAGAAGGAAATATATTTTTGTAGTGCTTTTGCATCCAAAGCTCTTTCTGTTAAGTCCCACGTCATGGCACTGTTATTGACCATGACTATTTTGCCAAACTGAAAACTGATCATATCTGCAACTTGATAAGTGCCTTTGTCGAAGTCATTTGTAATTTCGAGCTTTGTCCAAGAAAAGATTGAATCTTTATCTGCTTCAAGTGAAACTATCGATAAATTGTCTTGAATTTTCTGTTGAGTAATGGCTGTTGGTTCAAAATCTGCAAGGTATTCCATGGGTTTGTCTGGAACAGTAAGATCCTCCTGAAGGGATGTTGTAGATTGAGACTAAGTAGTAGTGCTTGAAGGTATATCCATCTGTAAAGGTTTATCAATAGAACAAGTTGTGTCCGAAGACTCAATTCCGAAGAACAGTTGCAGTGAGTGAAGTCGTGCTGCAAGAGTATGCATCTGATTTATCCTTTGCACCGTTGAAGGCAAGGACTGGAGTCTTCAAGGTGGAAGGATTATCATTCACCACTGCATTGGGTATGTGTTCAGAGACAAAGACTTATTTTCAAGGGCGGTGATGAGGCGGCTTTTTCTGCCTGGATCACGGCCATAGAAGGGGTCATGTGCTTGTCCGTTGTCACAAGAATTGGAATTGTCTGAATTTTCAACTTTCTCAGCGGGTATTAAGGCTTCCAATTGACAAGGGGGAGGTTGAGGAAGTTGTTGCTTCTTAGACCTCTGAAGGATCCTCTTGCACAAGGAAAGGATCAATAAATCTTCGACTTTACCACCATCAGACAAGAAAGACTTAAATGTAGGGCATGGCTCGCGAGGGGGAACTTGTCCAGCGTCGCAGCATTCACAACCGAGTACTCGACTAGGGTCGGATATATGTGCCACTAAGTAAGCCCATCTTGATATCGCTAATGATCCGTTGGAAGCTTCATATTGTTGCTTTTGTTGCCGATGATTCGAATAAGAAGTTGGTTGCTTAGTACTGTAACATTTCCAAGAATATCCATGCCGAGACTTTTTCTGCTCACACGAAGATACTTTGTGTCTAGTTGTCTCTAAGAAACCATGCTTTGAGTGAGAAAATTTGAGTCCCGAAGGCTTTGATTTGAGTGGTTCTTCTTGGTCGACCACTGAAGCGTCGGAAGAAGATGGCAGAGAAGTAGCTTGTGTAGTCCGAGAAGCAATTGGGTAACTCCGAGAAGAGGTTTGCATCTGCATCTGCATCTGATCCACGCGAGTGTGAATCGATGCGAGGCTTATTGAAATTGCTGCCATCTGCTTTTTGAAAACTGCTATCAGATCTTGGGGTAAAATATTGTCGTCGCCATCTTGTGATTCGGCCATGCCAATTGTTTAGCAGAAACTGATACTTCGGGAGTGGAAACTGCGTCTGGAACGGGTTTCGGCTTTGGAGTATAGGAAATGACGATTATTTTGGTTGTCGGGAGAGGGTACGCCGACAAGACTGCTTCGGGAATCTCGTCTATGTATGAGATGTACGGGAAAGCGATCCACTAGTGTTCGTCGACCATAGCAAGTGCGTGTACACTGCGCGGGAATGAAGGTGCAAGGGGCCAGAACTGCCAACGCTGGCTCTGTGTGAGATATCGATGGCCAGAAAGATGAAACGCTGTAGTGTACACATCGTTACGTGTTCTCTTGTTTATTTATTTTTAACTTTCACCAAGGGGGTGCCCACTGAGGTTAATAAAGTGGGCGACCAAACCAACTTATAGGTTGGCCATTTAATAAAAAAAATATCGTTGGCTAAGTTTAGGCAACGTTGTAATTGCCTTACGTAAGAATTGCCTTCAAAAGGCTGCTGCGTAACATGAGAAGGCAGCCAGCGTTTCCAAAAGGGCACACGAGGTGACGATTCTGCAAGCAGGAGATGCCACCGAAGGGGTGCTCACAGGTGAAAAGGCATGCCAGCGAAAAGTCACAAGGGGCAGCCAGCAAAAGGCAAGGGCAGCCAGCGTGCAATTCAGCAAAGCATGCACCAAGGGTGCGAGCACGAAGGGGTACAACATCGGGAAGGGGCGCAAACACAAAGGTTCAATTCAGCCCTTCGGGTTGTTCTTCTGCTTCCATGCAACTACGGGAAGGGGATAGAGTGTAGCGGCGAGAGTGAGAGGCTCACAACCTTCGAGTCCCGGAAAAAAATTGCTCTGATACCACTGTAGGATTCTAGTTGCTAATCCTTCATTAATTACTTAAACTCGTGATTAAGACTTAAGAAACTTGAACTGTACTCAGAAACAAGACTCAGGAAACTCTGTGTTGATTGGTTGAATGTGTGATACAAGGGCTCCTTATATAGGAGACGAAGAGACATAAATGAAAAGACACGTCTCCTGGTGAAGAGACATGACTTTAGATGTAAAGACACATCCTTTCGGCGAAGAGCTGCAACCATTGGGCGAAGAGTCGCACCCAAGAGCGAAGGGGTGTGACCAGTCATCGAAGGAGTGTGGCTTTTGGCGAAGAGACCCGTCTTTTGGGCAAAGGGGTGTGACCATCCAAGGGTAGGGGTCCTCCTTGGCATGGCACTTCGCGTATCTGCAACTAGGAGTAGAGGTAATACTGTAACATAGTCACAATCGTGACATTCCTCATCATACCAGTTGTTCTGGGGCATGCTCCCAGAACGGCATCTCTGCTCAGGTTGGGTGTGTGGGTATGCCTCTGCTGTTGCATCATGTAATGTCTGTGTCAGTATAGTAGTAAGCTCCTCCAGAGGTCGCCCTGGCTCTTCTGTACACAAGTGTCTGTAGATCCCATCTATGTATACAGAGTTTGTCTCCCGCGTGGAAGTGCAGCGAGTAGGGGCTGTTGCCTGTGGCCTGTGTGCTACACTGAACCGGAAATAGATGGTCAGCGACACGAGCGTGATCCACTGCCACACCAACAGGTCTGGGTCCAAACCGTGAGATCCTGGCTACTAGAGATGAGACTCGGCTATGCCATGACATAATCCACTGTGCTGGCTCCATGTCTGTGTGGAAAGCATGTAAAAACCCCGCCATCGGGAAATCTTTGTAGGCCATTCAAGATGACCAATCCATGTGCAGTCCCCATCTCTATCAAGTGTCGTCCATACTCAGTATATTCCCATACTCAGTATGTTCCCCATCCAATGATGGCCCGTCTCTGCAACATCCAGCTCTCTCAGCATCTCCTCTGAAGTATCATAAAAAATTGTCTGATGATGGGCAGTCCTAGCATTGAAGTCCCCTAAATGATGATGTCACCATCTCTAGAGAACTCCCAGATGCCATCCAAAATAGAAAAGGGGGACTGTCCTCTGGGCATAAAGAGGGAAGGGGGAAGGGGGGGGGGGGGGGGTGGGGGGGCACCCTGGAAAAATGCCACATCAAAATAAGTGCTAATAAACTAGCCCAAGGGACCAAATCTGGTCTCCGGCCGAATAAAACCAAGGGGCAACTGCAGAAAACTGAGGACTTGACCTGGGAAACCTAGGAACAAGGGTCTTGCCTCATGCCAGCCTACCGGGTGGGCAAACACATGGCTCGTACTGCCAGAAAAGGTATGTTTATGTCAAATACTGCTGGGGCTCAGTCATAAAATAGCCCTCGTTCCCTAAATTGCTCCTGGGAGATACTGGAGTCACCACCAGACAGAAGATGAAACCCTAACAGTAGCCTGAAAGGGAGCGAACCCAAAGCTGACCCACCTGCACAACACTGAACGGCTCCTTTGAAAAGTGCACCATGTGAAGAGCAGCTTCCGACATATGCTGCAACGTCACAACCAAGTGAGGGCAGCCTCAATAAGAGACGACGCCAGCTACTTGCTTGGCAGCCAAGACAGCGAATCAGCAAATGGAAGGCGAATGATGGATAGGCTGATGGAGGCACTGATGGCAGCGTCTGAGCCAGAGGTACACAACGCTGGCAAGCAGCCCAGCCAGTGCAGGCATCGTTTGCAGGGCAGCCAGCGAACGACGATGCAGCCAGGCAGTACACGCATGGTAGAGACAGAGGGGGCGCGACGACAGAGACGCTAGGGTTCCTCTCTTTGGCTCTCTCTAGTGTTTGTTGCCTCTCTCTCTTCATTCCTTCACAAGCTTCTTCTTATCGCAAAGTTTCACTTCACTTGGGTCTTAAACTTGTAATTCTGGTGATGGGGTCTATTAGGACATGCGTTTAAACTTGTGATTTTGGTGATGGATTTAAGAAGTGCAATTAAACATATCAATGCTGATAATAATGGATATACTGCTAAATAAATAAGCTGATGAGATATCAGGATTTAAGAAGTACAATTATAGGTTTTAATGCTGATAATAATTGTGTGATTGGTTTTCTCATGAACATATGTTTCTTTTTGTCTGCTATTTCAAGTAAATGAGCTACTTGCACTGAGAGAGGTGATTGGATTTGTAGGCTCACATCATAATCTGGTCAACTTTATTATTCAAATTCTGGGCCAAAAGCCTCTTGATCAGAAGGCATATTTCATGTTTTTGTTTCACATTGTTGACACCTCAAAATGGGTTAAAATTTTTCAAATTACCCAACATCACCGGCTGGCACAATTTCCAGTCGGTTTTTATTTGTTTTCTGGTAGCTGATATAGTACAATCTGTTTTGTGTGTGCAGATCTTTGAGAGAGCTTTTTTTGGAGGAAAGTGATATGCAAGATCATAATGGCAATTGGTTACGTCAGCTGTCGCTTTATAATACATCTTTGGAAATGCTGAATATAGCAGGAATTGACCTGCAAAATATTTGCACTGGCGATCTTTCAACATTAGCTTTAAATTGTAAATCATTAGTGTCATTGAAACTAAATGAATTGGAACTAGAAGGTCTACCGGAGATTCTCAGCCGAACAACAGCATTGCGAGAATTGGGAGGCGTTTCTGTAGGTGCCAGTGTGGATCAGCAACCAAAAATCACATTGCCAGCCACATTAACATCGTTGGTGGCCTTGTATTATATGGGTGTGGAGGAAGGTGACTCAATTGTAAATTCTATTATTCAACCCATTGCAGCAGGGCTGAGAAAGTTAGACCTTCAATATTCATGTCTCACTGTGGATGGCCACTGCCAACTTCTTGGTCTTTGTGCCAATCTTGAGGCATTGGAGGTGAAGCATGTTTCAAAATCAGTCCTTGCATTCTACTGCATACGTACGGACAAAGCTAGTTTACATTAGTGTCAGTAGGAATATGCTTGTCAATAATTGTTCTCTGCAGCACTTGCATTGTCAGCTTCTCTTTTTTAAATAGTGTGGGCAGACAATGGATGCTTTACATAATGCATTAATTACTGTATACTTGTTTCAGGTTTTCAATGCCATAGGTGATGAGGGCCTTGAGGTTATAGCGAACAAGTGCAAGAATTTGCGCTGGCTACGGGTAGAACGTGGAGATAGAGATGTCCAGCAAGGTTTTGTCACCCAAAGAGGCCTTATATTGGTCGCATTAAACTGCCAACGGCTGGAGTATATAGCAGCATATGTTTCAGACATAAATAATGCTGCTCTGTCCACAATAGCCACAAACTGCCCCAAGCTGAAAGATTTCCGGTTGGTGTTACTTGATGAAGACAATGAAGTTTCAGAATATCCTCTTGATGTTGGTGTAAGAGCCCTGATGAGGGGTTGCCCAGATATACACCGTTTTGCGCTCTATTTAAGGCCAGGATTCTTGACTGACAGGGGTATGGAGGAGATTGGCATGTATGGAAAAAATTTAAACTGGGCACTTTTTGGTTTGCTAGGGGAAAGCGATGAAGGGCTCAAGCTATTTGCGAACGGCTGTCCCAACCTTAAGAGGCTTGAAATCCGAGATTGTGTCTTTACAGAGGCAGCAATTGCCACCTCTGTTCTGAAGATGGAATCCCTGAAGTATATATGGGTACAAGGCTACAGGGCCACTGGAACAGGGCAGGATTTACTTCCCTTGACCAAAGATTATTGGAGCGTTGAGTTAATAGACGAGCCGGGAACCCCTGCTCAGTTTGTAGCGTATCGATGCCTTTCACAAAAGCGCGCAGATACTCCACCATCGGTCACTCTGCTTGGTTAAAGTGTGGGTGTGATTGAGGATTGAATCATGGGAATTGGCTGTGACTGATCAATCTTTCCTTTCAATGTGCATTAGCAAGGACAAAAAAGATTGCCATCTAAGGAGGAATACATTCATGCTGCGAGTGTTTGAGGTGGGTGAAAGGCAAAAGATTGGTGAATCAGCAATTGACGGCTTGAAGTTTACCACTGTTTTTAGCATGTGGGGGCTGGGTGAGTGAAAGGCAAGCGATCGGTGAATCAGCAATTGTCGGCTTGAAGTTTACCACTGTTTTCAGCAGGTGGGGGGCCTCTTGTGGGCTGCTATCATGGAAAACTCCCAACCACTTCATTTGTCTCACTGTCTGCTCGTTGGCCATGAGATGGTGACATGAGCACGTGGGGTTACGAGTTGAATATTCATTCATTCGTTTGTCTGCGATAATGCATAGAAATTCATTCATAAGGAAAGGGTTTGTCTGCAATCATGCGTAGGGGATTGCTTCTCAGAAGGGGTAGTCAGGTGCGGTGCTGCATTAGTATCTTGTTCAGCTTGCATAAGAATAAGGTCTTGGTTTTGGTTTTGTAGATAGAGGTTTAGGAACTGAGGTCTTGAGAAGTCAATTTTGTACACCGAACATGGGCAAATAAACTTTGTTCAGGCAGCATAGACAATGATCATTCAATTCTTAATATGAAACATTGTTAAGAGACCGGCAAAAGCTTGCTTCGAGCTTAGCATAGTAGGTATGGTGTGGGGAGAGACGCTGGAAAATGCATGGCTGCAGTCTCTATCGTAAATTGTGCAGTTTCATCCTTTATGGGCTCACGTAGGGTTCTGATAATATGTGGTAACCGACCTCTTGTGAGACACTCTTCTCCTTAAGCTGGCCAGACCCTGAAATCACGCTCCTCCACTGTGCAAATTGTATCTGCAGAGACTTGTACAACTAGTAGGCAGAGTCATTCAAAGTCATTGCAGTTGATCTGATTAGCTGCAATTGTGTAATTTTCCCATTCAAGGTAGGCTGAGTCATTCAAAGTCATTGCAGTTGATCTGATTAGCTTCAATTGTGTAATTTACCAAAGCTTTTTTTTTAAAGGGTGCTTTGTTATTGCATAGGGAAGAAACTTGCTAATTTACTAACAGGGACTCCTTTGGCTGGGTAATATTATGTTCTTACGTGTCAGCAAAGGAAGAGTGCTAACCCTACAACGCAAACAGAACCAAGCACTGACATTCGCTGAAGCCAGAAAATTGTATTGGAGAGCAGCCAAATATCCATGTTTCTCTTTATAACAAAGAGAGGGCCATTGTAAGACTGGCTTCGAGTGTTTTGTGTTATCCTAGAAAGAAGTACTATGATCAAAGCTACAAGTGACTAGACAAAATGTCAAGATCTGTCAACGCTTTCACCAACTCCCTTGGCGCTAGTCAAACAAGCAAAGGGACTCCCGCACATACCCTTTACCCTTGGTTCCTTGCTCCGAGCACTGGCGTCTCTCATTGAGTAGTACAATGTCTCTACCCTCTGTCAAGGTCCGGGGTCACGGGGCAGGTGATCTGGGCCGTCCAAGCGGCTAGCTTTCCCTGGCGGAATTGGGAGCTGCACAGCCGATGGATGGCAGCCAGCTCAGCCTGCGTAAGGGAAAAACAATGTCGTCGGCTTCATCTTCAGCAGCGTGTGCCACCTCAGTGGGCGGAATCTCTGCCACCTCAGCATCCAGAAATTCTCCAATCAGCTGCAATCAGACTGCAGCATGTCAGCACAGGGAAAGTGATGAGGTGCTGACTCCTCAGCGAGCGTAATGACATTCTGAGCTCTGCGCTGTCAGGTGAACACTACGACTGATCCGAGCCTGACTGAGTGCTCTCTTCTTGGTTGTCTCCCGATCGCCAAACTTTGCTAACAGGGATGGGTTCGTCTTCCTTATAGCCATGGAAAAGGAAGGGAAAAAGAGGAGGGGAGGGGGGGGGATTGGTGTCTTGCATCGTATGATGGATGGGTATTGGGTGTGGTGTATGTGTGTGTAGGGCATGAGCGAGTGTACGATTGTGCACGTCTATATGCGTATGAGGGTGAGGGTGAGGGTGTGTGTGGTATGTAGATGAGGCAATTAGTATAAAAGAGAGGGTTGGGGAGGCACATACAGCCCATTCTTGACCCCCATGGATGAAACAGGGAACATGGCCCACCACTCTTTTGGCTTCTTTTCAAACTCACCCATTGTCATGAACTTGGTGGAAACCCCCTCCCCACGACCTTGCTCCCCCTCGTCAAGGTCGTGGGGAGGGGGCAGTTGATCTACACCGTCGATTTGTTGTCCATTCTCTTGCAGAATCTTATCCGCGAACTTTGGATGGAGCCAAATCTGCACTCAAAATATGCCGGTTTGCAAGCCAATAGACGCCTCCCAGATCAGCATGTGGAATTGGAATTGCACCTGTTGTGGACACCTAAGCAAGTGGAATGTAGGAGCTTGGATTCACGCAAGGGCTGCCACATCAGCACACAAAAATTGAAGCTTGGTGTTAGCTTTGGACAGTCACCTGTTTGTAGGCAGGTGTGCTAACCCCCTAACCAACCACGATCATTAATGGTCGGGAATGGTCGTGCAATGATCATTCCCGTAATGAGGGCTCTTGACCTCCATCGATCGCCCATTATTACCGATAATGATCAGTGCACGACCAATCCCTACTCCATCACCTTCAACTCGGACAGCCTTGGAGCCACGGAGTCCTGTGTTCACCATGGCGGGAAGGGAGTTGGAGTGCTTGCACCCACCTGATGTTGCAACCTTTTCATTTGCAAAATGTTGATTGTAGCTTGTCAGGCTCTCGAATGTCGCCACATAAACAACCATTACTGGGAACGGGTGCTGTTGGATTGCTTGTGCACAAGATTATGCAGGTGCAGCTGTTAACCAAGTGAATTAATTGCGTGCATGTGCCTGCCCCAATAATGTGCATGTGTAGGGGTGTTCGTGAGTGTTGGTTTTTTTTTTGTTGCTGTTCTTTTTATAAAAAAAAATTTGGGGGGGGGGAGCACAAGTATGGAAGAGAGGCTTACTACGGCAGTGATATTTGTTCAAAGGGCAAGGTAGCATTGCACGTTGCTAAATTGGCGTTGCTGTCACTAGCCAATCTCTCGAATGTTAATCTCCTACTTCATGTAGTGTCTTCACCTTACACTCGCGCATGTCACACACACACACTCTTAACATTAGTTAGTTAGTGTGTGTGTGTGTGTGTGTGTGTATATAGGGTGCTTATTTAGTATTCACCACTTAACAGTAGTTTGGTAACCTATCAGAACATAAAAGTGTCCTTTTCAGGATTTTGGAAAAAAATTAAATGCTATTATCATATGTATGTGTTTTAAGAAGTCCTTACATCAACTCAAAGCTAAGACCATACTTTATGTGGAAAAAATAAGAAACACTCACAACTATACGGTCATGAGGATCTTTCAAAGCCAAAGGAGTTGTCAAATTGACCAAAAATAGCATATTTGTTAAGTGAACCTCATTTTACACATATACAAAATGCACTAGTGATCAAGCATATTTTTCCTATAAACATCAGTGGGTTCTTGACCAATGTATGTGGTTGCTATAGGCCCAAAAAAAATTGTTTGGACGTAGAATTAAGTACAAAAAAATTGTATTTTTTTGTTGATCTATCATTGATGTTTCTATGCCTATATCTATCATTGCCAATATAAGTGCTTCTGTTTTACATGCTTTGGTTCTTTAGCTTTATGTCTAGGCATAGAAATCATCAAAAGCATCAAAACCTATCTTCATAAGACAATTTGGAACACACCTATGAAGTACAAAAGTTGCACGAATAAAAAATTAGCATCCATAATGTGGCCTTTTATATCTCTTATAAACCTATTAAGTTGGTGCTAAATTGAGATTGTATACTTATGTTTGGACCTAAGCTTCAATTGCACCATGTTGATTGAGTAGAAATTTGAAGAAAACATGATCATAACGAAAAACGAGTTTCGATTTTGGTAAAAAAAATCACTCCTATCTCTGTGTTGTTTGCTATTTAGGGCCTTAGGGGCCCCAAAACTCAAGGAAGCAGAGTTACATAGTAATCGTCCATGAACACACTCAATCTTACCTTATGCTTTTAAACACACTTTCAAAATATTCATCAAAATGTGTTTTTTACTAATAAATCAGTGCAAATATTTTTTCATAAATGGGCTATAGATTCTAATACATAGGCTTTCAAGCTATTAGAATCATGAAAACATCTTGAGAATTATCCATGCTATCTGTGTAGCACTTTAAAGGTCATTAAGTTGTGTTTTAGGGTGGTCTAATGCCAATTTTATGGAAATTGGTCAAAAATAGCACATGTTTTTTTTTGGCTCAGGTTAGGTTTGAAAGTGCTATTCAAACCAAACTCTAAAGATAAAATCACTACCCCAAAAAACTTTCAAGTTTTTTCAAGTCATAAGCTAGCTTTGTGGATATAAACCACTTTAGAAACTATTTGACATCTCAAGCAATATTTCTTGGAGTTTGCTGAGTTAAGAGGACACAAAGTGTCCAACAACATAAAAGTGTCATGTTACCAATCTAGTGTTCAAAAGGACTTAATGTAATGCGCACAATTAATGATCAAATAGACTAAAAAGAGAGACAATGAGGGCTGAAGATGGAACACCCTCTCTTGAAGGAAATGTAATTCTCGAGTTAATATAGTCTTAGGTTTGAGCTCAATTACAATCAAGTTAAGAACGAGTTGAAGCACATTCACACTCAGAGATCATGCAAGATGTCATATGCACATGCATAAACATAAACTATAACATAAGGGGAAACTTCCAATATATATTACAAGAGAGAAATTTCGCTCATCTTTAAGAAAGAGTAGTAGTCCGTCTTGTCAGTTGCATCTATGGAGCTTGTAGCTTCAAGAAAATGGTTAGTAGAATATTTTGGTTTGTTGCTCTGAAAAGGAGAAGGTAGAGAGAGAGAGAGAGAGAGAGAGAGAGAGAGAGAGAGAGAGAGGGAATGGTAGAGGTAGCATAAGAAGAATTTGCATGGACTTGATGTCTAAGTGAGGAAAAAGGGTTGTATATATATGTGAAGTTGCCTCAATAACAAAAGAGAAAGTGGGCGTGAGCATTGTGAAGTACCCCACCACATGTCAAGAAGGTTTTGTTCTCATCCTTTGCAAGCTTTGATACCACTACAACAACGAGGAATGTGGCACCCCTGCAAACATATGCAAAATACCCTATACGAAAGAAGAAACATAAATGGGTATACATACCTTGCATGAGAGCGAGAGAAAATAGAGAATACAACGTGCACCTCTACGGCTAGAGTGCAATCTATGCACGTGAGAGAGGAGATGAGAGATTAAGGGAGAGGGGAGTGACACAAAATTGGGGAATAGGCTACTCCCTCCACATAGGTCCCTCAATGAACCCATGTGAACCTATTTATTAGTTTTGAGAGAGAGAGAGAGAGAGAGAGAGAAAGAGAGAGAATCCTTAAAGGGCAATGTCTTTATTATTAATAATAGAGACATTTTCATGTGCATCTGCTAGCATTCTTTAGAGCTAAAGAGACAATCCAAAGATAGAGAGTGTTTTCCACTTATCAACCCTACAATATTAAAATATGAGTGTACCATGAATAACTATAATAACATGACTCTTGCATCCCGTAAAGATCCTTAATGGATAATGGAAAAGCATGCCTATGTGTTTTATGGAGGGCTACCTGCTATGAATGGCAACCACAATTTTATTTGGATAGCTGTAAACTATTTAACCAAGATGTAGAGGTTTATTCATACTAAGACCAAAGTCAAAGCTCCTAAATTGGCAAGGCTATTTGTGGAGAATGTGTAATAAGTCATATAATGGTCTTCCTACTAACTTGCTAGCAAATTTGACGGAAATTTTTAGAAAGCATTATTCCAATGTTGGGTACTATACTCAATCCCATGAGAGCTAATCATTCTCAAACTAAGGATTTTTAATCACATACTTAAAGATATGCAAAGAACTTATGTCAATAAGAAATAGATTGATTGGGAGGATTACCTATGAATCTTAGAGTTTGTTTACAATAGATCTAAAGATGTTTATGATAGATTAAGTGATATGCTAAGAACTTATGTAAAAAAAAGTAGAATGAATCTTAGAGTTTGTTTACAATAAATCTAAAGATATTTTTGCTAGATTTAGTTCTTTATTCTCATGTTCTAGGTATCAATGTAGCTTATGCGATTTAAAAGTAGACTGATTGGAGGGATTACATACCAATCTTAGAGTTTTCTTACCATAGATCTAACAATATTTTTTCTAGACTTAATTAATCCATGTGCATGTATGTGTATCAATCTAGGCCACCGATTAGTATGGGTTTTTCAATGAAAAGGTTAGATCAGCAAGGGATTGTCTCCAACAACACATGGGTATGTTACACATTATTCCTCATAACGTGTGGTAGGCCCAAGATTGCTACAAAAATTTTGAAGAAGAGAGGACTTTTGAGGACAAGAAACATGCCCTTTTCAAGGTACCATAATAGTTTGAAAATTTTAAAGACTGTACCTACTCCTAAGTTCTCACCATGATATTATGGACTGTCCAAGATACTTAAGAGATACATCAATGAACTTATAAATTTGAGTAATCTACACATTTTGCGCTCATCCAATCTTCCACATTATTCATTTGAGTAAGCACAATTAGGAATAGAAGATAATGATGTAAATATGAACGTGTTGGCAAAGTCTAATAAGCCTCCACCTCAAGGATTCTAGATTACCAGAACTTACAAGCACCAAACAATGTTTGAGAGCAAGCTTTAGTCAAGTGTAAGGAGAGGCCTCATGAAGGTTCCACTTGGGAAAAAAATAGTACTCTTTAGAAGAGATTTTTAACATTTGTATGTGAAGAAAAACTCTTTTTCAAGGGGGAGTAATGGCAAGACACAAGCAGTGGCTACCACAAGCATATGGGAAAAGAGACCTTCTCCTAATTCTAATCCAAGATTTTCATGAATGGCGAGGGGTCCTTATTATAGGAAGAAAGATAACCTTATTAAGGTGGAGTTTCAACATGCTATTCTAGTCCCTTTCCAAAGATCTTTGGTGTGTAGCCTAGTGCTCATGTTGTCTCAAATCAATACAAAGGCCTTCACAACTAGTTAGGTAGTATTGAAAGGAGAATCCTAAAGTATGCAATGACTTAAAAACATAGTGTGATTCTACTTAATTATAATCTATGGGGATTAGGACTATACTCAAAGTTATATTCAATATCCATATCAAGAGATGATGTTGATGAATGCTATCAAGCCAATCAAGAATGCCACTAAAGATTCTCATCGTATCACTAACACTTGTAATGTTTAAGATCATCCATATTTTACCATGCGTTATGCAAGTCGTTCATAGTTGATGACAAGGAAATGTATCATCTCATTCAAAGTTAATGATCCCGCGCCTCTTTCATCTCTACTCATCATCCTTGAAAATGTTTTTCAAAGCCCTTTAATCTTTATAAACAAAAAATATATATAATCTGGAGTGTTATTAAGTCTTTGAAGATACAACCATGAAACACTACAGTTGCCAATAGGCAACTACTATCATGTGTGGTCCATTTTGTTCTCTTGAACCCTCTATGGTAAGGTGGTAAACCTGAGCTCCTTCACTCATCCTCTTAGACCATGGTGTAGTTCTTAGAAAAGTTATGAGTTTGTAACAAATAATCTGTCTTTAACACTAGTTTGGTACAAAATAATGACATTTGAGTGTTCTTTTCTAATATATT
The DNA here is from genome assembly GCF_014529385.1 of Adiantum capillus-veneris. Classification (NCBI taxonomy): domain Eukaryota; kingdom Viridiplantae; phylum Streptophyta; class Polypodiopsida; order Polypodiales; family Pteridaceae; genus Adiantum; species Adiantum capillus-veneris. The sequence continues at coordinate 64,992,264 of NC_140935.1, forward strand.
ATATATACACTTTTTTGCACATGTACAAACTAATCATAAAACGACTTTGGAGGACCTTTTGTACACTTATCTAGTGCTTTTGAGTATTGGTGGCTTGATCTTTTGAGCTTACCATGAAGAATACTCTCAAACATCTACAAGAGATGCTTTCAAAGAATAGGTACCATGAGCCAAGAAGAAGTATTGAAGCCTACGAAAGAATACATACCATGTATTTATAATATAGCTACATGTTTGTTTGAATTTTCCTAAATAGGAAATGTAGTATCAAGTTTTATTGAATCATGTTTTGTCGGGTGAGGGTTTGATACATGAGTTTCATGCAACAAATCAATTATGAACCACTGCCTTTTACTTCCAAGTTGCACCATGTTATATATGTAGATATATAATAATATAATCATCATCAAAGGTGACAACGATTGATTTTCATGCAAACTAACAAACATAATCCTTTTTTTCAATGACACTAAATCGAAGCTAATTCCTCAACAAGAACACAATTGGAGCATCTATAAATTGCATTTACATGGTTGTTTTGTGAAAAAGTTTATTTTAAAATAAACCATGCATGATAATATCTCAAAATGTGACGATTTATGAAATTTATGTTAGATTGGAGCCTTTAAATTCCCTTAAAAATAATATTTTCTACATATTTGGGTTCATAGCTTTGCACTAAAACATCAGTTCTTACAAGGACTAAAAGCCAACTCTCATTTAGTAGTATGAAAGTTGCATTTTTATGCTTACTAATTAGATCAAATATGAAAAGTAGGCTCTATGGGTAGATTTTAGATATCGCTTTCTAATATCTAGAAACACAAGAGATCCAATTTCTTCCATAACTTGAAGCCACTGTATGAACTTCTCCAAAAAATCTCTAGTGACACAAGGAAAAAGTGACATGGGGAAAAATTTCTAAATTTTCATCCTCTCCAACCTTCACATATGAGAAACACTACAAAAGGATTGTATTCAGCTCTAGAATAAATAAGTGCAAAAAGTTTTCAAATAATAGGATACTTCACTGTTTGAGGGCGAGTTGCCCAATTACAAAACTAGTGTTACATTGAAGTGAATGTGAGGTATAAATATCCAATTTTGATTTCCATCCATCCAACCCCCCATGTCATAAAATCTAATATCTAACCAACCCAAATGATTTTCTCATATTAAATTGATCACTTAATGTGGGAGAATAAATGGGAACAAGTGTTAAGATATAGATATGTGCTTATAGATCTATCTCAACACGGGGCCAATGGTAAAGGGGCCCAAAAGGGAGATGGTCTATCAAAGAGCAAGGCTAACCAATGGAGCATAAGACCTTAGGGTTAGCTTCATTGAAGACCTCCAATAAATGTGTGTAAAAGTCCTTTGACCTTAGGTAAGCTAGGGCTGAGCTTGAGGTGGGAACCCGGCCCAAGCTCGAGGTGCTTGTCCTGCTTGAGGTGCTTGTCGTGCTTGAGGTGTTTGTCATGCTTGAGGTGCTTGATTAAGATGCTTGAGGTGCTTGACTGGCTCCATGCTTGAGGTTCTTGACTTGCTGCATGATTAAGGTACTTGAGGTGCCTTGAGAAGCTTGCCTGAGATGCTTGTGGGAACACCCCCTAGTTCAAGTGCTTTGTCATGCTTGATGAGTAAGGTGCTTGATCACCTAAAGTCAAAAGCATTCCTACAAGAGGGGGGGGCGAGCCCTTTTCCTAGGGGCTAGAGAGAGAACACCCACTCACACACACAAGGGAAGCCCCAACTTGAAGAGGCAGCAAGGACACATGTCAAGCCATTACCCATGTTACCTTCATGTGTTGCTTGAAGCCTATTGGCTAAGCTTCAAAGGGGTCCAATGATAAATTACATGAATTATCTAATTGTTTTAGCATTTATCTAGCCTCTCTCTCAAAAAGGAAAGGGAGACACTTGTCTCAAGGCTACCCCTACTGCTTGTAATGCCTCCTGCTCATGATTGGCTAAGCCTGGGAGGGTCCAATGAGCTTCAAGCATGAGCTACAAGGGGGGGTCGACCCAAGCTAGCTAGGGGCTTGCTTGAGGGGTATACTCACCCACACACACTCACAATCACTCTCAATGTGTGCTATGCAAAGTGCAAGAGCTCCCTCTCCAAGCAAGTAGAGGTTGAGAGCCTACACCAACACTCTTGGCTATGGAGTGCAAATCCAACCAAGAGCCATGCTTCAATGCTTGAGCTTGTCATCTCCTTCTTCTTCATTAATATGCTATTATGTATGCTAGCAACAAGAGTATGATAAGTGAGGAACTAGTTCTTTCTCCTATGAAATTTTTCTTCTTCCTCTTCCCTACCCTCATTCCCTACTAGCTCTCTCCACCTTCGAAGGTGTTTGAGGTCTTGGGACTGAGGCTTGGGACAATTAAAGCTTTCTTCAAGTTCATGTTATGCTATGATTGTGATGCATGAAGCTTGCCATCTTCATTGCATCACCTAGGTCACAAGGAACACAAAGAATGTATTGTAACAAGTCTCTCTTAATGGGAGAAATCATAATACAAATGCCTATTGGAGGGGGGACCGGCTCCACATAAATCCGGTCCTCAACTGTTGTCATGTTCTCTAAATTCTCTCTCTTGCAAAAGTATTGTTCATGCCAAGTTAACTAATTGCTATGATTATGTTGCTATCTTCAATTATGTCTACCCGCTATGCTCACAAAGTTATTTCTCGAAAGTATTCTCATTAATTTCCGCTATTCTCAAGTTGAATAGGCTAATTCCATTACACCTCACATTCTAAACTTTGCACCGTGCTGAAGTGAGTTAAGTTTTAGGAAGACATTGAAGTGTATGAGGGCGAGTTGCCCGATTATAGAACTAGTGTTAAATTAAATGAATGTGAGATGCAAATATTCAATTTTGATTTACGAGTCCATCCGACCGCTCACATAGAGTGGGTTGTGCACCGTACTTGAAGTGTGGATCCTACCTGATGGTGGGGTTCCACACTCTCATCATAATGTTTGAGCGATTCATTATCCTCAGCAATCCACACACAAAACCACACTAAAAAATGCTCTCTCTCTTGAGAATTAACTCCTCTATCCTTGAATTATCCTTGAATCAACTAAGTTTTGGAAGAGTTTTTTTGCAATATCTACATTTTCCAACTTTCTAGAAGCATCCAACAAAGCACTCCATACAACAAAATCTAGAAAAGGAACAGATTTTCACAGCATCATGTCTGCTGTATCTAGTTTGGCGGAATGGCAAAAAGCATCCACAATAGATGTGTGATGTTCAAGAGATGGAAAAAGGCCATGATCTATGCTCATGGGTTTTTTCTTATTTTTGGGCAGTCTCTACATCAGGTGCAGTCACTCGCCATGCATGAGAACAACAAGATGTTTTCAAGATGTTCGCTACTGCTAATGATAAACTAGATGGGGACAACTATCCAATGTAGTATTTCATGATGACACATGTTCTTGTGTCAAAGGGCGTTTGGAATGTTGTGCACGACATTGATATACATCGGCCCTTTGTAGATACAGGCTCTGTTGAGGATGTTACAGGTTCCGGCATGCCGTTTGCAGCTAGACTTGTTTTGCCTATGATAGAGCAGGCTCGTTTGGATGTTACAGATGTGCATGCTCATGCATTTATTGCATTATTTGTAAAGCGCACTATTACTCCTTACATTCTCACTCAACAAAATCATCAAAACATGCTTGGGATATTCTGACCGATCTTTATGCAAGTCGCAATGAGGCTCAAATTGCATTGCTACGTAGAGACTTGGAGTCGAAGATTATGCAAGAGGAAGATGAGATGGACACTTTTCTTGTTGGTATCAAGGGTTTTCATAAGCAATCAATTTTTGCAGGCGAAGTGATTTCTGACTTCACTTGTGCAGATTGTCCTTAATGCATTGCCTTATTCTTATCCGACTTTTCCTAGTACTTGGAAACTTATGACCCAAGGAACCCCTCAAGCTGTCAAGTTTGACGCATTATGCACATTGCTATTGGAAGAGTCACTTTCAAGAAAGCACAGGGTTAAATAACATGCAGTTGAACATGATTTTGTTGTTGTTCAAAGAAAAGGTGGTAATAGCAATGTAGCCACTTCTCATGGTTCTTTAGTAAGTGGAAAATCACATGTTCCTAATCAACACCTCGTATGGGAATTCTGGTGAAAAGGGAAAGAAAAAGATGCGTTGCCATTATTGCAAGGCTAATGATCGCTTGATAAAGCAATGTACTAAGTTGAGGGCGAAAGAGGACAATAAGAAAGAGACTAGATTCACTACAAGTGCAGCTATCGTAAAATCTTTTGAGAAAGGAGATTGTGATGTTGATGTAGATGCAGAGTGTGCATCTAGTGCAATGTACTTATGATCTTTGTGTCCATAATGCATGTATGTTAGATGCGGTAGATTCACATGTTTTGTACTTTGATTGTGGTGCTACAAAGCACATTACTTCATATTGTGACTTGTTTATCCCTCTCGAGTGTGTTCCTCATGGGAACAGAGTCACTTGTGCCAACAATGCCTCTTATTTGGTCAAGGGAGTTGGAAAGATATGCTAATTGCTACGAATGGAACTCTTTCATACTTGTTGATGCACTTTATGCACCACAGATCAACAATAACCTTTTGTATGTATCTGCACTTGCAAGACTTGGTCTTGTTGTTAAATTTGTGGATGACAAATGTACAATTCATGATCTTAGTTTTGATGATGAAATAGTTGCATGTGTTATTTTGTGTCGTGGCCTATATAAACTCACTTTGCATGACAAGTGTGGGTAGAATTTTGCAAATGCAAATGTGGATTCAAAGTCTGTTTAAGATGCAAAACTTTGTGACCTTCATTGATGATTAGTCCAGGCATGCATGTGTGTATCCGCTTAAGGCTAAGTTTGAGTGTTCATGTGCTTCAAGCAATTTTTGGCTATGGCTGCAAATATCTCTAATTGTACTATGGGCACCCTCTGTTTAGATCGAGGGTGGAGTATATGTCTTATGACTTTAATGCACGCCGCAAACAGAACGTTGCCATAAGTGCGGCTATATGCGTCGTCGCTATAAGCGTCGTTATATAGCGACACTTTTAACGACGCATATAGCCGCTCTTATAGCGACGCATACAATTTCCAATTTAGTGACGTTCATAGAGACGTTGCAGAACCTTAAATAGAGACGTCTCTAGTGACGCCCGAGAATAAAAATTTCATAAAGTTTTCAAAATAAAGATGCAAAACCGACAAAAGTATTTTTCCAAAAGTGAATTGACAAAAGTAATACAATGACAAAGTTATACACATCAAAAGCAAAATCACTTGATTTTTAAGTTTTAACCAAAATGTAATTGTTACAACAGAATTGTCATTATTGAGAAAATACATCGTTGAACAATAGTTACAAAAATAAGGTACACACGTCATCTCATTATACATGCTATGACAAAAGAAAACTAGTGCTATCTGGTTATGGCTAGATTGACGTCGTCTAATTCGACGTCTCATCGCGTCCAAGCGGCGTATCAGTTGAATTTTGCAAAAAAAAACAATAAGACTTTCTGTAAGTATAAACATATAATTACAAAACAATCTATTTTTTAGCTTATCATTAAGATACAACAAATTTAAGAGAGTAAATTAAATACTAACCAAGCCAAAGCAAAAACTTAGAATGTCCATAAGGGCGTTTAAGCTCTTTCTGTCCATGTACTTGTGCTTGTACGGTGTGGGGTCGCGTCCTGTCATCGACCACTGTTCAAAGCATACAAAGAATACGTTATGTTAGAATTTAAAAGTACAATTATCTATAACTACCAAACCTAAAGAGGAATGCAAAAACACTTACAAAGTCGGCCTCAAATGATGTCCACCCACTGCTCCCTAAGTGGTGCAAGCTCCCTACCTCTACTCGCGCTTTGGTTGCCTCCTTTTGTTGCTTCCACTTGTCACGATCTCGCACGCTGCTCGCTTTGCATTCTTCCAATCTTCTTTGGCCAGCCAATCTGGAATGTTCCACCTATGCTTTATTGCTTTTTGCACTTCAAAACGCTTACCTCAGACAAGAAAATGTCGATCTTGCATATGCTATCTTTTAATGATTGGGTTAAAGTTTTGGCTATCCTAGACAAGGACTCCAAGGAAGGGCTAAATTTGATTGCCCAATAGATAGCACAACTTTCCATACTTTCTTCACGATACCAACAAGAGCTTGCCCTTTTCTCTTCCTCTAGTGCTGATCTGTGTAGCTTTTTAAGGAAGTTGTGCGGCCTTGATCCATCTTTTGTTTGTACATCGGTTACCCCGACTATCCCTCAAACTGGTGGTATCTTTTGTAGGGATAGTGCGTCTCTTGAAGCCGTCAAAGGATTTCAGAGTAATTTTTGTTCCCTCAATGACTCTAACCTCTTGGAAATGGTGCCTAAAATCTCTAAAGTTTTTCATGTCTTACCTATTAGAAATATTGAAATTGAATCTTTTAGGGTTGACCATCAGTCATGGGGCCTGCGCAACAAGGCGTTCTTAGCACCCATTGTGAGTGAAACATGGGTTTACCTTGCCAACCTCCGTGCCTCTACTGTGGAAGACTGGAGACCCAAGATCTTAAAAGGAGGACAATTTCTTGACAAAGGGGAGCTCATCAAAGCACCCATCAACCTCAATCTCATTGACCACTCTAAATGCACTTCCAATACTGACCTCTACATCCGTACTAAAGGAAACATGGAATTTGCTAAAAGTAACCCCGACTTCTACATAGAATCCATCTAGAATGTTTTTCGGCCTTATGTGCAATATGCCTGCATATTTCTTGACCCTAAAGCCTTCTGCAAATCCAGCATCATGTGGTTTAATCGTGCCATTTGGTTCATTCTCAACCATCTTGACCTACTCTTCCTAGAAAAACCAGTGGATTTTCACCTCTCTCTTATTTGCTCTTGGTTGGGTGGCCAAGCTAAACAGATAGTAATTGCTCAGGTTGCCTTTAACATCTTTCGTGGGATTAATGCTGGATATCTTAAAAGAATTAAAATCTGATGAGCCAGGGATCTACCTAACTACTTATGCTAACTACAAAGGCGTTAAGATCATCACTAGCTTACTCAAACCATGTATCGATGAGGATGATTCCCCTGCTCTGAAAAGACCCAACTCTCGTACTACCCCCAACTCCTTTACTTCTTTTTCAACTCCTAGTTCTTCCTCTAACCGGGGGAAGGCTCATAGCTACACCAGGGGTAGAGGAAGAAACTCCCCCATCAGGAATTTCCTTGAATTGTAATCCGTGGTGATATTGCAGGTTACTACAAGCCCTTGTGGTCGAAGAACTCTCAACAAGGTTGCTCCAAACCAAGGTTATATCTACATACACTGTCTCTTCCACAATGTACTTCTCGATTGGATACAACCTAAACCCCTTTTTTGTGAGTGCTTTGACCTTCTTTTTGGCAATCACAAATTACACGATAATTTACTCATTGGTTGGAAGTATCAACAACCCGTAAAAAACTTGCTTTATAGTAATGATTTGCTTCGGCATGAATCTGTTCCCAAATGTACATGCTTTCAATTTACCACATTCTCCAAGAACTTTGATACATATGGTAGGCACGTTTGTACTTGTGATCTCATCATTATTAAAAATATCAAAGTACGAAGAATCTTGGCCAATGGGCTCAATCACATACCTAACTCTCCCAAAAACCCTTACCTTGCTCTATCAGTTGTACTAAGCTGCCTCACTAACCTTGTCAGTGCTTTTCGACTGGAGATGATAGTCCTACCGGACTTAACTAAAGTAGTGAAAGAATGTTTCTTTCAGAAAGTATCACAAATTCTTAGAAAATGGTTATCCATCACTGATGACTCTTGGCTTACATCACATCTTGCTCTTGATTTTGAAACTATTTCTCATAAATGGTTCATAGTCGAGCTTGACAAAAGCTCTAAGTGTCCCACTCTTATTTGCAAAAACCTAGTTTGGAATGTTGCCCATGATCGGGTGTCTGGGAAAGAATTCCGTAGAATTAACTCTTCATTACAAACAATTACCAATAACATCTCAAAACACTTAGGGAATCTAGGCTATTTTGTACTAAACACTAAACTCCCAGTATTGTTTCCCACCTATAAAGTACATAAGCATAAGTTCAGATGGATTTTTGATGCTTCCAATGGTATCTTTACTGATATCACCAAGGATATCACTCTTTGCCTTGACCTAACACTAGCAGAGTTAGAACTTATTTGTGCCATGCTATGAAAACATCCCCCTTGACGGGGATCTTGGCCTTCAGAGTGTTGTAGCCAAGGTGATTAAGATGTATTTCTCCAATGCTAGAAATAAGTATCTTTTCTACATTTCTCTTTCCAAAAAACTTAGGTGGTTAAAAAAGACTTACTCCGTACACCCCTTACACTTCAGTGAAGAGAAGCTTTGTCTCTACATCTCATGGTTGCATAAAAATTGTACTATAGTTTTTGGTGGACTCTGTTTCAACCAATGCCTAGGCATCCCCATGGGATTCTCATGTTCTCCATTTATGTGTAATATTTACCTGGCCTTCTTTGAATACAAATGGTTTGTCCAAGCCATGGAATATAGGAAGGAAAAACTCTCACTGTTCAGACATATTTACAAATATATGGATGACATACTTAGCATCAACAATAAAGCATTCCTCAAGGAAATCATCCTGATATATCCTCAATGTCTTAAGATTGAACCTACTTCTTTACACGATTTTATGACACCGAACGGGGCTTTTTGCACTTCGGTACAATTCCTTAACCTATCTATCTTTCATCATATTCCTTTTGTTGGAGGATAGGACCTTAGGTATGTGTGGGAAAAAGATCTTTTTAAACTGCCACCTTTGGAGTTCATTATGAGGAAAAGTAATAGGCCTCACAAAGCAGCGATCAGCACTTGTATCAGCCTACTATATTTAAACATCTAGTCCTCTTCCAATATTGTCATACGGCTTTAATAGAAAACAAATAGTCAACTTAGTTTTACAAACTCTTACTCAATATGAATTGCCTGGGTTACACTTTAAACTAGATAATCTCATTTCTCTATACGGTAGTAGGCCCATTCACAATGGGCCTACTAGCGACTCATTGTGTTTGGTGCCTAGGATAGGGCGGAGACACACACACACACACACACACACACACACACACACACACACAAATACTTGCACAATCTCTCACTCTCTGACTATTTCTCTTTAGATAATATCAACACATATCAGACCTACAAAAGCTATTGCTTCTCAGCTTGGTCCTTTTGATTGGAAGAGCGGCTTTTTTCACAGTAAAATATTGTCCATTTAACTCTTGTTTAAAGCCTTAGCGCTCTAATTTTGGCAAGACCTTAAATCCCACTAGTGGCCAACCACAATTGTGAGCCCTTGCGACATGCATCTTCGCTAGAGGTGGTAATGAAATAGACACACACACACACACACACACACACACACACACACACACACACACACACACACACACACACACACACACACACTAGGTTAACTTCAAAAAGGGGTCCTTACAAATAGATCCCTCCTTCCACACATGATAACCATCATACAGATAGCTAAATGCCACAATGCTTCATACACTGATTGTGGATCCACGCAAGAATGAACGGAATCAAGTTGTGTGTGTGTCCAAACACTTAATATACACTATTTTATCACCAACTTTGAGTAAATTTTGTTTTCAAATCAAGTTAAGAGCAGAACTCGACCTATCCACGGTGGTGGAAAATTTACCTTTATACTCCATGAAACATTCCTTGGATCTAATGGGTCCCTCACATTCACACACATATATTTTGATTGAAGTTTGAAAAAACGTGTAGATACTTTCATGGCTAAGTCAAGAAAAGAAAAGAAAAGAAAAAGTAAAGTCAAGTGTGTGAAACTATGAAGCACCTTTTGAGAGTGATTAACTTAGGTAAAGCTTAACGTTTTTATTTCCCGGAGGAAAGGAAGACTTGCAAACCAATTTATTTCTATATATAAGGCAAGGAGATCACCTTGCTATTCTTATCTTTCCACCACGGCACTATCTGCATCTGATAGGCAAGGGATAAGTCAATACTTTGTTTGCATGTACGCAAGGCTTATCCTATCTCACAAACGCATTATCTCAGGTTCTGAGAAATAATTGGGTCTTTAAGAATGTATCATTGGGCCTCTTTTGATTTATCATTTGCGAGTGAAAATGATGTCTCTCTCTCTCTCTCTCTGTCTCTCTCATGCTGTGGCTATAGAGATCTATCTCTCCCCCCCTCTATCTCATGCTATCGCCACTACAGATCTCTCTCTCTCTCTCTCTCTCTCTCTCTCTCTCACACACACACACACACACACACACACACGATAGCTGGAATGTCGCTCAACCTCTTTGTCGAGAAAGCACAATTTTTGTGCATGTACAACGATACACACATAAAGTCAAAGATTTTGAAGCAATTGAAAGTAGCAGATAGGCCAAACTTCCAAGAGGATACAACTCTTCAATCACACTTATGCCGCAAGCAATGCGTTCGCAATCAGGTTTCTTTACTTTGTTTATAAATTGTGGTTATAATGAACCTGCAAATATTATGGTTATGATGAACCTACTATAGTGATAAACTATGGTTATGGTGGCATGAATAGGGGTTAATGATTCCAAGCATGCTATGCGAATAGAATTTTGCCTTTAATTTGATTTATTTTGAATTGATTATTGGTTTGGCTCTTATATTTGAATGGCTTAACACATGATACTGCATTGATAAGTTCACATTGATGTTTGATTTGTATTGATTCGATTTATGGCCGTTTCATATGAGATATTGACAGTAACTTCAGAATCCTTGAGATGATTGACAAAATAAGATTTAAGTATGCCCTCAAGTGAGAATCTCTTTTGAGATGGCTACTATGGTTTTTTTTTTGGAAATATCACTCCCAGAATACAATGGAAATGTTGCCAATTGTTAATTTTTTTAGACAGAAGTCTCTACATGGCTTATATGCCTACTTAATCTCTGCATAGTTGTTAGTTTCTGACACCGATAACAAGGGGAAGGGGTTGTTGACACCTGTCTTCCCAAGTAACACTAGTGCTAACGTCCTTGCGTTCTTGGATGGTGACAGGTAAGAGGGTCCTTCCTTGGGATTACAACATGAACTACATCGATAGCAGGAGATGCTCATCCATTACTCAATTTTAATTTATTTTATGATTAACATATAATCCTTGTAAACTATCTTAGGATGATTGTATACTCACTCAATACAATTTCATTCATTTGCTCAGTTCTATTTCTTTATGATTAATATGTAATCTTTGTAAGTCTTTTATGATAATTGTATACTTAAGTAGTACAATTTCATTTAATTATTGATTCTAAATTTTGTCATATGTACAAGTTTTTTTAATGACTCTAGGAGTATTCTCTTGTAAAATTTGAGTTATCTTCAAGTATGTATGTTCTATCTGGTGTTTAGTCCCATTGTATGGTTCAATAGTTTGTGAAATCAAACTATTGTTAGGTATTCAATCATAAACACACACACACACACACACACACACCTGTTCCTAGCTAGCCTTTGGTCGGGCGGGCTAGCACCATACAATGGGTCTGGACCTATCATATACCCTGACTTGACCTATCTAATTCAAAGGGATGGGTTGGGGCCACGACTCCTAATCTGGTCAAGTACAAATAGAATATAGCTTTTCATTATAAAAAAGAATTGGTTACATGACTGTCTAGCAAAGACATGTCATCTTAGCCTACGTAAACTGATATCTAATCCAAAAAGATGTACTGTGACTTTTTTAGGTGTCTATTTGTACAATAGGCTATATGATTTTATAATGTACATAGTATACATGTACATTGTTGTAATATTAAACTATTATCTAGAAACTTGTTGTAATATTAAACTATTATCTAGAATCAAATTTTATCAGTGATAGACTTTTGAGATATCAAACTTATATGTAGCACTTTTGCAGGATATGGGACGATGTCCGCATACAAAGACTTGACATTATCTGCTCGATCATGACGCAATTCGAATATGGTAAACAATAGTAGGAGATTTTATTTTACTTAGTAATTTGCATTGTGAACTTTATGACATATCATGCCTATATATTAGCCCTACGGGCACCACTTTACTAGATGGTAACCTTTTTTGCATAGGAAGTTTCTGCTCAACATTTCTCAAAATTGAATTACACATACACTCACACATAATTCCTGTGGTAGTTTTTAATCCACAGTTTTCAAACTTGGTTGGGGGTAGGGTTCCACATGGTGGGTCCTACCTCCCACCATGGGACCCTCCGCTAGGGTTGGGGGTGGGCCACACACACACAAATACTTGCACAATCTCTCACTCTCTGACTATTTCTCTTTAGATAATATCAGCACATATCAAACCTACAAAAGCTATTGCTTCTCAACTTGGTCCTTTTGATTAGAAGAGCGGATTTTTTCATAGTAAAATATTGTCCAGTTGGCTCTTGTTTAAAGCCTTAACACTCTACTTTTGGCAAGATCTTAAATCCCACTTGTGGCCAACCACAATTATGAGCACTTGGGACATGCATCTCCGTTAGAGGTGGTAATAAAATAGACACACACACACACACACACACACACACACACACACACACACTATGTTAACTTCAAAAAGGAGCCCTTACAAATAGAGCCCACCTTCCACACATGATAACCATCATAGAGATAGCTAAATGCCACAATGCTTCATACACTGATTGTGGATCCACACAAGAATGAACCGGAATCAAGTTGTATGTGTGTGTGTGTGTGTGTCCGTGTTAATATACACTATTTTATCACCAACTTTGAGTAAATTTTGTTTTCAAATCAAGTTAAGAGCAGAACTCGACCTATCCATGGTGGTGGGAAAATTTACCTTTATACTCCATGAAACATTCCTTGGATCTAATGGGTCCCTCACATTCACACAGATATATTTTCATAGAAGTTTTAAAAACGGGTAGATACTTTCATGGCTAAGTCAAAAAAAGAAAAGAAAAAGTAAAGTCAAGTGTGTGAAACTATGAAGCACCTTTTGAGAGTGATTAACTTAGGTAAAGCTTAACGTTTTTATTTGTTGGAGGAAAGGAAGACTTGCAAACCAATTTATTTCTATATATAAGGCAAGGAGATCACCTTGCTATTCTTATCTTTCCACCACGGCACTATTGGCATGTGATAGGTAAGGGATAAGTCGATACTTTGTTTGCATGTAGGCAAGGCTTATCCTATCTCACAAACGTTTTTATTTCCTGGAGGAAAGGAAGACTTGCAAACCAATTTATTTCTATATATAAGGCAAGGAGATCACCTTGCTATTCTTATCTTTCCACCACGGCACTATTGGCATGTGATAGGTAAGGGATAAGTCGATACTTTGTTTGCATGTAGGCAAGGCTTATCCTATCTCACAAACGTTTTTATTTCCTGGAGGAAAGGAAGACTTGCAAACCAATTTATTTCTATATATAAGGCAAGGAGATCACCTTGCTATTCTTATCTTTCCACCACGGCACTATTGGCATGTGATAGGTAAGGGATAAGTCGATACTTTGTTTGCATGTAGGCAAGGCTTATCCTATCTCACAAACGCATTATCTCAGGTTCTGAGATATGATTGGGTCTTGAAAATTCTATCCTTAGGCCTCTTTTGGTTTATCATTTGTGAGTGAAAATGATGTCTCTCTCTTGCTCGCTCTCTCTCTCATGCTGTAGCTATAGAGATCTATCTCTCCCCCCCTCTATCTCATTCTATCGCCACTACAGATCTCTCTCTCTCTCTCTCTCTCTCTCTCTCTCTCACACACACACACACACACACACACACACACACACACACACACACACATACGATAGGTGGAATGTCACTCAACCTCTTTGTCGAGAAAAGAACGTTTTTTGTGCATGTACAACGATACACACATAAAGTCAATGATTTTGAAGCAATTGAAAGTAGCAAATAGGCCAAACTTCCAAGAGGATACAACTCTTCAATCACACTTATGCCGCAAGTAATGCGTTCGCAATCAGGTTTCTCTACTTTGTTTATGAATTGTGGTTATAATGAACCTTCAAATATTGTGGTTATGATGAACCTACTATAGTGATAAACTATGGTTATGGTGGCATGAATAGGGGTTAATGGTTCCAAGCATGCTATGCGAATAGAATTTTGCCTTTAATTTGATTTATTTTGAATTGATTAACGGTCTTGGCTTTGATATTTGAATCGTTTACCACATGATACTGCATTGATAAGTTCACATTGATGTTTGACTTGTATTGATTTGATTTATGACCGTGAAATATGAGATATTGACACTAACTTCACAATCCTTGAGATAATGGCATATAAGATTTAAGTATGCCTTTAAGTGAGAATCTCTTTTGAGACGGCTACTATGGTTTTTTTGGAAATATCACTCTCAGAATACAACGGAAATGCTACCAATTGTTAATTTTTTTAGACAGAAGTCTCTACAATGGCTTATATGCTTACTTAATCACTGCTTAGTTGTTAGTTTCTTTTCAGTTTTTGACACCAATAACAAGGGGAAGGGGTCGTTGACACCTGTCTTCCCAAGTACCGCTAGTGCTAACGTGCTTGAGTTCTTGGATGGTGACAAGTAAGAGGGTCCTTTCTTGGGATAACAACAAGAACCACATCGATAGCAGGAGATGTTCATCCATTACTTAGTTTTAATTTATTTTATGATTATATAATCCTTGTAAACTATCTTAGGATGATTGTATACTCACTCAATAGAATTTCATTCATTTGCTCAGTTCTATTTCTTTATGATTAATATGTAATCTTTGTAAGGTCTTTTATGATAACTGTATACTTAAGTAATATAATTTCATTTAATTATCGATTCTAAACTTTGTCATATTTACAAGTTTTTTTAATGACTCTAGGAGTATTCTCTTGTAAAATTGAGTTATCTTCAAGTATGTATGTTCTATCTGGTGTTTAGTCCCATTGTATGGTTCAATAGTTTGTGAAATCAAACTATTGTTAGGTGTTCAATCATAAACATGCGCACACACACACACACACACACACTGTGGTACTTGAGAGCTCCTAGCTTATTTATTTATTAACTCTTGAAGCTTCACTTCCATAAAGTGCACACCATGGGACTTGGACCATCTCTAATACTGGGAAATACATATTCTTTTTTCAGTGGTTTACTACCCTATAGCCAAAACCTGCTGTGAAGGCGCTAGTGCAAACATAGGTGGCCTTGCTGTCTTAGAAGGGAGTCGTTCCACTCATGCCGATTCTGCTCGTTGCTGTGATTTGGCGGCCCACCTCCCTTCTCTATATAAAGAGGCGAGGGCACTTCTCTGCCCCTCACTTAGCTTTGTTTGTTGTTCTGCTCAGAAAGATTTGCGTTTTGTTTTACATTGAAGCATGGAGCTCGCTACAACTGTCACTTAGGTCGGCCACTCTGCCCATGCATATTTCTTTGCAGGTTAAAAAAAAAAAGGGGGGGGGGGGGGGGGACATTTTTTACTTTGATAAAACTGCTGTAGATTGTGTTTGATATTGAGCATGAGGTTTTTGCTAAAACTGGTTATGATCCTCCGTGGACAGGAGTATGTATGATAAATGGTGCTATGACATGGTTTTTTCCTCCCATTGGGTCTCAGGTGGCTGTGGTACTTCGTGGTTACTGTAACAGATAAAGGTGTCATTCTTATTCACTATTTTCTAGAGGCATGAGGTTTACACTTGCTTTTTGAAAGCGGGCTCTTTTCTGCCGCTCTACTGAGCCTGACTTTACTTTGTGGAGAGTAACCAAGCCTACCTTGGTGGCTTAATGGGCTTTAAAATACCGCGTGGATTAATTAATATTGTTGCTTTTTTAGTTACTAGTCTTAAGCATTCCACGATGATCCGGGTATGGTTTACCAATTGTTAACCGTTTGTTAAATTTCTCTAAACACTGGTTTGATTGGGTGACTACTCTACATTAACAATGGTTTGTTTTGGGGTTTGCTGTTGTGTTACTTTGCTTGGCAAATATTTTCAATGGTAATCTGACACATTGGGGCCCTTACTGATGCCTTTTTAGTACATAGACTTTGTAGCCCTGTTGGGTATATGTATATACTTGAGGGGGCGGTGTTTTCTATCCTACTATGCACTGGTTCTTAGAGGGGATTGAGCCCGGTTGCACCATCTTGCTGTACCTACTACTTTATTGACTGGGATAAGCTATACGTTGCATTGCCTATTGACACATAGGCGGTTGGCTGGTGGTGTTGTTCTCTGTTCAGCTGCACAATAATTTTAAATGATTTAAGATGTTGGACCCTATTGCATACCATGGTAGCACTTTGACTATACTCTATTCAGTTAGGATGTATTCACTTGGACGGATGGTACTCCTTTCATAAGCTTTGAGTGCTGAGGTGAATCTAACACGGTAAATCATGACATATATTTTTTCAAAAACTTCATGGTTCGGCTCATAAACTAGGTTTTTGATCTGGGTTCCTTGAAAGAGAAATATGATTAAGTGATAGTGGATGATTCAGAGTCCATTCTACCATGATGGACTTCTGACCTGTAATTTTTGACTAAAGTTTGAGAACTTTAAAAAGGAATTTTTTGAGGAAAACTTCTCATTTAAACTTCATTTGATTGGGTTTTTAGGAACTGATAAAACTAATTTCCAAAAAAAGGGGGATGGATTCAGATACTTAGATTATAAGGGGTAATGGCCTTCTAATCAAAATGATATTCTTTTTACTTTAAACTCTAGGTAAACAAAAAAAGGAAAAGTGATAACATCTTTTCTTAAAATCTATGGACTAAGCTTGAAAAGGTTTTAAAAAGAATTTTGTAAGATGGACATTGATAACAACCGGTATAGTCCATTGATACCTCTAAAACACATCCAGGGGTAACTGAATTGTTGTTTTGTTTGGATGGATGCACGTAAGGACTCTATCTTATCTTGGAAGTTGTTTTTTGGCTTTGACAAGCTGTCCTACACTGGATTACACACTCACTTACTATTTGGGAAGTTCATTTGTTATTTGTATACTGGAATGAGACCTCATTTATATAAACATTGTACAAAAATAATTCTAGGACTGAGTTATTTTTGTACTTATCTTTTCGTTTTTCTAAAGCCAGCTATCTTTTGAATGTAAAAAGTTGAATTATGTCTTATTATTTAGGGTAAAACAGCTACACACACACACACACACACACATACACACCAACTTGATACGTTGTGAAAGTCCCGAGTTATCCACTTTCCTCTTCCATCATTCAAGCTCAACAGAAGGAGAACACTTTCAGCAGCTAGTGTTGTTGCCTACCCTTTGAACATTCCAAAGCTAACTAGCTTCAAACACCTTTAAGCTCTACAAAAAGGAGAGAGATGGTTGGCCTCTTCTTCAGCTCTAAACCTTAAATCTTGAGTTAAATCCTAAACCTAACCCCAAAGATCTAATATTAAATCTAAACCTCAACTCTAACTTAAATATAAAAATTAAATCCTAAACCTCTGTCGACTCTCCCTCTCTCTCTCTCTCTCTCTCTCTCTCTCTCTCTCTCTCTCTCTCTCTTTCCCTCCCTCTTTATGTATATATATCATAGTACGTCTATTTACAAAGACAAACATCGACGAAGCTCTTCACCACTGATGCATTATTTTCTTGGACAACGCAGACATTAGATTAGATGCACAAGGAGTTTATCCGATTGGTCTCATAAATCATTTTGAAAATTTGAAGACATTTAATATAACACTTCATTTCATATTCTCTCTCTCTTTCTCTATTTCTCTCTCTCTCTCTCTCTCTCTTTTCCTCTCTCAATGTGTGTGTATATGTGTTCTTTGTTTATGCATGTGTGTGTACATTCTTTGCTTTCTCTCTCTCTCTCTCTCTCTCTCTCTCACACACACACACACACACCACACACACACACACACACACACACACACACACACACACACACACACACACACACACACACACACACACACACACACAAACACACGAGGAGAGGAAGGAGAGCCAGGTATGCTCATTCCCTCTCCTGTTCCCTTTCCCTCTTTCTCTCTCTCCCTCTCCACACACACACACACACACACACACACACACATATTGTGTGTGTGTGTGTGTGTGTGTGTGTGGTGTGTATGAGAGAGAGAGAGAGAGAGAGAGAGAGAGCGGCACGGGTATACCTGTTTCACAAGAGCGTTGAAACTCAGATGTAAGATCTGAGTTTTTGGTGCTCATGGATTATTTTTTTAGCCTGTCGCTCGTCGTCGTTGTTCTGAGCATCACTATGCAACAAGTTGCATAGTAGCGACGCTGTGGATTTTCACATTTGAGCATTGCACTGCTAGCGTCGCTAATATGAAGAACCTCTTGTAGTGTGTGCTCTATCTATGTATAGAAAGCCGTTTCCTCCATATTTTGTATTCTTTTGGGTTTTTAATTGCCTCCCTTTCATTCTTTAAGTTGATAATGTTTTTTTTTTGCATGCTATAAATAGCCAAAAGGCATACTATATCTTCAATTATAAAGCACAAGCACTCAATCTTCCCAAATTTTATGCCTAAGGCAAATCAATAATAATTTTCTCAAAAAGCATATTTTTTTCCAAAACCCTTTTGATTTTTGAAAAGCAATTATGCTTATAAAATGTCTTGTCCAATACAAATTTTAATTTTACAATACATCTCATAGTTAGCAATTAACAACTATCACAAGTTTTTATTGAAAAACATAAATGGTGACACTAGCGATAATGATAGACGTGGATAATTTTATCAACAATACTCATGGCGTTGATACTACCCCTATGTTCAGAAGTTACCACCTTAGTA
This sequence comes from Adiantum capillus-veneris, assembly GCF_014529385.1. NCBI lineage: Eukaryota > Viridiplantae > Streptophyta > Polypodiopsida > Polypodiales > Pteridaceae > Adiantum > Adiantum capillus-veneris. The sequence continues at coordinate 65,011,197 of NC_140935.1, forward strand.
TGCATCCAATACACATTGTTATAGGTCATCAAAGAATGACTTTCTGTTAGTTCTTTCTATCACTAATGAAAAAATTTGAGATTGTGTGTCTTCAATATTTTTTAGAAAATTGATTATTCAAAGGGTTATTGTCTATAAAATCATCCTTGATTTAATATCTATACATGGATTTCATTTCAAACTCATTTTTGTTTTGTTGAATTGTATTTAGATACAATGATAGTTTTATATGTTTATTGAATACATAAATCTATGATATATAGGTAAGACCACATGTGTGACATGTTTTTGCTCATTTTTGTGGTTATAGTTCTTAGGATTTAGACAAAGTTATTTGTGCATGTTATACCTTCATAAATTTTGCATTTATCATGCCAAATATCACAAAAGGATAGCTATATGTCATCAAAACTGTAATTTTATAAGAGCCTAGTGAGCTTTAAGTAAGCCTTGCTTGCTTTCCATCCCTAAAAGAATGTTTGGAGTGAAATTTTGAGGCTTTAAACAAGATTATCTTTTGGTAAGGTAGAGAAAGATTTTTTTTCTCAATGTCTAAAGCAAAGTTTTAAATTTGATAAAAATGGTAATGCCAAGTTTCCAAAATGGAAAGTTATCTCAAACCATTCAAAAGCCATGAAAATACATTGTATGGATAGGGATACCAAATTAGCCTAGAAATGACCTTGAAAGTGTCGATTTTTATGAGCAGGATATGGAATAGAGGAAGTTAGGTTTAAAGTAGTAAGATATCAATCGCCAAAAGGTGGCAACTAACCTAGTGAAAGAATGTACATACATGGAAAGTGAGTGTAAGCACCTAATTAGAAAATGTGCCAAGAGGGTTGGAGCTATATTATTAAACTTATGTTGTGTCGAATATGTGGGAGTTCACAAATCAATAAATCCCTCTATGGGTTATCATTGGCTTTAGCGTTATTGAGTGCTAAAGGAAGTTCTAAGGTCCACAATGGTATGACCAACTCTTCCATTCAATTCAATAATTGGAGCATTCTTTGTGTATGTGGGGGCCTAATAGAAACCTTCCTGACATAATGATAATTAAAAACAATATTTGTTAATTGAGGGAATGAAATGAAGTGGCTAAGCATTGACTGGAGTGTTTGCACAAGGATTACATACAATCTATTATATTGCTTGTTGCTTGCAAGAAGCACACGACAACCAAACTTGCAAGCAATTGTGCAAGATCACTTGCAATCTTATCATGCGGGAGTCATTTGGTTGCTCCCATAGGCCCAAAAGAATCTCTCTCTAGCCAAGAAGCTCATGGCAATCAAAGAAAAATCTTCATAGATTAAAGTGAGTCTCTCTAAGGGAGATAAGAGGTTCCTCTTGAATGTCTCATGAACTTTTGAGAAGGAGAGGACCGAATCTCAATAGTGTACTACCATGAATACAAGAAGGACTCATCAAGAGTCACATGTATATGTATCTTGACAATGGAGAAATCTCTATCCAAATTTTGGGTGATTCCAAAGGTTTGAGAGAAAAAAATGACGAGGGTATGTAAGTGTGGCTCTCCCAAAGATATTCTATTTGTGTTGTGGTTCCTCGACAAGAAAAGGAAGAGATTCCAAGAACATGGGAGATGACCTTCTTGTGGCCAATGGCTCTTTACTAGTCTATGGTTTCGATAAAATGGCCAATGTGTTAACGGATAAAAAATTCAAAATATTTAGTAAGTTCATGGGAGAGAGATGCAAAGAAAGCCATGGAATGTGTCTCTGTTTGCACTCCCTTGTAGACGGACTTAAAATTGCAAAAGTATGTAGGTATGACCCTTGGTGACAACAATGAAGATCGGGGTTCTTATGTTTCATAATTATTGTCTATATGTGTTTGTGCATTTGATGAGGTGTATAGCACCTTTGCTTGTGAGTAGATGCAATACATATTATCTGCATATAAAGATAGATGCGCTGCCAATGCTGCCATGCATTTTATGGTTTAAGATTTAGAGCCTTGAACACACTTTGAAACCTTATGGGGAGAGCCTCTCACCCAAACTTTTGGTGTCAAATGATTCTAGAAAATCCCACGATTACATCATAACAGAATGTATAGACATGAATTGAAAAGGCCTTGCCAATGCCCTACATATCCTTCATAGAGAACTTACTTCCCAAATAATGATCAATCAATTGTTCTTGCAAAGTTGAGAAAATGACCAATTGGGTAGGCAAGAATAGAGACGATGGTCCCCTCTATTTTCTTGATATATAGTTCTATTCATAGCCAACGAATATAGTTCTATTCATAGCCGTTGGCTATTTTCCAAGGGTCTTAGGGGTCTTTAGGCCATTTCATAAAACCATTTTCCATAGGCTAAGCCCACAATTTTCAAGTTTTGTTAGGTTTGGCAGGTAGGGAGGGCCCAATCATTTTCAATTAGAATTTTGATGGAATATTTGAGGATGGTAAATCAGGGGCGAGGAATCGTGCTGGAATGAACGAAGAACAACGAAGCCTCATTTTTGAAGGACGCAAGGTGTGTTCAGTTACTGCGGCAATAGCTAGATTGTGCATGGCTGCCTAACTAGAGGGGCCAGGGGAGCTTTTACTCTTTTTTTAACTGCAAGGGAGATTATGATAGTAGCACACGTAAGTTTTTAGAGTGCCCAAAGTACTCAAGATCGGATCGTATGCTTGATCTTTTGAGAAGCTATATCCTTGATCCTTCTCACCTCCTTACCTCGGCACATGAAGAATCGAACTTTCGACCTCGTGGTCCATGCAAAACCTGGTTAGTTTGTGATGTAGCTTATTGCGTCCCATTGAGCGGACAGAGCAGTTGAAGCGAGAGAGAGCAAATAATTCCGCGCTCTCTCTCTCTCTCTCTCTCTCGTGCGCCAGGTTTTGCACGCCAGGCTGTAGCCAGCGCTGTTCTCACACTCACACACACACTCACACACGCACACACGATCAGTACAGCCATGGCGGTAAACAAGACAAAAAAGAGCTTTGTGAAAATGAAGAAAATTAAGGCACATCTTGTCGAATGCAGGAAGACTCAGAAGCTTGACATGAGGTACCTTCAACTTTTTATTTAGAAGTCTGCCATTTCCTTCTGTCGAAAACTTGAAAATTTTATGGTTGTGGCAGAAAATAGGCTTGCCTTTTTACAGATAAGGGGTCTGAGGTAGCTCACAATGGAGAGGGACAGAGCTAGTGGCGAGACAGGTATATGCATGGCAGAGTGGATCCAAAATAGAATGCACCACAGCAATGGCACACAGAGTGCGAAAAGCAAACATTTTTCCATAAACCACTTGGGCTCTCTTGCTGCATGGTTCTTGGCATCAAACTGCCTGCAATTTTGTTTGCACATACGTGAGGAATCCATATGTTGCTCCCTCTTTGTCACAGTTTTGGAAGGGATGTTTTTTTTGCTGCTAACAGAGAAGGCGAACCTTCGTCACAGCATCATCAGGCTTGAGTAGACGAGAATGCTGTCTTCTAAGGACTTGGAGTCAGCGACAACAGCCAAGCAGACAGAGACAAGACAATCTGTCAGCCCCTTTAAAGTCTACTGGAGATGCTAGTTACCAGCTTTAGATAGAGGAGAATAGCCCCCTGATAGACCTTCAGATGAGAGTTCATGTTTAGAGGTATAGATGCACAGCAGCCTGAGGTTCATTCCCTCGGAGGTTCCTCTCACAGCAGGAGTTACATCGGATGGTGGACAAGAGGATTTATAGTCTTCATAGAAGGAGCACCAGTTTTCCTTGCCATCGAAGGTTTCCTTAAACATGTCGATTTGGGCCAATTCTTTGCACAGGCCTGTGGAGACTTTAAATGAGCAGCTCAGGTATGGATTCTTGCAGATGGATTTGCTCCTTCAACATTATACCCACCAAGAGTGTTGAACTTGCAATATACCATGGTGCGCTTTCAGTTTGAGACTTTACACAATCATTTTGGGAGGTTGTGAAGGGTCTTGATGCTCTTTTTCATAAGGCAAGTATGCAAAGAAATCTTGTTGCATTATCACGAAAGCCACAGGTTTCAATAGTGTCTATGCATGAGTTGGATGCCATGAAGGCACAATATGCTGAAGATGAAGATTTTGCAAGAATGCACGATCAGCTGACTACTAGACAATGACATGAGGATTATGTTCGTAGGGATGGTTTCCTTATGATACATGGTAGACTATGTGTCACTTGAGACATAAGGTTTTGGTTGAAAGTCATGTTCCTCCATTTGCAAGGTATTGTGGTAATGATGCTAAATGAAAGTAGTGGAAACCTTCTTTTTAGCAAACTTTGAGACGAGATGTGGATGCATATGTTAGAGCATGCATAGTATGCAAGTTGGATAGGCAACCACCAGGATTGTTACAACCTTTGCCAACATGCCATGGTAGTATAATACTTGAAGATATTCTGCATAAATATGCTTGCCATGTGATCTAGTTTTATCTTTTCCTCACAAGAATGAAATGGGATTGCTTAGTGAACTTTCATATCATAGTCCAAATCCTATGTTGCCTAATTGTAATCTTGGAAGATCAAAGATAAAAATGCATTGGGATACTCTTCCGTGGCCAATTTGGCACCACAATCCACAATGCATTGTAATCAATCGTAACATAAGGATGGCGAGTCTATTTTGGAGAGGCTTTTTTGAGATGCTTTGAAAAGGCAAGGCGAAAGAAAATGAAGGGAAAAGAATGCTTGTTTCTAAAGTTAGTATGTGTTATTTTTCAAGTATTGGATAAGATCAGCAATGTAGCTTACGGGTTAAAGCTACCAAAGGTTGGAAGTTACACAATGAATTTCATGTGAGCCTTTGTAGGCCTTTTGTGGGTGATGTACTAGAAGATATGCGAGCTGAGGAACAGTCAGAAGTAGAGAAATTGGTCAAGATCTTAATTCTTGAGAAGATTTTGCCACATAAAGGAAGAAAAGTCAAGAGAAAAGTTGCAAACGCTATTTGGTCAAACTTAAGAACTATCCACCAGTAGATGCCAAAAGGATGGAAGGAGTTGAGTTAGCAAAGTCTTCTCATGTATTGCAACTTTATCTAGAGGCTTTCAACTTGAAACCTATAGTGACTTTTGGCCAAATCAAGCTGTGTGAAGCAAGGATTTGGAGCATTGCCGGATGCTCAAGAGGGGGGTAGTGGTGGTGCCTCTACTTCTCATGTTTAGGCAATTTTAATCCCATAGAAGTTAGTATTGCTTTATATTGTTGAGGATACAAAGTGGCTTCTATCTTGTAAATACATGTGGAAGCACACATATGTATTGTGTTACTTTGAAAAATATGTAATGTTTTGTGGCCCAAAAACTTGGGCTCAAATAAGATATAGTTAGCGCCTATATCAGCACAAAGAATTGTCGAAGGGATTATTGTTACAATTATCATTCAAAGACGTGTTGACATGAATTATTTCCACAAGCATGCAATTAAGGTCGCTTTAATCTTTCAAGAGGGGAGTATGTCATCAAGAGGTGTAACTTGGTGTCTCTTTATTCTATTTGGTTTTTGTCACGTGCACATGGCTTTGTGTGCCACGTGGACATGCTTCATCGACTTCCGAGCCAATTCTGTACCTATCCCTAGATAGGAGTATCTTGAATTTTAAAGAAATTAGTAGTCAAATTTGTGATCCTGTTTATAGGACCCCAAGGTAGTTAGGTACGTAGTGTTCGGTACAGATTCGGTTCGTAAGGTATGTAATACTGAATGGATTGAGTTTTTAGGTACGTAAAAATTCGTACTTTTTTTCACAAAGCATGAAACTGAGAGAGTCTTATATTATTATATATATGTCAACAAGACTTTAAATAAAGACTAGCAAATCAACAGTACACCATTACAAATGCCAAACACTGGAGTCCATGACTCTAATCGAACAATGAAAACACAAAGCTGAGATTAGCTAACCATTGACCAATGTCTACAAACAAATAATATCAGATGTCTATTGCCATGGTCACATAAAACTAAGAGGATCAAAATAAATACATAATGAATCATGAAAATGATAAATTCAAGACTGAACTTTGAAGTCCTACTCTAATAACTAGTAAGTACTACAAACCGCACATTCAGCACTGCACTCAAAAGCCATCATTATCATCAGAGGACGATGAAGATGATGATGATGACATTTCTCCCTTTGTGAGGCCATTGCACTCATCATCATACTCTGGCCCTGTAAATCCTGGGTCCTTTGCGGTGTTTGCATCATCCTCATGTGGATCACCCTGCTTTGAAGTCTGGATGAGATGAGTAACCGGGTTCGCTCGAATGAGAGGCCTACGTACTGGAAGCTTCCCAATCCGAATGCTCTCTTGTCGTGCCCTGTCAGGATCTGTAGCCTCGTGTTGGAGAGGGATGCTCAAGGCCCGATCGCGTGACCTAGTGACTCGCTTATCCACATTCTCCAACTCTCTATGAAGCTCTTGCAGTTATCTCTCCTGCTCGTTTCTGATACGAGTATACTGTAGGGTTTGGAACCATCTTCACCTCCGTAGAATCCACGTGCACCAACATTGACAAAATTTGAGAAAGATTTAAAGATACTTAAAGTAATTCAATCTAGTCTATCTACGAGTCTTTAGTGGACTAAAGCATGGAACAAAGTTCAAACTTGCTTGGGATTTCTGAAAGCATGGAAAGAGCGCACTAGCCTCATGTTTGCTCGGCAGTACACCAACTTCTCTAGCTGAGTCATGCTCAATTTGTTCTTGATCTTCGTGTGCACCAAGGAATAGGCACTCCAATTGCGCTCACAAGCACGAGTTGAACAATCCTGATGGCAATGTACACGAGGTGCAAATCTTTAGAGCACGAAAATGCACAAGGTCAACATTTTAGGCACAATTCACAAACATGTTACAACTTGAGTACCTGAGAGAGAATATGTAGAGTTAGCTTGTAGATCTGTGGAAGACCTTGTTTTCCATAGTTCTGTCACCAATTGAGGGGAAGCTTGGTAGCCTTAGGTCTCACCGCAACACTCCTCATGAAAGTAGGACCCAAGTTGTTCATGAAGCTCGACATTTCCCCATCTATGATGAGCTGCTCATCCTCGCTGAACATGAGATTGAGGTACTTCGAACGAAGGGTCAGCAAGGCCATGTCTCCCAAAAGTTCAGGCTTCTTGTAGAAGGGATGGAGTATAGCCTCCATCCCATGAATGGGACGACGCATATACTGCCATTGACTATCTACAATAGCCAGAATGTCGTTCCGTCTTCAAGTTCGAAGAACAATTATTGGACTTGATATTGGCAGATTGCCTATCATTCTAAAAAGAAAAAAGCCCATTAAGCAACCTAATGATTCTTACCGCTCCAGAGGGAGTGTCGTGCACGTCTCAATGTGTCCTCTCATTTGCATGAAAAGGTGAAATACTAGACTAAGGGTAAATCCCTCCAAATTTGTCACGCTTAACAGAACAAATAGTGGCTGAAGAGCCACGGAAAGCTATGCACCTCTGTCCAGAAGGCTTCGTCTAGAACCTTCCTTTGAATGTTCACCACCTAGATTTTATTGGGGTGACTGCTCTGTCAATGACTACTTTCTGCTCATCTAGCATACTTGTGCGCATCTTGTTGTAATCCAAGCTAGTCCACGACTCTGTGGGGCAACCCGAGAAATGGCTCTGACCATCTTCTTCCATTGATCTGTTCAAAGCACATTGAACGCAATATTGCACTCTACAAGAGTGCGAGCAATCTCCATCTCTGCTATCTTTTGTCTCTCTCTCACCCAAGACTGAGAGTTTACGCGTGAAGGCAACGTGGTCTGCCTCGGTGCATTGGTGGGAGCTGTAGATTGGTCATCCCCACTCCTCATCATGCCCTGCTACACGAGCTCTTTTCCTACTAGTGCCGGCACTGGAGGGCACTGTAGTCTGAGAGCCAGGACCCCAAGTAATGCATCTTGCAAGGCATCTTGTAAGGCATGTTGTGAAATCGAAGACCCCAAAGAAGGTGCACTCGATGCTGCGGAGAAATGCTCTCAAATTAGGTTTTCCCTGATTTGAGGTGGGATCTTCTCACAGCCATCGCAATGATTTGTCGTACCTATCCCTGTAAGATGCTTGAGAACACGAGTAATAGTACTTGTCTTGCATTCCCCACAATACTTGCACTGCCACTGACGAGTACCCGACCCTTGCTGACCTGGCATAGTAACTATTCTGATCACGTGGATGTGGATGTGAGTGTCCCACACTGGGTTGGGTTTGCGAGGCATTTTACCTGGAACTTGTAAGAGAGGAGCACACACTGATCAACTGCACAGTGCACAACACCTGCTAATTTCTAACCAGTCGCTCTTAAGACTCAGCCGGAGAAGGTGTTTTTCGAAAATAGGCCCAATCGGCTGAAATAGGGTAGGAATTAAAAAAAACAAAAAAAACACCCATACAGATCCGTACTGTACGGGTGTACTGTATGGATAGAATCCGTACGTACTTACGGATGCAACCTTGACAGGACCTGCACGTCTGGACGAGTCCCTTAGATTATGTTTTCCAATTTAGGAACCCTCTTGTATAAATGGTTTGTACAAGCGTTTTGACAGATGTTATTACACTTCGGTGGGCATTTGACCTGATGTGCATGTAGTTTTAGGTTAGAGGAATCCAACGAGTCATTCCCCGCATCAATAGTATTCCCAGGTTGGCAGATGCGCGACAGTTTCACCTAGAAACTTTGCCAAGTCAAGCTACTAATAAATCATTTGAAATGATTTATTTGTATAACTTTGTCTTCCAAGTTTGCCCTACCTAAGTCTAAGGGGTTCTTAAGAAGTAGCCTTACCCTATAAAAGAAGCAGATCAACCAGCGTTTCAAATCATTCAGAGCTAGCGCCAGAGATCAGCCCATTATTTCTGGCAAAGACCAACCCGACGTTTTTGCAGATTAGCCCTTGGCGTTTTTGCTTCCCCATCCGTGCTAGATCTGTTAAAGTTTCGGCATCTCAAGTGAACTGCCCAATGTGATCCCATTATTTAGTTTGGCTTTTAGGTATTTATTTTACTTATTTGTCAAAGTCTTAGGTAGGCAATTTATTGGGATTGCTATATAAGCAACCCCTTGCCTCCATTGTATACACATTCAATTATTCATTGCCAAGGTCGATTGGTTCAGGAGACTCTCTCTCTCTCTCAGGGCCATCATTGAGGAGGGCAGAGCACATAGGAGACGGATCTATTGTAGCTTTGTGGATTTTCGCAAAGCATTTGATATGGTACCAAGAGCTCGATCGATGCGCAGACTAAAGGAGATGCGGGTGCCCATAGAGGTGATTTGGGGGATTATGGCTTTGTACAGATCAATGATGGGAAATGTACGCACTCCGGAAGGGGTATATGATTTAGTTCACTCTACTATTGGAGTGAAACAAGGCTGTCCACTGTCTCCTACTCTATTTGGTATGTATGTTGATGAGGTGTCTGATTACATTGACAGAGAGGGTGACCGAGGTGCCCAGATGGTGGGGACGTGGATCCCATTGTTGCTATATGCTGATGATATTGTGCTGATATCTGACTCACCAGAAGGTATGCAACGACATTTGGATGCACTACGCGGTTTTGCAGAGGATAGTGGATTGTGTGTAAACCTAGGTAAAACCAAGGTTATGGTGTTTAACACCACACCGCAATGGGTCAGGAGATCAGTACCTACTCTCAACTATGGTCAGGAGACTTTGGAGTATACAGATGCATACACTTACCTGGGGTAAGTCTTTACTGGGCCGAGATTTTCTTTGAGAAGAGCAGCAGAGACTAGACTAACTAGAGCTGGTGCGGCTTTGGGAGTAATGGAGAGGATGTGTTCGCAGGTTCAGTTCCAGGAACCTAGGACAAAGTTATGGCTCTTTGATACTTTGGTTGCCTCTACTATGTTATATGGGGTGCAGGTTTGGGGACCTTCTGTAGGCCAGGATGGTTGGAGGCGTATGGAGAAGCCCCTGGTATCTATGATCTCTCGGATGATTAGAGCCAAGGCTTCCTTACCGCATGATATCATTCGAGCGGAATTAGCTGCCCCCCCTATGGAGATTGAGGCGCTTACCTGATCAGTCTCCTTTGTACACAGTCTGTGGGATACTACCAGAGACAGATATGCTAGGGTGGCTCTAGAGTCCTCCAGACAGTTAGCTCTTAATGGGGATACATCATGCTGGTATGCACAGATGGCATCATGGTTTCAGACACATGGTTACACCATGGACAGGTTGCCCTTTTTTCAATACTCTCTACAGGCACCCTTGAGGTCTCTGACGCGGGTAGAGATTAATAGACTCATTTGTCAGGATCTGATCTAGCTGGTCACGAGGAGGACATGGATAGAGCCAATATAGGAGTTGGGCACAAAGATGGCTTTCTATAGAGAGCATCTTCTCCACCTCACGGGGATGGGTTTGTGATTCAACCTAGCTATATGGACACGCATCTTTCTCATGGTTTGCGTTGTGCCATTGGCTAGATACGCACGTCCTCATATCAGCTCGAGATTGAGACTGGCAGATTCAAAGGGACACCAACAAATAGCAGGATATGGTGCTTATGCCATCTAGAGCCAAAGACAGAGGTACATTACATATGTCATTGCACAATGTACTATGAGATATTTCATTGTCTATTCAGAGAAGGTTTTGGACCTCTATCTAGGGTCATGAGTTATGAGGATCAGAGATGTCTTGGGCTATATCTACTTGAGTTACACAGGCATAGAGAAACTTTACTGAGGAGAGCTGAAGAGAGACAACCCCAGAGACAGATCACAGATTTCTTTACACTAGATATTGTACATCTAGAAGAACAGACAGCGGAGCAGCCAACAGTGGAGAGGTCTGCCCGCACTACTGGCATTCTCATAGGCCGAGGATTGGAGCTAGGGAGATCTAGATGACCCCGATGGAGAAGAGGAGCTCCACAGTTTCGAAGGAGGCTACAACAAAGGATTCGAGCCATACTTTTTCGTCGTCCGGAGTGCAGATGAAGATGGATCTTTATGAAGATGAATCTCTACTTCCCTCCCATATTGTCTACACATTGTACTACTTAGTTCACACATTTCACGCCTTTCACCTTTCACACCTATCAGCTTAGTTTAGGATTCTGTAGTATTTACATTTTGTTATCCTAGTTTAATTTATTTTGTTAATCTGACTTTGTATCAGATACACCGCATTGTAACTTTCTGGTCTCATAGGTCAGTTTGGCCTTTTGAAGACATTAATATAACATTTCATTTCATTTCATTCTCTCTCTCTCTCTCTCTCTCTCTCTCTCTATATATATATATATATGTATATATATATATATATATATATATATGTATATATATATATATATGTATATATATATATATATATGTATATATATATATATATATATATATATATATATATTCTTGAGCAACAGCTGAATAGATGGGCAGAGAGGGAGGGGATACGCGCAGCCAGGCAGGGTTGGTTCAAGAGGGGTTTTTCTACTCTTGACCATATCTTGACACTCAGAGCCATCATTGAGGAGGGTATATCGCGTAGGAGACGGATCTATTGTACCTTTGTGGATTTCCGCAAAGCATTTGACACAGTGCCTAGAGCTAGATTGATCCGCAGATTACAGCAGATGGGAGTACCCACAGAGCTCATTTGGGGGGTCATGGCATTATACAGGTCAGTAGTGGGGCAGGTACGCACCTCAGAGGGTCTATCCACACCGATTCACTCCACTATTGGGGTGAAGCAGGGCTGCCCGTGAAACCGGCCTGTACAATCCTAAGAGGGCGGTAGACTTTACTTCAAACCTTGATTTAGCTTTCACCCATTATTAGTCGTCTATTCTACCTGTACTTTCAAGACACAACAAAGGGGAGGGGGATACAGGCTGCTAGATTGCACCTATATGAGTAGACCGACACCAGATTGGCCCCTAACTTAGGCGTCCCTTTTGGTATTTCTTTATTGTTAACAAGAGGGAATAAACGCTATGGTTCTCTACAAGCTGCCCCGCACAAACTTGGCTAAATTTCAACTGGTCCGGCCCGATTTCGGCAGCATAACTGTACTAGGACCTTTCACAGTCAGTATTCCCACGCATTGACTGACTTTCCCGACGCATACGGGCACTTTGCAAAACCTGGCGAGAATCTGCAGCACGCTGAATTCTCTGTTTTCAGCCCCGAAAATGCGCCAGATCACCTGTACAGCGGTCTCCTCGCGTCCCCGAACCTCCTGGGGGTATTAGGGACCGTTTAGGGCCAAAACCCTAAACCTGCAAAAATACACAGCAGGCTGTAATTTACTGTTTCGGGCTCCGTTTCGCGTGCCGGTCGCATCTGTAGCAAGTCCTTGAGCTCCCACACATATAAGGCTACTTGCCCTTTGAATCGGACGAGATTTTTGGCGTGAAACCTCTCCGAATTCACCTGTACCTGCGGGGGGATTAGCCGCTAGCTAATCCAGTACCTGTGCAAGAGGCTCTTGCCTCGGCAATCGCTCATGAACCCACACAACTGTACATTGGTCAATTGAAAAGCCCACTAGTGGGGCATACATACTGCCATAGAGGAGAGAGAGGGCAATGGGTAGGGTGCAAGGCATCACTCCTGGCACCGCACTGTACATAGGAGGGAAAGCAAGCACTCCATAGCTCTTAACTTGTGACAAAATCTGAAAATGAGCCTCTCCCAGTTAAAAAATCAGCGCCACTTCTTGTTGCATGAGGAAAGTGCACCAGAATGTGCCACTTGGCGCATTTACAAGCATTTTCCCGTTTTGGGGTTGCCGCCTAAAAATCTCCCAACGGGTTGCCCAGTTGACTTCACGGCAGAGTAAGAAAATGTTCCCCTTGTCATTCCGGAGGTAATGACGCAAACACATTTTCAGGTCCCAAAATAGCAGTTCCTTAAATTTTAGGAGATGCTGCCATTGTATCTTTCTAGGTCATCTGACCCCCTTTGTACACTGCAGCCACACCCAGAACTGAAATGTAGCCTCTGTAGCAAAGGATTCTACTTTGGCTAGTCAATGACCCCACTTTGGCTAACCATAGTCCTTGTCTAACCTTAGTGCTCTCTTGCCCTCAGGCCTGGACTCCCTCTGGACAGTTCCACACTAGCTATGCAATGCAGGGCAGTTAGATTTCCCGAGGGGTGTTTCCAAAAAGTGAAAGTAAATAAATAATAAGAAAGAAATCAACAAAATGGATAGATAGTAGTCACACGCTGGTGACAGCCCGCTCTCTCCTACTCTAATTGGTATGTATGTGGATGAGGTTTCTGACTACATTGAGAGAGATGGTGATAGAGGTGCACAGCTGGCAGGGACATGGATTCCATTATTGTTATATGCTGATGATATTGTGTTGATCTCCGACTCTCCGGAGGGGATGCAACGTCACTTGGATGCTTTGAATAGGTTTGCTCAGGAAAATGGTTTGTCTGTCAACCTTGGTAAAACCAAGGTCATGGTATTTAATACCACCCCAGAGTGGATCAGGAGGTCAGCGCCACCATTCACATACGGCCAGGAGACTGTGGAGTATACAGATGTGTACACTTACCTCGGAGTGGTTTTTAGTGGGCCAGCATTTTCATTGAGGAGGGCAGTAAGACTAGACTGACCAGAGCCCATACAACATTGGGTAGATTGGAAAGGATGTGTTCACAGGTTCAGTTTCAGGAGCCTCGGACGAAGCTCTGGCTCTTTGACACTCTGGTGGCTTCTGCATTGCTTTATGGAGCTGAGATTTGGGAACCTTCATTAGATCATCACGGGAGGACAGGCCGCAGTGATGGATGGGGTGACATGGAGAAGCCTTTGGTCTCTATGATCTCGCGGCTCATTAGAGCCAAGGCCTGAGTACCACGTGCTATTGTGCGAGCAGAGCTAGCTGCCCCCCCACTAGTGGTTGAGGCGCTCACCAGATCGGTCTCCTTCATACACCGCATGTGGGAACTTCCCAGAGACAGATATGCCCGCCTTGCACTTGAGTCCTCTCGACAGTTAGCCATGTAGGGAGATACAGCATGCTGGTATGGGGAGATGACATCATGGTTTCAGGCGCATGGGTTCGGCATAGACAGATTGCCTCCCTTCCAGTACTCACTGGATGCACCCTCTCTAACTCTTACACAGTCCGAGATCACCAGGCTCATCCGCCAGGACTTGACTGAGCTAGACACCAGGAGGACATGGATACAGCCAGCACAGGAGCTGGGCACGAAGATGGCTTTCTATAGAGAGCATCTCCTCCAGCTTACGGTTGATGGTTTTGTGACGAGGCCCAGATACATGGACACCCACTTGTCTCATGGGATACGATGTGCTATCTTCACACCAGCTGCTGCGGATCGAGACTGGTAGATACAGGGGAGTACCAGCAGAGGCCAGGACATGCTCCTTGTGTGACATCGAGCCTGAGACAGAGTTGCACTACACATGCCACTGCCCCGTCTACTACGAGATACGAGGCCGCTTCCATTGCTTGTTCAGAGAGGGCTTTGGACCATTCTCCAGAGTCATGCAGTACGAGGATCAGAGATGCTTGGGTTTGTTTTTGCTCGAGCTACGCAGACACAGAGAGAGCATGATGAGAGAAGAGGCTAGCGAGTCCCAGAGACAGATCACAGTTTTCTTTGGAGCTGCCACTGGACACCCGGAGGAGTTACTACCACAGCAGAGCTCGTCGTCTCACACCAGAGGCACACTGATCGACCGAGCGATTGAGTTGGGAAGATCCAGACGCCCACGGCTGCGGAGGACTACACAGCATCGGTGGAGCTGCATCAGAGGATTCGGATCACTTTGGCTCGACATGCACGACGCTCGGTTAGACTACTGACCATGGAGGAGATTGATGAGATCCGCCAGCGACCGATGCTGGATCTCTTGTGATCTAGCTATCCCAGCTAGCTGCTGTTCACACCTAGTAGTTTAGGATTTTATTGTGACATTTGTCATTTCATTTTTGTCATTGTTGTCATCTTGTTACTCTGACTCTGACTTTGCATCAGATCTACCACATTGTAACTTTCTGGTCTCATAGGTCACTTTGGCCTTTTGAAGACGTTAATATAACATTTCATTTCATTTCTCTCTCTCCCCCTTGGTCTCTACGCTTCCTCATCGTCGAATTTGACATGGTATCAGAGCTTGTTGTAGCTCGTGATTGAGGGCCTTGGCGTGGAGGAGTGGTCTTGAAGAGGAGAAGAAGAAGAAGTGAGTTTCCCATCCTTGTTGCTGCCCTACAGCGTTTTAAAACGCTCTTGCGTTTGCCCTATCACTCCTGATGCCGCTACTGTCCCAAGCGTTTTAAAACGCTGCCCTATTTCCCTCGCCAGCGTTTTCAAAATGCTGCCCCGCAGCATCTGTTCCCTCCCCTGCGCTAGCGAGTGCTTTGAAACGCCCCCTGCAGCACTGCCAACCTCTCTGCCCTGCTATGTTTTGAGACGCCGGCAGTCATCGAACTCCCCCCCTGTCCCTTGTGTTTTGAGACGCCCCAGGCGACGTCACCCAACCTCCTACAGGCAGCATCTTGAAACGCTGCTGCCTTGGTGCAGCTTGGCATCGGCGCTCTCCCCTTGGACAACCGCGTGTTTTGTGCTGTGAACACCTAGGCGTGGGCAGTATATGGCCAAAGAGAGGGACTTGGGGTGGTAGTTTGGAAGAAGGATTTGCAAAGGGCATCAAAAGGATCCGGATCGACTTTTGGCAGGTTGCAAAAGTCCTCGAGGGTGTGAAACGGCTTAGGAGACGGGTGAGCAATTGCAGATTTTGAGGATGGGCATGGAATTTTTTCGGCTTGGGTGCGGCAAAGAAGGTGGGATTTGTGGAGCGGCTCAGAAGTACCAGAGAGGAGTGGAATTTCTTGGAGGAATTATGCGGCTCTTGGAGTGCGAGAAGGAGTACCAGTTTCTAGATCTTGCAACTTCAAAATGGCCTCCCCTTGCTTGAGCAGGGATTGATGGCCACCAAGGGGTAGATAAGGGGCTAATTTGCGCTCCCAATGTGAGAGGAACGAAGGGCCGAAAACCCAAATGATAATGGAGCCAAAAATAAACAGAAATAGGAGCACTCAATGCGACGAGGGAATGGCTGAGGAGAGGCTCGATGGGCTGCCGAAGTACCGGGTTGCAGCATGGAAGATAGCAATAGCAAATCCAAGCAACCTCCATCGATGGAAAGGCTGAAAACTGAAAACGTTGGATGCTAGGGCTGATCTTGTCGAAGTCGACGATGCGGAAGATTAGAGACCGAGGAAAGAAAGAAAGCTTTATTAACGTCTTCGAAAGGCCGAACTCGACCTATGAGACAATATCATATACATGTGTTGATGCTCTAGGCATCGGAAAATAAAAAAAAAAGGTACAAACTGAAATGAGCCTGTACTATGCAAAAGGGTGTGGTAGGGTGGTGCATGTGGTGTACAATGTATAGTGTGGGTCCTCGTGTCGAGGTGTGCTCACGCATCATCAGGCTCAACTAGGGGCTGCAAGGTGATACCACCATGAGATGATAGGGAGGGTATTTAAAAACAAGCAACATATGTAGGGTAGAGAATGTGGTACATCGGTGGTGGCCTGCTCAGGTATCTCTGGAATGCTGGATCCCCTGGTGCTGGTACATGACTCTGCTCTAGATACTGATGGTGTAGAGCTAGTATCCTCGAGATCTCCCTCTGGTGATACCCATGTGTCCTGTATCCTGGGAGCCTCGGTCTCCGACGTGCCCTCTGAGACTCTGCCTGCTGAAGGGTAAGCCCTCTGCTCTGTGTAGGTAGTGTGGGGGGTCTGGCAGTGCTCGTTGGAAAAACTCTGTGATGGTAGTCTGTGTCCTGCTATCCTGACTCTGGGGTGGCTGTAACAACTGCTCTCGAACCTCTAAAGACGCAACCAGGAACTGGCCAAACCTCCTCTGCTCTCGGCCTATCATATGTTGCTATAATGAGTCTCCAATGCCATATCTCTCTCTCAGTTCTGTATATGCTGGGCATCTCATGACAAAATGCTCCTCACTCTGCACCTCTGTTTGGCAGAATCGGCATGTACGCTCCTCTTGTGGTATGCCTCTGGCTCTGCCACTCTCAATCTCTAGCTGATGTGATGACACTCGTAGCTGGCCAATGCTGACCCGAAGTCGGTGTGGCATGTACTCCTGCATGTATATTGGAATCTCAATGAATCCTTGCTCTGAGAACCTCAGAAAATGCTCATAGTAATATAGCATTTTAGGAGGTAGGGTGTCTGTGGGCCTGCGCCATGTCCTCTGAATATATGTATGCCATATCTCCTGTCTGATGACCCTATTCCTCTCAGAGCGTGAGAGGGAATAGGTCGGGACCTGGGTGTCATACTGGAGTGGTGGTAGTCTATCGATATGAAAACCGTGCTGAGCTAGCCAATCTCGTGTTTGGGCATACCATGAGCTAGTGTCCCCTGCCTGTGCCATCTCTCTAGATGCAATGAAGGCTCTATGAGAGATCCTATCTGGATCCATATCTTTGAATCTGTGAAGAAGGAAAACAGTCTGAAAGAGTGCCTCTACCAACATCGGTGGTGCAGCCAGCTTAGCTCTAATAATGTCGCGTGGAACTGATGGCTTGGTGCGAATCATCCTGGAGATCATAATAATCTGTTGGCCTCTCTATTTGTGTCCATACTGAGTCTGCCAGTCCTTGTCCCCAAATGGCCGAGGCATACATGAGTGCAGGTGTGACCAGTGTGTCAAAGAGCCACCCCTTCGTCCGGGCTCCTGGAAGTGGGCCTGGTGGCACTGTCTCTCCATCATAGCTAGTGATGCGTATCCTCTGGTAAGTCTATCTCTGGCCGCCTGTGTCATGGAGAAGGTCCCTGATGCTACGGTGAATGTAACCCCCAGATATACATATGAGCCTGTCACCTCTATATCCTGTCCAGCTACTGTAAATCTACTATGTCGGCGAATCTGAGCCGATGTATGAAATATGAGAACCTTGGTCTTGCCAAGGTTCACCGTGAGTCCTCTCTGTGAGCAGAAATCATCTAGGGCCTGCAAATGTAGCTGTAGTCCCTCTGCCGTCTCTGACATCAGGACAATATCATCTGCATATAAGAGTATGTGTACAGTAGTCCCTGCAATATCCACACCCTCTCCACCCCTGTGCAAGATGAAGTCTACAATCTCGTCAATGTATAGACCAAAGAGTGTAGGTGATAGAGGGCAACCTTGTTTCACACCAATGGTGCTCACAAGGGTGTCAGATAATCCACCTGGGCATCTCACTCTGCCAGATACATGCTCATACAATGCATAGATCTCCCATGCCATCTCCTCTCCAATCCCAAGCGCAGCCAGGCGTCTGAAAAGTCTCTCTCTAGGTACTGTGTCAAATGCTTTGCGGAAGTCCACGAAGCAGCAATATAATCTCCTCTTCCTCACCCGTGTCTGGTTGATCAGACAACGAAGGGTGAAGATATGATCAATAGTAGAGAAAGCTCAGCGGAAGCTTGCCTGTCCTGGTGTGCTCATGCCCTCTCCCTCTGCTAGAGAACTGAGCTCCTCCTCTAAAACCGCGCCATATAGTTTGGCCAGTATAGGACCAATCATGATAGTGCGATATGTGCTAGGATCCATGGCATCCCTAGATTTGTGGATAGGCACGATGGTGTGCTCTGTCCACGACTCTGGGAATCCCTCTGAAAGCGCGCGGTTGAAGAGGTGGGAATGAGTGGTGCCAATGCATCACAACCATATATAAGATGCTCTGCCTGTAGGCCTGCATGATCTCTAGCCCTCCCATGCTGTAGGTGGGATATAGCTTTCTTCACCGTGTGGGTGGTGAAGAAAGTAGATGATGTGGGTTGGGTAGCCGATGGCGTAGGTATGGGTGGTTGTCCTGGGATCTCGTATAAGCTCTCAGCATGTCTGTGCCATGTCGTTGGGTCCTAAATAGGAGTGGATGGCCTGGGAGGTCTGATCCGGCGCCATGCCTCAGCACTATCCTGGCTCATGAGTAAATGATAGATGTCCCAATACTGGTGCTCCTCCCACTCCTGTCTTTTATGACGGGTAAGTGTCTGCATCCTGCGCTGAGCCTGGCGATGTGTAATCTCCCCTCTGATCTCCAATATACGTAGGTGTCTGTGTAGATCTCGACATTCGTCGTCGTACCACCTGTTTTGTGGCATAGTGCCAGTGCGTGGAGGGTGTGTGTGTATGCGATGTGGGAAACTTTGAGTGGTTGACTCGTGTAAGATGGATGTAATGTGTGTGGTGAGTGTGTCCAGAGGTGTTGTGGGGTCTAAGTGTATAAGGTGCTCATGCAGGTGATGTATATAAACAGGAGTGAGCTCATGAGTGAAAGAAATGGTAGTGTAAGTGTGAGGGGGGAGGCGGGGGGGTCAGCAAGCTGTGTAGCAAGAAGGGAAAATGTAAGATAAGTATGATCCGCCCCTATCGGTGTGCGTGCAACGCTGAAGGAGTGTATAAGCTTTGTTGTCTGGGTAGAGCCCAACAAATAATCCACTGTGCTCTCTCTGCCACTGTGTGGGAAGCAAGTGAATCCCCCAGAATCTGGCCACCTTGCCATCTGGTTATAAATAACGAGATGGTGCCTGCTGCCAAGCTCAAGAAGGTGTCTGCCATATCCAGTGTTGTCCTGTCCCCCATCTGCAGACACTCTACTCATCCCCATGTCCTCTGCATCAAGTGCCCTCATGATCTCCGGCTGCTCCATATCTCCATATCATAGATCTCACACTGTCGGCTCTGTGTCCTCCCGTTGAATTCCCCCATGAGGAGGACTTCCCCGAGTGATGTGTAGTGAGAAATGTCCTCCGACAGTCGAGAGTAGGGGTCCTGGATAGCATCGTGATCCATGTGGTGAAAAGTAGCATATGGCAATGTATAGCCCTCTCTCGTGGGTGAGCTCTAGCCGTACCCACATATAGCATGCCTCCTCGTCTCTACTCATCACCTGTATCCGGTTGTGTAAGCTCTGTCTGAATAGTATGGCCACCCCTCCTGACCCCCGAGCTGTACTCTGTCTGGTGATGGTCCTGTAAGTCGACTCCCACTGAAATCCTGTGACTACAGGTAGTCCTCTCTCTGGGCTCTCATGTGTCTCCGTAAAACATACAAAGTCATGCTCACTGATGATCTCCTCTAGGCGCTCCGGATGTGTCCATATAGAACCATTGCAGTTCCAGACTGCCCCTCTGAGTGGTGTCTCCTGTGCTAGTGTATGTGTCTCATAGGTCCCGAATCCCTGTGAGATTGGGCGGCCGTCGATGAAGATTCTACCATCTCGAAAGAAGGCCTTTTTACCTTCTTTCCATGCCTGAAGGACCCTGGGCATGCATGATTTCCTGTGCTCGATTTGCATCCTAGTGAGGTCCTCGTCCATAAACATATGGCCGCCCTGGAGGCCTCGTAAGAGCACCCTTTTGCGGAAAAAGGTGGTGCAGTCCTCATCTCCTCCTAACTGCATGATCAACGGGCGAGCTCTCGAGTGGTGTCACGGCCAGCTCGCCATGCCTTTGTAAAAGGCATATTCTCTTTGTAGCCTAGGTGGCTACAAAGCTCTCGTGCATCCTCCTCTGCTGAAGGTCCCTCTTTAAGGCCAGTGATCCTAACATTGTGTTCCCTCATATGGCGCAATCGCTCCTCCTCGAGAGTAAGCTGAACCCTCAAGTGCTCTCCCATGTGAACCTCCTCGCATACCTCCTCCTTGATATTCTTTTTAACTACTTCCACCCATCCCGATTGTTTGGCCTCCATTTCTGTCTGGATCTCTTCTTTGATGTCTGCTTTCCATTTATTTTTGATCTCTACTTCTATATCTTCGAAGCTCAAGATTTCCCCCTCTTCCCTGGAGATCCGAAGGTGGTTGATGCTTTCTTGTATACGGTGTATCTCCGTGTTGGATGTGTCACGGAGTTCTTTGAATTCTTTCTTCCAGGCCTCCTTTTCTTCTGTGAGGCCTCTGATGTTATCCTCCATCTGCTTCATCTTTTCTGTCATCCTCCTTACTTCGGCGTTCAGTGCCTTGTCCGCATCTTTCTTTGCCTGTGTGATAGCTCTGGCTATCATGTCCTCCACTTCTTTCCTGTCAAGAGGTGCCATGGTCGAGCTCGGGGAGGCGAGGCTGAGCACACGGGAAGCCTAGTGTTTACAGCCCATCCCCTTGAATGTTGAGTTGCTAATGGATATGGGGGTGGCCTGGGCTGCCCGTCTTTGGGCTGCTGTGATGGTGGAGCTGCGGCACAATGCAACACAAGGCGAGAGGTGTGCAGGGGCGAGAGGTGGGCTGAAGGCGAGGGGTGCGTTGCTGAGGAGGCGAGTGGTACGAATGGTGTAGGCTGGGCGATGGCTGGCGGGAGGTGCTGCGCGAGCGGGCAGGGTGGCAGGAGGTGCTGCGCAAGCAGGCAGGGTGGCGGGCAGAGACAGGGTGGCGGGCAGGGTGGCAAGAGAGAGAGAGAGAGAGAGAGAGAGAGAGAGAGAGAGAGAGAGAGAGAGAGAGAGAGAGAGAGAGAGAGAGAGAGAGATAGATAGATATGATATGATATATTAACGTCTTCAAAAGGCCAAAATGACCTATGAGACCAGCTGATACAAAGTGGTGAAACTAGTACAATGTCTGAATACAAAAGTACAAAGGTACTGAATGCAAAAAAATAAAAATGAGAAGTGAGTAGTGACAATGAAAATGAAGTGTAGAGGAAGTTCTCAATGACACCGGATGTCGTGCTAGGATGTCCCTGATCCTCTCCTAAAGTCTCCGTCGATGGAGTGTGCTCCTGTGTCTCGGTCGTGGTCGCCTCGATCTCCCAAGCTCAATCGCCCCGTCAATGAGGGTGCCTCTGGTATGCACTCGGGCACAACTCTGCGTTGGTGGCTGCTCTCCTGGCTTTCCCGATCCAAAGAAATCTGTGATCGGTCTCTGTGACTGTCGTGTCCCATGTTTCCTCAACAGACTATCCCTATGCCGCTGTAGCTCAAGTAGATATAAGCCAAGGCATCTCTGATCCTCATACTTCATGACTCTATCTAGGGGTCCAAAGCCCTCCCTGAATAAGCAATGGAAGCGCCCTCGTATCTCATAATACACAGTGCAGTGGCATATGTAATGTAACTCTGTCTCTAGCTCTGTACGGCATAATTTACATATCCTGCTCTCCGGTGGTATCCCTATGAATCTGCCCGTCTCAATCTCCAAATGGTGCGAGGATGTGCGGATCTGACCTATAGCGCATCGCAAACTATGAGACAGATCAGTGTCCATGTAGCTCGGACGAATCACAAACCCATCTCTCGAGAGTTGGAGAAGATGCTCCTTGTAGAAATCCATCTTCGTGCCCAACTCCTGCGCTGGCTCTACCCATGTCCTCCTGGTGTCCAACTGTATAAGATCCTGACGAATAAGTCTAGTGATCTCCGTCCGTGTGACTGGTAGTGAAGGTGCATCCAAGGAATACTGAAAAGGAAGCAGTCTATCTAGGCTGAAACCATGCCTCTGAAACCAAGAGGTCATCTGCGCATACCAACATGAAGTGTCTCCCTGCGTCGCTAACTGTCTAGAAGACTCCAGAGCCAATCTAGCGTATCTGCCTCCACGTGTATCCCATAGGCTGTGCAAAAAGGACACTGATCTGGTAATAGCCTCAATCTCTATAGGAGGGGTTGCTAGCTCCGCTTGAATAATCGCATGTGGTACAGAGGACTTGGCTCTAATCATCTGAGAGATCATAGATACCAAGGGCCTCTCCATGTTCCTCCACCTGTCATTATCCACAGATGGTCCCCACACTTGTACCCCATAAAGCATAGCTGAAGTAACCAAAGTATCAATAAGCCATAGCTTTGTTCGTGGTTCCTGAAACTGAACCTGCGAACACATCCTCTCTAGCCCTCCCAATGCTGCATATGCTCTAGACAGTCTAGTCTCTGCTGCTCTCCTCAGAGCAAACCTCGGTCCCGAGAATACCACCCCAAGATATGTATATGCATCTGTGTATTCCGCAGTGTCCTGACCATATACGAGTGTAGGTGCCGATCTCCTGACCCATTGCGGAGTAGTGTTAAACACCATAACCTTGGTTTTACCAAGGTTCACAGACAATCTACTATCCTCCGCAAAGCTGTGTAATGCATCCAACTGTCTCTGCATGCCCTCTGGTGACTCTGATATCAACACAATATCATCAGCATATAGTAACAAAGGGATCCATGTCCCTGCTAGCTGAGCACCTCTTTCGCCTTCTCTGTCAATGTAGTCAGAAACCTCATCTACATACATACCAAATAGTGTAGGGGACAGAGGACACCCCTGCTTCACACCAATAGTGGAATGCACAATGTCAGAAATCCCCTCAGGAGTGCGTACGTGGCCAATCACTGAGCCGTATAAAGCCATGATCCCCCAAATGATCTCTGTGGGCACTCTCAACTCCTGTAACCTGCGCATCAATCTGGCTCTCGGTACTGTGTCGAATGCTTTGCGGAAATCCACAAAGCAACAATACATCCGTCTCCCATGTGCCCTACCCTCCTCAATAATGGCTTTGAGTGTAAGAATATGGTCCAAGGTGGAGAAACCCCTCCTGAATCCAGCCTGTCTTGCTGCTCGTATGCCCTCAATTTCTGCCCATTTACTCAGTTGCTGCTCCAGGATGGACGCATACAACCGTGCTAATGTGTGCCCTACCGTAATAGTACGGTAATTCCCTGGTACCTTGGGATCCCCTGCTTTAAAGAGAGGTACAATAGTAGATAAACTCCAAGACCTGGGCAGTCCCTCACACATGACCCGGTTAAACAACCGCGCAAGAACCTCTGACAATAAATCTCTGGCATGTATCAAGTGCTCTGCCACCAAACCATCATGATCATATGCTCTCCTAGTCTTCATCCTGTCAATGGCCTTCTTCACCATCTCAGTGGTAAAGAAGGTACTGGTGTCTGGGCATGGCTCTGGGGGGTCTGGTAGAGGCGGTTGCCCCGGTATTGTATATAATGATGCTGCATACTGACCCCAAATTTCGGGAGAAGTAATCACTGGAGGGGGGGAGTGCTCATGGAAGAAACGCCAGGCCTTCCCTGAATCTCGACTCAAAAGAGCTGATACAAATCACGTTCCAACTGGGCTAAAAAGGCCCGCTTCTTCCGTCGTACTAGACGCCGAAGAGCAATCCGAGACTGTTTATATGTGATCACCCCAAGTACAAGCTCGCGCTGAATCTGAGCTCTCATCTCTCTGCACTCATCATCATACCAACTGTTTTGAGGTATGCTCCCAGAACGTCTTCTCTGATTTGGTCGAGTATGTGGGTATGCCTCTGTTGCTGCCCCATGCAAGATCTCAGTCAATAGAGTAGTAATCTCCTCCACAGTATAAACTGGCTTGGCTGCCCACATCCGTCTGTAGATCTCCTCTACATACACCGAGTCGGTCTCTGGTGTAAAAGCATATCGTGTGTGTGCAATCCTTTGTGGTGTCTGAGAAGCACTGTACTGGAAGGAGACTGAAAAAGTCAAAAGAGCATGGTCCACTGCTATTCCAACAGGTCTAGATCCCACACTAAGATCCTGAATACTAGAAATGAAGCTCGGTGAAGTCATGACATGATCCACTGTACTAGCCCCATGTCTGTGCGGAAAGCATGTAAATCCCCCAGAAGAAGGAAAAATCTCTATTCCATTAAGTATGGCCAAACCATGCATAGCCGTCATCTCCATGAGATATCTCCCATACTCTGTATGCTCCCTATCTGTTGAGTGTCTGTCAAGCCCCATCTCCGAAATATTCACTTCTCTGAGTATCTCCTCTGAGGTATCATAGAATACGGTTTGGAAGTTGGCCGTCCTGGCATTAAAGTCTCCCAGGAGAATGATATCTCCATCTCTAGAAAACTCCTATATGTCATCATCAAGTATAGAGAAAGGAGATTGTCCTCTGGGTGAGGCATAGACTGAAGTACTAGGGGGAAAGTAACATATAGCAATATATAAGAATCTGCCCGTCTCAGCTCTTAGTCTCACCCACATGTATCTCGCCTGGTCATCTCTCCGAACTATTTGTAATAGCGGCTGCAATTCCTCCTTGAATAAGACAGCTACACCTCCTGAGCCCCGGCTCCCGTGCTGGGATCTAGCATCTGGTCTACAAGCTGTTTCCCATAAATAACCAGTCACACGTGGCATCAACTGTCCAGACATCAAATGCGTTTCTGAGTAAAAAACAATGTCTCTATCTCTGAAGCTATCCTCAAAAGCACTCACATCCAACCTATAAGATCCATTACAATTCCATGCCGCCATCCGGAGTGTGGTCCCATAGGTCTCGCACCGTCATGCTGTGCGCTTTTCCAAAACCACTACTTTCCCTCCTCTATAAAATGCAATTTTTCCTTTCTCCCTTGCTACCTTAATCTCTGGCATCAACTCTTGCATATGTGTTATTTGCGCCAAAGTAAGGTCATCCCCCATAAATATCCCTGTGTTCTTAAGTGCTGGTCTCTTCTTTAGGAATTCCTTCCTTGATTCCATAGTTGGGAATCTCAAAATAAGTGCTTTCTCTTTGACATTTCCCTTTCTATCAATTCCCTTCTTTCAAACTCTCTAAGCACCTGTATGCGTAGGTTCCGGGATGCCCATGCGTTGCAAGAGTTCCTTCACCTCATCCTCTACATTTCCATTGTCTTTGATACCTGTAATACGCACATGTAGGGCTCTATTCTTCCTCTTCTGTTCCTCTTCAATGGTCATATTGATGATGGTAGAAGTCTGTACGGCTTCTGGCATCTAGGCCTTCCCTTTCTTTGCACCCGCAATCCATTTTTCTGCTTCGTCAACCTTCTCTTGTGTTTTAAAAAGGCGCTCCGCCCATGAAGAGGCCGCTTTCGAATTTTGCTTTCCCCTTTGCGCAAAGTTTCCACTTGCTCCTTAATTTCCTCAAGCTCCTTCAACATCGAAGGCTGATTTTCCCTCTCCATTTTGGGCATAATCTTGCAAGCTGCAAGCTCCCCTTTAAGCTCTTCAATCACTGCATCCTTTTCCTTTATGCACTTTTCCACATTTGTTTTCCAGGCATCAAAGCTTGCAATTGCCTCATCTAATTTTTTCTGCATAATACATTCCATAACATTCACTTCTGCCCGCACTAAATTCTACATCTCCCCTTTCAAGGATGCGTACATCTCATCATGTTTACCAAGCATCGCTTCATCCAATTCTTTCCTCATATCTGCATACATAGAATTCTTATAGTTATCCACATTTGCATACATCTCTTTCCTAATATCATCTCTCATAAAGCTGAGCTCTGATTTAATCATTACTTGAATTCTTTCCATTAATACATCATCCTTGACTATGATGGTTTTCCCTGCCCGTAAAGAACCTGGCGAGAGTATACTTTCTCTGTTCCTCCGCTTGAAAGTCGCTTGCATTTTTTGTGGGGTGACGAAGCTACTTGTATCATCCAACTCATGTGGTTGGTCCATCCTCAGAGAAAAACTCCCTTGCTGCGTATCTGCTGCTCAGCACGTGGTCGTCACTTGCTCTCTGCTCCTTGTGCGTGTTACTCAGGCCAACACAATCGACACTGCTCAATCCAGCATGCGGCCTGCTGAACCTCAAAGCTTGCACACGCTTTGCCTGCAGTAGACTGTTTGCACGCGACCTAAGGTACTGTGTGCACGGGCGCTATCTACCGTGTGCACATTTTGAATTTTTTTTGCAGGCCCGAGTAAAATGTGACTGCGCGTTGTCTGCTGTCTGTCTGCCCTGCAACGTACCTGCGGGCTGGGGGGTGGGGGGGGGGTGGAGACGCGCGTGCTGTCACACTGTTGGGATGGATAGAGACGCGCGTGCTGTCACACTCAGAGAGAGAGAGAGAGAGAGAGAGAGAGAGAGAGAGAGAGAGAGAGAGAGAGAGACTCTTGAACCAATCAACCTTGGCAGTATATACAATGGAGGCAAGGGGTTGCTTATATAGCAATCCCAGACTTTGACAAATAAGTAAAATAAATACCTAAAAGCCAACTAAATAATGGGATCACATTGGGCAGTTCACTTGAGATGCCAAAACTTTAACACCCTCTCTGCAGCTCATAGTGGACATCAATAGTGAGACCAAGTTGATGAAGAAGCTACCATGGACACCCCAACACCGGCCTGGATACTCGATACACCTCGGTGCTTCTCTCCTCAACTTTGTACCTCAAAGTAATGCCATCTTGAGCATCAGTTTCCTTTGTAGAAACTTTGAATTGTAGACCATGCTACATCCAATAATCCCCATTCGTGAACTATGAACGCATCACGTCCAAAATATAAAACTCCAAGATAATGAAATGTGGAACTCATCCTGTCCATGATCTGACCAACAACAATGGATTGGTGCACTCATCCATAGTGTTTTAGACGTTTGATTGGTTCCATGCCAGATGCATGTGCAGTGAACTCCGACCTACGGGTCCAAACACCGATAACTTGAACTCCAACACAAGGGTCCAAATTAATTATAGGGAGCATTCATTGCTTGTCCCTCTCTGCCACTCACAACCTCTCTCTGACTGAAGCTAGTGGTGACACATGTAATTTGACTAGAAATCTAACGTCGAGGCCACTGTGGCCTCCGCCACATGTGCCATGGCGATCTCCTCTGTCGAATCTTTATTACCGTAATCTCTGTCCAGCTTCCCTTTATCCTTGTGTTCCTGTGAGTTCCTGCTTTTGCCTTTGGCTTCGAACTCTCGAGCCAAACAAAGCGTCAAGTCACATTCATGACAACTATGATCGTACCTCATGGGTACCAAGGCATCTAACTGAGTATTGGTACTGCAATCCTTGTCCAACTGACCTTTGCCTTTGTCCTCTAGCGAAATCCTCCATTTGATTTTGACTTAACGAACTCGAGCCAAACAATTTGTGGGGTTCCTTGAGAACTGTGCCAATGCATAGGCCGCTAAATGGATGGTTGACGATCCGTTATCCATAGCCACTTATTGCTTTTGGTCATTGTCGTCGTGGGTCATCGAGACGGATCCAAAAGTGCATCAAATCAGCTCGGAGGTGCTTCAATTTGAAGAGTTACCGCGGCGACAATTCCCATTCAAGTTAGTAGGGTATTGCATGTGTGTACATTCCATTTACGCAATCAAAAGCAAATACCACATGGGCAACGGTGTGGGGGGCCCTTGAGAAGGTTGGTTGGGACCCCATTGGGTGTCGTTCTCCTTCTCTCTCTCTCTCTTTACACATCTCTACCTCTCATTCTCTCTCTCTACAAGGAAATAACAGGAACTACCACTTGTGTGAAGTAGCACACATTCAAGCAAGGAAAGAAGTAAAGATTTGTGGAAGTGTAAAGTCTAGATCTTCACCATTTTAATTCCGCTGTTGTCACAAACGGGAGCGCATAACAATATAAAATATACTGGGATAAATAGAATTTATCACTTAATACTGAGGCCAAAGGATATATATATATATATATATATATATATAGAGAGAGAGAGAGAGAGAGAGAGAGAGAGAGAGAGAGAGAGAGAATGAGAAGATCGACACAGTACTGGGGACCAGAAGATGGGCTGGTCCCCCCCCCTAAAGAGAATCCTTTATTAGGGAGAATCTTTTTACAAGCACAAGAACCGGAGAAAACCCCTCCGTTCTAATTCTCTGACTCGATGGTCGTTCCTTCCCATAAGGGAAATTCGAGAGACGAGCTCTCAATCCTTTTTCTGTATGTACTCGGAGTCGAGACTCCACAAACAATTTCGGAATTCCGTTCCCAAAATTCCCATGCGTAGGCCGAAGCCTTTTCGCTTCTCCTTCGCGATGAAGTACCTGCAAAGACACACACAAACACGCGACAATGATTCGTATGGTGAATCCACAATAGATACCTATCGCTCTTGCGTGGGAAAAGTGACTTCCGTGCTTTGTAGTCTCACGATCTCTTGCGTTATCTGGCGGCAGAGTCTTCTCTTGCTGACGTTGGTAACTCCTTTTCAGTGACGGCATTTGGTGCTTTTATAGCTCCTTGGCCACGGCACGAATAGCTGCTCGCGTAGAGATCGCGGCCGTTTTTTTTTTGCTGTTCTACCCGAAATAGGGAGAGAGAATTTGGTGGCTGGTTTTGTTGCTTTATTTTCTAAGTGGGAGCCCACTTATTAAGTGGGCGGGCGGCATATTTTAAAATTGGTCTGAACCTGCCCAAAAACTCAATAAAACCTTATAAGTTTAAAACAATGCTTTTCACAACACTTCCCAGGTGTCCCTAGATGCAACCACATGCACGAATGCAATGCAAACATAGATTCTTCGCGGGAAAGCGTTTGCTCTTCCGGGAAAACTCGTTAAAATATTCCGCTTTTTAAAAAAAGCTTCTCAGAACCCATCTTTATTCTTGTGCTTGCGTCTTTACGCGTTTTCCTTTTTCCAGTTCGGATTTCCTCTTGACTATGGATATCCCCTTTCCGATGCACCCGTCACCCACCTTGTGACGCATCAGGAATACCCATCACCTAGTCCTTTCCTATCGAACTTACGGTACAATCTCCTTCACGATGCTCACCCATCCTATGATGCATCAGAGATCTCCGTTCCTGGATGGTCGGATACTTCTTCCCGATGCTCCCTGTCACCCATCCGATGTGACGCATCATAAGTACCCGTTCTTGGTGGCCTTACAGATATTCCCGTTCACAGTGCTCCCGTCATTGCTTTGAATGACGCAATAGGAATACTTTGTACTCGGATGTCTCCAGTGAAAAAAACCCTCTCACTTAAAATTCCAATAATTCATTTAGAATTATTTTTCCTTGGTGTTCCAAGCGAGAAAACCCTCTCACTTATAAATCCAATAATTTATTTCGAATTATTTTTTTGTCAGATAAAGCCAATTTAGCAACAGTTGCACCTGACAGTTTTGCTTTATGTTATTTTATTTTCTTTCTTTTTACTTGAAGCTCTTGAAACAGGCAAGTGGACAAGGCTTGGAGGTCCGAGGACAATGCATGGCCAATGTGAATGTACTAGTAGTATCACATGAAACGCGTTTTGTCCCTTCGAAACGAGACGAAACAAGAAACGCAGAATAGTCTATGATGTGCGACGTATTTTATCACGAGTGTGACCATGTATATAGGATGTATCCACCTACTAGACTCCAAAAGGTTAGGTTTCCTATAACCTCTAGATACATATGTGTTTCATCTTGGCATTTTCGAAATGAAACGAAATTTGTCAAAATGAATACATGAAACGTTTTTGGTTACATTGGAATGTACTCAACTACAGTGATCTTGCAGAGGTAGGTAGAAGTGTAACCAACAACTGTGCACAAGGTGTACCTAGTCACCCATAATACCTAAGAGGTTGGTGGACCCAAAGTACAACCATTATGCATGCATTGGCCCCTACATCCGGCGCCCCTTTCGGTATTTCTTTTGTTACTAACGAAGTAATAAGTAAGAGAGTACAATTGCTGGGGAGTCCACTTTGCAACTATGCAACCGTGCACTGATCTACAAGCGTGGGCTCCCAAGGCTCCATCATAAAGGTATTGGGCCCAAGGGCAACTAATTGCAAAAGCGGCATCCAAAAGCAAAAACTGCTTAAAACATGGCACTGCCAAGAAGCTCCTAAGAAATCAACTGCTGCAAAAAGTCAACTACTATGTCAGCACTTGGAAAAACGTGGCACATTTTGCGGCGGAAATTCAGTGTTCATACGGTGCCACATCTGTAAAGTGTGGTGTCACAACTGGCTGGTTGGTCTCTCTCTCTCTCTCTCTCTCTCTCATGGGTCTCTCATTGTTTTTAGGGTTTCGCCACTTCTTCTTTCCTGTTTTAAGGGTTTTGAACTTGCTTTTTGGCTGTTTTTAGGGTTTCGTAACTATTTTTTTGTTGTTTCTAGGGTTTCGAAACTAATTTTTCTTGTTTTTTAGGGTATCGTCTCTGTTTTTTGCTGTTTTTTAGGGTTTCTAATCTGTGTTTTGCTGTTTTTTTAAGGTTTCACAAGTGTTTCTTGCTGTTTTTTAGGGTTTCTTACATTTTTTTTTGTTGTTTTAGACTATCTTCTTCTTCTTCTTTTCTCTCTCTCTCTCTCTCTCTCTCTCAATCATAGAAAGCGTCGAAGAAGTACCAACGGCTTCCCCCACGTGTAAGAAGACGCATCCCTCGCCGGCCGTCCACAAAGCCTCTTTCATGCGGACAGGGAAAAAAATGGCGGCAATAGAGAAGGAAATGAGAGAATGGAGAAACAAAGTTGAAGAGTGGAGGAAGGAGAGGAGCACTATTCTTCAAAGATGGACCGAAGAAAGAGATGGCATGTGTAGGAGGATCGCTTTGCTCGAGGAGAAAGTGGTCATCCAAGATTCCATCATCCGAAATCTACAAGCAAAAAGTGGGCAGCTCGAAGAAGGCGAAATTCAGCCATCCATGATGGAAGAATTGAATACCATGAGAGAAGAAATACGGGTTATCAAGGAAGGTGAGGAGAAGAAGTCATGGGCCGCGGTCATCTCCGCAACCCAAAAGAAAGTAGAGGAGGTCGAAAAATGGATCGAGGTTGCCAAGAAAGGGAAAGGTAAGGAAGCTCTTTGTACACCCAATCTTATTAACATGACCCTCGAAGAGGAACAAAGGAGGAGGATGCGGGCTCTACATGTGAGGGTAACCGGCCTCAAGGACATAGACAATGTGGAAAAAGAAGTCACAAGCCTCATATCCATGATGGGGGTGGACAAGCCTTCACACACAAAGGCATGGAGAGTGGGCAAGAAGAGTGATGGCCCAGGAGAATCTTCGAAAGGGAGACCCTCATACTACGATTCCCCTCCTTGGAAGAGAAGAAGGAATTTTTGATAAAGAGACCTACTCTCAAGAAGACGGGTATTTTTCTCGGTGATGATCTCACTCTATCATAGCTTGCGCATATGAAAGAGGTAATGCCAGAGATTATGGCGGCAAGGGAGAAGGGAAAGATGGCCTTTTACAGAGATGGTCGGGTGGTGATTGTAGAGCGGCGCTCTACATGACGGTGTGAGACCTATGGAACCACACTGAAGATGGCTAGTTGGAATTGTAATGGATCTATGAGGTTGGACGTTGGTGCCTTTGAGGACCGTTTCAGAGACAGGGACATTGTTTTCTTCTCAGAGATGCATCAGGCTCCCAGGCAGCTGATGCCACATGTGGTGGGATACAAATGGGAGATGGCCCACAGGACAGTCGCGAGATTTGAGCATGGGAGTAGAGGTTTAGGAGGAGTAGCAGTGCTATTTGAGGAGGAGTTACAGCCACTACTACATATTGTACGGAGAGATGATCATGCTAGATACATGTGGGTGAGGCTGAGAGCTGAGATAGGCAGATTTCTATACATTGCATATGTTACTTTCCCCCTAGTACGTCAGTAGATGCTGCATCTAGAGAACAATTGCCTTTCTCTATACTAGCTGATGATATATGGGAGTATTCTAGGAATGGTGATATCATCCTCCTAGGGGACTTCAATGCCCGAACGGGCAACTCTCAGATAGTCTTCTACGACACTTGAAATGAGATGCTTAAAGAGCTGGATGTGGGTGAGTTGGGGCTTGACAAATGCTCACATGACAGAGAGCAGACAGTATGGGAGATACCTTACGGAGATGACGACCACACAAGGGTTAGCCATACTTAATGGCTCATAGCGATTTCTTGGAGCATCCGGTTTCACATGCTTTCCACACAGACACATGGCCAGTTTAGTGGACTATGTTATGGCACATCCGAGCTTTATTCCTTGTATTCAGGATTTCATAGTGGGTGCCAGACCAGTGGGCGTAGCAGTGGATCATGCTCTTTTAAAATTGTCCGTTTCATTTCAGTATAGTACAACCCAAACATCAGGAGGCAGATCACATACCCGTTATACATTTACACCAAAGCCTGACTCAGTTTATACAGAGGAGATCTATAGCCGTCTATTCACAACTGGTCCTGGCCTCTCAGTGGAGGAGTTCACCACTTTATTGACTGAGACATTGCATGGTGCAGGATAAGAGGCATAGCCACACACTCAGAGGTGGTATTCTTGGAGCATGCTCCATAATAGTTGGTATGATGAGGAGTGTAGAGAGATGAGAGCCAAGCTTCAGAGGGATCTTCTATTAGGAGTCATCACTTATAGACAATCTCGGATTGCTTCCCGATGCCTTGTGCGACAGAAGAAACGAGCTTACTTGGCCCAGATGGAGCGAGACTTGTATCAGCTGTTCTTGAGTAGAGACTTAGGAGAGGCACGGCGATTCTTTCATGAGCACTCCCCTCCCCCAGTGATTACTTCTCTTGATATGTGGGGCCAATATGCCTCATGGTTATATACGTTTCCTGGCCAGGACTCCCTTCCAGATCCTACAGAGCCATGCCCACCTACCAGCTCCTTCTTTACCACTGAGATGGTAAAGAGAGCCATTGACAGGATGAGGACCAGCAGTGCACATGATCATGATGGTCTAGTAGCAGAGCACTTTACACATGCTAGAGATATGTTGGTAGAGGTTCTTGCCGTGTTGTTCAATCGTCCCATGTGTGAGGGGTTACCTGAGACTTGGAGTTGTCTACTATTGTGCCTATCTTCAAAGCAGGTGATCCTACAGGGCTTGGCAATGATTGCACTATTATGGTTGGGCACACATTGGCACGGTTGTATGCATCCATTCTTGAGCAGCAGTTGAGTAATTGGGCAGAGGGTGAGGGTGTACGAGCAAAGGGCCAAGCCGGTTTTAGGAGGGGTTTCTCCACTCTTGATCATATTCTGACACTCGGAGCCATCATCGAGGAGGGCAGGTCACATGGGAGACGGATTTATTGTAGCTTTGTGGCTTTCCGCAAAGCATTTGACATGGTATCGAGAGCTCAATTGATGCGCAGACTGCAGGAGATGGGGGTGCACATAACGTTGATTTGGGGGATTATGGCTCTATACAGATCAATGATGGGACATGTACGCACTCCGGAGGGGATATCTGAATTAGTTCACTCCACCATTGGGGTGAAACAGGGTTGCCCATTGTCTCCTACTCTATTTGGTATGTATGTTGATGAGGTGTCTGATTACATTGACAGAGAGGGTGATAGAGGTGCCCAACTGGCAGGGACGTGGATCCCATTGTTGTTATATGGTGATGATATTGTGTTGATCTCTGACTCACCAAAGGGTATGCAGCGACAGTTGGATGCATTACACAAATTTTGCAAAGGATAGTGGATCGTCTGTAAACCTTGGTAAAACCAAGGTCATGGTGTTTTAACACCACACCACAGTGGATCAGGAGATCAGCACCGACTGTCACATATGGTCAAGAGATTGTAGAGTATACAGATGCATACACTTACCTTGGGTTGTCTTCACTCGGCCGAGGTTTTCTTTGGGAAGAGCAGCAGAGACTAGGGTGACTAGAGCTTTTGTGGCCTTGGGAGGCTCGGAGAGTATATGTTCGCAGGTTCAGTTCCAGGAACCTCGGACAAAGTTATGGCTCTTTGATATCTTAGTAGCCTTAGCTATGTTGTATGGGGTGCAGACATGGGGACCTTCTGTAGGCCAGGATGGTTGGAGACGTATGGAGAGGCCCTTGGTATCTATGATCCCCCGACTGATCAAAGCCAAGGCCTCCGTACCCCACACTATCATTCGAGCAGAGCTAGCTGCCCCTTCTATGGAGATTGAGCCGCTTACCAGATAAGTCTCCTTTGTGCACAGCTTGTGGGATACTACTAGAGACAGATATGCTAGACTGGCCCTTGAGTCTTCCAGACAGTTAGCTCTTCAAGGGGACACTTCATGCTGGTATGCATAGATGACATCATGGTTTCAGACGCATGGTTTCACCATGGGTTGACTTCCCCCTTTCCAGTACTCTCTTCAGGCACCCTCGATGTCTCTTACATGGGTGGATATTACTAGACTCATTCGTCAGGACCTGATCCAGCTGGATACCAGGAGGACATGGATAGAGCCGCCACAGGAGTTGGGCACGAAGATGGCTTTCTATAGAGAGAATCTTCTCCACCTCACAGGAGACAAGAGATGGGTTTGTGATTCGACCCAGCTACATGGACACATATGTCTCATGGTTTGCGGTGTGCCATTGGTCAGATATGCACATCCTCACATCGGCTGGAGATTGAGACTGGTAGACTTAGAGGGATACCAACAGACAGCAGGATGTGCCGCTGATGCCACTTAGAGCCAGAGACAGAGCTACATTACATATGTGATTGCACAATGTACGATGAGATACAGGGCCGTTTCCATTGCTTATTCAGAGAGGGTTTCGGTCCGTTCTCTAGGGTCATGAGTATGAGGATCAGAGATGTCTTGGGCTATATCTACTTGAGTTACACAGATATAGAGACACTTTATTGGGGAGAGATAGAGAGAGAGACAGTCCCAGAGACAGATTACAGATTTCTTTTCACTAGATATGGGACAGCCAGAGGAGCATTCATCATTGTAGAGCTCGGCCCACACTCATTCGGCCACTACTGGCACTCTCATTGACCGAGCACTGGAGCTACAGAGATCCAGATGACCACGATTGGGAAAGCAAAGGCGGTTGCTATAAAAGAAATAGATCTCGTTAATGCTACACTAACGGAGGAGAGGATGCGTCAAGCCCGGAGGCTTAATGTCAGGATCACGGGAATCAAGGAAGTAGAGGGTACTTCGCCAGAAGAGGATGGCGCTGCCCTATGTAAAACGTTGGGTTACAATGTAGATGAACCGCTCCCCTTTAAAAAGGTATGGAGAGCAGGCAAAGACCTCACAAGGGAACGTGCCCTTATCCTTCAGTTTGAGAATGATGCAAAGAGGATTGCTTTTCTCAAGAAGCAAGTCATCTTGAGGGATCTAAAGGATAAGACCATATATATGGATGATGACCTTACCCAGGCACAAGTAGCCCATCGTAAATGACTTATGCCTAAAGTAACAGCAGCTAGGGAAGCAGGCCAGAAAGCATTCTATAGGGATGGACACATCTTCATTGAAGGGAAGATGGTCGCATAGCACCAGGCGACCTATGGGACACATGAGCCACCAGGATCAGGCATACATATTGCAGTTTGAAACTGCAATGGAGCTTTATGAACACACCCAGGACGCTTAGAGGAAGTAATGCAAGGGCATGACATCATATTACTCACAGAGACACATCAGAGTCCGGAGCGAGGCCTACCCAGAATGGAGGGATACCAGTGGGAGTCAGCTTACAGGATGACCACGAGACAGAGTACTGCACGAGGATCAGGAGGTATAGCCATGCTTGTCAAGAGAGAGATGCGGGGGCAAGTCCAGATAGTGGCTCGGGATCCAAATGCGAGATACATGTGGGTTTGCTTACACCTATCTGCGGGACGAGTATTATACATTGCATTATGTTACTTCTCACCTAGAGGGTCGAGATATGCCACTTCTAAAGGAGAGGAGAATACTGAGAGTAGTGATAAGGAGGAGGAGGAGGAGACTATACCAATAGGCGACTCACCCTACTCGGCTCTCTCTGAGGATATTATGCACTATTCCACTATGGGTGAGGTCCTCTTGATGGGGGGCTTCAACGCCAGGACCCAGAGTAGGCAGTGTGAGATGTATGATATGGAGGACCTAGAGATGATGCTTGTTATGGAGACAGAGGATACAGGCGCCACCCGGATTTCTGATGACACTGGGTCAGACAACACTAGATATGGGCACCACTTACTAGAGCTTGGCGCTCGTCACCATCTGGTTATATATAATGGGATGTTACGGTGGCCTGGCTCCGGCGCATTGACATGCTTTCCATTTGGGGGGGGAGGGAGCACAGTGGATTATGTACTTGGATCCAGCCTTCTTCACTATACCACAGTGCCCGATTGGGGCAGATCACACATACCTATCTCTATCCTTTGCAGGTTCATCATTACACCTACCACACCCAGAGCCACGCATCACACCACGGTCTACTTCACACATGACCTGGCTGACATATATGAGCACCATGTCTATGATAGGCTACTCCAGATGGATCCGTCGGCACCCATGAGTACACTTACCGCTCAGCTCTCTTCATTGTTACACACATACGATGAGATCTGGGACCATGCCCCAGAACCGTTGGTATAATGATGAGTGTAGGGAGCTTTATAGACGTCTTCGCAGACTGCAGGCTTTAGGAGAGATCACTCAGAGAGAGGCCAGACAGCAGATGCGATCCCTTACACGCCGCAAACGGCGAGCATACGAGGAGGCACAGTATTGGGATATGTATCATCTACTTATGAGCTGAGATGCTGCCACAGCGTGGCGAAGGATTAGAGAGCCTTGCTCTCCTACCCCCATAGAGGATCCTCATACATGGCACACATATGCTAAGAGTCTTTACTATGTACCTCATCAGCCTCCGATCCCCCAGCCATCAGTATCCCGTCCTACCACATCGACTTTCTTTACAGAAAGTATGGTACAGAGAGCCATTAGACGTCTACAACATGGGAGATCGACAGATCATACAGGCATGCAGAGTGAGCACCTTATATGTGCAGTTGATACACTTGCACCTTTTATTGCCCACTTGTTTAACAGGGTACTAGCAGAGGGCTTCCCCGCAGAGTGGACCATGCACACCATAGCTCCTATTCACAAAGCTGGGGACATGACAGACCCCGGGAACTATAGGACGATCATGATTGGTCATACATTGGCCAAACTATATGGGGCAGTACTAGAGGCAGAGCTGAGTACACTTGCAGAGAGGGAGGGACTGCGCACTCCAGGGCAGGCAGGTTTCAAACGGGCTTTCTCTACTATTGATCATATCTTCACTCTCCGTTGTCTGATTGAACAGGCAAAGGCGAGGAAGAAGAGGCTATATTGCTGCTTTGTGGATTTTCGCAAAGCCTTTGACACAGTACCACGGGAGCGCCTCTTTCATCGGCTTCAGTCTTTAGGGATACCCACGGAGATGATATGGGGCATCTATGCATTGTATGAGAAGGTACTGGGTCGAGTACGCTGTCCAGGAGGTCTATCGAGACCCTTGCTAGCACTATTGGTGTGAAGCAAGGATGCCCACTATCTCCCACTCTCTTTGGGCTCTACATCGACGAGATAGCTAACTTCATCATACACAGAGGAGGAGGAGGAGTTGACATCTCAAGTACACTTGTCCATGTTATGCTATATGCTGATGACATCATTCTAGTGTCTGAGTCACAGGCGGGACTCCAGTTACACCTACAGGCTCTAGATGATTTCTATACACAGAGAGGGTTGTCAGTGAACCTTGGGAAAACCAAGGTTATGATATTTCACACATCTGGACACATTAGACGACAGGCGATCTTCACCCTTACAGGAGGCCAGATTGAGGTGGTGGATTCATATGTATACTTGGGTATCACATTTGCTAGCACAGCGGGACGCTTCTCTATGACGAGCAACGAGGGATAGATTGACACGAGGATATGCTGCTCTGGCCATGCTTGAGCGATAGTGTCATTAGGCACACTTTCAGGAATCCCGCACAAAGGGGTGGCTTTTTGATACTTTGGTCACACCAGCATTGATGTATGTAGCGGCAGTTTGGGCACCTGGGCTCTCTACTTCCTTTTGGACACAGATTGAGAGACCACAGATCTTGATGTTCTCACGGGTGATTCGCAGTAAACCTTCAGTACCACATGACATTATCAGAGGAGAGTTTGCTGCCCCGCCCATGCTAGTAGAGGCTCTCTTCCAGGTGGTCTGCTTTATTCACCGAGTACGAGATATGGACCCTGATAGACTATCTTGCAGAGCTTTTGAGGCATCTAGACAGCTAGCGGAGGATACAGATGATACAGTTATTGACTTGATGTGGGTGGGACATAGACCACTTACCACCTCTTCAGTACGATCCAGATGTCCCACATATACAGTTCTCACATAGTGAGAGGAACAGTTATGAGACAGGACCTATTACAACGATACACGACACGGACTTGGATCACACCCCACCAGCCCCTGCCCACGAAGATGCTATACTACAGAGACTCCTTTTTGAGCATCTCCAAGGATGGGTTTATTCAGAGGCCCATATATATGGATGTATACATGCCCCACAGTGCCCGAGTGGCGATTGGCCAGCTCAGAGTATCATCACACCAGCTTGAGATTGAGGCAGGAAGAGCAGCACGGGTCATTGGAGCAGAGAGGATCCGCAGACTATGTCAGGAGGAGGTTGAGAGCGAGGAGCATTACGTATGTAGGTGTAGAGCATACAGTGACATCAGAGATAGATACACTTCCTTGTTCAGTGGACACCCCACACTACGCCAGATCATGGAGTCTACAGACCAGCGCCAATTTGGCCAGTTCTTGACGGAGATACAGCGTCATAGGGAGATGCTACTAGGATCCTATTACTGGGAGGGAGAGACGGCAGCTCCAGCTCACTGACTTCTTTCAGAGATCTACTACAGTGCATATGCTGACACAGGAGGGGGTTACCCTTCAGTGAGCTGAGGACCTCCGAGCCAGACGGAGAGGGAGACCGAGAGCATTTGGTTACAAGACACCTGCACTACAAGAGAGGGAGATTACAGAGATTCGGGCTCATCATGAGCGCCGTATTCAGGAGCAGATCGCTCATTTACATCTACATTCGGAGATCATGCTACAGGGGATTTTTACTTCGCCATCGCCTATGTATCACATATTACATCCTCATTATGGGACTGGATGGAGCTAGCTAGTTTGCATTGCATTCTTGTACACCCCTACGCATATATTTCACATACCCTTAGTGTTAGTGCTCCATCTCCCACCCCACTCCACTCATCACTCCTATCTTACTAGTTCAGTCCTATTTTATTTTATTTCATGTTATATTTTGTCATTTTTCTGGTCACCCAGAGGGCATTGACAGTTGTACATCGATTTTGTCTCATAGGTCGAGTTCGGCTTCTAGTAGACGTTAATAAAGCTCTCTCTCGCTCTCTCTCTCTCTCTCTCTCTCTCTCTCTCTCATGTCAGGTTGCCATGTCTTCACTTTGTGACATTATTTCTGTTTTATAAATTAATGATGGGCAAATTGAAATTGTTACGAGCTTTTGGGGATAAGGACAAATTTCGTGCCAGGGAAGACATACTTTGTGTGTATCCTTAGGAATATTTTGAATGTGGGATTACACCATTGGGCTAAATGTGAGATGGAATTGTTCATGTGGACCCTATGTGGCATGGAGGCTGTCTTTTTTGTGGCCATTGTCCACAAATTCGAGCTTCATAAATTCTAATTTTATTTTCTACCTAACCATTCTCAAGGATGCATACAGATAGGTTTTCACATTTTTCTATACGTTATTGAGAACCTGTTCAAATAATTGAGCACCTTATTGGAGAGGTTTTAGGTTTGAGGATCTTAGATCGACGCATTGTTTATCTCTGGAAGAAACATGTCTGCTTAATATTCATGAAATATGTTCAGACAGAGTACAAGCAACACTTGAAGAGACAACGAATGATATGACTTATCGATTATTAATGGTGTAACACTCATAGTGGGGTCTTGTTTGT
Organism: Adiantum capillus-veneris; assembly: GCF_014529385.1. Classification (NCBI taxonomy): domain Eukaryota; kingdom Viridiplantae; phylum Streptophyta; class Polypodiopsida; order Polypodiales; family Pteridaceae; genus Adiantum; species Adiantum capillus-veneris. The sequence continues at coordinate 65,051,768 of NC_140935.1, forward strand.
AGGCAGGTATAAAGTTGCTTTATATTATGCTATGAAATGCTAGTACTGGTTATTTTTCTTGTTTGATGTATATAACAGATGCTTCGTAGCATTGTTTATCTCTAGAAGAAACATGTCTGCTTAATATTCACGAAATATGTTCAAACCGAGTCCAAGCAATGCTCGAAGAAAGTACAAATGATCTGACTTATTGATTATTAATGGTGTAACATTCATAGTGGGGTCTTGTTTGTAGGCAGGTATAAAGTTGCTTTATGTTATACTATGAAATGCTAGTACTGGTTATTTTTCTTGTTAGATATATAACAGATGCTTCGTAGGCTTTCTCAAATTTCAAGCATGTCCTTTCAGTTAAATGAATTCTTTCATGTAGAGATTCAATCCGTTTGATAAGCCTGTTTTTGTTTCATAGCTCATTGGAGCTTACAGAGATTCCTGAAGATTTCATGAATCTGGTTAAAGCAGCAGGAGTAACCGCTGTTACCGAATTGAACTTGCACAGGTTTGTTGTGTGTACTACTATGGAATTTCTGCAAGTTTTTATATCTTTGGCAAGTTCCTGTATTTTGATAGAGAGAAATGAAATGAAATGTTATATTAATGTCTTCAAAAGGCCAAAATGACCTATGAGACCAATCTGTTACAAAATGGTGAATCTGATACCATGTTTGGGTAGAGAGAAAAATGAAGTGTTATATTAACGTCTTCAAAAGGCCAAAGTGACCTATGAGACCAGAAAGTTACAATGTGGTGGATCTGATACAAAGCTAGAGTAACAAAATAACAACATAACAAAATAGAAATACTATGGAATCCTAAGCTGCTCGATGTGAACTAAACCTGAGCAGAGACGCCGTTCAAGGAGCATGCCTCAGAACAGTTGGTATGATGAGGAATGCCGCCAGACTAGAGCTAGACTTCAGAGGGAGGTGCTTTTGGAGGACATAACTCACAGACAGCCACAGATTGACTTCCGACGCCTAGTGCGGCGAAAGAAGAGAGCATTTTTGGCTCGACTAGAGCAGGATCTATACCAGCTATTCTTAAGTCAGGACTTGCGTGAGGCATGGCGGCTCTTTCATGAGGAGTCCCCCCCCCCCGCCAGTGCCTCTACAGAGACCTGGGGTCAATACGCGTCAGCTTTGTACACAGTACCTGAACAGCCACCCCTTCCCGACCCCCCGATCCATGCCCACACACATGTGCTTTTTTCACCGTTGAGGTGGTGAAGAAGGCCATTGATAGGATGAGGACTGGGAGAGCATATGATCATGTTGGCACTAACAGAGCTTCTAGCAGTTATGTTTAACCATGCCATGTGTGAGGGCTTGCCTGATACTTGGAGCCTATCTACGATTGTACCTATCTTCAAGTCAGGAGACCCTATGGAGCCTGGGAATTATCGCACTATCATGTTTGGACACACATTGGCACAGTTGTACGCATCCATTCTTGAGCAACAGCTGAGTAACTGGAGAGGCATGGTTTAGGAGAGGTTTTTCTACTCTTGACCATATCTTGACACTCAGGGCCATCATTGAGGAGGGCAGATCCCATGGGAGATAGATCTATTGTAGGTTTGTGGACTTCCGCAAAGCCTTTGACCCAGTACCCAGAGCTAGATTGATGCGCATATTACAGGAGATGGGAGTACCCACAGAGTTCATTTGGGGGATCATGGCATTGTACAAATCAGTAGTAGGGCATGAACGCATTTTTGAGGGTCTATCTACACCGGTTCACTCCACTATTGGGGTGAAGCAGGGCTGCCCGCTCTCTCCTACTCTATTCGGTATGTATGTGGATGAGGTTTCTGACTACAATGAGAGCTATGGTGATAGAGGTGCACAACTGGTAGGGACATGGATTCTACTATTGTTATATGCTGATGATATTTTGCTGATCTCCACTTGTGTAATTGACATCGAGGGTGCCTGAAGAGAGTACTGGAAAGGGGGTAGCCTGTCCATGTTGAAGCCATGCGTCTGGAACCATGATGTCATTTGTGCATACAAGCATGAAGTGCCCCCCTGAAGAGCTAATTGTGTGGAACACTCAAGGGCTAGTCTAGCATATCTGTCTCTAGTAGTATCCCACAAGCTGTGCACAAAGGAGACTGATCTGGTAAGAGCCTCAATCTCCATAGTAGGGGTGGCAAGCTCTGCTCGAATGATAGCGTGGGGTACGGAGGCCTTTGCTCTGATCAGTCGAGAGATCATAGATACCAAGGGCCTCTCCATACGTCCTCAAGAATGGATGCACACAACGGTGCCAATATGTTCCCAGCCGTAATAGTGCGGTGATTCCCAGGCTCTATATGATCACTTGCCTTGAAGATAGGCTCAATAGTAGATAGCCTCCAAGTCTGAGGTACCCCTCATACATGGCACGATTGAACAACACTGCAAGAACCTCTACCAGCATATCTCTAGCATGTATAAAGTGCTCTGTTACTAGACCATCATGATTATATGCCCTGTTGGTCCTCATCCTGTCAATGGCTCTCTTTACCATCTCAGTGGTATAGGAGGTGCTGGTAGGTGGGCATGGCTCTGTAGGATCTGGAAAGGGGTCCTGGCCAGGAACTGTATATAACGATGTCGCATACGGGCCCCACACATTAGGAGAAGTAGTCATTGGGGGAGGGAGTGCTCATGAAAGAATCGCCATGCCTCTCCCAAGTCTCTACTCAAGAACAGCTGGTAAAAGTCTCGCATCATCTAGGCCAAGTAAGCTCATTTCTTCCGTCGCACAAGGCACCAGGAAGCAATCTGAGACTGTTTGTAGGTGATGACTCCTAAAAGAAGATCTCTCTGGAGCTGGGATCTCATCTCTCTGCACTCCTCATCATACCAACTAGTATGGGGCATCGTCCCAGAATGTCGTCTCTGACGCGGCTGAGTGTGTGGGTATGCCTCTGATGCTGCACCATGCAGTGTCTCTGTCAGTAAAGGTGCACTCCTCCATTGAGAGACCAGGACGAGCTGTGCATAGACGGCTATAGATCTCCTCTGTATAAACCGAGTCAGTCTATGGTGTAAATGTATAACGGGTATGTGACCTGCCTCCTGATGTCTGGGCTGTACTATATTGAAATGAAACGGACAATTATAAAAGAGCATGATCCACTGCTACGCCCACTGGTATGGCTCCCACTATGAAATCCTGAATACAAGGAATAAAGCTCGGCTGTGCCATAACATAGTCCACTGTACTAACCCCGTGTCTGTGTGGAAAGCATGTGAAACCAGATGCTCCAGGAAATCGATGTAAGCCATTAAGTATGGCTAACCCATGTGTAGTCTTCATCTTCGTGAGGTATCTCCCATACTCAGTCCGCTCTCTATCATGTGAGCATTTGTCAAGCCCCAAGTCACCTGCATCCAGCTCTCTAAGCATCTTATATGAAGTGTTGTAGAAGACTGTCTGAGAGTTGCCCGTTCGGGCATTGAAGTCCCCTAGGAGGATGATATCACCATCCCTTGAATACTCCCATATATCATGATCTAGTATAGAGAAAGGCGACTGTCCTCTGGGTGCTGCATATACTGACGTACTGGGGGGAAGTAACATATGCAATGTATAGAAAGCGGCCTATGTCAGCTCTCAGCGTCACCCACATGTATCTAGCATGATCATCTCTCCGTACAATATGTAGTAGTGGTTGTAACTCCTCCCTAAATAGCACTGCTACTCCTCTTGAACCTCTACTCCCATGCTTAGATCTCGCCATCTCCCATCTGTATCCCACCACATGTGGCATCAGCTGTCTAGGAGCTTGATGCATCTCTGAGAAGAAAACAATGTCCCTGTCTCTGAAACTGTCCTCAAAGGCACCAGCGTCCAACCTCATAGATCCATTACAATTCCAAGTAGCCATCTTCAGTGTGGTCCCATAGGTCTCACACCGTCATGTAGAGCGCCGCTCTACAATCGTCACCCGACCATCTCTGTAAAAGACCGTCTTTCCCTTATCCCTTGCCGCCGTAATCTCTGGCGTTACCTCTCTCATATGGGCAAGCTGTGAGAGATTGAGATCATCACCGAGGAAAATACCCGTCTTCTTGAGAGTAGGCCTCGTTTTGAGGAATTTCTTCTTCTCTTTCAAGGAGGGGAAGCGTAGTATAAGAGCTCTCTCTTTTGAAGACTCTCCCGGGCCATCACTCTTCTTCCCCACTCTCCATGCCTTTGTGTGTGAAGGCTCGTCCACCCCCATCATGGATGTGAGGATTGTAACCCCCATCATGGATGTGACGATTGTGACCTCTTTTTCCATTTTGTTTGTGTCCTTGAGGCTAGTTACCCTCACATGTAAAGCCCATCTAGAGAGAGAGAGAGAGAGAGAGAGAGAGAGAGAGAGAGAGAGAGAGAGAGAGAGAGAGAGAGAGAGATATGAAATGAAATGAAATGTTATATTAAACGTCTTCAAAAGGCCAAAATGACCTATGAGACATCCTTGTGGATCTAATCCAATGACTGGGTAAAAAAATAAAAATGAAGTACGGCGAAAGACAAAAACTAAAAGACTCAAATTGTTAGCTTGAAATCATAGTCAGCCTGAAAACGTAAAGACTCAAATTATCATCCATGCCCGAGGATGCTCGGCATCGGGCGTTGTCCGAGAAAGTATTGCATCGGTCGCAAAAGAGCTTCGTCAATATCCGCCTCTGTAAATAATCATACTGGCGGTCTCCCATGTCGTGCTAGAATAGTCTTGATTCTCTGGTGGAGCCTCTATCAATGTCGTGGTCGCCTCCGTAGACGTGGGCGTCTAGCTCTCCCGAGCTCAGTGGCTCTATTCATAATATACCTCTGATAGAAGTGGGCTCTGAATTCTGCTGCGAAGAATGCTCATCCGGCTGCTGAGTCCCTGCTCTAAAGAAGTCAGTGATCTCTCTCTGTGAATGTCTCCCACTACCTGGTCTTTGAAAGAGACTTCCCTTGGGTCTACGTAGCTCTTGCAAAAACAACCCGAGGCATCTCTGATCCTGAAATCTCATGACTCTAGCCAACGGTCCAAAGCCCTCTCTAAATAGCCAGTGAAAGCGGCCTCGTATCTCGTAGTATACCGGACAATGACAAATGTGATGTAACTGTCTCTGGCTCTATATGACATAACTGGCATATCTTGGCTTTTGTTGGTACTCTTCCTAAATCTGCTTGTCTCAATCTCTAGCTGATGCGATATTGTCCGCATCTGACCAATAGCACATCGTATCCCATAGGATTTAGGCCTGTCTGATCACATATCCATCCTCTCTTAGTTGAAGGAGATGCTCTCTATAGAAAGCCATCTTCGTGCCCAACTATTGTACCGGCTGTATCCATGTGCTTCTGGTATCTAGTTGAATCGAACTTTGACATATAAGTCATCCTCTCTTAGTTGAAGGAGATGCTCTCTATAGAACGCCATCTTCGTGCCCAACTCTTGTACCGGCTGTATCCATGTGCTTCTGGTATCTAGTTGAATCAAACTCTGACATATAATTCTAGTGGTCTCCATCCGTGTGAGAGAAAGGGAGGGTGCAACCAAGGTGTACAAAGCATCTAAATGACATTGCATCCCCTCCAGGGAGTCGGAAATCAGCACAATATCATTAGCATAGATAGGTACGAGAGTGCACAAACTCCAAGTATGTGGTAGGCCCTCGCACATGGCACTGTTGAACATCACTGCTAGAAGCTTTGCAAGCAGATCTTTGGCATGTATAAAGTGCTCTGCTACCACGCCATCGTGATCATATGCTCTCCTAGTCTTCATCCTGTCAATGGATTTCTTTACCATCTCAGCGGTAAAGATAGTACGTGTGTGGGCATGGATCTGGCGGATCTGGAAGAGGTGGCTGCCCCGAGACGGTGTAGAGAAATGATGCATACTGACCCCATACTTCCGTAGAGGTGAAGACTAGTGGGGGGGAGTGCTCATGGAAGAGTCGCCATGCCTCGCCTGAATCCTGGCTCAAAAACAACTGATATAAATCATGCTCTAGCCGAGCTAGAAACGCCCTCTTCTTTCGTTGTACCAAACGTCGAGAAGCAATCCGTGATTGTCTATGAGTAATGACCCCTAGAAGTAGCTCCCTTTGAAGTTGGGCTCTCGTCTCTTTGCACTCCTCATCATACCAGCTATTTTGGGGTGTGCTCCCAAAACGGCGGTGCTGTCCAGGCTCAGTATGGGGGTATGCCTCCGTTGCTGCATCCTGTAATGTCTTTGTCAATATATAAGTGAGCTTCCCTAAAGGTCTTCCCGGATCCTCTGTGCATAAGCCTCTGCAGATACCATCTATGTAGACAGAATCTATCTTTGAAGTAAATGTGTATCAGGTGTAACAGACTTGGACACTCCAAGTCAAGAATCAATCGCGATAGCACCAAATAACCACTTCAAAACAATTCACAGATCACAATAGATTTGCACTGGCCCGGCGGAGTTCCGTGCCTAGAGATATTGGCCCCAAAGATTGGCACCCCTTTCGGTATTTCTTTCATAGTAACAGGGAATGGCCGTTTTCAGGTCTCCGTTCCCCGTTCCCATTCCAAGTTCCCGTTCCGAATCCCCGTTCCATGTTTCAAACGTGAGTACCCGTAACAGGGAATGGCATCTTGTCCCGCGTTCCTGTTCCCCGTTCCCGTTCCTGGTAACTATGAAATTTTCTTTATGTACTAAAAATCAATGTCAGAGTACAAGAGCGGTTAGGGTTTCACTCTCAGACTCTGCGTCCAGATGCTTTGAGAAGTGAGGCCCTCACCGCATATAAAAAGGTTACAAGGGATGCCCAAAAGCAGAGCCGCAAAAAAGCTTTCAGTTCAAAAAGCAATCTCCCTCTCTCTCAAGAGAGCAATTAAAATAAAAGCAAGTTCTCTTTTTCTCAAAGCGTAGCCCTAAAAAGCAAATTGCGTCTCCCTTGCATCTGCTTTTTGCTTCCGCAAATCCCGGAAATCCGTACTTGCTGCCACGTGGCATTCCCCGCCTGATTAGGGTTTCCAGAAATTAGGGTTTCTGAAAATTAGGGTTTTTGGCAGAAATTAGGGTTTACAGGAATTTTAGGGTTTCTGGCAGAATTTAGGGTTTCTCCTGTGGGTATCCACATCATCACTTTGTGACATACCCCCCTCTTGAAAGCATTGTAATCGACCGCGATTACGCCTGCAAAACTGACAAAAGCCATAAAGTGTCTTAACAGACACTTACCGTTAGTACCTACGTACTAGGAACACACATCTAGCACATGTACCAAATCGACAGTCACATCACACGACATCACATGACATCACCAGACATCACAGGACATCACATGACATTCAACATTCATTTGGATCTTAGAGCATGATTTATCTGCAATGTAGTGAGCAATCACATCTAGGTCCAATCGGGACCTCATTGATGTCCGATTGACTAACCCCTATTGCAACCATGTCTATTCGAGATCAATCAGACCAAAATGCTGCAGTCATTTCGTCTATCGGTTCGTGCAATTGGGAGAAGTCAAGAACAAATCAGTATCATAATCAAGAATTCCATTTCGTTAAAGTCATACAGCAGAATACTGTCAGCTTTCAGTATCCCTAAAGCTCAAAGAGACATCAGTGACTCTAGTATCTAAATCAAGGCATCTGTTGACAAAGGAGCGGAGCGACTCCCCTCTTGTGCATCCCACTGCACCAGATCTGCGGCCAAGCTGAATTCTGGGTTCCGTTTGGAATAGACTATGCTAAACCAAAAGCATCAAGGTAAAGTTTCACAATCTGAGGAGTATCCGCTAGGGCCTCCTCCTCCATCCACTTCGCATCCAATGCAGGATAGTTCTTGAACTTAACCAAGAACCGCCTTCGGACTTTACCTTTATTCTTCGTATCCTTATATGCCAAAATCTGTTCAAGAACAAGGATCTCCTCGTTTTCTTCCACTTCGGGTTGCTCATCAGGCTCCCCATCATCAGGCACATCACCCTTAAAAGGTTTCAAGAGACTCACATGGTCTGCATTGTGAATCCTCCAAGTATCTGGCAGTTTCAATCGGAAGGAGACATCATTTATCTTTTCAGTGATCTGGAAAGGTCCATAGTACCGCATACTAAGCTTTGGAAAAAGCCTCTCCTTTCCCTGTTTCTTTCGTAGGCGTGCCTTCTCAAAACGTAAGAGCACCCAATCATCCTCCTTCAATTTCATGTCGCGACGATGGCGATCCGCTGCCTTTTTCTGTTGTTCTTGAGACTTCTGCAAAGTCTTGCGAACCTTGGCAAAAGCCGTATCCAAATCTCGCGTATATTCATCCGCTTCAAAGATCTTATCTTTCGTGTTTAGGAAGGGTGGAACCTTCGCAGCACCTTCAACAATCTCAAATGGCGCCTTCCCCGTCCAAGAGTGTATCGTGTTATTGTAGGCAAATTCCACCAAAGGTAAGTACTTTTCCCATTGAGTCTTCTGATCAGAGATGTAAGACTTCAATAAATCTAGAACCACTGAATTTGCAATCTCAGATTGCCCATTAGTCTGCGGGTGGAACGATGACGAGAACTGCAACCGCGTGCCAATGTTCTCCGAAATTGCCTTCCGAAACAAACTCTTAAATCTAGGGTCTCTGTTGGAGACAATCCTCTCAGGCATGCCATGTAATCTGAAGATCTGGGCCGCAAACAATGTCGCTAAGTGATCCGGCTTGACTGTTTTCTTCAATGGAATGAAATGAGCCTGTTTGCTAAATCTGTCAATAACAGTCCAGATACCATTGTGACCACTCTGTGTTCTCGGGAGATCAAAAATGAAATCCATCGCAATACTTTCCCAGGGGCGGGTGGGTATGGGTAAAGGCTGTAACAATCCTTGTGCCTTATGCCTGTCAAACTTGACCTTCTGGCATACTAAGCAATTGCGCACAAACTCTTCCACATCCTTTTTGAGTCTCGGCCAAAAGAAGTATCTCTCTACCCCCTTCATGGTGGTAGCAATGCCGCGGTGACCTGTAAAAGGTGGACAGTGGCATTCAGTTATAACCTTTTCCCTCAACGACTGTGTAACACACAACATAGTCTTTCTCATCAAGTAGCCTTCCCAAAGGGAGTATCCAGATATTGTCTCCCCATCCCGTATACGTGTGAAAATATCTGCAAAATCTGTATCTGTGGCATACTGATCGACCATATCCTCAAAGCTCCTATGATGTATTGCGGAAATAGCCAGAACCAACGGCTTCCGAGACAAAGCATCTGCCAGCACATTCTTCTATCCCTGAACATGGACAATCTGGAAGTGAAAGTGTGACAAGATGTTCGCCCACCGCATCTGCTTTTCTGAAAGCTGCTTCTGTGACAAGAAGTAGCGCAAACTCTGATGGTCTGTAAAGACAGTAAAATCCGCTCCGAGTAGGTAATGCCGCCACTGAGTAAGAGCATGGATAACCGCCAAAAGCTCTTTCTCATATATCTTTGCTGTCATCTCCGGCCTAGAGAACCATCGGCTCTTGTAAGCAATGACATGGACTTCTTGCACCAAGACCGCACCCAGACTATGACCACAAGCATCACAATATACTTCGAATGACTTCTGCAAGTCCGGCAAAGTCAAAACTGGTCCCATAGTCAATTTCTCTTTCAATGTCCGAAAGGCAGTCACCTCTTTGGATCCCCACTAGAAAGGGACTCCTTTCTGTGTCAAGACATGCAAAGGGGAAGCAACCTCTGCAAACTTTCGTATGAACCGCTCGTAGTACGAACACAGCCCCAAGAAGCTTCTAACTTCATGGACATTCTTCAAATCAGGCCAATCACGGATAGTCTCTATCTTGGCCGGGTCCATTTGACTCCGGCTGCTGAGACAATGTGTCCCAAAAAGTGTATCTCTGGTAGGAAAAATTCACTTTTCTTTGCATTAATCACTAACTTGTGATCTCGTAATGCCTGAAAGACCTGAAGTAGATGATCTCTGTGTTCTGCCTCATTGTTGGAGAAAACAATGATGTCGTCAAAGAAAGTGCCAACAAATAGTCTGTACTCTCGAAAAATCTTGTCCATCATCCGGTTAAATGTCGTAGGAGCATTGATTAAGCCAAAAGGCATCATCAAAAACTCAAATAACCCAAAAGTAGTCCGAAAGGCTGTCTTGTAGACGTCTCCCGGCGCGATTCGGATCTGATGATATCCACTCTTCAAGTCAATCCTGCTAAAGCATGAGGATCCCTGTAACCTACCGAGTATATCATCGATCCTAGGAATCGGAAATCTGTTCTTGATGGTGAATTTGTTGAGAGCTCTATAATCGATGCACATCCTCCAAGATCCGTCTTTCTTCAAAACCAACAACACTCGAGAGCAATACGATGAAGTACTAGGCTGGACAAGACCTTTTTCCAAGAGGTCTTTCACTTGGTTAATAATTTCTTCATTCTGTGCTCGGCTCACACGGTAAGGTGGCCGGTTCGGTGGTGTGCTTCCAGGTATCAGATCAATGGTATGATCTTCAGGACGAGCAGGTGATAACTCTCTTGGTAGGCCCTCTGAGAAGCAACCGGTGTGAGAGTGGAGAAAATCTTTGCGTTCTTTATCAAGTTTAGACATATTTGTCCTATGCTTATCGCGCAATTCTTTCATAAAGATCGAGTAAACAAACAGACTGGATTTCATTGATTTTGAAATGGCAGAAGCCTATACAATAGGGACAGACTCGCCCGTCAGTTGAATATCAAGTACAACTGTTCTGCCCTTTTCTGTAGTCAAAGTCGCTTTCCTCGCCCGATAATTGACCACGGCGTTGTTCTTGTGGTACCAAGGAATCCCTAAGAGAACATCACAACCCTCCAAAGGCATTATGAAGAAGTCCTCATGCCCCAAATACCCCTGACAATGCAACCGAAGTTTGCCAATGACAAGTGTAATGGCTACGTCCCTGCCGGGTGTCGTTAGAACTGCCTCTGCAAGTGGTCCCATCCGATCGGGAGTAATCTCGAGCCGCACCGCCAATTTCGGTGAAATGAAGTTTGCCTTGGCTCCTCCATCAAAGAAAATCAGGGCCTCTTGATCTTACACTTTGCCCCAAGCTCGGCAAAGTTCTGTACTCTCATCCATGGTGTCGGGATCGGTACCCACAGAATCTGGAATCAATATTGTTTTCATCTTGCCTTTTCGTCCACGTTCCTCAGCTGCTCTCAAACTCTCAGGCCTGTCGTCGTCCTTATCATTCCGTTCTTTCTTTGCCTTTTTAGGGCACTTCGCGGAGATGTGTCCCTATTCCTCGCATCCAAAGCACTTCCCCTCCTTGATGGATCGAGCTCGCTCTTGAGGAGTAAGCTTGGGTCGTGAATCCTTTTTCTCTGGGTTGCTCTTTTTCTTTGTACTTTCATTCCAAGAAGTCTGTTCGGCTCGTTGTGTCATGTTCTCATCTGTGGGGTAAGTCAGACTGCCAGAGTGAATGGCAAAGCCCCGCTTCGCATGACTCATCAACTCCTGAATAGAAGTTGACTTCTACTCCAAGCTGTGATCTCGGATCTCTGTAGGTAGACCCAAGGTGAACCGCTCAATCTGTTCTCTGAACGAGATCTTCTTGAATGAAGAGGCGGGTAGAAAAGAGCTCCAGAATCTTTCACAATAAGCATTGATTGTATCTTTCTTGGTCATCCGAAGATGGTTCCAAGCAGCTCGTATATCTCGTTCAAAAATCTTCTTGCGTCAACCAAGAAGAAAAAAAAAGATTTTTAAATTTCAGCCATTTAACTGGCGCAGTCTTGTTTAAAAGAAGCGTGGACCACCAAGTACGAGCATTCCCCTTAAGGTAAGAGGTAGCTCTGGAGTGCTTTGAATAGCGTCCTTCCGCGAAAGCGATGTCAAATTGTTGTATAAAAGACAAAGCCTTTGAAGCATCTGAGTATCCTGAAAAAGTATCAAACTTGATCAAGTGGCCACCTTCCTTAAACTCTCGGACTTTCTTGCTTTTATCTTCGAGAAAGTCATACTGGTTGGTTTGTAAAAATTCTTCTTGTTCGCATAGAAGTTTCCATCATCAGAATCTGAGCTGTCTGTAGACGAGTCCTCAGTAGAACTGTTAGGCTCTGGGCGAGATTTAGCCTTCTTTGCCTTTTTCTTGCCCTTTCCGAAGCTTTGTTTCTTGCTTCGCTTTTTACCTTTTCTTTCTTCTTCGCTCGAATCTGAAGAGCTAGAAGAACTGTCAGAAGAAGAAGAAGAGGAAGAAGAACTGGGTACTCCTTCAAATCGAACACGCTTCTTTTGTTTCTTTGCCTTGTCAAAAGTCGACTAGCGACCCAAATATCTTGGGAAGTGAGTGCTTTTCTTCTGCTTTTTGCCGTGCTTTTTGGCTTTCTTTTGCGCGTCAAAAAGCTGAGCAATCCGTGCATCAACCACCTCTTGTAATTCCTTCTCTGAATACTGTTTGTGATCAGAAGGTTTCTTAAGAGCGGGTTTCAGGGGTGGTGTAGTGGTTTTCTGCCACTGTGCATGCACTTCTTGAAAAGAAGTCTCGCTCATATATTTTGCCAATTTCGGATCCTTCGCAAAACTGAGCATCATCTTTGTTGCATCGCCGATCAATTGACGACGCTTCATCTCTCTTTGCTCCGCTTGAGGAGGCCAAGGCGGGCCATACTCTCTGTCTGAATCCCCTTTGTGATCCCTGCTCGCATCTCCAGATGCAGAGGGAGTCGACTGATCCTTGCGTGAAGCCATGGGTGCCGCGGAAAAAAAATTTGGGGATCGGATTTCCCGTAGAAGAGAAATCGAAACTTGGCTCTGATACCATTGTAACAGACTTGGACACTCCAAGTCAAGAATCAATCGTGACAGCACCAAATAACCACTTCAAAGCAATTCACAAATCACAATAGATTTGCACTGGCCTGGCGGAGTTCCGTGCCTAGAGATATTGGCCCCAAAGACTGGCGCCCCTTTCGGTATTTCTTTATGTATTAAAAATCAATGTCAGAGTACAAGAGCGGTTAGGGTTTCACTCTCAGACTCTACATCCAGATGCTCTGAGAAGTGAGGCCCTCACCGCATATAAAAAGGTTACAAGGGATGCCCAAAAGCAGAGCCCCAAAAAAGCTTTCAGTTCAAAAAGCAATCTCCCTCTCTCTCAAGAGAGCAATTAAAATAAAAGCAAGTTCTCTTTTTCTCAATCCGTAGCCCTAAAAAGCAAACTGCGTCGCCCTTGCATCTGCTTTTTGCTTCCGGAAATCCCGCAAATCCGTACCTGCTGCCACGTGGCATTCCCTGCCTGATTAGGGTTTCCAGCCAGCAGTTAGGGTTTCTGAAAATTAGGGTTTACAGGAATTTTAGGGTTTTTGGCAGAATTTAGGGTTTCTGCTGTCGGTAGCCATGTCATCACTTTGTGACATCAGGTATGCATATGTGTCTGTGCCAGTCGAGTTGTGTTGAACTTGAATGAGATGGTAAAGGTGAGGAGAGCATGATCTATTGCTACACCAATAGTCATGGGCCCGACTATAAAGTCATGAATAGAGGGTATGAAACTGGGCTGAGCCAAAACATAGTCCACTGTGCTGGCCCCATGTCTATGACAAACGCCCTCTTCTTTCATTGTACCAAACGCCGAGAAGCAATCCGTGATTGCCTGTGAGTAATGACCCCTAGAGGTAGCTCCCTCTGAAGGCTCTCGTCTCTTTGCATTCCTCATCATACCAGCTATTTTGGGGTGTGCTCCGGAAACGTCGGTGCTGCCAGGCTCAGTATGGGGGTATGCCTCTGCTGCTGCATCCTGTAGTGTCTTTGTCAATATATAAGTGAGCTCCCCTAAAGGTCTTCCTGGATCCTCTGTGCATAAGTGTCTGTAGATACCATCTATGTAGACAGAATCAGTTTTTGAAGTAAATGTGTATCAGGTATGCATAGGTGTCTGTGCCAATCGAGCTGTGTTGAACTTGAACGAGACGGTATAGGTGAGGAGAGCATGATATATTGCTACACCAATAGGCCTGGACCCGACTGTAAAGTCCTAAATAGAGGGTATGAAACTGGGTTGAGCCAAAACATTATCCAATGTGCTGGCCCCATAATATCTGTGGAGGCCATTCAAGATGGCCAGTCCATGTGCAGTCCCCAAATCTGTCAAATATCCTCTGTATCTAGTGTGCTCTTCATCCTACGAACAGTTGACCAGTCCCATATTACTGACATCCAATTCTCTCAACATTTCCTCTGAGGTATCGTAGAAAGTTTTCTGAGACTGGTCCGTTCTGGCATTAAAGCCTCCCTGAAGAATGACATCTCCGTCCCTAGAGAACTTCCATATGTCCTCATCCAAGATGATGTAGGGTGACTGCCCCTTGGGCGATGCATAGTGAGGCCTGTTGATTCCTTCGGACAATACGAATGAGGGGTTGAAGCTCCTCCTTGAATAGGACCGCCACACCTCCCGACCCCCGTCCTCTATGCGTTGATCTCACATCTTGCCTACATGTAGTCTCCCAATGGTATCCTGTCACTCTAGGTAATGTGCCGCCAGGAGTCTGATGTGTTTCCGAGTAAAAAATAATGTCTCTTCCCTTAATGCTATCCTCAAATGTGCCTGCAGCTAGCTTCATTGATCCATTATAGTTCCATGCTGCCATTTTAAGGTTGGTCCCATAGGTCTCGCACCGTCATTTGGTGCGTTTGTCTAACACCACTAGTCTCCCTCCCCTGTAGAAAGCAATTTTCCCCTTCTCTCTCGCCGCCTTGCTATCTGGCATCAGCTCTTGCATGTGTGCTACCTGTGTGAGAGTGATGTCATCACCCAAAAATATCCGAGTTTGCTTGAGTGTTGGTCTCTTCTTCAGGAATTCCTTCCTAGCTTCTAGCGTAGGGAAACGTATAATAAATGCTCTTTCCTTGGGCCTTCCTTTCTCATCACTTCCCTTCTTGCCAACTCTCGAAGCACTTATGTGTGTGGGTTTAGATATACCCACGCGTTTCAAGAGCTCTTGTACCTCTTCTTCTACTTTTCCAGTGTCTTTGAGACCTATAACACGCAAAGGGCTCTAGTCTCTCTCTTTTGCTCCTCCTCAATGGTCATATTAATGATAGTGGATGTCGCTATGGCTTGAGGCATCTTGTCTTTCCCTTTCTTTGCGTCCTCCATCAACTTTTCAGCTTTATCAACCTTCTCTTGTGTTTTGAATAGGTGTTCCGTCCATGAAGAGGTTGTCCGTGCCTTCCACTCTTCCTCTTCCCAAAGAGTTTTCATCTGCTCCTTAATGCTTTCGAGCTCCTTTATCATTGAGGGGTGATTTTCTGCCTCCTTGCGAGGGTATTTTTGCAAGCTGAGAGGTCTGCCTTAAGTGCTTTGATCAATGCATCCTTTTCATTCACGTGTTCTTCCATTTTTTATCTCTAGGATTTAAACATAGCGAGTGCATCCTCTAATCTTATCTGCGTCATACATTCCATTATGTTCACTTCTGCCCTCACATCATGTTGACCTCTTTCCCTATTTCTTCCTCAAGTGCTGCATTTCGCTCATGATGTGGGGGACATCACTCTTGATGCCTACAGAATTACCTTGAATGTTTCTAGCCTTCGGAGCCTCATGGTGGTCGCCTCGGCTTTTTGTACCTCTTATTTTTCGTGGGTTTTCCTCGCTTTGAGGTTTCCCACGTGTAAATTCTATCAACAAGGTTTACAAAAAAAAAGTGTGTGTGTGTGTGTGATGAGCTCCCCTTCAGTCATTACGGGCTCTACTCTGATTGTTTGTGATTTACCGCTTGTAATTTTTTCTATGGGTTTTCCTTGTTCCGAGGTTTCACATTAGTAATTCAATTTGCCATTACTAAAAAAAAGTGTGTGTGTGAGAGAGAGAGAAATGAAATGTTATATTAAACGTCTTCAAAAGGCCAAAATGACGTATGAGACCAAACTGATACAATCCTCGTGGATCTAATCCAATGTCTGTGCACAAAAATAAAACGAAGCAAAGTGAAAGACTAAACTAAAAGACTAGAATCGTCAGATTGAAATCATCATCATCATCATCCATGCCATTAGGATGCCCGGCATCGGGCGTTGGCCAAGAAAGTATTGCATCAATCGCTGACGAGCTTCATGAATGTCTGCCTTTGAAAGCAGTCGTACTAGGCGTCTCCCATGTGGTGCTATAATAGTCTTGATTCTTTGATGGAGCCTTAGTCGATGCCGTGGTCGCCCCTTTAGAAGTGGGCGTCTAGCTCTCCCGAGCTCAATGGCTCTGTCCATTGATACACCTCTGCTAGAATGGGCTCTGAAGTGTGCTG
Source organism: Adiantum capillus-veneris (assembly GCF_014529385.1). NCBI lineage: Eukaryota > Viridiplantae > Streptophyta > Polypodiopsida > Polypodiales > Pteridaceae > Adiantum > Adiantum capillus-veneris. Next base: position 65,067,996 of record NC_140935.1, read on the forward strand.
TGAAGCATGCTCATCTAGCTGCTGAGTCCTTGCTCTAAAGAAGTTAGTGATCTCCCTTTGTGAATGTCTCCCATTGCCCGGTTCTCCTCAAGAGATTCTCCCTGTGTTTGTGTATCTCTAGCAAAAACAACCCGAGGCATCTCTGATGTGGATATCTCATGACGCTAGCCAACGGTCCAAAGCCCTCTCTGAATACACCGTGAAAGCGGCCTCGTATCTCATAGTATACCGGACAATGACAAATGTAATGTAACTCTATCTCTGGCTCTATATGACACAAGTGGCATACCCTGGCTTCTGCTGGTACTCTCCTAAATCTGCTAGCTGATGCGATGATGTGCACATCGTATCCCATAGGATAAATGAGTGTCCATATAGGCCGGTTTGATCACATATCCATCCTTTGTTAGTTGGAGGAGATGCTCTCTATACAAAGCCATCTTCGTGCCCAACTCTTGTGTCGGCTGTATCCATATGCTCCTGGTATCTAGCTGGTATCTAGTGGTCTCTGCCGTGTGAGAGATAGGGAGGGTGCATCCAAGGAATACTGGAAAGGTGGCAGTCTATCCATGTTGAAGCCATGTGATTGAAGCCATGATGTCATCTGCCCATACCAGCATGTTGTGTCCCCGTGTAGCGCTAGCTGTCCTGATGACTCGAGGGCTAGCCGAGCTTATCTGTCTCTGTGGAGGCCCTATAAATTATGCATGAAGAAAATTGATCTAGTAAGGGCCTCAACTACGAGAGGGGGGGCAGCAAGCTCAGCTCAAATAATCTCGTGTGGCACTGAGGCCTTAGCCCAAATCATCCGAGAGATCATAGAGACTAGAGGCCTCTCCATACATCTCCAACCATCAGTGCTACCAGATCTACCCTGGTGGTCCACTGAGGGCCCCCAAATCTGAACCCCATAAACCATAGCTGAAGCCACTAGAGTGTCAAAAGACCATAGCTTTGTTCGAGGTTCCTGAAACTAAACCCGCGAACACATCTTCTCCAGTCCTCCCAAGGCTGCATTATCTCCCGTCAATCTAGTCTCTGCTGCTCTCCTCAATGAAAACACCGGTCCACTGAAGACTACCGCAAGATAGGTGTATGCATCTATATAGTCCACCGTCTCTTGGCCATATGTAAAAGTGGGTGATGACCTCTTGACCCACTGTGGTGTGGTGTAAAACACCATAACCTTGATTTTCCTTAGGTTAACAGACAATCCACTATCGTGGGCAAATGTGGACAAAGCATCTAAATGACGCTGCATCCCCTCCGGGGAGTCGGAAATCAGCATATAACAATAGTGGGATCCATGTCCCTGCCAACTGTGCTCGTCTATTACCATCCCTCTCAATGTAGTCAGCAAGCTCATCCACGTACATGCCAAATAGTGTAGGAGATAGCAGGCAACCCTGTTTCACCCCAATAGTGGAGTGAATCAAATAAGAAATTCCCTCTGGAGAGCGTACATGCCTCACTACTGACTTGTATAGAGCCATGATCCCCCATATCCACTCTCTGGGTACCCCCATCTCCTACAGTCTACGCATCAATCTAGCTTTTGGCAGTGTATCGAAGGCTTTGTGGAAGCGCACAAAGCAAAATAGAGCCGTCTCCAACGTGATCTCCCCTATTTAATAATGGTTTTGGGTGTCAGAATATGGTCAAGAGTAGAGAAACCTCTCTTGAAACCCACCCGTCCACCTGCCCGCACACCCTCTCTCTCTCTGCCCATCTACTCAACTGTTGCTCAAGGATGGATGCGTACAACCGTGCCAATGTGTGTCCAAACATGATAGTGCGGTAGTTACCTGGCTCCATAGGGTCCCTTGACAGGAAGATAGGTACGATCCTGGACAAACTCCAAGTATCAGGTAGGTCCTCGCACATGGCACGGTTGAACATCGCTGCTAGAACCTTTGCAAGAAAATCTCTGGCATGTATAAAATGCTCTATTACGAGGCCATCGTGATCATATGCTCTCCTAGTCTTCATCCAGTCACTGGATTTCTTTATCATCTCGGTGGTAAAGAAAGCGCATGTATGTGGGCATGGCTCTGGCGGATTTGGAAAAGGTGGCTGGCCCTAGACCGTGTAGACCCCATACCTCTGTAGAAGTGATGACCGGTGGGGGCGAGTACTCTTGGAAGAGTCTCCATGCCTCGCTTGAATCCTAGCTCAAAAACAACTGATATAAATCCTGCTCTAGCCGAGTTGAAACGCCCTCTTCTTCTGTCGTACCAAATACCGAGAAGCAAATCCTGGCTGCTTGTGAGTAGTGACTCCTAGAAGTACCTCCCTTTGAAGTCGGGGGGCTCTGGTCTCTCTGCAATCCTCATCATACCAGCCATTTTGGGGAATGCTCCTAGAACGTCGTCGCTGCCCAGGCTGTGTGTGTGGGTATGCCTTTGCTGCTGCATCCTGTAGTGTCTTTGACAATATATAAGTGAGCTCCCCTAGGGGTCTCCCCGGATCCTCTATGCATATGTGTTTGTAGATACCATCTATGTAGAGAGAATCAGTCCCCGAAGTAAAAGTGTATCGGGTATGCGTAGATCTCTTTCCAATCAAGCTGTGCTAAACTGGGATGAGACAGTAAACGCGAGGAGAGCATGATCTACTGCTACCCCTATAGGGCTGGGCCCGATTGTAAAGTCGTGTATAGAGGGTAAGAAACTGGGCTGAGCCAAAACATAATCCACTGTGCTAGCCCCATGTCTATGAGGAAAACAAGTGAACCCACTCGACGCTGTAAATCTCTGGAGGCCATTCAAGAAGGCAAGTCCATGTGCAGTTCCCAAATCTGTCAGATATCCCTCATATCCAGTGTGCTCTTCATCGTGCAAACATTTGGCGTATCCCATATCACTGACATCCAATTCTTTCAACATTTCCTCTGAAGTATCATAGAAAGCTGTCTGAGATTGGTCCATTATGGCATTAAAGTTTCCCAAAAGAATGACATCTACATCTCTAGAGGACTCCCATATGTCCTCATCCAATATCATGTAGGGTGACTGTCCCTTGGGCGATGCATAATGAGATGTGCTAGGGGCAAAATGGCATAGTGCAATTTGAGTGGCCTCCCTGTCTCCACTCTCACTCTGACCCACATATATCTGGCCTGCTCATCTCTCCGGACAATACAAATGAGGGGTTGAAGCTCCTCCCTGAAAGAGAGAAATGATGAAATGATATATCAACGTCTTCAAAAGGCCAAAATGACCTATGAGACCAAGCTGTTACAACATAGTGAATCTGATACCATGTCCGGAATCAAAAAAGAACTGAAACAAAAATACAACTACTACAAACTGGGGCTACATGGATGTCCCAGCTAATACAAAAGGTGCCCAGTACACTGTGTAATACAATGAGGGGGGGGGGAGATATGGTAGAGATCCATCCTCATCCGCACTCTGAACATCGAGAAAGTATGGCTCGAATCCTCTGCTGTAATCTTCGTCGATATTGTGTAGCTCCTCTCCTCAATCGCGGTCGTCTAGATCTCCCTAGCTCCAATGCTCAGCCTATGAGAATGCCAGTAGTGGTAGTGTGAGTGCGGGCATAGCTCTGCAATGGTGGTTGCTCCTCTGGGTGTCCGATATCTAGTGTAAAGAAATCTGGAATCTGTCTCTGGGACTGTCTCTCTCTATCTCTCCTCAGTAAAGTGTCTCTATGCCTTTGTAACTCAAGCATAGTTACCCGGAACGGGAAATTGGAACGGGGAACGGGGAACGGCAACATGCATGAAATGCTATTCCCTGTTTGGGATACTCACGTCTAAAACACGGAACGGCAATCCGGAACGGGAAATTGGGATGGGAACGGGGACCTAAAAATGGCCATTCCCTGTAACTATGAACTCAAGTAGATACAGTCCAAGACATCTCTGATCCTCATAACTCATGACCCTAGACAGAGGCCCAAAACCCTCTCTGAATAGACAATGGAAACGGCCTCGTATCTCATAGTACACTGTGCAATGGCATATGTAATGTAACTCTGTCTCTGGCTCTAGATGGCATAAGCGGCATATCTTGCTATCTGATGGTATCCCTTTGAATCTGCCAGTCTCAATCTCAAGCTGATGTGAGGATGTGCGTATCTGGCCAATGGCACAACGCAAACCATGAGAAAGATGTGTGTCCATATAGCTAGGTCGAATCACAAACCCATCCCTTGTGAGGTGGAGAAGATGCTCTCTATAGAAAGCCATCTTCGTGCCCAACTCTTGTAGCGGCTCTATCCATGTCCTCCTTGTGTTGAGCTGGATCAGATCCTGACGAATGAGTCTAGTATTCTCCACCCGAGTCAAAGATATCAAGGGTGCCTGTAGAGAGTACTGAAAAGGAGGCAGCCTGTCCATTGTGAAGCCATGTGTCTGAAACCATGATGTCATCTGTGCATACCAGCATGATGTATCCCCCTGTAGAGCTAACTGTCTGGAGGACTCTAGGGCCAACATGGCATATCTATCTCTGGTAGTATCCCATAGGCTGTGTACAAAGGAGACTGATCTGGTAATCGCCTCAATCTCCATAGGGGGGGCAGCTAACTCCGTTCGAATGAGATCATGCGGTACGGAGGCCTTGGCTCTAATCAGCCGAGAGATATAGATACCAAGGGCCTCTCCATACATCTCCAGCCTTCCTGGCCTACAGAAGGTCCCCAAACCTGCACCCCATATAGCATAGTAGAGGCGACCAAAGTATCAAAGAGCCATAACTTTGTCCTAGGTTCGTGGAACTGATAGAGAGAGAGAGAGAGAAATGAAATGAAATGTTATATTAACGTCTTCAAAAGGCCAAAGTGACCTATGAGACCAGAAAGTCACAATGTGGTGGATCTGATACAAAGTCAGAGTCAAAGAGAGAGAGAGAGAGAGAGAAGAAGAAGAAGAAGAAGAAGAAGAAGAGGAGAAGAGAATTAAAGAGAATGAAATGAAATGTTATATTAAACGTTTTCAAAAGGTCAAAATGACCTATGAGATCAAACTGATACAATCTTGGTGGATCTAATCCAATGTTTGGGTATAAAAATGAAAACGAAGTAAAGTGAAAGAATAAAATCATCATCATCATCATCAATGCCTGAGGGTGCTAGGCATTGGGCGTTGTCGGAGAAAATTGAAGTTGAAGGAAGGTGATTGGGTGCTCTTACTTTTTGAGAAGGCTCGCGTAAGGAAACGAAAAGGGAAAGAAGCGACTTTTTCCAAAGCTCCGCATGAGGTATTATGGCCCTTTCCAGATCCAAGAAAAGATAACGATGTATCCTTCAGACTCAAGTTGCCAGACACTTGGAAGGTTCACAATGCTTTTCATGTGAGTCTCTTGAAACCCTTTAAGGGTAAGGTGCCAATTGACAGGGAGCCTGATGAGCAACCTGAAGTGGAAGAGAGCGAGGAGATACTCATCTTGAATAGATACTGACCCATAAAGAAAGAAAAGTGAAATGTAAAGTGATTCAGCGGTTATTAGTGAAATTCAATAACTATCTGGCATTGGATGCCAAGTGGATGAAGGAGGAGGACCTAGCAGATACTGCTCAGATTTTGGAACTTCACCTTGAGGCTTTCGGCGTAGTTGCGACTATTCCAAAAGATCCCACAGATCAGCAGGATTGAATTTGGTGCAGATGGGAGTGCACGAGAGGGGAGTCACTCGCTCCTTTGTTGGAGATTACCTGGATGGAATAAAGTCACTGATTTCCCTTTGGATTTCAGGGATACTACTGTGCTGACAGTATTTTGCTGTATAACTTTACGAATAAGAAAATTGAAAATGGGAATTCTCGAACTTGAATTTGATTGATGTGTATTCTCTCATGTGATTTTGTTTGAGTGCAGGATTGAAAGACAAAATGACTGCAACATTTTGCTCTTGAGAATCTATAGACATGATCGCAATAAGAATTAGCTAATCCGACATCAGTGAGGTCCGGTGTGGATCTAGATTTGATTGCTAAATACATTGCGAGGAATCACGATCTTAGATCTGGAATCGATTTTTATGTGACTGATATCATCTGCATGTGCACTGACTGAGTTGTCTTTGTGCAAGTGCTAGATTTGTGTTTGTCTAGTGCGTCGGTACTTAGAGTCAGTGTCTATCAAACTTGTAGGACACCCATCGAGCCCTTGCATTTATAGAGCAGTTTGACATCGTCTTTTCAAGAGGCCGTCAGAACACTCCAAAGTAGGACTGGCAGTGTCTTATATGAAGGGTAATGCCAATGCAGAGCTCATGAAAGCTCAAGTTATGAACCTTTACAAAAGAATGCTTGAAACATACTTAGCACTTGAATATTTTTGTAACATACATTAGTCATAGAAGCATACGTTTTCTTGTGGAAATAGTATATGCAATTGTTATAGCACATGATTTTGGTGAGGATGCATGGCTGTGCATGCACACTCCGTAATGGCTGAATGTTTCTGTCTTTTGGTGTTTAGTAATCAGCTGTCAGAGCTCACAAACGAGCTTGCTGAATTTCGCACTTTGCGGAATCTGAAATTGGGCAAGAATCACTTTCAAAGTCTGCCACCAGTTGTGCTCCGATTTGCAAAAATTCAGGTCAATTTATTGCAACTATCCATTGTGCTGCATTATGCTATTCTCTGAAGTTAGATTGACTGTGAGTTTCCGATCAGGGATAATGTTTTGATTGCTCAGTTTTGGCTTTGAAATATTTTTGTTTTGACAGGTCTTAGATCTCTCGGAGAATGAGATGAAGGAACTGGATCTAGGCATACAGTTCTTAGTATCTTTGAGAGAGCTCAATTTCTCAAAGAATCAGTTAATGATGCTCCCCAATTTTTGGAGCCATCTCACCGTTTTGGTGGTTTTAAATCTTGGTAATGTAGCCATTTCTTTTTTTTGGGTTCAATGAAGAAAAAGGTCATCATATGGAAAACACACCTTGAGAGCACAAGCCCCAATGCAAACTACAAACAATGTTTTACCAGGAAGAGCAACAGGCTAGCACATGAGTTGTGTACTTACAAGGCTAAAGTTTAGGCTCAAGCCTAAAAGATCTTCTAAGCTGAAACGAAGCCTTATCCTTTTTTCAAGCTTCAGCTAGAGATGGAAAGTGCGTCTTCAATATCAAGTCAACCTTTCAATTCTGCTACGGATAAGCATTGAACTTTGGCAAGTCTTTTGCTAAAGGCAATTCGTAGGCAAGGTTATATCCAAACATGTGCAGACTTGTTCCGTGGAAAGGTTGATCACATCTGATGGTATATCAAACAACCAAAAGTATAGAATCTTTAGAGGGCCTTTAATAGATGCTTAAAGAAACCCCATTACTTTTGAGCACACGGATCCCATGATAATAGCATTATCCCCTTAGTTCCTGCTTAGGCTCACACACTTTTTTTGGGGTAAAACTAATTTTTCATCTGATTAGAGGAATGTACAAGATATGGCCAATCAAAATGGGTGAAGCCATGTCAAAAAGCTAGAAACAGTCATAGAAAACCTCAAATTGCTGAAGTAAGATGTCTCCCAAATGGAAACAATTGTGAAGTGACTGAAGGAGCTCAGTATCCAAGTATGGGTATGGTAGAGCTAAAGAATTTCTACTACAATGAAAACCCGATGGAGGCGATTGTGTGTATGATTAACAGACCAAAAGGCCCAGAATCGCATTTGGCAAGAAAATATTTGTACTTTGATAATGGTGGATTCAGTTGACCAAACATCCAGATGAATCTTTCCAAAATGGCCGGGCGGGAAACAAGATTGAAGCTTTGTGTAGCCTCATGAATGCAATGCCATAACGTAAGAGTAGCTCAGCACATTGGTGGCACCGGAAACATACAGAGGAAGCAATATGCCGACTTGCTAGGACCCAATAGGAAGCGTTCTTGTGAGATTGTGCAAAAAGAAAACCCACTGTTAAAGAGGCAATTTTAACTTCCAAGTGTTTTGTAGACTACGTTTCCACCAACTAGGAGGTTTGCACAAATTTCATAACCGATTACCATGCTCCAAAATCCAAGGTGGGGGGAATGAGCAAGAGTTGTACTGGGGGCAGAAGGAGCAGCCCTGGCGATCAAAACACCAATCTTGAAAACTCTCCGTAATCTTTAGGGGAGGATTTGGTTGTAAAGGTGTAATAATCTAAGTAATAGCTTTGCATTCCCGAAAGCCACATTCGAACTGCCTTAGGAAATGAAAGAACTGTAACATCCACATCAACCACATCATCAAATGACGTATACCAATCACAAGAGGGATCTTATGCTTTCCTTGGATAGGCCAAAGCTAATGAATGTAGAAATACTTTGCTCTAATGTATACTCTGAGAGCACCCTAAGTTTCCCATTTGTGGCGGTCTTCCACACCCCAGTGGAGATAGTGCTTTCCAATTGACCTGACACCAGACCATGATGTGTCTATTTCTCTCTCCAACAGGATCTTCATTTCTCTTTCATCCATCTTTCACACGGTGAGAGAAATCGGGTATACAAATAGGAGATATGACAGCTTTACATTAAAAAGACATGGGATTAGACCTAGACAGCCTCTTTTCCCAAAGATGCTGTATTATGGGGACCAGTTCTTGACTATAGTGGAGAACTTGTTCATGCTGAGACCAAATTATATGGACACATACATGCCACGTAGTGCCCAAGTGGTGATAGGATAGCCCAGAGTTTTATCGTAGACTAGAGATACTTCTCTTACACACCCACCACTCTTGCACATGGTGTGCGCCTATTTGTCAAAATATTAATCACCTTTATAATCTCATATAAAATAAAGAGGCCCTCCTAGACCCCATCCTCTTCCTAATGGTGGGCTCTTGACCTTGTAGCGTGGATAGTGTGTCGTGCTCTCTACACTGAGTGCTCCTCAGTGCAATGTGCGTGACATCTCACTCAAATCAAAATGGAAACAATAGATAATAGCAAATCAACACAGAGACACAACAGCAGACTAGAAAATATGGACTCAACTATCTCAAAGGAACCGATACAGAATCTGGCGTGGCAGCACACTCAGACTCAGCCCATAACTCACGGGTACAATGGGGGTGTCGAGGCTCAGATGTGCAGGGATGGTGTAGACGTGCTGTGTATAGACTCGCTACTCTAGACGACGACGCTGGACCATATATGAAGAAGATAATCGTGATGACCCAACAACTACTACTCACATGTACCACCATAAGAGCCACCAACGGCTCATAAATGTCAGCCAACTAAGTCTATCTCCAACTGAGTGGTGGCCACGATGTCCACTAGACCACCGCTCGTATCCCTTCCATGTGTCACTGCCAGACCAGACCAACTGTACTAACTGTGTGTCCTGTGAAAGTGACACTGTAGCCTGCTACAGGTTGCCCGCCACAAGACCGCTCATGATCTCGGTGAGAGGAATATTGAAAAACTGTGAAAGAAAACCACTAGGTACTGCATTTGTACATCTTTCGTGAAGCAGGTGCTAGGCCCCTGACCTTACGTGCCTCAAAAGTGGAGTTAAAAACACTGCAATGCTTGCAAATGCCTTAAGCCTTTGAATAGGCAGGAACCCAGTATGATTGCATAGTCCAAGAATCCCAATTGGCAAAACAGAATGAGGCTCCACAACAAAGACATATGCTCGGTTTGGATCCAGCGCATCTTTATCCTCCATAACCATAGTGGGAGGAAAATGACCTGGTCCATGCTTGCAGATGAACCTTGCAACACTTTCTGCAACAGCACTCTTCTCCAAAAGAGGATGACCATAAGCCCGAGAAACATTGCAAATAAGATTAAGCTCCATAGTGATGGCAGAACAAAAAGCATTGACAGCAACATGATGGCAACCAGGTGAATGCTTGAAAGCCACAAGGAAATAGAGGCTCTTCAGCTTGCTCGTCTGCTGTGCTTGGATTACAAAGAACTTGCTCTCCCCCTTTGTGTCGCTCTCCATCTCCTGTGAACAAGCAAACAAAGCGAGAGGGCTGCTTTAAACACTGTATAGGTACTTGGGGGAGAGGGTGAGGAGAAGCGGGGGAGAGGGGAATTTTTTGGCCATGTATGGGCATGTGCAAGGGGTGGGTAGGGGGCGAGGGCTGGGTAGGGGCGAGAGTGAGTTAGGGGTGGGGGGGTTGAGGGGTGGGTAGGGGGTGAGTGAGTGTGAGGGGGAGGGTAGGGGCGAGAAAAAGAGTGTAGGGGCGAGGGCTGGTTAGGGGGGGAGGGGGGGGGGGGGACGAATTGGGTAAGGAGAGGGGCGAGTTGGGAGAGAGGGTAGGGAGGCGAGTTGGGGAGGGAGGGGGGCGAGCTGGGTAAGGAGAGGGGCGAGTTGGGGAGGGGTTAGGGGGGACGAGTTTGGGAGAGAGGGGGACGATTTGGGGATGGGCGAGGGCTGGTGAGGGGGGGGGGTGGGGGACTAGGGGCGAGGGGGACAAGGGCTGGTGAGGGGGTGTGAGGAGGCAACTAGGGGCGGGTAGGGGGCGAGGGTGAGTGGGTAGAGGGGCAAGGGGTGGTTAGGGGGGCGAGGGAGAGAGTGTAGGGGCGAGGAGGGATTGGTAGGGGGCGAGGGTGAGTGTATAGGGGGTGAGGGGTGGTTGGGGTTGGGTTGGGTGAAGGGGGAACAGGGTGGGTACGGCAAGTGAGTGTGAGGGGGTGGGTATAGGTACTTTAAAGGTTGTACATAGAGCATAGAGCAGTGTCGAGAAGCGAAAGCCTATCGATCAGAAGAAATACTGAGTAAAAGATAGCCATACACGCACTAATCTTCCCCGAAGTTTGACACCCCGCGCTTTCAAAAACATCTGCTAATGAGTCTAATCTTACCCGCTGTGACACGAACTGTAGCAAATGTGATTGATCAGTCTGCATATGATCTAGCAGTGCCGGTGGGGCTTCAAGGACTACAAAGTTTGGTCCCTTTATGGGGTCTTGAGTGGGCACTGCTGAAGATTGCACTGTAGGTGAAGAATTTGCAGCGTCTAGTTGTAGAAAGAGAGGCCATTCGTTGGAGTGGCATCCACTTTGAAAGCGACCTTTGTGTTGTAACTTGCCTTGAAGAAGCTTGGTGGGGGGTAGTATAGCAGACACAGAGGATAACTTTGGTTTGGTCGGAGAGTCAGACATAGACATAGATGGGGTTGAGTTTGAGGTGTGTCGGAACTCCTATAGATCTTCTACATTGGCTGCTGGCTTCGACGGCTCGTTGAGCTCATCTTCATCTGAAAATGTGGAGGAGTTTGTATCCTCGGGCAAAGGCAAAGGTTGAATAGAGACTCCATAACAAGACATAGACTTGGTAGCTTCCAACCACTCCAGCAGATCATCTGAACCGTCAGGTGGAGTAGGCTGTTCTTGTTTAGGGTTGGTTTCCATTGACAAAGAAACTTGATGCACAACGGGATCCATGCCTCCTTCTAAGCGAATGGGTTGCATCGGGGAGCTAGGAGTATGTATCCACATGGCATTGTTTCCCCAATCATGAAGTGCTTTAGTGTGTCGCAGCCATGGTCTACCAATGAGCAAGGGAAATCCACCCTCAACCTGGGGAAGACGAATCACAACAAAATCCAAGTTAAAAGTAAAGCTTTGTACATGCAGGGGCACATTGTCCACTATGCCCACTGGGTAGACTTTCCGTTGGTCGGCCAATGTAACTGTGAAGGGAGCAAGGTGAGTAGGCTGTAGACCTATAGCTAACATAGTGAACTCGGGCATCAGGTTGATGCTAGATCCACCATTCACTATCACTCCTGAGAATTGCCGACCCAAGACGGACACTGTCAGGCGAGGGCTTATATAATCAGTGAGGGAAGCAACGGGATTGGATATCATAAAGGACTTTGATGGTCGCACTGGGAGGTGCCCGCCACTAGGACTTGCTCTGGGGTAAAGTGACTGAATAACAGCAAGGGTGTCACTTCTAAACTCGCATCTAGTCGCAGCATGTCATAAGAGGGACACTTGTTGGAAGGTGTTCTTCAAGACTGTCTCCACTGTAAGCTTTTCTTGTTCTACCAGTGGTTTCTCTGGTACCTTGATCTTATGTAGATCGGAAACTGCTTCCAAGAAAGCTTCATCAATCTCGGAGAGCAAAGATTTGGATTCTTTCATGGCACTGGGGGATGGCTTGTTAAGAGCTGAAGGTAGGGTATCCATTGCTGTGAGAATGTGTGGGGGAGTTGAACTTGCTGGAATGTTAAGACCGAGAGCGGCTCTCTGGGTCCGAGTGAGGACACCTGATGGCTCCTCTACCAACTGCAACTTATTTTGAGGGGTAACCACGTGGGTAGAAGGGGGCGGCTGAGGAACGGTGCTAACTGCTATCAGATTGAGCTTGCGAAAGGTAAACTCATTCTGGCTTTGACTTGGGTTCGAAGCCGTGGATGCACAAATTTTAGGGCAATCCTTACTGTGGTGATTCTTCGTTTCAGGGCAATGACGGCAGGGAGGGTACCCTTCTGGCAGAGGGCATTTGCTTTGGTAATGACCATATTCCTTGCATCTGTAGCACAAAATGGGCCGATTCAATGGGCCAGTCGAAGGGCAAGGTTGTCTTTGCTCCTGGTGCATGGAGTTGGAGGTGGAAGCATAGAAACTTTGAGGTGATGAGGGAGCATGGGTATGATAAAAGCTCTGAGAGGGAAAAGTGATCTACATACCTTGCATAGGAGGGGCTGTCAACAAAGGTGGCATGTGATGTGGATGGCCACAGGGAGAAACCATGTTGGAGGCAGGTGCTAGCCCTTGTTGAAGCCTAGGACCAAGACTTTGCTGCATTTGTCGCAATCCCTTGAGGTAGTAGCAGTCCTTGTCCTCATGTCCAGACTTTTCACAAAAGTGGCAGTAAACCCGAAGCGGCATTCATGTGGAGGATGCCCTGGAGAGCGGCATGAGGTACACCAGACCATAGCCTTATCTCTTGCTGAGACTTGAGCTCCTCTAGCTCACACTTGATCTGTTCCAATGCCTCGTGATGTGCAGGCTTCTCCTGTCTAAGAGAGAAGGACCTCTCCTCTTGAAGAGCTCTCTGTAACTCTAGAGCTTCCAGTTTCCTGCGTAAAGAAGTTAAAGGATCCGAAGGACTTTCAAAAACACTGAGGGGGTCTCTACCTTAGGAGAGTTGGTTAAAGGCTTCCTAGCTCCTTCTATCCTAGTAGCAGCCATGACAAACTCCTCCTGAGTGGCGTCAGGTCGGAGACTCTCTTGTACTTTTTGCTAGGAAGTTTTGGGAAGAGCCTTCTCGACTCACTTCTTAACCATAAAATCCCCTGGTTGTTGAGGAAGCTTGATAACCAGAGTCTTGGTTTTAGTCATGAGTTTTGAAAAAGTCTCCTTTGGCTGGAGCACCATGTTGGCCAACTCATCCAAAACCTTTTCCTGGTAGTCACCTGGCTTGAATGCTGTACAGAACTGTTGTCTTAAAGCTGCCCAAGTTGCAAAATGGTTCTTTGCAAATTGACTGTACCATTTGTCTGCTAAGCCATCCAAGGTAGATGGAAAGAGTACCAAATAAGCATCTTGTCTATTAAGACCATGACCTCTACAGAGAGATACAAAACTCCTTGCATGGTCGTTTGCATCTTCTGAGGAGAGTCCCTTGAAAGTAGGAAACTTGATGTTTACCTTGGCTAAAACACTGGTCAATGCCTCCATGGCCTCTTGCTCAGGAGCCTGTTTCTCAATAGCTTGCTGTAACAAAATGGGAGAGAGTTTTTCTGGGGAAGGTGACTTGGAAGATGTAGAACCGGATGGAGGAATTGATGATGCCGTATGTGGAGGTATGGGTGATGAGGTTGGTGGACTTCTACTAGGTACCAACAGTTGACGTCTTCTGGCCTAGTACTTCAGAGGATTCAATAGTGCGCTTTGACGCTCTAATGACTGCCTTGTATGTGTCATGCAGTGACCACAAACCCAACCAAGCTTTGGGCAAGAAGACCTTTAACTGGCTGAACACAGGTCTAGACTCTACTAGACCAGGGCGAGTGACTAGACCACCTGGCTGGACCAGGGACGATGGACCAGGGACGAGGAAGGACTAGATCAGGACGAGAGCTGGTTGGACCAGAGCGAGAGAGGACCAGACCAGCAGGCTGCACTGTGCAAGGCGAAGTAGGCGAGGATAGGTAAAACCCAACTAGCTCCTCGATTTGCACCTCAATAGAGAGTGAGACTTCAATTGAGGTCCCACCGGTCGTGCCAAAAATGAGAGCACCTGTAGCGCGGATAGTGTGTCGTGCTCTCTACAGTGGGTGCTCCTCAATGCAATGTGCGTGACATCTCACTCAAAACAGAATGGAAACACAGGAAACAATAGATAACAGCAAATCAACACAAAGACACAACAGCAGACCAGAACATATGGACTTGACTATCTCAAAGGAACCGAAACAGAATCTGGCGTGGCAGCACACTCAGCTCCAGCCCAGAACTCACGGGTACAATGGGGGTGTCGAGGCTCAGATGTGCAGGGATGGTGTAGATGTGCTGTGTATAGACTCGCTACCCTAGACGATGACGTCGGATCATATATGAAGAAGATGATTGTGATGACCCAACAGCTACTACTCACTTGTACCACCATAAGAGCCACCAACAACTCATAAATGTCAGCCATCTAAGTCTATCTCCAACTGAGTGGTGGCCACGATGTCCACTAGACCACCGTCCGTATCCCTGCCACGTGTCACTGCCCAGCCCAAAGAGTCCGTCCAGTGTGAACCAGACCAGACCAACTGTACTAACTGTGTGTCTTGTGAAAGTGACACTGAAGCCTGCTGCTATACAGACCTCATACCCACTCATGCACGGAATCTTACACTAGGTTGATACGGGCGTTGATACGGATGTCTCTAGCTAGGTACAAGCATATCATGATTCTACTCCTTGAGCATATCCATAGACTTAGAGCTCCATCCATCATCATCAACATCACCCTCACACATGGATGCACTACCCTCACTTCCCAGTCTAGTTTGCTTGGGCAGCACTTTATTTTGTACTGTTTTTCCTTTTATCTGGATAGCCAGAGGATACACTCATCTCTCATAGGCCAACTTTGGCCTCTAGAAGACGTTACAACAAGCCTTCTTTCTTTCTTTTTTTCTTTTTTTCTCATTGGATGCTGTGTTTCAGCTAAAAACAGGCTTATGGAGCTGCCTGAAGCTTTGGGATCACTACGAAGTCTGCAACGCCTGGACATAAGTGAGAATCTTTTGTCATCTCTTCCGAAGGCATTGCAACATCTACAAGAGCTAGTCACTTTGGATGCTCATGGAAACCATTTGGTGGAGGTACCACCATCTCTTGGGTTGCTGAAGAATCTCATAGAGTTTGATTGCAGTGGAAACCCCTTCTCAGATCCCATCAGCCCATTCTACCATCAGGTTAATAGCTTCAATCCATTTTATTAGCATGTGAGGTAATTGTGAAAGCATGTTTCAAAATTTATGGCATTCTTGCTTAAAAATCATGCTACAGGGTGAAATAAAAGTTCATTATCTAATTGGGTGTTGAAATTTCAAGCAGGGCTTTGAGAAGTTTATGGATTACCTTCGTAACCTTCACGAGCTTCAACAGTTAGAAGAGCTGATACGCCAAAAACCAGAGGGTCAAATTCTTGGTATTACTTACTTTTCTCTCAGCTTGCAGGCAGTGTACTTACTAGTGTGCTGCAAAAACTGAATATAACAGATTTATGCCTGTTTTCCATCTTCTAGTCATTTGTCAGTTTTCATTTTAGAAGGGATTGACGTATCCAGATGAAAAGTTTGAAAAATAACCACTAAGTGGCTTTTTGGAATTGATCCTAATTTCTCCTTGGAAGTTAAGAGGATGCGGCTGATTCCTTCATCAGGGCAAATAACCAATCATTATATACTTTGATTTTCACAGAGATGATGGTAGACTCTCAGAGGCTTGTTACATTCTGTGTAGAAGGCAAACAAGGGATTGAAAGTGGTGGCCGTGGCCAGATATGCAACAATGTGTCAGTAACTACCTAAAAATAGTCTTCTAGTGCATCTACCGATAGAGTAGCCAAGTTCTCTTTATCCTCACAATGGTTACAAGATTTGTAACAGTCTGGCACCACTTTCATTTTCCTAGGCCACTTACTGACGACCAGATCAGCTTTTATTGGTGCTCTTATCAGCATCCTGTTGGCGTTCATGTCAATGCTCCTTGAGGCATTTGCACTGACAACCATCTATAGGCACTCACTTTCAGCTCTACAGAGTGACCTTATTGGTGATCCCGATGGCCCCTTATTGGTGACCAAGTCAGGGCACAAGTATCTGTGACATCCCAAAACTGCCCAAATAAATGAACAGAAAGACCAGCTCAATCCGAGGATTGATCAAGATCTGACAAACATTTATGCAATTAAACTTCATTACAGTGACCGATTATGTTCAGAGTATCAAGAGAAGACAATATGGGTTTTATGAAACAAAGTGTCAAATTGTCAATCGAGCCTGATCAAATTGAAAGGACGGTGCAGAAAAAATGTTTCTGTCATAGCATGTGCAAGCTGCAAATAAGTTGTAGTCATTCCCCCAGGGGAGGAATGCTTGATGCTTTTGATAGCTTCAAATTCACGGTGATGGTTTGGGTTTCTTAGGAACTTCTTAGAATTATTGTTTAACGCTAATTGCTAAACTCTGCTGCTTCTTCCTTCACATGAATTCTGTTTTATATAGGTGGGCTTCCTGGTCTTAACAAGCTCTTGGATGTATTGACACACTGCTAACATAACCTTTTGGTTGTTTAATGAATCTTATCTTTCTGGTTGTACAACCAAGCACCATTTGAATAGATAGCCATGTTAGAAACAAGAGGCAAAAGAGTAGAAAAAACCATTATTTCAAATGTGTTATGTCAAAAGCATGCACAATTTACATCAATGATCTCTTAATAGCAGGTAAAGGAGTAGGATCATGTAATGGCATGTCGAAGTACAACACACCACACCCCAAAGAGCATGGGACTTTAGTGACTAAGAGTAGCCAATCAACATATTACATACACAAATGTGCTGTGGTTGTACATATACAGGTGCCATCAATCCAAACATGCATGACAGGCGCTGAAATGCCTGGCTTTGTGTGACATCACAACTCGAAAAGAGAGGCAATATTTAGGGTGTGAGCCACTTGAGAGTATCATGCTGGAGTGTGAAAAAAGATCCAAGATTGAGATCGCCACAAGGGGAAGGGCACATTCTGAGGCATCATAGAACTTAGACTGAATTAGGGCAAGGCTAACAATGAAGTGTTCTTATTTTTCCCCCTGAAGCAAGAAGCTGATGGATCTCTCTTTTCTTATGGTCAAATTGTAGGCTCTTATAAGAAGTATTGTGCTCGATATGAAAGCGGGCAAAGACCCTTGTTGAGAACTGGTTATAGTGTAACTCAAGCGGGACCAATCACTTACATATTTGGAGGCCGTGTTACTAACTACGTGAAGGTAACAAGGCATGCTTGTTTGTTTCTGCTTCAAACAATAGTTTTGCTGATGAGGTGTGGTTTTCTGAGGGCTAGGTTGAGGAGATCTATGCCATCGATTCTCGAACTCTACTTTGGGTTAAGTTATCCACAAGTGGGAGTATGCCCACAGCCCGCGACGGCCATGCTGCTGCATTTGATGGGAATAAGAGGTAATTACATGTATCTTCATGATCACCTAATGGAATGTTGTTTTCCTTAGTCTGAAGTACTATTTTCTAGTTAGGAACTAGCTTAAGGTCTGGCTGGTTAGCAGGTCACATGTTCCTACTACTAAAAGGTTTGAAGTGTTGGAGGTACGGTCGTGCATAAACAGCTGCAAATGCTCACTCAAAAAGCATGTTGGTTCACAAATGAGAAATTCACAGAAAGGGATTCAAGCCCATGCGTGTGTACAAAGAGAAGTTGAGGCTAAACTGGGTCTCTTTCTGCACTTTTGTGTGTGTGTGTGGTATCCCTTTGTTACGAGGGTGCAAAGTGTCATTTGTGACTATGGCAAGCATTACATGCAGTGCACTCGAGGGGATGTCGAAGCATGCTTGTCAGCGACTGCAAGAGTTGGCTGATTTGCGGCCTCTCTCTAATGCTGAGATGTCGGAGTTATGTGAAGCCTCTGTGTGTATTCAGCGTAATGACAAGCGAAAGCTTGCTAAATGGAAGACGTGTGCTTGTCAACAGGCTTTCATGGACAAAGGCTGTGCTTCGAAGCAATTCTTTAAGCGTTTACATCATTCAAGACTTCCACAGGCAATAAGCGGGTTATGCTTTTCGCGAGTGTTTGGACTTCTTCAAAGCAAGAACTTGCGGATGCCATGGTTTTGCATTATCGACAGGTGTTTGCTGCTCCTTCTCAGGCATCTTTGGCTGCTTGCCATGCGTGTCAATTGATGCTTTCCTTTGTTACTCCGATCATATCCCCGCAAGATGCATGTGTCCTTAAGGACCCCTTCTCTGCTTCAGAATTGCATAGTGCGTTGCTTGCTTTGGGCCGCTGGCGGTCTCCTGGCCGGGATGGGCTTATTGTGGAATTTTTCCTCTCCTTCTAGGAGGCTCTTGAGCATCCACTGCTTTTCATGATTAATGCGGCATGGGAGAAACAAGATTTGCCGTTATCTTGGAAAGAAGGTTTACTTAATTGCTGCCTAAGCAAGCGCTTTGTGAGCGATTTTCTCATTGGTGCCCGATTACTTTGATGCCGGTGGTTTATAAGATATTGGCTAAGATGCTGGTGCATCGCATTAAGGACCATCTTTTTGCAGGACTCCATCAGGATCAATATGGTTTCATTCCACGTCGTTAGATTATGGATAATCTGGCTAATGTTTTGATTGGCATGGAGTACGCTAAGTACACTCAACAAGATGTGTTGGTTATGCAAGTTGACATTGAAAAGGCCGTTGACACTGTACAGTGGGACTTCATTGCCGCCATGATGACGTGCTTAGGGTTTGGTCCTACATTCGCCAATGTGGTTCATTTTTTGTATGCATGTAGCACGTCTTCAGGGATATTGGAAGGTGAATTAATTGAATCTTGGTCTCTTGGTTGTTCGGTCAGGCAGGGCTGCCCCCTTAGTGCTTTGTTGTATGCTATTGCTACTCACCCGCTGTTGACTTATCTTGATCACTTGACTTCTGCTTAGCGTCTTCATGGTCTGCGGTTACCTTGGGGTCGTACTTTCGTTGGCCAGGCTTACGCTGATGATTCGTTGTTTATGCCCCGTAATCAGCAGGCGGATGTCAAGGTGATTATGGAAGCATTGGAACTTTTTGGCATTGCGGCTGGGCTTAGAGTCAACTTTTGTAAATCGAAGCTTCTGCCTCTCCGTTCTTGTGATTGGCATAGTCTGTTGTGGCCAGGTGAGATTGTGTCTTCAAATGTCATCACTAGGCATTTGGGTTATCCAATTGGATGGAATGTTACTCACTCTCAGAATTGGGTCATGCAACGCTTGAATGTCAAATTGCATTAATGGAAGCTATGTACTTGGCCTTTGCATGTTCGTCTGCGAATTGTTCAGAGTATCCTGTTGGCATATGTTCAGTTCTTTTTGCCACTGATGCATTGGCCTCGCCGATCTCTTGATTCTCTTATGTCGGACATTATGTCCCATTTGTGGCGGACTCATGCTTTGAAAAAAGGATTACGCTTGATGTCGATGGAGAAGCTTTGCACTCCTAAATGTCTCGATGGACTTAATACCTTTGCTTGATGGTGATCGCATGTTTGATTGGGCCCTTCGGTACACGCCTTTTCCAGATATTTCTGTAGGTCGAATTTATGCTCGTCTTCTACCACAACCATGGCTTGATGGTCATTGTAATGCCCTTTGGCGCATGCACAAATTTGACCTCTAGTGGAGGAGGCTCCTCTCTGCCTTGTGGAAAAGCCATTTGCCTTCGAAAGAGCGCCTGTTTCTTTGGCGCTGTTTGCTTGGAGTGCTTTCCATCAGCACTTGTCTTCGGGCGCGTCATATTCTTCCTTCTTCTTGCGTTCGTTGCTCGATTGCAGAAGAGGATATTTGTCACTTGTTGTGGGATTGCTGCGTTACTAGAGACTTCCTTCGCCATGTATCGGACTGTATGCGGCTCCGTTTTCCTAGAGTTGTCTTTCACAAAAGGTTTTGGGCATTTGGCATTTTCTCCCCGACACTACAACGTTTTGCGGTCTTCTGTATGTGGGTCAGATACTGGGCTTACTGGACCTTGTGGAGTCAGCGTAATGCTTACATGTTCCATCGTACTCATGCAGACCCATTCCCTCTCTTCAGGCTTGCAATCGTTACAGTTTTCTTTGGAAGTTGGTGATATCACCTTAGAGATGCGTCAGCTTTCATATGAATGTTTTTAGCTACTGTCTACAGTTGAGTAGTTCTGTGCTTTTCCGCTTGTATATGATCTTTGCAGTGGGTTTTCTTTGAGGTTTCCCACTAGTAAATTAATCAATCGATTTACAAAAAAACAGAAAGTGTGTGTGTGTGGTTGCCTAGATCTCCTGCGCTCCTGTCGTGTGAATTCCCTACGCACAGCAGCAGCCATAAAAGCATTCTCGCCAGCGTGTGTGTGTTGGGGTAAGAGAATCAGAGAGAGCACGCGCAACGAATCCACAATCTTGTAACCCTGGCTGCGCATTATCCTGCCGTGGCACGTACATAGTGTGAAATAAAAACATTCACCTCACTCTTGACACTTCTTGAGGTATGCAAATAAAAGCAATCACGTACATATTGTGATATATGTTGAAGTGTCTATTGTGGTCATTATCATGTACATACCTATCCGGGGAGTCGTGGCCCTAGATGTGGCACATTCGCGTGCTTTTCCACTTGATAAGATGCTTAATTTGGTCTAACAATGTACATAGTCCAAGTGTTTCATGGTGGCACACTCATCTCGCCTGTAAAGACTGATGCGGACAAAAACTGCCAAAAATAGCAGCTAACTGGCGCCGTTGCAGAATTGCATGGAAAGTGACCCAAAATGGTATATTGATGAAAAATGATTCTTATCTATGCTTTTTATGCTTATGCGAGTGATCCCACAAGTTTAGGGATTTTTTTGATTCCGTTTGGGATTTTTCGCATGAAAAATGACATTTTTTGGGTCAAAATAGACCTAGTTTTGGTCCAAAGTGACAAAATGGGCCAAAACTTGACACATCAGCTCATATTGCCATGGGAAAGAGAGAAAGAGCTGCTTTTTACAGGAAAAACCAACAATTTTGCTCTATTGTGCAATAGCTTCCATGGTTGCCCAATCTATGTGTGCTGCAGTCCCGCCTCTTCGCAATCTTGTATCTGAGCTTGTGAGGGAGTGAATAAGGGTTTTTCCTTATCAAAAGGGTGTGTGGGCTTCACTTTAGAAGCTCATAAATCTCTGCAAAATCAGAAAATTGTCGTCGTGAAGGTGGAGCTCGAGCATTCCTTTCAACTGTTTGATGTTAACGACTATGTAATTTGGGGCGAGGCTACATGATACCATGAAAGAGGTTTGGGTTTTGATTGAGATTGTGCCTGTATGAGCATTGAGGTTTCATGGCTGAAACTTTAGTGTTTTTAAATGGTCTTTTAAAGTGAAATTGAATGTGATTTGGTGATCCTCTCATCATAATCTCGACTACGAAAACAAGCAGACTCCAAGCACGATAGGAAAAGGGTTTGTGACTTTGCTGTCATGAACGCTCTTGGACTTTTTGTCACCCTTTAGAAAGAGGGTTGGTGATTCTCCACAAACGCTTTTTCACAAAGGGTTTGTGACTCTCATCACGAATTCTCACAGCCAGAGGTTTTACACCTTCCTAGCTAGACCGCACACATTCCGACATTTCTGGTGAACCCGACGCGAAGTAGCTGGGGTGGGGGTTCAAATACTTGTTTTGAAAGGTTTAATTACAAATAATTAAAGCTATGGATCAGCAAGAGCAAAAAGGCATGCGTTTTGATCAAGGCACAATGCAAATGTTTCAAGCATTCGCCATGTTTATGCAAGAACAACAGGCTGCAGAAAGAAGGGAGGTGTCAGCAACCAAAGCCCTTCAAGCTATTGTGAACAAAATGGATCATTTTGAAGGGAAAGATATCACAAAGTTTCTTCGTGGTTATGTAAAGGATGGAGCTACAACGGGTTCCAGAGGTTGACATGATTCGTTGTTTTGAGCTTGTTGTGGTCCCCGAGATTAGAGACCATGTAAGGGGAATCAGGGAGGAGCATGGAAAAGGTTGGGAGCAATTCAAATTAGCCCTAAAGGAGGAATACTTCATGGAAGACTCTCAAAGGGTTAGAAAAAGGACCTTCTTGGAATGGGTTGCAAAGCCAAAAGAAGGACTTTCTATCAACGAATTGTTGAAAGAGTTTGAGCGGTGCTATGCTCAACTGTCAGGAACAGAGCGGGCTACTTTGGATAGTGAAAAGACTTTGGATAGTGAAAAGACTGATCTGTTCCTTCAAGCTGCAGGTTCTGAGCTCCAAGAAAAGCTAGAGCTACGCCTTGAAGACAAGAATACAGAATAGGGTCTTAAGGCTGAGTGGAAAGAGGTTGAAGACGCAGTCTCAATGCTTGCTAAGAGGCGACGTCGTAAGGACAAGATGATGGATGGTACTACCTCTCCTCCTAGCACGTCAGAGATCTACCAAAGCCTACTGTTGTGAGTCCAAAAGGTGATAATTCAATGCTTGATGAGCTTGTTAAGGGCATGCGAGAAATGGAGTTAAAGCTAACAAGGCTTGAAGAGAAAGGACAACCTGCAGGACAAAAATCCCAAAGCAAAGAAGGTTTTGTGCACAGATACATATGGTGTGATGGCACAGACCATGGCAGAAGGGATTGTGATAGCTTCAGTGATGTCTTAAAACGAGACCTTGTGTTTTTTAAGGATGGCAAGATCCATCTGCGGGAGACAGGTATGCCATTAGGAACTAACTTTGGGAAAGGAGGCATGCGAAAGTTAGTGGAGGATATGGCGACCAGTCATGCTATTTCTGTAGTGGAGGCTGCTACCAATGGGGCTAAGATAGAGCTCATTCCAAAGAAAGCGTTAAAGTCTACTCCAGATGCTTTTGAGAGGTTGATAGCTTGTGGCCATATGCAGTAGCCTCAATTGAAAAAGGGAAGGTAACTAAACAAATATTACATGAAGCTAGTGATTGCATACGCCATACAACAGGTTGGGATGACCCTGTGGACTCTTTATCAGTGCATGCCTATCTTGCAAAATGTTGTAACAATGAAGCAATTGTGGAAGAGAAGCGTAGACGTGAGAATGGAGATGTAGGTTCTTCTACTTCAAAGAGGGTTACAAGAGCCGGAGGAAGAAAGGATCCAGGACCTTCTTATGAGGCTCCACCACAGGTGTCTCCTCTCTTGAGATTCCTATGGAGGAGACATCTACATGGAAGAAGAAAGAGCAAGGAAAAGCTAAAGCAAAAGGCCCTACATACAAACTACAATCTGACATTGAAGCTGCCACAAATTTAAAGCAAGTATTGGAGGAAAGGATTTTGAATAGCAAAGTTGAGTTTACCTTGGGTAAGGTTCTTGGCATTGCTAAACGCGAGTTTCATGAGAAATTATAGATATCATAAAAAGAAAGAGGCAAAATCTCACTGAGTCTATTCCTCCACAGTCTAAAGGTGAAGGGGAGTCACTTAAGGAACATGGAATATGTCTAAGAGAGTGATTGTGATGAAAGTGTGGTAGGATGCTACCAGCCTTCTCGAAGAGATGCACATGCTAGATTTGCAGATGATGATGATGATGATGAAGCCTCCTATAAAAGCCACTACTCCAAAAGTCATTGGGCAAGAGCTACAACAAAAACCTTAGTCAAGGTGGGTGATCTTGAGGAGCCATATGTTGCATTGATAGATCATGGCTCTGAGATCAATCTAATGTCTAAGAGTCTTTACATGAAGGGTAAGTGGCCGATAGACACAGACCATGGGTGGATGATTAGAGCTGCAAATAACCCATCGGGAGAGCTGTATGGGGCTTGTCCAAATGTGAAAGTGGCGATTGGTAATGTGACGGATGAGCAAAACTTCTTTGTGCAGGAGATGTCTACCTATCCTCTTATCCTTGGGCAGCCATACATCACAGCCGTTCGCATAGAAACAAAGGTCTTGGATGATGGTTGTAGCAGGGCTATAGTGTCACTTCACAGGACAGACAGTTGGACAGTTGGTTACGCTTGGTGTGGTTCACACTGGACGGACCCGCTGGTCTCAGGAGTGACATGTGGCAGGTACCTACCGACGGTGGTCTAGTGGACCTCGTGGCCAGGTCACCACATGGCTGACATTTATGAGCCGTTGGTGGCTCTTTATGGTGGTACATAGGAGTAGTAGCGGTTGGTCATCGGGATCATCTTCTTCACCTTTGGTCTAGCATCGTCGAGGTAGCGAGTCTTACACAGAGCACTGCTTCATCGTCCCTGCACATCTGAGCCTCGACACCCCATTTGTACCTGTGAGTCCTGGGCTGGAGCTGAGTGTGCTGCCACGCCAGAGTCTGTACATGGTTTTTGAGCTAGTGGAGTCCACATGTTATGTACCACTGTTGTGTCTCTGTTGTTATCCATTGTTTCTGTGTTTCTTTCTGTTTGAGAGAGTTCCCATTTGTTTGAGTGAGATTGTCACGCACATTGCACTGAGGGACACCCACACTGTAGAGAGCACGACACATTATCCGCACTACAGGTGCTCTCATTTTGGCGATCACGGTGGGACCTCAACTGAAATCTCATTCTGTGAGGGGCAAATCTTGAAGCTAGTTAGGTTTATCTAGCTTCGCCTACCTTCGCCAACCTGGCCTTGCACTGTTCTCCTCTCGCCTAGTCCAACTGGTCTAGTCCCCTCTCGCCTGGTCCAACTGGTCTAGTCCTCTCTCGCCCTGGTCCAACCTGTCCTTGTCCCTGGTCTAGACCTCCTCGACCCTGGCCTAGTCCTCCTCGTCCCTGGTCCAGCCGGGTCTAGTCACTTACCTGGTCTGGTCTGGTCTGGTCTGGTCTGGTCTGGTCTGGTGGAGTCTAGACCTGTCACAAGTTTTCTTGCCCCAAGCTTGGTTGGACTGGTGGTCACTCCATGACACATACAAGGAGGTCAGTCGAGCCTCAAAGCGCACTATTGAGCCCTCTGAATACTATCACAAAAGACGACCTTTGACACCTTGTAGAAATCCTTCAACCTCATCACCTATACCTCCACATACCACATCACCCATTCCTTCATCAGGTTCCCCATCTTCCCGATCACCTTCTCCAGTAAAGCTCTCTCCTATTCTGATATAGCAAGCTATAGAGCAACAGGCTCTGCAAGGAATCATGGAGCCACTAGCTAGTGTTTTGGCCAAGGTAAACATCAAGTTCCCTACCTTCAAAGGGTTTTCTTCAGAAGATGTTGACGACCATGCAAGAAGATTTGTATCTCTCTGTAGGGGACGTTGTCTGAACAGAGAAGATGCTTATTTGGTACTATTTTCATCCACCTTGGATGGCCTAGCAGATAAATGGTACAGCCAATTTGCAGAGGACCATTTTGCAACTTGGGCAGCCTTAAGACAGCAGTTCTGTGCAGCGTTCAGGCCGGGTGACTACCAGGAGAAGGTGTTGGATGAGTTGGCCAACACGGTGCTCAAGCCAGAGGAGACTTTTGCAGAGCTTATGACTAAAACTAAGTCGCTGGTGGCCAAGCTTCCCCAACAACCCGGTGAATTCATGGTTAAAAAGTGGGTGGAGAAGGCGCTTCCCAAAACTTCTCAGCAAAAACTCCGAGAGAGTCTCCAACCTGACGCCACTCTCGAGGAGTTCATCGCAGCTGCTACTAGGATAGAGGGGGCTAGGAAGCTGTTCAACAACTCTCCTCACATAGATACTCCCTCTGTGTTCTCGGAAGGTAGTTCTGCTAATCCTTTAACTTCTTTACGCAGGGAATTGGAAGCCCTAAAGTTACAGCGAGCTCTTCAAGAGGAGAGGTCCTTCTCTCTTAGACAAGAGAAGCCTCCAAATCATGAGGCATTGGAACAGATTAAGCACGAACTAGAAGAGCTCAAGTGTCAGCAAGAGAATGGAGCTTTGCGATTCATACAAGATATGCAACCTGTAAACAAGGTTACCATCAGGAATGTGGGTACAAGACCTATAGTGGATGAATTTACAGAGGCGTTTGAACTTTGCAGGAAGGTCAATTTACTCAATGGGGGATCTTTGTTCAGGGTAGGATCAATTTCAGCTAAGTAGAGACCTGACAACTATGAAAACAACTTTGGGACTGGTAAGGTGTGAACCTTACCTCAAGGAGCAACAAATTCAGTTGCACATATGACGAATGGGATGAACAAGGTTCTACGTGACTTTATACCTCAAATCACAATGCCATTTCTTGATGATGTTGACGGCCGGTTTTCGAAACCACGGCCGCGAGAACCAAACCCCAAGAAGGGGAGAGTGCATTACCAAGAGAAACGATAAAAAAAAGAGAGTTTTTTTAAACATTCACCACCCCTCTATGCTTAACCACCGGCGGTTCGCCACCAATTTGGCCACACCTCTCTCCATTATCGCCAGAAGACAGAAGCCTCTCTCTCTCTCCTGCTCGGCTCCGCCAACAAGCTCTCTCTCTCTTATCCTGCTTCTGCATCGCGTGGCCCAATGGGCGCATAAAACAAGCTGCCATTGTTTTTTTTATTATTTTCCACTGGCGGATTGCCACGCTTTTACAAATTTTCTCTCTCTTTCTTTCATTATAATTATTCTCTCTCTCTCTCTCTCTCTCTCTCTCTCTCTCTCTCTCTCTCTTACCTATCCTCGCTCGTCCATATCCCTGCCCGGTGGGCCGCCATATCACCCTCGCCCTCTCCCCTCTCGTCCACACTCCCTCGACCTCACTCTTCCTTTCTCTCTCTCCCTCTTGTTTTCTTCCCACCGGCAGGCCACCGTCATATTCTCTCTCTCTCTCTCTCTCTCTCTCTCTCTCTCTCTCTCTCTCTCCATCCATTTGCTCACACTCTCTCTCTCTCTCTCTGAGTAAGCGGCCCCGCGGGCATGGAATAGAATATCTCACTCTCTCTCTCTCTCTCTCTCTCTCTCTCTCTCTCTCTCTCTCTCTCTCTCGTTTTCCCTACACACCTCCTTCTTCCCTCTTTCGCTATCTCCCCTCTCGGCCATCTACAACTCCCTCTCTCTCGCTCGTTCTCTGTGTCAGGACAGCCCATGAGGGTGCAAAAAAAAAAAAACTCTCTCCCCCTCTACAACCACACACACACACACCTTACACTCTCACCCACACACCCCTCACCCCTGCAATCTCTCCCTGGCCCGCTGCTCGTTGACCTTACCCCCTTCCCTTGCTCTCTGTCCGCCATGCGCAGGCAGCCACTCTCTCTCTCTCTCTCTCTCTCTCTCTCTCTCTCTCTCTCTCTCTCTCTCTCTCTCTCTCACTCTTTCTCTCTCTCGCTCCCGGTTCAGGCCCGAAGGCGCAAGAAACTCTCTCTCTCTCTCTCTCTCTCTCTCTCTCTCTTATCCACACCCACTCACCCACTCCCTCACCTTCTCCCTCCCTTGCCACCTCACCCCGCCCCCTCCCTCTCTCTCTCTCTCGCTGTGTCACCACAGCTCGCAGTAAGCCTCTCTCCCTCCACTTTCTCTCTCCCTCTCTGGTTCAAGCCCGCCAGCACCGAGGTCATTCTCTCTCTCTCTCTCTCTCTCTCTCTCTCTCTCTCTCTCTCTCTCTCTCTCCGTGCAACCACAGCTAGTCCTACCAGTTCAAGTCCTACAGCTACCGATGCAACCACTACCACAATCACCACTTACACTCATCCTACGCCCACCACCAATTGGTACCCACACACCAAGTGTCATTGGTCTTGCAGAAGAGGTCAAGATGAAGATAACAGAAGAAGGATCAAGCGAGAAGTTGGTTCAAAGGACTGAAGCAGTGGAACAAGAGGTTAAAAAATCAAAAGATGCTACCCCAGTGAAGGGGGTAAGTCAAGAAAATTGTGTTACAAATGCTAGTACATCTCTAACCTTGGATGAAATAGACACCAAAGCGATCAATCGACAGCATTGGGCAGTAAGGGTAAGAAGGTGTAAAGTGTTGATCAAGCCTCGTCAGAGTAAGAGGAATGCAAAGAGCATGGAAGATACAAGAGAAGAGGAAGACGAGCCTGCTAGCAAGGCTTTGCAGAAGATGGACAACATATCAAGCAAAGGGGAGAACTTTGAAAACAGAAGCCAGTGCACCAGCATGGACCAAGAACAGTAACGAGAGGACCATGACAAAGAGGTAAGTATGAATTAAGGTTTGGAGTTGGATATTGCTCCAAAGGCTTGGCAGCCGAGCAAGACTTTATTGTGTAGTGTCATAGATTTAGAGATGGGTAATGCCTCTAGTCTACTAAAAGGTGTTATAAACTTGGAGATGGGTAATGCCTCTAGTTTATCCGAGGGTGTTCAGAGTAAGTTTGATGATCAACATGTTGCCAACCTTTTAAGGATGTTCCAGACGACTCCACAACGCAGCATTGTGTTTGCATGGGATGCATCAGACCTATGGTTATGGTTAACCACTAGAACATATAGAGGAAAGATCAACATGGAGATCAAAGTTAAGGAACCATGGATAGACAAATGGCTGATAGAATGCAAGAATGAAGACCTCATTCCCCATTTGGTGCAATTTTTTACAAATAGTGCATCCTCTCTTTGGAGAGAGATAAGTGGATTACGCTTGTATTTAAGCCGCAAGGTAGGTGGCTTACTATCAACATCAGAAAAGACAGCTGACATGTTTGAGCACATCCAAGAGAAGCATGACATGCTTGCAGGTTTTTCCAATCACGGCAGTACGCAAGATTTTGAAGACAACCGGAGCTCACCACAGCAACAAGGCAGCCATATATGGTGGATTCTTGGCACATTCTTGGGAGTCATAATTTTCAGTTCTGTCTTTGCAGGAGCCAAGATGCTCATTTCTTCTCTCGCTACTGGTGGTTACAAATTTGGTCCTATTTGGCATGCAAATTTTATTGTTCGGACACTGCAAATAACGATCCTATTCTTCACTTGGGATCCATGAGGACACTGGCACGAAGTTCTAGAAGCCATGGGCTTCCTATTTAATCAACCGACACTATTCCAAGGAATAGGCTATCAGCTGGACCGGTTGCAGATTCATGCATGTCCCAGAAATCTCACCAATGGACAAATGGAATGGCTAGTTCAGAAGGCAACTCGATATCGGATCCTACAGATCAGCTGAAGAAGAATCAAAGTCAGGGCTAGAGACATGAATGCCTCTAGCCAAAAGAGGAGGGCT
Organism: Adiantum capillus-veneris; assembly: GCF_014529385.1. NCBI lineage: Eukaryota > Viridiplantae > Streptophyta > Polypodiopsida > Polypodiales > Pteridaceae > Adiantum > Adiantum capillus-veneris. The sequence continues at coordinate 65,097,272 of NC_140935.1, forward strand.
AATGACGGCCAGTTTTCGAAACCACGGCCGCGAGAACCAAACCCCAAGAAGGGGAGAGTGCATTACCAAGAGTAACGATAAAATAAAGAGAGTTTTTTTTAACATTCACCACCTCTCTATGCATAACCACTGGCGGTCCGCCACCAATTTGGCCACACCTCTCTCCATTATTGCCAGAAGACAGAAGCCTCTCTCTCTCCTGCTCGGCTCCGCCAACAAGCTCTCTCTCTTATCCTGCTTCTGCATCGCTTGGCCCAATGGGCGCATAAAACAAGCTGCCATTGTTTTTTTATTATTTTCCACTGGCGGGCTGCCACGCTTTTACAAATTTTCTCTCTCTCTCTCTCTCTCTCTCTCTCTCTCTCTCACGCATCCTCGCTCGTCCATACCCCTGCCCGGCGGGCCACCATATCACCCTTTCCCTCTCCCCTCTCGTCCACACTCTCCCCTCCCTTTCTCTCCCTCTTGTTTTCTTGCCACCGGCGTGCCGCCGTCATATTCTCTCTCTCTCTCTCTCTCTCTCTCTCTCTCTCTCTCTCTCTCTCTCCATCGATTTGCTCTCTCTCTCTCTCTCTCTCTCTCTCTCTCTGAGTAAGCGGCCCCACGGGCATGGAATCTCTCTCTCTCTCTCTCTCTCTCTCTCTCTCTCTCAGTGCAGCCGTTTTTTAACCTAGTAGACAGCAGTCCACTCTTTTGATCATAACTTCTTCATCCGAACTCCGATTTGGGTGATCTATAGCCTCAATCGAAGAGCACGAAGTCCTCTACGCATTGATGTAAAGACAGAAATTTTCAGAGTTATGGAAGGCGTTTCTGTAGCAGCATTTCCGAAGTGAACAGGTTCAACAAAATTGATTCTCATCTCCTATTTTACATACAATGTCTTCCGGCACTCGCAAGGGTTCTTCTTCTTCAACAAGGTCCACAACCATTGTGGAAAATGATCCAAAATCTCCTAAGTATGGAGATAGCAACACAACCACCCAACCAACGACATCGGAAACCATGATCATGGCGTACTTGGTATCATTGCAAGAGACCGTAAACAAACAAGGCGAAGACTTACGAGCACTTGCAATGGAGAATGGCACACTAAGGGTACTTGTGGTTGAGAATGAGAATCTCAAGAGGACACTTGAGATGCAAACAACACGTTTGATGCAACTTGAAGAGGAAGTCAAGGAATGTAAACGCTCTCTTGTGGACTTGAATGCTTTGAAGGAGCGGATGAGCAAAGTAGAGCATGACCATGTATTGAAAGAGGAGAAATTTGACACTATGAGCCGGGATGTATGCGACATGAAAAATGTATGCACAAACAAGTCTTGGGCTGATGTATGTGGTAGCAATGTGGTTTCTAATTCCTCACTCATGCAAGCTATGGTTCAAACAAAGAATGTTGAGAATGTGGATGTGGAGGAGTTGAAGGAACGAGAGCGACGTTCCAAGAACATTGTTATTCGTGGAATTCCCGAAGAGAAGTTAGAGACACCTCCTTCTCTTGCCATTGTTATTGAAGATTTCTTCAAAACCCACTTTGGCATGTCCGGAGTTATGGTCTATGGAGCACATAGAGTGGGGAAGCAAGGAGCTCCTCGCTCGGGAGAACGACCAATTGTATGCACCATGCCGGATGAGACCAAGCGAAAGATTATCCTTGATAATAGTTGGATCTATTTGAGGGATACAAAATGTTTTGTATGTGAAGATCGCACTATTAAGCAACAAAATATGCGTCGCAAGGCATATGAGGAAAAGAATAATAAAAACAAGGAGATCTCTCATGAAGAAAATGTGCCCAAGGAGGAGGCAAGTCTCTCAAGCAAATAGGGATGCGTGACCTATGAGACCGAGTTACAATTGAAAATATGCTTTTGGAATTGTAATGGATACCCATGGAATGCGGGGGTTGGCATTGATGAACTAACAAGCAAAGCCGATGTTGTACTTCTTGTTGAAACTTGGGAGCATGATACACAAAGGATTAACGGCTTGGAGGATTACAATGTACATTCATTGATGTGGTCAAAGAATCTCAAGCAACGAAGAGGACAAGGAGGGTTAGCATGTATGGTTAAGAAAGGATTGGAAGATTTTGTATCAATTGTGAAAGATGACAAGTACAAACGTTATGTATGGCTGAAAATTATGACACCAAAAAGAGCACCCATTTTTGTAGCCGGTTGCTACATTCTTCATCATGATTCTCCCTTTTATGCTTTCATGGATAGAGATCAACCATTTTCTGATTTGGAAGAGGACATTGCTTATTTCAAAGGTGAAGGTGATGTTATTGTATTTGGGGATATGAATGCTCGCACAAAAACATTGCAACATGATACTCAACAATTTGATATGCCATACATTTCAAGGGAGTTGGAGGAAGTTCACTTGTATGATCGTACTTCAATGGATGAGAAAGAGCCGGATCACTATGGAAAGTTACTTTTACACATGTGTAATAGCACGGGTATGCTCATTGCCAATGGTGTATCTTTGTGGAGTGGAACCAATGGATTTACATGTAGAAGACATAATGGGGATAGTGTGATTGACTATATGCTACTCTCTGAAGCCATCATGTATCGCATAAAGAGTTTTATGTTTGGTCAATGGACCCCGGAATCCGACCATCGCACCTTATGTATTGACCTTTCATGTGGAGAAGCAACTAAGCATGATAATCTCAGCCAAAGGAAAGAGAAGTTATCACTATGTATGGATTTCAAACGGGCACCAATGTACATTGAAATGGTTGAGCAAAAATTATGGATGACAAAGCTTCAATGTGATACACCATTGGAAACTAAATGGGAAGCTTTCAAGAAAGCTATTTGTTCTTGTGCGGAAGAATGCTTTGCCATAAAGCATCTCCATGGTATCCACAAAGATAGATCACGCAAAAGGTGGTTTGATAAAGAATGTCAAGATGCTCGAAAGTCCTTGATAAAGCTTGATGCAACTATGGACAAAGACAACTATCAAAGTCATTTGCGTACATACAAGGCATTGATTCAAAAGAAGAGAAGAAGATGGGAAGTAAAGCAACAAGAATTTCAAGTCCAAGAAAAGGCACATGCATGTGGAAGATTTTGGAGAAACTTGAGAGGCAAGCGGGTTGAGAATTTTGGTAACTTGAGTCTAGTGGATATGTACACACATTGTAGGCAATTATATGAGCAAGAAAATACTGAAAAAATGCCATTTTATGGTTCACTCCCATGTATGCCGTCTTTTTTTACTATTGAGGATGTATGCGGTGGGCTTGAAAAGTTGGCCACTCGCAAAGCGGGAGATCTTCAAGGTATCAAGCCGGAGATGATCAAATGGACGGGAGATTTTACCCATGAGTGGATGTGTGATATGTTCAACCTTGCACTTCAACATGGTATGCCTTATGATTGGAGTACTAATTGGGTTAAGCCTTTGCATAAAGGAGGGGATGTAAAGAATGTAAGCAACTACCGGACTATAATGATTGGGTCTCTTATGGCAAAGTTGTTTGGGTGCATAATGGAGATGAAATTGAGTGATTGGGCTGAAGAGAATGACAAGCGTGCAAAGGGACAAGCGGGTTTTCGTCGATGCCATAGCACCATTGATCATCTTGTCACTCTTCGTGTTCTCATGGAGGAAAGTCGGTTGAAAGACAAGCGATTGTATTGTTGTTTTGTGGACTTTAAGAAAGCCTTTGATATGATTCCACGTAACAATTTGTGGAGAAGCATGGAAGAACTCCAAGTGCCAAGTGAGTTTATGCTTGCGGTTTCTCGAATCTATGAGAAGGTGATTTGTCAATTGCGCATGGGAAGAGAAATTTCAGAAATTTTTGTAAGCACTATTGGGGTTAAACAAGGATGTCCATTGTCACCAACTCTCTTTGGTCTATGCATCGATCAATTGGAACAAATGGTACTTGACTTTATGCAAGAAGAAGGCATTAAAGAGGTCACTATTTGCAATGCGGTAATCATGCTTTTGTTGTATGCGGATGATGTAGTGCTTCTAGCACACACTTTAGAAGATGCACAAAAGCTTATGGTTGTCCTTGAGAACTTTTGCTTGCATAGTGGGCTGATTGTAAATGAATCCAAAACAAAGGTTATGCTTGTGAAAACCAACCATAAGGAGAAGCCATGCATTATGTACAACAACGAGACACTTGAAGTTGTTGAGAGCTTTAAGTACCTTGGCCTTGAGGTTCCATCCAATCACAAGTGGCATGAATGTGCTATGCGTCGTTTGGAAGCGGGAAAGAGAGCATATTATGCATTTGAGAACATGTGTAATGCGGGAAACATCAAGTGTTGGGCTCTCAAGAAGTATCTTTTTGATGCATTGGTGACACCGGTTCTTCTTTATGGAGTTGAAGTGTGGGGCGGGAGTATCTCAAAGTCTACTTGGAAAGAGTTTGAGAATGTCCAAAAGCGTTTTCTTACAAACTTTCTCCAAGTTAAGACACAAACACCATATATGCTCTTACTTCTTGAGTCGGGATCTCTTCCAATTGAGGTTATGGGCATGGAAAGGGTTGTGGAGTACATGATAAAGATGCGTCAAAACCCCTCACATCGACTTCCTACAATTGCATGGGAAGCAAGCAAAAAAGTTCAAAAGACGCATAAAAGTAAGATCTTGAGCACGGGATGGATGCAAGACATAAAGAAGTGGTTTGGGAGATGGGATGCATTACACTTGCTACATGATGCTTCAATTGACTCTCAAGTGAATGAAGCTTTTCTACAACGCCAATGTATTACGGCTTGGGAGAAATCCGGTGGGTCACGCTTCATACATTACACCACCTATATTGCCCCCAACTACAAAACCATGTTCTTCGCTGAGAGAGGAAACCGTACTCACACTTACATGCTTGAGCCTATTCCCTTGTCCGCGATACGCACTATCGCAGCAATTCGGCTTAGCTCCCATTTCCTTCGATGCGAGATAGGGCGTTGGGGCAATGGAGAAGAGTCAAATCGATTGTGCACATTATGCTCACTGCAAGTTCGAGAGTCTGAGTACCACACACTACTAGAGTGCTCAGCTTTTGATCACATCCGAACTTGCTTCTCTCACATATTCAGCCATAACTTAGACCTACACACTTTCCTCTCCCAGCCAAAATGTGGGCTCTCCATTGCGACTATCATCACTACAATTTTGGAGCATCGAGAGTCACTCATCAGCCATACACATACTACATCACATGTAACTTTGGTCCCATAGGTCATATTTGACCTCCGAGGACGATAATAAAATCTATCTATCTATCTATCTCTCTCTCTCTCTCTCTCTCTCTCTCTCTCTCTCTCTCTCTCTCTCTCTCGTTTTCCCTACACACCTCCTTCTTCCCTCTCTCCCCTCTCGGCCATCTACAACTCCCTCTCTCTCCCTCGCTCTCTGCGTCGGGACAGCCCATGCAAGCGCAAAAAAAAAAAAACTCTCTCCCTCTACAACCACACACACACCCTTACATTCTCACCCACACACCCCTCACCCCTTCAATATCTCCTTGGCCTGCTGCTCGTTGACCTTACTCCCTTCCCTCGCTCTTTGTCGGCCATGGGCAGACAACCACTCTCTCTCTCTCTCTCTTTCTCTCTCTCGCTCCCGGTTCAGGCCCGAAGGTGCAAGAAACTCTCTCTCTCTCTCTCTCTCTCTTATCCACACCCACTCCCTCACCTTCTCCCTCCCTCGCCACCTCACCCCGCCCTCTCTCTCTCTCTCTCTCGTTGTGTCACCACAGCCCGCAATAAGCCTCTCTCCCTCCACTTACTCTCTCTCTCCCTCTCTGATTCAAGCCCGCCAGCACCGAGCTCTCTCTCTCTCTCTCTCTCTCTCTCTCTCATCCACACCCTCCATACCTCACCTTCTCCCTCCCGCCCTATCTCTCTGTGTCGCGCTCTTCTCGTCAGACAAGCCCGAAGACGCAGCAGGGTAAAAAACTCTCTCTCTCTCTCTCTCTTTCTAACACACTTTTTTTTTTTGTAAATCTGCTTTGATTAATTTACAAGTGGGAAACCTCAAGCGAGGAAAACCCACGAAAAGAAAGGGATACAAAAGACTGAGCACTATGAGGCTCTGAAGGCTAGGAACAGCCAAAGTAAATCCTGTAGGCATCAAGAGTGATGTCTCCAGTGTCATAGGCAAAATGCAGCGCTTGACCAAGAGATAATTTGAAATAGGGAAAGGGCTCAACAAAAGTGCCCTGGAACATTAAGGAGTTCCTATGATGCCAGATGACCCACATAGTCCAAAATCTGGCCCAAGTGAAGAAGATCGCAAAGTGAGATTGTGGTGACCGAATCACCCCAAAAAGCGAAAATCGTCTGTGAAAAGAGCCGGAAGGAAAAAGTAGTCGAAGTGCAGTCGACACTTGCCGAATAAAGGCTCTGGAGTGACGACAACACCACAATAAGTGTGGCACGGTGTCCTCAACTTCAAGGCATCTTGAGCAGCGGGAAGGCTCTCTCTAACACACACACACACACACACACACACACCATCTCGCCCTCACTTACACACCCTCCTCACGTTCTCCAGAGCAGGCAACCGAAAAAAATATAAAAAAAAAATAAAAAATATATATATAAATAACTATATACTCTCTCGTTCCCACGCACACTCATTCATACTCACATACACCCGCTCCATACATACACACAATCCTGAGCAATGCGCACACACACTCAGAGCGTTTTTCATAAATAAAAAAAAACACACTCACATAACCCCACATACATACACCCATACATATACGCGCTCACGAGGGCACTCACATAGCACGCACGAGTATAAATATACACATACACGCGCACGTATATACGTACACACTGAAAAAAATAATAAAAAACGAAGGAATCGTCGTCATCAACAAAAAAAGGATGGTCAAGTCGTGCGCCGCCAACACTGAAACAAGAAAAGACGTCGAAGGCATGCCCCGGCCGACCCCGAAAATGACGAATGCGCTACACTGACGCACCAGCTAGGCCGCCGTTCACCTGCATCGCATCCACGACGCCCTCTTCAGTAAAATCCGTAGGTTGTCATCATTTTTCCCAGTTTGAAACCATATCTTGTAAAAAATCCCAATTTGTAAATTATCACCTCTCTCTAGGTGATGGCCACAAAGGCCCACCTAGGAGTTTTCCTTTATAATATTTCCCAAGACAAAGCAAGAGTCAACCATCCAGGACCCACCGCCTTGCTTTGTCTCCCTTGAAATGAACTCTAATCTAATCAGATTACCCTAATCTAAAGCAGCCAGCACCTATAAAAAGGCACTGAGAGGTCACTATCGAGGGGGTGTGCAGTTTCATCAGAGGTGAGCACTCGGTAGTATTTTGGTGGGAGTGGGGATTGGCAACATTTGCATCACGAGAGAGGGGACTTAGTGTAGCGATTTTCTTTGGGAACTTACACCATTTAAAGAAGTTATGTCTACATCTGATTCCAATGGTCGACACACACACACTCATGTTAGCAAGGTCTCTGGGTCCGTGAGTCATCTCTAGAGAATACACTAGTAGGCTCACTATCTCTCCCTCTATCTCTCTATCACCATGATTGCCGCCTCGCCAGAAATAAGGTTGTTGTAAATATTGCAAGAAAATAGTTCTCCCTTTCACCCTGAGGGTTTTCATCACCTGTCATATTCTCTCTCTCTCTCTCTCTCTCTCTCTCTCTCTCTCTCTCTCTCTCTCTCTCTCTCTCTGTAGAGTCTGTATATTTCCAATCACTGTTGTCTCCGTCCTAGCCGCTCAAAGCTAGGTGGTGCCCCCTGTTCGCTTCACCGTGGCCAGCTCGCGGCGTGCATCGGCTCCTGGCGGTCGAGGTGCGTGTCGCGCTTTGCGCTCGTCAATGTGCCCATCAAAGGATGTGAGGACAAAGACAAAGATGAAGCTATGGATTCAAGGGGGTGTCACAAGTTTGTTACAGACCATATCAAAGGTTGTGAGAAGATTTTGTCAAGGCTGGAAGAAGTTAATCTTACCGTGTCAGGACAAAAATCTGTATTTGGAGTTAATGAAGTGTTGATTGTGGGGCATATGTGTGGTCCGTATGGTAGAAGGCCTTGTCCAAAAAAGATGGATGCCATGTACAACTATAATTGAAGTTCGAAGATTTCTTGATTCTTGCGTCTTCTATCTTTTTTGGATACCACATTATGCAGATGTAGCAGATCCTCTTTATAGGTTGCCGAGAAAGAATCAAAAGTTTCGATGGGAAGAAGAGCACACAAAAGCCATGAGAAAGCTAAAGAAGCTACTTCTTTCATCGCTAACCTTGAGAAAGGGAGACTATGCATGTGAGAGACCTGTCATTGTGACAGTGGACACGAGTCCTACAGGGATAGGATGGACAGTAGGGCAAGATGATGATGAAGGAAAAAGGTATGTGGTGAGATTTGGAGCCAAGATTCTGAGTTCTCGCCAACGAGATTATGCACAAGTAAAAAGGGAACTATGGGGGGTGGTTACAACATTGAGGTGTGACAAGGAGTACTTGATAGGGGCATCAGTGGTTGCGGAAACTGATTGTTTGCCTCTTCTTGGAATGATCACAAACTGTTCGACTCGTGATATTGCAATGCTGCGATGGATAGCCTACATGAAGTCCTTGAATCCTGAGTTCGAGCACATTGCAGGGAAAGACAATCCAATGGCAGATATGCTATCTAGGGCAAGGTATGAAGATGAACATGACATGATTATTGAGGGAGATGATGTAGGCATAAAGTTTTACACTATTGATCATACAAAGAGTAGTCATGCATGTTTTGTGTCTTCACTTGAGTCATTTACAGAGGAACTATGAGGATGAATTGCTCTTGATAGGTCGCTACTTAAGTACTCTGCAAAAGCAGGATGATTGGACTGAGTAGGAATTTAAGAGGTTAAGAAGAAAAGCATATGGATACTTCGTGAGGGATGGTTACTTATGGAAGCATCCTAAACGAAGAGTTGGAACACCATTGCGGGTAGTATTCGATAAGGTTACTCAACAACAAATCATCAAGGAGTTCCATGAAAGTTTATGGGCAGGACATCGAGGTGTATGGGCAACATTTGCCAAGGTAAAAGAAAGGTATTGGTGGAAAGGGATGTATAAGGATGTGGCTGAGTTTGTTGAGTCTTGTGTGACATGCCAAATGTATTCAAATGTACGGCATCATGATGGACTACATCCTACTTATTTATTAGCCATGCATTACAAATGGGTTGTGGACTTGGTCACAATGCCTTTGGGACTTTGGCAAATGAGGTATTGGTGCTTGCAAGAGAAGATTTGTCTAATTAAGTTGAAGGGCGTGCATTGAGAACAAAGAGTACACAAGCTGTATGTAAATTTCTTCTTGAAGATGTGATCTGTCGCTATGGGTGTGTGGGAAAGATAACTGCAGATAGAGGAAAATTGGATGCTGATGAAGCAAGGGAATTCTTCTCTAGAATGGGCATCAAACTAGCTTTAACTTGTGCTTATAACCCAGAGGGAAGTGGCAAAAGTGAAAGAGGGCATCCTCCAATAATCAAAGCTTTAGCTAAGTCTTGTGAGGTAAGCTTGGAGAGGGGCCAAGGTTACTGCCATTTGCATTGTGGGTTGACGGTACAACACATAGTTCAGTCACTGGCTATATACCTGTTGAATTGATGTATGGTCAAAAACCTGTGATGCCAATTGAAGACGTAGTTCTTACATGGAATGTATTGCCATGGGAAGATGGAATGAGTAGGGAAGACCTTGCATTGCGCATAGAGCAATTGGAAAGAAGGCCTGAAGACATCAAGCTTGCAAAATCTCGACTAAAGAATGCAAGGTTGAAAAACAAAGACAGATTTGACAAGATGCATAGGCTTAGACCAAAAGACATTGAAGAAGGTGATTGGGTGCTTGTGTACGATAGTAGCCTTGAAAACCAGCACTCTATAATAAGGAAGCTTGCAAAGAGATGGTTTGTTCCTTATGTTGTCAAACATGTGCATGGAAATGCAACTTACACCTTGCGTGAACTCGATGGGACAGAATCGAAACTTCCCATTGCAGGAAAAAGAATTAAATTATTCAAAAGAAGCGGGGATGCTGATCCATTTGATGCACAACTAAGTGAAGAGGATGATGAAGCCAACTATATGCAAAACTGAGGATGAAAGTGAGAATATGGCGTCTGAACATGAGTTTAATGCTCTACAAACGTTGTTGTGGCATATATCGAAGGATGTGTAAGTTCAGAGGGGGTGGATGTTGTACCGTGGCACATACATAGTGTGAAATAAAAACATTCACCTCACTCTTGACACTTCTCGATGCATGCAAATAAAAGCAATCATATACATAATGTGATATATGTTGAAGCGTCTACTGCGATCATTATCATGTACATACCTATCCGGGGAGTCGTGGTCCTGGATGTGGCACATCTGCGTGCTTTTCCACTTGATAAGATGCTTAATTTGGTTTGACAATATACATAGTCCAAGTGTTTCATGGTGGCACACTCATCTCGCCTGTAAAGACTGATGCGGGCAAAAACTGCCAAAAATTGCAGCTAACTGGCGTCGTTGCAGAATTGCATGGAAAGTGACCCAAAATGGTATATTGATTAAAAATGATGCTTATCTATGCTTTTTATGCTTATGCGAGTGATCCCACAAATTTAGGGATTTTTCTGACTCCGTTTGGGATTTTTCGCATCAAAAATGGCATTTTTTGGGTCAAAATTGAGCCGAAAATGACCTAGTTTTGGTCCAAAGTGGCAAAATGGCCCAAAGATTGACACATCAGCTCATATTGCCGTGAAGAAGAGAGAGAGGATTGCTTTTTACAGGAAAAACCAGCAATTTTGCTTTACTGTGCAATAGTTTCCATGGTTGCCCAATCTATGTGTGCTGCAGTCCCTCCTCTTCGCAATCTTGTATCTGAGCTTGTGAGGGAGTGAATTAGGGTTTCCCCTTATCAAAATGGTGTATGGGCTTCACTTTAGAGGCTCATAAATCTCTGCAAAATCAGAAAATTATCGTCGTGAAGGTGTAAGCTCGAGCATTTCTTTCAACTGTTTGATGTTACGACTATGTAATTGGGGGCGAGGCTACATGATACCATGAAAGAGGTTTGGGTTTTGATTGAGAAATATGCCTGTATGAGCATTGAGGTTTCATGGCTGAAACTTTAGTGTTTTTAAACGGTCTTTTCAAGTGAAATTGAATGTGATTTGGTGATCTTCTCATCATAGTCTCGATTACGAAAACAATCAGACTCGAAGCACGATAGGAAAAGGGTTTGTGACTTTGCTGTCACGAACGCTCTTAGATTTTTTGTCACCCTTTAGAAAGAGGGTTGGTGATTCTCCACAAACTCTTTTTCACAAAGTGTTTTTGACTTTGATCACGAACTCTCACAACCAGAGGTTTTGCACCTTCCCAGCTAGACCACACACATTTCGACAGTGTTTTTGCCTCCCTGCGCGAATCTGCAACCGCGCACAGACAGCCTGTGTGGCTAGTAGCTTGCGTGTTCAACTGTTTGGCCTCTCTCGCCCACCCAGTCTGCTCGTTGCTGTCAGAAATTTGCACTACCTACTGCATCAACAGTGTCCCGCAATTTATAGTTAGGGACAGTTTACAAGCAAAGTTTTCAGCAAATGTATGAGTTCTGTGGGAGATGTACATATCTCTGAGGTCTCTGTAAATAGTTAAATTGACAAATATAAAAAAAAAGTCTTGTTTTAGTTTTCGGACGTGGTCTGGTTAATGCATGTCAGAGTTCTCGTGCATCTTCAAGCATCGTAAAGCCATGAAAAGTGTTTTGGAGAGTGCTTCTGAAATTAAAACTTGTCTGTATGAAGATTTTGAAGAGGCCCAAAAAGCTTGGAATGGTTAGGCACCTGTCCTTGAGATGCGAATTCTAGTGCAAGACCTAATGGATCCGGTAGCGCAATCTGCTATGAATGCGGTTATCTTGTTTTTCCTTGGCAAAATGCCCGTTGCGCAGGATGTCGGACAGTGGGTTGATTTCCTGCTCAAACACCAGGCTGTCCGAGGCGTTTATTTTGGTGCTCGGGGTTTCTATGAGGTACTATTCGCAGATACTAAGGCTAGAAACCTTCTGCTGGAGATGTCTCCCCTAGTTTTTTGGCACGTAGATGACCCATGTTCTGCCTTGGGCGCTTACGAAGGACTATCAAAGTCTTATTCGTCACAAATGTCATGTGTGGGTGGAAATTGTTGATTTTCCTCGCACATGGAGGCATTCTCTTCCTTTGTTGGCTACTCAACTTGGCAAGGTGATTTGCCCTCCGAAATTAGACGCGAACACTAACAGGTTTTGCATTCTGGGGGATACGGATAAGCATACCCCGGATGAAATTATGGTGGATTCAAGGGATCCTTAGGTGGGCAAGCGCCCTTGTAAACTCAAATGAGGCAAATTTGCTAACTCCTGTTTTCGATGCGGTAAATTCACTCACATGCAGTCTGAATGTCCAAAACCTGTTTTGCAGCCCCCTCTTTCGGCTGTTCCTTCCTCTTCCCTTGCCCCAATAAAGGTGCAATAAATGAAGCTAAATTGAACGGAGTCCCTGCTATGAAGGTGACTTCCAATGCAGATAAAGGGAAAAACAAAAATCCGCCGTGTGCGGATGTTGGGAATGTAACTGCAAGGAAAGGCAAAAGTGTTTCATCAACTGATGTTGGCATGCGGGTGATACCTAAAAAGACAGTGAAAATTCTCACTCCACCTTCCTCCTGTAATTATGTTCCTCCGATTAACGCCAATAAGAACGTATTATTTAAGAAACTTCCCTGCAATGACAATCGCACGTTGATTGACGCTTGGGAAAAAGCGATGCATTCTTATAAGGATTTACTTTTGGGTAAGGCTTCCACTTCTCAAGCAGTTTCTATGGACAAGTTTCCTGCTTTGACTCAACGGATGGGTTCCGGCATGGATGTGGTGGATGGAGATGTCAATATGGGCATCTCGACTTGATCCCTGTGTCTCTTGCTGTTGCAAATATCGTTTCCAATGCACAGTCGCATTTCATATAATGTGGGTGGATTATGTAACCTTGATAAATGGCGACTGACCTGGCACTATGTACATACATGTAAGGCAGATATCGTGGTTTTTCAAGAACACAATCAGCATGACTTTGCTGGTCAGTGCTCTTATTTTGCAGGTTTTTGGATTGCTTATGCTGGTTTGCAAGATTACTCAGGTTTATTGATGTTGGTTCGGCATGAGCTTCAGCCAGTTCTCTTGTATAATGATCCGCACGATCGCTGGATGGTGATTCAATGCTTGTTGAACGGTTAGATGTATGAATGTGGAGGCATTTATGCGTATACATCATCTAGCCAAAGGGCTGCTCTATGGCGAGACATTTCTTCTCGCTCCTGGACCTCAAGTGCATTCCTTTGCAGTGACTTTAATAATACCCCAGAGATGGTTGATAGTACGACTGGCAATTCAATATGTTGTTTGCGGAAAGGAAAGAATGGGATAATCTCTTTGCTTCTACTCAGATGATTGATATATGGCAGCATTTGCATCCAAATGCCTTTGGTTTTACTTTTCAACATGTTGCCCACTCTTCTTATCGAGAGCGGTTGGATAGATGGTATTCGCTTAATTTGCAACAATATGAGGGATTTGTATGTGAGGTCAACATCGATTACACCTTGAAGTTATCGGATCATTACTCTGTTTTGTTGGATGTGAGTTTTGGGCAGCCTCATTGTGATCGGGCTCTTCCTAGGAAACGTCTGCTACTTGTTAATAATGCTTATCTCACACATGAGGTTTTTCGTGACATGATTTTTGAGGTTATTCCCCCTCTGCTTGCTCATATGCATCTTGATCTTGATGCCGCCTAGTATCGCTTTGTTATGAGGGTGCAAAGCGTTATTTGTGAATATGGCAAGCATTAGATGCAGTGCACTCAAGGGGATGTCAAAGATGCGAAGCATGCTTGTCAATGACTGCAAGCGTTGGTTGAGTTGCGGCCTCTGTTTAATTCTGAGATGTCGGAATTATGTGAAGCTTCTGTGTGTATTCAGCGTGATGACAAGCGAAAGCTTGGTAAATGGCAGACATGTGCCCGTCACAGGCTTTCATGGATAAATGCTGTGCTTCGAAGCACTTCTTTAAGCGTTTGCATCATCCAAGACTCTCATATGCAATCAAGCGGGCTATGCTTTCCTCAAGTGTTTGGACTTCTTCAAAGCAAGAACTTGCGGATGCCATGGGTTTGCATTATCGACAGGTGTTTGCTGCTTCTCAAGCATTTCGGCTGCTTGCCATGCGCGTCAATTGATGCCTTCCTTTCTTACTCCGATCATATCCCCGCAAGATGCATGTGGCCTTGAGGACCCTTCCCTGCTTCAGAATTGCATAGTGCGTTGCTTGCTTTGGGCCGTTGGCGGTCTCCCGGCTGGGATGGGCTTACTGTGGAATTCTTCCTCTCCTTCTGGGAGGCTCTTCAGCATCCATTTCTTTTCATGATTAATGCGGCATGGGAGAAACAGGATTTGCCACTATCTTGGAAAGAAGGTTTACTTAAATTGCTGCCTAAGCAAGCGCTTTGTGAGCAATTCTCTCATTGGCGCCCGATTACTTTGATGCCGGTGGTTTATAAGATATTGGTTAAGATGTTGGTGCACCGCATTAAGGACCATCTTTTTGTAGGACTCCATCAGGCTCAATATGGTTTCATTCCACGTCGCCCGATTATGGATAATTTGGCTAATGTTTTGATTGGCATGGAGTATGCTAAGTACACTCAACAGGATGTGTTGGTTATACAAGTTGACATTGAAAAGGCCTTTGACACTGTACAGTGGGACTTCATTGCAGCCATAATGAGGTGCCTAGGATTTGGTCCTAAATTCGCTAATGTGGTTCATTTTCTGTATGCATATAGCACGTCTTCAAGGATATTGGAAGGTGAATTGACTGAATCTTGGCCTCTTGGTTGCTCGGTCAGGCAAGGTTGCCCCCTTAGTGCTCTGTTGTATGCTATTGCTACTCACCGCTGTTGACTTATCTTGATCACTTGACCTCTGTTGAGCGTCTTCATGGTCTGCGGTTACCTTCGGGTCGTACATTCGTTGGCCTGGCTTACGCTCATGATTCGTTGTTTATGCTCCGTAATCAGCAGGCGGATGTCAAGGTGATTATGGAAGCCTTGGAACTTTTTGGCATTGCGGCTGGGCTTAGAGTCAACTTTTGTAAATCGAAGCTTCTCCCTCTCCGTTCTTGTGATTGGCATAGTCTGTTGTGGCCAGGTGAGATTGTGTCTTCAAATGTGATCACTAAGCATTTCGGTTATCCAATTGGATGGAATGTTAATCACTCTCAGAAATTCAATTGGGTTATGCAATGTTTGAATGTCAAATTGCATTACTGGAAGTTATCTACTTGGCCCTTGCATGCTCGTCTGCGAATTGTTCAGAGTATCCTGCTGGCATATGTTCAGTTCTTTTTGCCACTGATGCATTGGCCTCACCGATGTCTTGATTCTCTTATGTCGGACATTATGTCCCATTTGTGGCGAACTCATGCTCTGAAAAAAGGTTTATGCTTGGTGTCGATGGAGAAGCTTTGCACTCCTAAACGTCTTGGTGGACTTAATATCTTGGATTTGCGCAGGCATATTCTTGCGAGGAAAGCTTTGTTGTTGCCTACTCTTGTGCAACAAATTCAGTTGTGGACTCTGATGTTTGCATTCCTGGGTCAGCATGTTGTTACCTCTGCTTTTGGCCATTGGCAACCCTCTATCTGGGAGGTGGTTTTTGGCAAGATGGAAGGGCACATTCTTGGATGTCCTCCTGCTTCCACTTTAGTATCTGCCTGGAAAGAGGTTACGATGCATTTATCGTGGAATCCTCGACAGGAAGGTGATTCGATTCATTTAGAAAGTCTCCATTGGAGCCGGGCATTCTCTCTTACTTTGGTTGACTTCTCCCTTCGTCAGGATTACTTTCTCTCTAGACGTGGCATTCTTGTGGTTGAGGATGTGGTTGATGAGGTCGGATGCATTTTTGAGTTTCCCTTTGCTGCTCGCCGTTTTGGATTGGGCATGGATTACCGTCAGTTTTGGAGAGAGCTTCGAAGCATGTTGCTCGACTTTTAACCTGTTTCACCTTTGCTTGATGGTGATCGCATGTTTGATTGGGCCCTTCGGGACACGCCTTTTCAAGATATTTGTGTAGGTCGAATTTATGCTCGTCTTCTACCACAACCATGGCTTGATGGTCATTGTAATGCCCTTTGGCGCATGCACAAATTTGACCTCTGGTGGAGGAGGCTCCTCTCTGCCTTGTGGAAAAGCCATTTGCTTTCGAAAGAGCGCCTGTTTCTTTGGCGTTGTTTTCTTGGAGTGCTTCCCATCAGCACTTTTCTTCGGGCGCGTCATATTCGTCCTTCTTCTTGTGTTCGTTGCTCGACTGCAGAAGAGGATATTTTTCACTTGTTGTGGGATTGTTGCGTTGCTAGAGATTTCCTTCGCCGTTGTCAGGAGTTTTTTGGAGCAAGGGATTGCGCATATGTACATATACATGCATGGTGCATCAAATAAAGGATTGCCCATTTTCCTTAGCCAGGTGGTTATGTGGGGCCCACATGTGTACAGGTAGGACAGTGTGTACATAGTGCATCGATTTTCACTATCACCAGTACCAGTATGTTTTTTCTACAATAATGAGGAGTTTATAGCGCGTAAAACTTCTCGAGGAAGCTATCCGCGGGCCGACGACGTGAGGTCACCAGGTGCGTCAGATGGCATCTAGTGGCGTCAGGAGGGCGAACGAGGTCAATATTTGCACGCGGATGAGGACGGACACAACGTGGGTGTTTTTCTTGTGAGAGTTATGCAGAAAGGTCATCATTAGGACCACTTTTTGGGGCCACTTCATGTGGTGGCGAGATGCATTATTGGAAAAAAGCTGAGTGCCAGGTGTGCAAATGATGCAAAAAGGTGACAACTATGCACTGCGAGGTCAGTTTTTGGCCTATTCGGGGTCCGTTTGAGGTCATCTAAAAGGCCAAGGGTGCCCAACTAAAAAAGCTAAGTGTGGGAACTGAAAAAAGAGAGAGAAGACCAGAAAAAACGTGGAGAAGAGAGGAGGAACAGCCGCAGGTGTGTTTTTGCTCATTTTGGAGCCTGTTTTGGCCGTAAACTGCTAATCCGAGGTCGGATTTGGGCACTTTGACATTGTAGACTGGGGTTTTGGGCCGTTCCGGACGCGATGGCGCTGTCCATTTTGCCAAATTCCTCACTCTTTTCCTGCTGTTTTTCTGTGTAAGTTTCTCCTATGAGCGAAGTTTCTACTCTAGTTTGTGATTGTATCTGGCTTATTTTACCCATATTGTGTGAGCTATTTGCCCCATTGGTGTTGGCCCAAGCTCAATTGTATCTAAACATCAGAAATTCTCCTCTTTTGAGCTGAGTTTTTTGGGTGTGTGTGTGTGTGTGTGTCTGTGTGGAGTGGGCAAGTGGATAGTCTCTCTCCTCTCACTCCAGAGGTGTGTTCCCTGTTTCGGCCAGGTGTGTTGTCTAAGCCGAGTGGTGCCCCATAGTGTGTGTGTATCTTCCCAAGAGTGTGTGTCGGGTCGTTATAGAGGCGCTGTGTGTGTTTTCATCCCGCTCACATTCTTTTGGCGCCCCCACGGAGGATCATCTTCGAGTACCTTCTGCTTCGAGCTTCGAGCTTCGAGCTTCGGGATTACAGGTTGTAGGTTGCAGATTATAGGTTACAGGTTACAGGTTACAGGGACAGGTACAGGTACAGGTGATTCACAGAGGTACAGGTAGCTGGAGTACAGTGATATACTAGCAGTGATGTCACTTGCAGTTGTTGTGGGAATGCATCACTTGGCGCCTATTTGAGCGCATTGTCTGCTGGATTGTACGTTACTTGTGGAAACTGCCATTGTACGCATTTGTGGAGCCATACTTGATTGTATTTGGCAGTCTCAGCCATTTCTGAGACTTGGTCTGGAAGATAGTCATTTCTGAGACTTGACTATATGCGATTTGCATTAGCCTTCGTGTGAGGGTCGATAGTGTGAGGTTTTTATTGAGCTGGGGGATTCTCAAATGTGGAGATCCTTTCGGTGATACAGGTAGCTGGAGCACCCTTTTTGTGACCTCGCCATAGGCTATGTACTAGTGAGTCCTACTTGATGCTCGGGTTCTATTGTTGACAGTTTATGCATACATAGACAATCTATATTTTGGGTTCCTACTGCTCTACTTCTGGGGAAACTCTGTCGAAATTTTCCCAAGTTATGATGGCTGGTTTTTTGGTATTTTGAGCCATTTATGTTGTTATGCTGCTGAAATTTTGGCAAAATCAGAGGTTGAGTCAGGTGTGCCTTCTTGGGAGCTTCATGGTTGGCTTTAATGGATGATCAAAATGGCCCTCAGTTCACTCCTTTTCATTTAACTCAAAGAATTCAGATTAATGTTCATGTGTCCAGGAAGATCTTTTTCCAGCAGCGCATAGTCTTTATGTTTGGGCCAAGAAGATTGAGAGAGATCCTGGAATGTCCTTTGCCTGTTGTCATTCCGATGATTAACTATGAAAACTCATTTGATGTGCATGTGTTTGTCCTTATCTAAAGCTGAGCTCCATTGAAGTTTCTGGGGATTGGGTAGTGAAAAGTTTTGGGTTCTTGCACGTGTGTTCGAAGGGGTTCTCAAAGCATCATAATTTGGGTAGCCATGGCTTTCTCTTATCCGGAGTTTCATGGAAGAAGTGATGAAGATGTGGAAGAATTTTTGGAAAAGATGGAGGTTGCCTGCATTAGCAACCAGATTCATGACCCTGCGCAGATGTTACGCCTTCTCCAAATTTGTTTGAAGAGTGATGCACGAGTTTGGTCTAAAGCATTTGAAGAGGAGTTACGTGTGGCTGATCCACCTGTAAGGTTGAGTTGGGACAATCTACGACATGGGTTGGAAGTGGAGTTTGTGAAGATAGAAGATCCTGACAAAGTGTGGCAAGAAGTACAGGCTTTGGTGCAAAAGGAAGGTGAGCCAGTAGATGCGTACATATGTAAGTTTTCATTGGCATGGGAGCGAATGTGCAAGGCTTTAGCACCACAGGTACCCCCGCCTGACATGATGAAGAAGGACAGGTTCTTGGCTGGTCTTTGGGAGAATATACGTTGGAGGGTGGAGCTAAAGAAGCCTAGGACATATGAGGATGCACTAGAGGTAGCAAGGAACAAAGAGTGGAAGCTGAGGAAAATGAGCCAGTTAGGGGTGGAGTCTTTGCCAATGAGGTCTGAATTTCAGCCTATAGAGTCTTTACAAGGGCGCATGTCAGGGGTTCATCATGAACCAGTAGTTCCTGTTACTACTCAGGTTATGCCAGTAGTGGTCACTACAGCAGTGCAAGATGATGGGCTAAGGCAAGACATGAGGCAAATGGTAGATTTGATGAAGAATCTCAGCCTAAACATGCTAGGTCAAGTGGGAAATAATCGAGGTCGAGGGAGGTTTGCAAATCAGCAAGGAGGTGAAGAAAGGCCTAGGAATGGTGTTGGACAAAGCAATGGTAGGTTTTGGAGACAGACGCCCACATGTTATAATTGTGGAGAGTTGGGTCACATCAGCCCGCAATGTGATAAGCCACCAAGGATGGGGGGAGACATGTATCCATTGCCAAGACAGGTGCTAACTAGGTCAAATGATTATGGCATCGAAATTAAGGGAGACGAAGGAACCAGTGGACTGACCCAGGAGGAAAAAGGAAAGACAAAAGTGCTAAGTGTAGTCACCTTGGAGAAGGCATCAAAGCTAGAGGATACATTAGTGATGCCTATTGGGAAGAGGACCACAGAGGATAAGGAAGGAAGAAGTGCCCCAAGTCCTAGTAAGAAGAAAGGAAAGAGCCATGAAGGCGAGGATATCAAGGCCAAGAGGAAAAGGAGAGCTCGTCGAAAGTTTCATGTTTCAGATTTTCCACTAGGGGATGGGCAATTAAGCTATGACTTGAAGGAGGATCTGACGAGCAGGAAGGCAGATGTTACTTTTGGGCAGCTTATAGAGATGGTGCCTAAGCTAAAGCGACAGTGGAAGAGGATGGTTAACCCAATGGAGAAAGAGCCAGAGAGAGGTTCAGTAAAGGTGTTGGCAATGGATGAGCTACCAGACATTTGTCCAATAGTAGATGTGTGGCATAAAAGGAAAAATTTGGGACAAGGTTATGTGGATGGCGGAGCCCAAATATGCGTCATAACACACTCATGCGTTGAGAAGATGGGTCTCACAGTGGCTGGGGTGTCAGGTTTTCGGATCAGATTGGCAAACCATCAAAAAGTAAAATGCTTGGGTGTTGTAAAGAGCTTAGAAGTGGAGGCATATGATGCAAAGGCAGTGGTTGATTTTCATGTGATGCCAGCAGGGTTGGGAGCATATCCTATTATACTGGGCAGACCATGGTTACGTGCAGTGGGAGCTGTTCAAGATTAGCGACATGGTACGATTAGCCTCTATGGAAAGACAGGTACCAAGAAGCTTTATAATATGGACACAAGGAAACGATTAGAGGAGCTTTATGAAGATGAGGATGAGTCTAGTGATGAAGACTCTTCCACGGTGACAGATGAGGACAGTGATAACACTACCAGCAGTGATGAGGATACTGATGTTGCATTTCTTTTGATGGACAAAGAAATCCAGGAGATTGGTTTAATTGCATTTGCGAATGAGATTGAAGATGAAAGTGAAGGGCCTTATGAAGTGATTGAAGGGCTGATGCAAACCAAGGTTGAGTTGTCAAAGAAGCAGGAATTAATGACGCAAATGATTAGTGGAGACCTCTCAGCTATGGAGAAGGATATATATTTGCACATGCTGGCTAGTTTTCCTGATTTGTTCATTACTTCATATGAAGAGATCAGAGGGTTCAAGGGTGAAGAGATGCATATAGAGCTGAAAGAAGGTGCTAAGCCAGTGTGGCAAAGGCTAAGAAGGATGGGTCAAGAGCAAATGGAAGCCTTGCGGGTAGAGGTGGACAAGTTATTGAAGGCAGGGTTCATAGTCCCTGTGGAGACCACAGAATGGGTGAGTCCAGTTGTAGTCAGTACAAAGAAGGATGGGAAGTGGAGAATTTGTGTGGATTTTAAACCCTTAAACGCAGCCACTAAGAAGAACCCATATCCTCTTCCATTCATCGATCAGATCTTGGATTCAGTGGCAGGTTATGAGAGGTACAGTGTGTGTGATGGTTTTTCAGGCTATTTTCAATTGAAGATTGCTCTTAAAGACCGCACAAAGACAACTTTTATTACGCCATGGGGCTGCTATTGCTACACAGTATTGCCATTTGGGTTGTCAAATGGACCTTCCTTCTATCAAGAGAGAGCAAATTGGGTGTTGGAACCATTCATTGGTAGTTGTGTTAAAGCTTTTATGGATGACTTCTGTGTCTATAGCAGTAGGGCTGATCACCATGAGAAGCTGCAGATGGTATTGGCTCGATATGATGAATGTGGAGGACAACTAAATCCAAAGAAATGTCATCTAGCACAGCCAAGGGTGAAGTTATTGGGCCACATGGTGTCAGAAAATGGCATTGAGGCTGATCCAGACAAAGTTAAGTCTATTATTCTTCTTCCATCACCTATGAGTACGAAGCAATTGGCAACCTTTATACACAAAGTGAAGTACATGGCACGGTTTATTCCATTGTCTTCGCAGCTTCTTTATCCATTACAGCAAGTGGCAAAGCATGATCCATTGCAATGGGATGACAAGTGTGAAGAAGTGTTTCAAGAGGTGAAAGAGGTGTTAGGGGGGTTGTCAGCCATGCAGGCTCCTGATTGGGAGAAAGTTTTTTATGTAAATCCATCAGTAGGGGATGCTGCCATTGGAGCCATGCTATTGCAAAAGGGGAAGGGCAGCCATTATATGAGGCCAGTGTATTGTGCAAGCCGAGTGAATTTGGTAGCGGAGAGAAAGTTATCGGAAGTAGAGCTAGTGATGGCCAGTGTAATATTTGCTTGTCGACGATTTCGTCATTACTTGCTACCACGGCCTTTTGTTTTCTTGACGAGTTATACCTTTTTGCCACAGTTAATTAATGGTATTAACATGTCAAATGTGGTGAAGAAATGGGTAATTGAGCTGCAAGAGTTTGAGTTCTCTTTTCTAGTGGAAGATAGTACAAGGGCTACCCCTAGCTGATTTGTTGACCTACAAGGAGAATCCCCTTATTGTTAAGGAAGAGGTGGTGAGAAAGGTAGTTGAAGAAGTGCCACAGATTAGCAATGCACATGTGTTGTTCTTTGATGGTTCATACAGAAAGAGCCATGATGCAGCTTCAGGGGGTATAGCACTTTATGATCCAGAGGGGAAGCTAGTATGCAAGAGGGTTCAAATTGGATGCGCATAGTAACAATGAGGCTGAATATGCTACATTGGAAGCCGGATTACACATTTGTTTGAAGAATGGGGTTCGAAGGTTGAGCATAAAAGGTGATGCCTTGTTAGTGGTGAAGCAAGTGCTGGGTGTGTGGAAGAGCAAGAACACCTCATTGAAGGAAATGTGCTTTAGAATTAAAGGCCTGTTAAAAAAGTTTGAAGCATGGAGCATCAGACACATTGAGCGTGCTCTAAATGGAGAGGCACATGAAGCAGCTCAAGGCATGATTGGGGAGCTATTCGTGTTGAGGACCACTTTACCTCTTTATCATGGCCGGGAAAGTTTGGCTCAAGAAGAGGAGTTTTTGCTAACAGGAATCATTCCAAAGGAGATTCAGAAGTCTAAGAAGTATGGCTTTTTGCGTAGAGCATACAGGGACAAATTGATTAGTGATGTCTTATACATGAAAGGGGCTGATTTCGTGTTGAGACGTGTACCTTGGCGGGAGGAGCTTTACAGAGTGTTGGAAGAGAATCATGAAGGCGCATGTGGTGGCCATTTTGCTCTAAAGATCACCTTGCATAAGATTTTGCAAGAGGGGTATGTATGGCCTAGTTTGCACAAGGATGTTCACCATTGGTGTAGGTCTTGCAATAGATGTCAAGCATTTGGGAAGAGAGTGTTGAAGCCAGAGCTACGAAAAACCATTATAGCGTTTGATGTGTTTGAAAAGTGGGGGATTGATGCAATAGGCCCGTTACCTATCACAAGCAGGGGCAAAAGCTATATCTTGACGGCAGTGGACTATCTCTCTAGATGGGCAGAGGCTATAGCAGTAAAACAGATCACTGCAAAGGATGTGGCAAAATTTGTGTATGATGAAATATGTTGCAAGTTTGGGGTGCCATTAGAGCTACTTTCAGATAAGGGGCCAGGATTTAGAGCTAAACTGCTAGACTTCTTATGCACAAAGATGAAGATTAGGCACCAGCATACCACTCCTTATTACCCGCAGTGTAATGGCTTAAATGAAAGATTCAATGGTGAGTTGGTACAAATTCTTTCTAAAGTGAAAGAGCACCAAGGAAAGAATTGGGATTTGGAATTGCCTAGTGCATTATGGGCTTACCGTACTTCGGTGAAGACAGGTACAGGGTTTACTCCATTTCATTTGGTGTATGAAAAGGAAGCACTATTGCCTGTGGAGGTAGAGTTGCCTGCCGTCAAGATGTTAGAGAAGTTGCTTGGGTCGCCTAGTGATGCATTCAAAGAGAGGCTCTTGCAGTTACAAGAGGTCCAGTTGGATAGGATGAGCGCATTGGAGCATTATGGACAGATGCAGGATAAGGCTTTGGCAAAGATAAATGAAAAGGTTAAAAGTAAGGGTATCAAGAAACATGACTTGGTTTTGCGCTACAATAGTAAGCTAGACAACACCTTCCAAAAGAAGTTTCAAATTAAGTGGGAAGGCCCTTTCAAGGTAGTGGAGTGTTTTCCAAATGGCACATATCAGCTGGCTAACCTGGATGGTGTTCTACATAAGTCAAGGGTAAATGGGTTGCGTCTTAAATTGTATCATGCTAGATTGATGATGGTCGAGCAGGATGAGCTATATGTGGATCAAGCAGTGTTGGTGAGGGATGACGAGACCTGTGATGCGGCGAGTCTCATATCTCTCTTTGCTGCTGCTGATCATCAATGATCTAGCAGGCTAGGGGATGGGCAAATTATGTGAGGAGTTTTTTGGAGCAAGGGATTGCGCATATGTACATATACATGCATGGTGCATCAAATAAAGGATTGCCCATTTTCCTTAGCCAGGTGGTTATGTGGGGCCCACATGTGTACAGGTAGGACAGTGTGTACATAGTGCATCGATTTTCACTATCACCAGTACCAGTATATTTTTTCTACAATAATGAGGAGTTTATAGCGCGTAAAACTTCTCGAGGAAGCTATCCGCGGGCCGACGACGTGAGGTCAGCAGGTGCGTCAGATGGCATCGAGTGGCGTCAGGAGGGCGAACGAGGTCAATATTTGCACGCGGATGAGGACGGACACAACGTGGGTGTTTTCTTGTGAGAGTTATGCAGAAAGGTCATCATTAGGACCACTTTTTGGGGCCACTTCACGTGGTGGCGAGATGCATTATTGGAAAAAAGCTGAGTGCCAGGTGTGCAAATGATACAAAAAGGTGACAACTATGCACTGCGAGGTCAGTTTTTGGCCTGTTCGGGGTCCGTTTGAGGTCATCTAAAAGGCCAAGGGTGCCCAACTAAAAAAGCTAAGTGTGGGAACTGAAAAAAGAGAGAGAAGACCAGGAAAAACGTGGAGAAGAGAGGAGGAACAGCCGCAGGTGTTTTTTTGCTCATTTTGGAGCCTGTTTTGGCCGTAAACTGCTCATCCGAGGTCGGATTTGGGCACTTTGACATTGTAGACTGGGGTTTTGGGCCGTTCCAGACGGGATGGCACTGTCCATTTTGCCAAATTCCTCACTCTTTTCCTGCTGTTTTTCTGTGTAAGTTTCTCCTATGAGCGAAGTTTCTGCTCTAGTTTGTGATTGTATCTGGCTTATTTTACCCATATTGTGTGAGCTATCTGCCCGTTGGTGTTGGCCCAAGCTCAATTGTATCTAAACATCAGAAATTCTCCTCTTTTGAGCTGAGTTTTTTGGGTGTGTGTGTGTGTGTGTGTGTCTGTGTGGAGTGGGCAAGTGGATAGTCTCTCTCCTCTCACTCCAGAGGTGTGTTCCCTGTCTCGGCCAGGTGTGTTGTCTAAGCCGAGTGGTGCCCCATAGTGTGTGTGTGTATCTTCCCAAGAGTGTGTGTCGGGTCGTTATAGAGGCGCTGTGTGTGTTTTCATCCCGCTCACACCGTGTATCGGCCTATATGCGGCTCCATTTTCCTGGGGTTGTCTTTCACAAAAGGTTCTGGACATTTGGCATTTTCTCACCGACACTACAGCGTTTTGCAGTCTTCTGTATGTGGGTCAGATACTGGGCTTATTGGACCTTGTGGAGTCAGCGTAATGCTTACATGTTCCATCGTACTCATGCGGACCCATTCCCTCTCTTCAAGCTTTTTCTTAGGCAATCGTTACGGTTTGGTTTGGAAGTTGGTGATATCAGCTTAGAGATGCATCAACTTTCATATGAATGTTTTTAGTTACTCTCTACAGTTGAGTAGTTCTGTGCTTTTCCCCTTGTATATGATCCTTTCAATGGGTTTTCCTCGCTTTGAGGTTTCCCACTAGTAAATTAATCAAATCGATTTACAAAAAAACATGTGTGTGTGTGTGTGTGTGTTTTGGAATTTATGGCAGACGAAGGCAAACAAATGTGGTTTGCGGATGATGCCGGGAAAGATTTGATGCCCAAAGTGCTTTGGGGGACTTAATATCTTGGATTTGCGCAGACATGCCCTTGCTTGCAAAGCATCGCTTTTGCCCACACTTGTCGAGGAGAGAGAACCATGGACAATGATTGTTGCTTCCTTATGTGAGCATGTGGTTATCTCCTCATTTGGACACTAGCAATCATCTTTGTGGGAGTTTGTTTGGAAAATTGGATGGACGTATTCCTAGTTGTCCTTTCATCTCTGCTTTGATATCGGAGTAGAAAAAGGTCACCTTACATTTTTCATGGGTTGGTTGCATCGAGCCAAAAGGTAACTCTTTGAGGATGGAGAGTATTTACTGGAGCAACCATTTTCGCTAACTTTGGTGGATAGTTTCCCACGACAGGCTTACTTTCTTTCGCGTTGTGGGTTGCATGTGGTTAATGATGTTGTGGATTCAGAAGGGAATATGCTTCGTTTTGATCAGATTGCACACCATTTTGGCTTAGGCATGCAGTATCGACCTCTTTGGAGACAACTGCACCTCATGTTGGCTCCCCATTCCACCTCTAGCTGATGTATTCCGTCTCGTGGCTTGGCGACTACAACATCTGAAATTCACTACTATTTTTACTTGCCAGGTTTACAATATTTTGTTGCTTGATTCCTGGCTTGTGGACCACTGCAATGCCCTAAGGTCATTACAACGTTCCACAAAGTGGTGGCGAAAAGGCCTTACTGCCATTCGGAAGAGCCACTTGCCTCTTAAGGAACATTTGTTTTTTTGGTCGTGTCTGTAACATGCATATGTGAGCAGTTGTGTTGCATTGTGATGTGCCAACCATTGAATATTCCTAATTGCATGAGATTGCCTGGGTATGTAATTTAGGTGCATCAAGACACCTGTGGAAGATCAGTGCGGTATAGGTGTGATGGCTAATTTTACTATGCCGGAATATCAAGAGTTCCGATTTGGACGAAAGGAAAAGCCAACTCCTTGATCAAAAGAGCCGAAAGGAGAAGCCAACTTTTAGAACAAAAGAGCCAAAAGGAGAAGCCAACTCCTTAACAAAAGAGCAAACCGATTGTCCCTCGGGATGACCCTCGGAATTTTTTTAGCTAACTTGAGTTGTTTGTAGATATGCTGTAATCGCGGACGATTACTTTCTTTCAAGAAGGGAGGATGTCACAAACTGTTGACATGTCAAGTCACTGTTGCTTGATGGGTGTGCTGCCAGTTGGCTCTTTTTTGAGCGCGCGTCGCATCAACTCCTTACGCTGTGTTCGGTGCTCCGGGTGAAGAATCTATCAAACACTTGCTTTGGGATTGTCATAGTACTAGAGCTTTTATTGCTTGGGTTTCTATACTCGTGTGTCTCCGTTTTCCCTCGGTGGTCTTTCAAAAGAAATTATGCCTTTTTGGATTTATGTCACCGGCACTAAAGCCTTTTGCTGCTTTCTTCACATGGGCAGATATTGGACCTGCTAGAGTATTTGGCGCCAACGCAATACCCGCATGTTTGACCCCATTGATATGGACCCTTTCCCCTACTTCAAGATGTTGCTTTGGCAATCCTTGTGCTTTGTCCTCGATGTTGTGGATTTATCACTTGAGCTTTATCAGCTTTCCTATGTTTGCGTTTAAAGGTTTTCATACTTGAACACACTGGTGTTCACCCTTATGTATCGACTTCTTCTTGTGTGTTTTCCTCCTTTGGAGGTTTCCCACTTGTAAATTAATCGATTACAAAAAAAAAAGTGTGTTTTTTGCGGCGGGTGGGGTGGGTGGGGAGGGGATGGATGGTGGTGTGTCTTCTTCAATGGCGCCCTGTTTGCCGGTCATCTGGCTGCTTATCACGTAGGCGAGGAGTCAGAAAGTTATGCTGACCACCACCCAGCAAGGCGTCCTACTCTGTCTTTCTTCACACTTCCACCTCCTTGGTTTGGGCTGTCGTTGGCACTGGCTGCGTACCCTCCTCTTATGGATGCAAGATGTCTATCTATTCGTGTTCTAATCACACCCACATTCCAGCTTTCTGACACTGCTTGCATACCCTTCTTTTTTTGGCTGCCAGCTGTTCTCTTTTCCTCTATTATTCTTCTTCTCATCAAACCCTCATTCCAGCCTTTCTCATTCCTGCAGGATGCATACTTGATGTCCCCTAAGGGACTAATTCTTTCGATTGAGCAGTACAATTAGTAGTGTACGACCCCTTGACTTGTGCTCTAGGGTTTTATCAAGCACCAACGTCTTTTTTGTCTCCCTTGACAAAAGAATCAGGACTACCTTAGAAAATTATGAAAGCATGCCTTGGGCAGGGTTTCTTAAGGCCACAAACTTTGATCACAGTATTTTACTGCATGGGCGATTAGGCTATTATGCTTACACCCAAGGTCAGAAGACACCAAAATATGAAGCAGGCCCTATGAATATGATCCTCACCCTCACAACTGGCGTCAGTGTATCTGTTCACAACGCTCATCTTGTCCTGGTCTGAGAGAAATGATATGAAATGTTTACTTACACCTGCAAAAGGAGTAAAAGACCTATGGCACCAAAAAATTACACCAATGGTATATGATCCGAATGTCTACTACGAAAGACTAATATAGTGAATGGTAAAAATACAAACAAATAATTGTTTAAGTAGAGCCAGCTGGTAGCATCTCTCCCGAAGCCTAATCTTTCTAAGAGGGTATCAGTGTAAGTACCATCACATGAACTCTCTCATGGGCTGCTGCATCATCCCATTTATCGCCCCCCATGTGAAGAACCTCGTAGGAGCTGCTCCATGCCAGCTTTAATCCAAAAGATGATGTACTGCCTGTATAAACATTCTATCTGAGATTGCAGGTGATTAGATTCTCTCCGTCATGCAAGTTAATCCTACATTGGTTGTTGGCCTTCCTGACCATCAGAAATGGGAGTTTGGAGGATATTCAGTTTTGTGAAAGGTAGTGAAAGAATCCATGGTTAGAAAAAGATTGTTTGTTGGATCATTCATTGACATCATTATTGTTTTTTATGGCACTTTAATATAGTAGAAGAATTGTCGAGGACTATCAGTAGTGGTCATGTCAAACGTAGAGCTTTGTCTCCATGTGATTTATGCATTTTTATTATAGATGGAAATTTTACATGCAATAATGTTGTGCTGCCAAAGGTTAATGATTTCCCAAAAATGAATGCTTTGACCCATGTCGTCTTGCGGCGATGTTGAAGTATGTCTTTAAAATTTTCAGAACTACATATGGTGCTTTCATTGAAAAATGTGCATATGTGTGTATGTATGTATATATAGATATCTATGTATCCCTTCATGTATGCATATGTATATGATGTGAAATAAATTGTCTTGTCCCGTTCTACCTTATTCCATAAAATATTGTCAGCAAGGAGTGGCACCAAAATTGTTTATTTATGTCACTTCTCCTTCTCGTGTCTCCTTGGTCTCGTTTCTAGATTGTACATTTTTGGTGGTCGAAATGAAGAGAATAAGCTGTTGAATGACATTTATTACCTTGACCTCAAAACAATGACATGGTTTCAGGTTCATTTCTCCTTATCTTTTTATTAGTTTGTGATTTCAAGACACAATTTTTCCCTTACGTTCTTGTCTATGTTACTAACCCAAACTATGCAAACTTACCTATTCCTGTCTGAATATGATTAGGGAGGGGAAAGAAAGAAAAACGAGAGTTTACGTTAACATCTACTATAGAACAAACTAAACCTAGAGGCACATCTAGGCCGTTGCCTTGCTTATCATGAGATCCGAGGACAATTTCATCGTCTCTTTAAAGAGTGGTTTGGACTACTCTCTTGGATCATGGACTACATGGACCAGAGGTGCTTGGGGCTCTTTCTTCTAGAGAGACTCTTGAGGAGCAGAAAGCAGACACAAAAAGCGCCAGCCCAAAGCGAGCTTAGGGGTTTCTTTATGAGCACCACTCAGGATGGGGCTAAGAGGCATTAGCATATACCACCTCGACAGGGTATATTTCTTGGTAGTTCAAAATGCCCAAGGCCTCGAAGATCTATGCATAGGTGGCATGCACGTAGGGTATCATCGCTCGAGACAGGGATTGTTTTAGGATCTAGGATGTTTTCTTTTTACCTTTTATGCTTTATCTCATATGTTTGTATCATAGCTGATATGGTTGTAACTTTTGTTCACTAGCCAACTATCCGCTGTCCTACACACTTCATTCGTCAACTGCTTCCCACCCACCACTCATAGCGGTCGACCCCCACCCCTTGGGATGATATCCCAGAACCGGCGGTACGACGAGGAGCACAGAGATCTACAGGCCCAACGAGCATTGGAGGAGACACTGAGAGAAAGGTTAGACGACAGGTGAAGGCCATCACATGCCGTAAACGGTGGGCCTTCGAGGAGGCACATGAGCTTGAGCTATACCACCTCCTCAAAAGCACAGACTGCACCAGAGGCTTTTTGATACTCTGGTCACAACTGCTATGATGTATGCTGCTGTAGAATGGGCACTAGGACTATCAGCATCTCTATGGACACAGATAGAGCACCCACAAATCATTATGATTTCCGGTTTGCTTCACAACAAACCTTCAGTCCCAAATGACATTATTAGAGTAGAGCTAGTTGCACCACTGATGCTGGTGGAGGCCATATCTTAGACAGTCTGCTTTATCCAACGTATGAGAAAGCTCCCACTAGACTTACACACAGAGCTTTTGAGGCATCGATACAGCTGCATCAGGAGGGAGGGACGAGATCTTGGTATTCACAAGTCACAGAGTGGTTTACATCCCATGGCTTGGACATCATGGACCTACCCCCATTCCAGTATGACCCCAACTCCCCTTATACACGCCTTTCACATAGTGAGAGGAACAGAGTACTCTGACAGGATCTTTGACAGCTATATATACGAGAGACATGGATCACACCCAGAGAGCATCTCCCCACGAAGAAGCGGTACTACAGAGACCACTTTCTGACCATTCTAGCAGATAGCTTCATTCAATCGATGTCTACTTGCACATAGAGCACAGGTAGCCATTGGACAACTCAAAGTATCTTCACACCAGCTAGAGATTGAGGCAAGCGAAATTGCACATGTTCCTAGAACAAAGAGGATATGCCGCCTTTGCACTGTGGAGATTGAGGGGGAGGAGCACTAGTATGCAGATGTAGAGCATACGAGGAGATCAAAGGAAAATATCAAACTTGTTTTCAGGTCAGCCCACTCTATACTAGATTCTTGAGTCCAAAGACCAACGCTAGTTGGACTGCTTCCTCTTGGAGGCACAGTAGCATTGGGACTCTCTTCTTCATATAATATCAACTATGAGAGATGAGCGATATACATAGCTCACAGATTTCTTTCAGTACAGTGCCACCTCCGACCACATAGAAAGGGGTTACTCTACAACAAGCTGAGGAGATCCGAGCTCACAGATGCCCGCGTGTCCATGGATGCAGGGCACCACGACTACACTACAGAGATCCAGAAGCGATACTACAGATCTCAAGAGGAGGAGCGCAGTTGGGGCCTTTACAAATCCGTCCGCCATCCTGCGCGGATTGTTCACACCTTACCCACCCATGCATTCTGTCTTACACCTTGGCTATGGTACTGGATGGAGCTAGAGTATTATGATGGCATTTTTCATGATTGTACTTCCCCCCAGCATATAGGATTGCATCTTCTCCACGTCTTAAGAGTAGAGGATGATGTCCCTCCCAGTGAAACTATCCTCAAAAGCACCCACATCAAGGCATGGGGATCCATTACAATTCCAAGTGGCAACTTTGAGTGTGGTCCCATAGGTCTCGCACTGTCATGCGGAGTGTTGCTCCAGTATCACCACTCTAATATCTCGATAAAAAGCAATCTTTCTTTTTTCCCTTGCCGCTCTAATATCCGACATTACCTCCTGCTGTCAGGTGCAGCGGAAGAGAATAAGGATTTGCTCGGATCTAGTGCTCCGCACACAAACACAAGGGACACTTTACTTCACTTGAAAGAACTGAATTGAACTGAAAGAAAGAGAGAGACAAGAGAGAGAAAAGAGACGACACAGGGATGTCGGGTCCCAACCCTCAAGGGCCCCCTTGCTCTGTTGCCAGAGCAAGTACTTTCTTTTTTCTTGCACAAATGCTACTACAATGGTTGGATGCTGATGCTAATAGGTACTGTTGCTACTAATGCTGGGTACTGGTTCTGACATATTGAAGGGTACTGAGGCACTGAAGGGGACTATGTCGAAGACGATGATGTCTACGATGGGTACTGTGGGTTTTATGTCGAAGATGAGGAGGTCGACGACGAGGTCTATGTCGAAGACGATGAAGTCGACGACGAGGTACTAAGGGTCTTTGTCGACGACGATGAAGTCGACAACGGTACTGTGTCGAAGACAGTGAAGTGGACGACGGTACTGTGTCGATGACGGTGAAGTCGACAACGGTTCTGTGTCGAAGACAATGATGTCGATGACGGGTACTGCTCGTCTTGACGATGACGATGATGGTGTCGTCAAGTTTGGGACTGCGATGGCGATGACGAAGGTGTCGTTGTCAAGATAGGGATCTGCGATGACGACGACGAAGGTGTCGTCTTTAAGATAGGGATCTGTGATGACGATGACAACGACGATGTCGACGACGACGATGGTGTTGAGGACGACGGCATCAAGGCTGAAAATTGAAAACGCTAGATGCACTGTTGGGGATCTGCTAGTGCTTCGATACTGCGTCCTAGATCTGCAACCGCTTCGCCGGGCTAGGACTAAAATGCAAAAACGCTGGCTGATTTGCCGAATTCTGAAAACGCTAGGCTGATCTGGTACTCGATGTGAAATCTGACAAGGATCTGCAACCGGAGGATGCGGGTTCTCGCGAGGCTAAGGATGGAAACTGAAAACGTTGGTGGTAGTGGCTGAAAACGCTGATTGCTTGAGGCTAAAAACACTGGACTGATCTTGAGAAAACGCTGGAACCTGTGGGTGTCTGCTTGCTCTGCTACGGGTACCTGCCGTTCTGTGTCTTGCTTCTTCTGCTTCTATTGAGTGCCCAATGGTTTCTTTTATAGCTCTTTAGCAATTTGCCCTACCTAATTTTCCAACAAAAGTCACTCATTATTAAATGAGTGAAAAATGTGTACTTTGGCAAAAGGGGTGCTATGCTCTGGAAAATGCTCATCCGGAAATGACTGTACTATGCAAGAGAGGGTATGCAACTATGACCGTCCTGGACATGCACGTCTTGCTAGAGGCTCACAAGGTGCCAGGCTAGGTCCTACGCTAAGACTAACGCTCGACTATGGCAGAAGCGTGTCCATGTGGCGCAAGTGAAGTGCGCACCTGACCCCCCCCCCCCCCCCCCCCCCCCCCCCCCCCCCCCTTTGTTAAAAGTGAGGCACAGTTGTCGAACGACTATGTGTACTTCTAATGCTGACTGATGAATGCTTCTGATGTTGTGGATGCATCACCAATGAAAATTCCTCCAAATAGGTGGATACTACGGATGTAGGTACTGCTGCGATGTAAACACCGACCATACAAGCTACTAGGTAGCCTTACTAGTGTCGCAGAATACGAGCCTTCGTACTGACTCTGCCTGCAAGCAAGCACTACCACTCGAATAGTCCTGTCGTGAAAACATTGCAGGTGAAGCTAAATGGTAAGGGTGCTTGGAGGTAAAATCCAAGGGTTTCTTGTCGACCGAAGTGGATGCATCTACATGCGAATGCAAATGCAGAAGAGCTTAGGGATCCTCTCGCCAACTCCTTCCATATTCGCATACAAGGCTAGGAGATCTTGGTACTCAAGATCTGGGTTGTCGTGTATCCGATGTTGATCTTTCCTTAAAGACATGGCAATGAAGATGGGATCTGGTAAGTCCATGGTTGAGACTTAAAGATTCTTCAGGAAAAAATATTGAGAGGTTTCTTTGGTTCTTGGTTCTTGATGGTTCTTCCCTTGAGTTCGCGAAGCCGAAGCACGCACAGAGCTCTGATACCAATGTCAGGTGCAACGCACACAAAGCTTTGATGCCAATGCCAGCTGCAGCAGAACAGAATAAGGATTTGCTCGAATATAGTACTCCGCACACAAACACAAGGGACACTTTACTTCACTTGAAAGAACTAAATTGAACTGAAAGAAAGAGAGAGACAAGAGAGAGAAAAGAGATGACACAGGGATGTCGGGTCCCAACCCTCAAGGGCCCCCAACGCACACAAAGCTTTGATGCCAATGTCACGTGCAGTGGAAGAGAATAAGGATTTGCTCGGATCTAGTACTTCCCACACAAACACAAGGGACACTTTACTTCACTTGAAAGAACTGAACTGAACTGATAGAAAAAGAGAGGAAAGAGAGAGAAAAGAGACAACATAGGGATGTAGGGTCCCAACCCTCAAGGGCCCCCTTGCTCTATTGCTAGAGAAAGTACTTTCTTTATTCTTGCACACATGCTACTACAGTGGCTGGATGCTGAGATGCTGATGCTTATGGGTACTGTTGCTACTAATGTTGGGTACTGGTACTGACATACTGAAGGATATTGAGCAACTGAGGTACTGAAGGGGACAATGTTGAAGACGATGATGTCGACGACGGGTACTGCGTGTTCTATGTCGAAGACGGGGAGGTCGACGGCGAGGTCTATGTCGAAGACGATGAAGCAGGGAAATGTACCGGTGGAGCACTCAAGGTGGCTATCACCCATGGTCATAGCATCCGAGAAGCAATCCAACAAAATCCGAGTGTGTGTCGACTCCAAGTGTGTCAGCTACCGTGCTCTGAACAAGGTAACAGTTCCAAATGGTTTTCCAACCCCCTTCATCGAACGCGTGCTCGAAGATGTGGCAAGGCACATACTTTATAGTTTCAGGGATGGGTTCAACGGCTACAATCAATTGGGCATTCGTCACAGCAGACCACATCGAGACTTCATTCGTGACTCCATGGGGTATGTTTATTTATATAAGGATGTCTTTTGGATTAAAAAACGCCCCTCCTCCTTTCAATCGTACAATATACATCATCTTTTAACCTCTGCTCACAGATCATCTTCAAATCTTCATTTTTCGACATTGTCTGGCGCTTAGTGTTCCACCCCATTTGAAATTTGGAGGAGCATCTAGCTCAGCTCTCTGCAGTCTTCCTCAAGTGTCAAGAGGCACGTCTGAAGCTCAACCCTAACAAATGCCACTTTTTGGTAACTCAAGGTACGCTTTTAGGTCATGTAGTGTCTGCTAAAGGATTGGCTCCTGACCCTGACAAAATAGTGTCCATTCTGAAGTTGCCTCCCTCTCTTAATCCCAAGGGTGTTCAAAGCTTTGTAGGCCATACAGGCTATCATCGCAGGTTCATTCGCATGTATGCCGATGTTGCCCAGCCTTTGACCCGTTTGACGAGCGCTGATGTACCCTTTCAATGGTCCACTGCTGAAGCTCAAGCTTTTGCTTAGCTGAAAAGGCGCTTGACTGAAGCCCCTATTTTAATGACCCCGGATTGGTCTCACCTTTCATGTACATACTGATGCTAGTCAGACTATTGTAGGTGCTATTCTGACTCAGCCTAGCAAGGAGTTCAACTTGGATCGCCCCATTCATTATGCGAGTCGTTGCTCACCGAAGCTGAATGCAACTACAATACAACAGAGAGAGAGGGTTTGGCCATTGTTTATGCCCTACAAAAATTTCGCCACTATTTATTAGGGATCCACTTCACAGTTATTACTAATCATCATGCTCTGCGCTATTTTCTTATTAAGCTGCAAGTTGCAGGTCGAGTGTGGTGATGGCTATTTCTCTTTCAGGAGTTTGATTTCGAGGTGGTCCTCTGTCCATACAAACATCGTCATGGCTAACCACCTCTCTCGCATTCAAACATGTAAGGAAGCTACAAGGGTTGCGGATGACGTTTAAGATAGCAGTTTATTTAAGGTGGATACAACCTCGGAGTGGTATGGAGATATCTTGTATTTGCTGTCCATTGACCTATACCTAGAGAACGCATCTCCCTTGCAGAAGGGAAGATTGCTGTTTAAGTATCGACCACTTACTTTGATTGGAGGCCAGCTCTATAAGTCAGGACCAAATGACCCCCCATGAAGTTGAGCATATTCTTGAGGATGCCCACAGTGGTCCCACTGGTGGCCATTAACTTGATCATATCACTACCGAGAAAGTTCTACAAAGTGGACTATGGTGGCGTTATGTATTTAGGGATGCAATTGCCCATGTAAAAGTTTGTGATATATGTAAGCATTGTGGACCTAAACCGAGTAGGCAATCCATGGTTACCCTTTGAAAGATGGGGTTTGGACTTTGTGGGTCCAATTTCTCTCTCGGCTCAACTAGGTAATCGGAAGTACCTACTCGTAGCTACAGATTATGCCACCAAGTGGGCAGAGGAACTCTAAAGCTCATTGCACTAGCAATACTGTGACAAAGTTCTTGTATGAAAATATATTTTTCAGGTTTGGTTGCCCCCTAGAGATTACCAGTGATCGGGGCAGTCACTTGATCAATGAGCTAATTTCGACGTTGCTGGCCAACTACAAGATTTTTCATCGCAAATCTTGCGTCTATTACCCAAGAGCCAATGGGCAGGCCGAGAGCACGAACAATGTTCTTATCGCACTTCTACAAAAAGCATGCCATCTCCGTTAGGCTTCATGGGCTCAAGCTATCCACGGCACCCTCTGGGCATATCGCACTTCTTTCAAAGCCACAACCACTCACACACCCTTTCAACTAACCTTCGGCTTAGAAGCCATAGCTCCATTTGAATTGAACTAGGGATCCCCTCGAGTGGGCAGTCTTCGTGCCGATTGGGGTATGAACTCTGCCTATGTCTCTTGTCTCTCCCTGTTGGAAGAGAGTTGCAGATTGGCTTCCCAAGCCCTGCAAGTAGAGCAACTTCGTCGCAAAGCATGGCATGATCGTCATCTTCACAAACCCCAAATCGTACAAGGCTCGCTCATGCTGCTCTATCAGGCAAGATATCATAAAAAAGCAAAGAAGTTGGTCCCAGCCTGGCTAGGAGTGTAAGAAGTCTTACCACATGGAGCGTTGCAATTAACTACTCTGGATGGTGTTTCCTTGCCTCTTGTAAATGGTTCCCAGGTAAAGTGCTATTATCCCTCAAGGTAAGCCATATAAGCCATGTGTAGCGTATTCTCCTTCTTGTAATACTTTCTAGCTGCAGCATCCCAATCTTAAAACTATTGAACCCACCCAGAGCGTTCTTCCCTCTGCCCACCTATCATGTGTCTCATGAATTCTGCCCTGGCCTTCATTTCTTCACAATTGTAACCCATTGTGTCCATCTTGTGTCCCATGAGTTCTCTTCCTTAAATCCTTCTGTGCGTATCCGCAACCACAATGTTCTTCTTTCTGTTTTCAAAGTCGCATTTGGTCCAAGTCAATGTATTTTTTTTTTGTCTCATCTGGCTCCCGTTGCTATATTATTACTCTAAACTGCTTTTCCCTGTTTAACCATCGACCCACCAATCTCTGATTTCTCTAACTACCCCCTCTTGTATGTGCATGTCACAACAAAATTGTGATTGTGTGTGGTTCTCTCAGTACAGATGTCTCTGTTTACCTTCTCCTGTGGTCTCACTAGCTTATTTTGAAATGATGATAGTTGCAACATTTTTTCTCTCTGGTATATGTGACTCCCGTGCAAAAGCGTCTCAGCCCATATCATTGATTTTCTACTACCCCAAACTTTTCCTTAGTTGTCCATCCATACAACCTAAGTGTTTGAGATTATCCTTGTGATTCAATTGTGCATGCACGACTATGTCCCTGCCGTGTCAACGTAGAAGTTCTCTACTCTTGACTTCATACACTTCCCCTTTATCTCCCACAACCCCTTGCCCCTAACCACCGTAATCCCCTTGCCCCTTTTTACCCTGCTGTTGCCCCTACCCACCCTAACCCCCTCGCCCCTCTCTAGCCTGCTCTCGCCCCTACCCAGAGTCCCTCGCCGCTATCCACCCCAACCCCCTCACCCCTCTCTACCCTGCTCTCACCCCTACCCGGAGCCCCTCGTCCCTATCTATTTTTCCCTCGCCCCTACCCACCCCTAACCCCCTCCCCCCTACCCTCTCCAATCTCGCCCCGACCCACCCAAAACCCTTCTCGCTCCTCTATCCAACACTCGCCTTAACTAGTTCCATCTCGTCCTACCTTGCATCTGGTATGAGCTCTCATACTCCTGAATCTCAGCAATTTGTTCACCCCTTGAGTTCTTCAGACAGATTAGTCATTCCTTCAGTCCTGCACACAGGGTGTTGTACAGGGTGTTCGCTAGAATTTGAAGGGACCATGTATGTATGCTAATGTGGTGATTTGACGACTGCTGTATGTAAGCTACTGTGGGTTATAGAGCTGACAAAATCAATATAAAGTTTGCCGAGTGTAATTTTACAATGTGGAACGACAGAGTTTGGTTACTATGTTAATATGGTAGGCATTAGTAGGCAAATGTGACGAGAAGCTTTGCGAAAAAATCATGCTCATATAGACAGACAAAGGAGTTTTGCGATGATGCAGAATTAGATCAAAGCAGCCATGGTGTTACCAAGATGACTTCCAGTGAAGGAAATGATGAAAGTTACAGAGTACCTTTGAACAAGGTTAATTTTGATTCCAACTCAGAGTCAGGGCATTCCAACACCTAAGAAAAAGAAGAACCAAAAGGAAAAAAAACCGGAGAGCATCAGCTGTTACATCATGAGATCAACAGGTCTGCCAAATGCAAAAGCTAGGTAAAGTTCACTTTGAATTTTCAACTGCAACTATTCCATCCTTCTCTGCCGATATCCTTTCTAGAGATCAGCTGTAGAAACTTGGTTTGATGGCCTTAGCAGATGCAGATTTACCCGCTGATGTGCTTGTGGCTATGGTTCACGAACTTTTGAACCTTTTTCCAAAAGTGCGGGGTCACAAACTTACTGCTACACGGATGGATCATGTGTTGGGAATGACCACCTTTCCGTCTTTGAAGCCGGCTACACACACATACTCCAAGCTCTTTAAAGATGCCACCATTGAGGCTTGTCAGGAGTTGCTCCATTGATGACCCAGACTATGCGAGGAATAAAGAGCTGTTGACAATCTTTAAGTATTACTTTCTGCTTAGAGATGCCAAGGAGTCAAAGGGAAAATGCGAGGTGCCTACTATGTTTTCCTACTATGATGGCCTCTACTGTCTAATCCACACAACACCTTGTGGATTTCATCAGATTCTTCACACATCCTTACAGTCGAGGGCAATATGATTTAGAGCTCAGGTACAATCCATACAATCAAGCTTTCAATGTTAGCCTGCATCATCACTATCCATGTTAGCCCTTTGGATGTAGATGAGGATAGGCAACAAGTATATTCAAAAGCGAAGAGAAAATCTCTTGGCAATTTTGGTGATCCCGTCCTCAAGAAGAAGGCTAGGGAAAAAGTGGTCAAAGATACGGCAGTCACTACTCCCCTTACCCTTATCGGAGAGTCAGTGTAGGGTGACACAACTCTCACATTGCTTCATTTCTACTTCTTCACCTAGTTCTACTGTGCCGGGGATGAACTCTGCTATTCCCGATTACCCTATTCATGTTCCATCTGAGGCTTCTCCCTCACATGCTCCTCTCCCTTCTTCTCCCATCTTCACTCCTACCATAGTAACTATATCCCACACCTTATCTGCAATACCCATGGCAGCTACACCCACAACACTCAATGTGCCTACTCCTAGCTCACCAGTTGTGCCACTTGCGAGCCTACACCATCACACACCTCTGTTGGATCTTCGATGGTGGCGGACTCTACTTCACTATTTTGTCTCTCTGATGAGATATTGCAAGACTCAAGGAATGCTATGGACACCATTGAGTTGGGAGCAGAGAGGTTAGCTGCTACTCACCAGCATCACTCAGCCACATACGCGGCCATGGAGGGATGTCTACATGTCGCAAAGAGTGCAATCGCGGGCAGAGATGTTACTATTTTCGTACTGCAACAAGCTTTGAAGGTGAAATAAAAAACCATCGGTGACCTCAAAGCATAAGTACAAGGATTTCGGGAGATGCTACTACACAATGATAGGGGAGCTCCAGCTCCCGTTGCTATGGGGTATGGATGGACTGGTTTGGTGGGGCAGATACAGACTCAGGTACAAACTCCTGGGAGACTATGCACAACCGGGTCCTACGCAGTTCATAGGACCCTTTACATAGTTCATGGGAGGTGCCCAACCTCAATATTACCACTACTATCCTCAAGGGTTTCAGCAGCTAGCTCACATACCACACATGCAGTCAGCACAGAGAGCTTCTTCCGACAGCTTTGCTCGTGCACATCGCCATGGCTGTGTTGAGAGCAGAGTGTAGCAAGCTATACTTCTGCAGCAACCTCCCTCCATCTATTTGATGGATGTGGCCACCTCTAGAGGCTGACACTTCGGGTGCGACAGTGGCGATGACTCTTTCCCTTGGATGATAGGATCAAATGTTCAGCTCCATCTCCTTATTTTACATATGCAATTCCTCCTTTTCTTGCAGTTCGAGCGTTTCTCTCACCGAGACGGTGAATGGTCTTGTGGCGAGAAACCTGTAGCTGGGCTACAATGTCACTTGGCACGGAAAGGCAATCATAGTTGGTCGTAGGTTCACACTGGGCGGACTTACACCTGGACTTGACACGTGGCAGGAGTGGTGGTTTAGAGGACATTGTGGCCAGTTCTTCCCCGCCATAGCTTGGAGATAGGTGTAGCTGGACAGTCAAAGATATTTGAGTTATCCGTTGGCTTCCCTTTTTGGTTGTATATATGCTCATATTTTCTTTAGCCAGGTTACACTGCTCTAGAGGGTTTTATGAGTCTTGAGTCTAGCGTTGTGTCGAGTCTACACCACACATCTGCAGTCTCCCTGCACATCTTGAGCCTCAACACCCCCATTGTACCCGTGAGTTCTGGGCTTGGAGTTGAGTGTGCTGCCAGCCAGAGTCTGTACAGGTTCATTTGAGTTAGTCGAGTCCCATGCTGTTCAGGTTCTACTATGGAGTCACTTGTTTGCTTTGTCGTTCATTGTCTAGAGTGTTCGTAGACGTGGGCGTCTAGCTCTTCCAAGCTCAGTGGCCCTGTCCACTAAAATACCTCTGGTATAAGTGGGCTCTGAAGTCTGTTGTGAAGCATGCTCATCTGAGTCCCTGCTTAAAAGAATTCAGTGATCTCCCTCTATGAATGTCTCCCAATGCTTGATCTCCTCAAGAGACTCTCCCTATGTCTGCACAGCTCTAGCAAAAACAAGTCAAGGCATCTCTGATCCTGATACTTCTCTAAATAGACAATGAAAGCGGTCTTGTATCTCATAGTATATTGGACAATGACAACTGTGATGTAACTCTGTCTCTGGATCTATATGACACAACTGGCATATCCTGGATTCTGTTGGTACTCTCTTAAATCTGCAAGTCTCAATCTCTAGCTGATGCGATGATGTGCGCATTTGACCAATAGCACATCGTATCCCATCGGATAAATGAGTGTCCATATAGGCGGGTCTGATCACATGTCCATCCTCTGTTAGTTGGAGAAGATGCTCTTTGTAGAAAGTCATCTTTGTGCCCAACTCTCGTACCGGCTGTATGCATGTGCTTCTGGTATCTAGTTGAATTAAATCCTGACGTATAAGTCTAGTGATCTGTGTCTGTGTGACCGAAAGGGAGGATGCATCCAATGAGTATTGGAATGGGGGCAATCTATCCATGCTGAAGCCATGTGACCAAAACAATGATGTCATCTGCCCATATAAGCATGTTGTGTCCCTCTGTAGTGCTAGTTGTCAAGATGACTCAAGGGCTAGCCATGCATATCTGTCTTTGGGGAGGTCCCATAAATTATGCATGAAGGAAACTGATCTAGTAAGGGCCTCAACTACGAACGGGGGGGGGGGGGGGGGGGGGGGGGCAGCTAGCTCGGCTCGAATAATCTCATGTGGCACTGAGGCCTTAGCTCGAATTAGCCGAGAGATCATAGAGACTAGAGGCCTCTCCATACATCTCCATTTATCAGTGCTACCAGATCTTCCATAGTGGTCCACTGAGGGTCCCCAAATCTAAACCCCATAAAGCATAGCTGAAGCCACTAGAGTGTCAAAAAGCCACATCTTTGTTCGAGGTTCCTGAAACTGAACGTGCAAACACATCTTCTTCAATCCTCCCGAGGCTGCATAATCTCTCGTCAATCTAGTCTCTGCTGCTCTCCTTAATCAAATCACCGGTCCATTGAAGACTACCCCAAGATAGGTGTATGCATCTGTATACTCTACCATCTCCTGGCCATATGTAAAAGTGGGTGCTGACCTCTTGACCCATTGTGGTGTGGTAATAAACACCATAACCTTGGTTTTCCCGAGGTTAACAGACAATCCACTATGGTAGGCAAATGTGTACAAAGAATCTAAATGACGTTGCATCCCCTCCGGAGAGTCAGAAATCAACACAATATCATCAGTATAGAACAATAATGGGATCCATGTCCCTACCAACTGTGGTCCTCTATCACCATCCCTCTCAATTTTGTCAGCAACCTCATCCACATACATGCCAAATAGTGTAGGAGATAGCGGGCAGCCTTGTTTCACCCCAATAGTGGAATGAACCAAATCAGAAATCCCGTCTGGAGTGCGTACATGCCCCACTACCGACTTGTATAGAGCCATGATCCCCGAAACCAACTCTTTGGGTACCCCCATCTCTTGCAGTGTGCACATCAATCTAGCTCTAGGGATTGTATGGAAGGGTTTGCGGAAATCCGCAAAGCAACAATAGAGCCGTCTCCCATGTGATCTCCCCTCCTCAATAATGGCTCTGAGTGTGAGAATATGATTAAGAGTAGAGAAACCTCTTCTGAAACCCGCCGCCCTGCTGCGCGTACACCTTCTCTCTCTGCCCATCTACTCAACTGCTGCTCAAGGATGGAAGCGTACAACCGTGCCAATGTGTGTCCAATCGTGATAGTGTGGTAATTCCAAGGTTCCATAAGGCCCTTGACTTGAAGATAGGTACGATAGTGAACAAACTCCAAGTATCAGGTAGGCCCTTGCACATGGCACGGTCGAACATCACTGCTAGAAGCTCTGCAAGTAGATCTTTGGCATGTATAAAATGCTCTGCTACGAGGCCATTGTGATCATATGCTCTCCTAGTCTTCATCCTGTCAATGGATTTCTTTACCATCTCAGCGGTAAAGAAATCACATGTGTGTGGGCATGGCTCTGGCGGATCTGGAAGAGGTGGCTGCCCCGAGACGATGTAGAGAGATGACGCATACTGACCCCGTACCTCTGTAGAAGTGATGACTGGTGGGGGGGAGTGCTCATGGAAGAGTTGCCATGCCTTGCCGGAATCCTGACTCAAAAAACAACTGATACAAATCCTGCTCTAGTCGAGCTAGAAATGCCCTCTTCTGCCATCGTACCAAACACCGAGAAGCAATCCGTTACTCCCTGTGAGTAATGACTCCTAGAAGTACCTCTCCCGGAAGTCGGGTTCTGGTCTTTCTGCACTCCTCGTCATACGAGATTTTCTAGGGTATGCTCCTAGATGGTCCTCGCTACCAAGGCTGAGTGTGTGGGTATGCCTTTGTTGCTGCATCCTGTAGTGTCTCTCACTATAGATGTGAGCTCCCCTAGAGGTCTCCCTAGATCCTGTGTACATAAGCGTTTGTAGATACCATCTATGTAGACAGAATCACTCTTCGAAGTAAAAGTGTATCGTGCATGCGTAGATGCCTGTGTCAATCGAGCTGTGCTGAACGGGATTGAGACAGTAAATGTGAGGAGGGCATGATCTACTGCTACCCTAATAGGCCT
This sequence comes from Adiantum capillus-veneris, assembly GCF_014529385.1. Classification (NCBI taxonomy): domain Eukaryota; kingdom Viridiplantae; phylum Streptophyta; class Polypodiopsida; order Polypodiales; family Pteridaceae; genus Adiantum; species Adiantum capillus-veneris. The sequence continues at coordinate 65,140,853 of NC_140935.1, forward strand.
AGGCCCGACCGTAAAGTTTTGGATAGAGGGTATGAAACTGAGCTGGGCCAAAACATAATCCACTGTGCTAGCCCCATGTCTATGAGGAAAACAAGTGAACCCACTTGACGTTGGGAATCTTTGGAGGCCATTCAAGATGGCCAATCCATGTGCAGTCCCCGAATCTATTAGATATCCCCCATATCCAGTATGTTCTTTATCCTGTGAACACATGACCAATCCCATATTGCTAACATCCAAATCTCTCAACATTTCCTCTGAGGTATCGTAGAAAGTTGTTTGAGACTGCTCCGTCGTAGCATTGAAGCCTCCCAGAAGAATGACATCTCCATCCCTAGAGAACTCCCATATGTCCTCATCCAAGATCATGTAGGGTGACTGCCCCTTGGGCGATGCATAGTGAGATGTGCTGGTGGCAAAACAACATATTGCAATGTAGAGTGGCCTCCCTATCTCCGCTCTCACTCAAGCCCACATATATCTGGCCTGTTAATTCCTTCGGACAATACGAATGAGGGGTTGAAGCTCCTCCTTGAATAGGACTGCCACACCTCCCGACCCCCGTCCTCTATGTGTTGATCTCACGTCCTGCCTACATGTAGTCTCCCAATGGTATCCTGTCACTCTAGGTAATGTGCCGCTAGGAGTCTGATGCGTTTCCGAGTAAAAAATAATGTCTCTTCCCTTAACGCTATCCTCAAATGTGCCTACATCTAGCTTCATTGATCCTTCATAGTTCCATGTTGCCATTTTAGGGTTGGTCCCATAGGTCTCGCACTGTCATGCGGTGCGTTTGTCTAACACCACTACTCTCCCTCCTCTATAGAAAGCAATTTTCCCCTTCTCCCTCGCCGCCTTGCTCTCTAGCATCAGCTCTTGTATGTGTCCTACCTGTGTGAGAGTGATGTCATCACCCAAAAATATCCCAGTTTGCTGGAATGTTGGTCTCTTCTTCAGGAATTCCCTCCTAGCTTCCAGTGTGGGGAAACATATAATGAGTGCTCTTTCCTTGGGCCTTCCTTTTTCATCACTTCCCTTCTTGCCAACTCTCGAAGCACTTATGTGTGTGGGTTTAGATATACCCACGCGTTTCAAGAGCTCTTGTACCTCTTCTTCTACTTTTCCAGTGTCTTTGAGACTTGGAACACGCACGTGAAGCGCTCTAGTCTTTCTCTTTTGCTCCTCGTCAATTGTCATATTGATGATAGTGGATGTCGCTATGGCTTCAGGCATCTACCTAGTACCTACCTTTATCTTGAACTTGACAATGGCTACCATCTACCTAGTACCTACTTTTAGCTCCAACTTGAAAATGTGTGAAGGGGTTGAAATTGCCAAAGAGGCTCACCTTTAATTTCTCTCATCTGATGAGCTCTGAAAATACAATGTAAGGAGGCGAAGCCCTGAACCTCTCCCTCCATGAATCTTGCCTCGCTGAAGATCCATCAATGTGGTCTCCAGTCACACACCATCGATCCTTGATGTACATTGAATAATCAGAAATAAGCTATAGCCTTTTCTCTTTAAAAAAGCGTATGGAAGGGATTCCAAATAATTTGTGATAATCCTGAAAGTTTTTCTTAAATTTGGCATATCTATGAACTTCAGCCAGGTTGACAGTTGGTTCCATGCACTCGTATCTGATTGTGCTCAATAAGGTGGTTATCTTCTGCAGCCTCCAGTTGAGGGAAGCATACCATCAGTTCGTGAAGGTGCATCTATGGTGGTGATTGGGTTTCAGCTTATTGTATTTGGTGGTCGTGGTAGTCGGCAACGATACAACGATGTCCATGTTCTCGACACTCAGGTAAGATGATTTGAGAAACTTTATTAGCAATCCCAATCAGGTTTATGAATGCTTATCACTAATAGACTAGATCAGGATGAATGAATTATGGCTTTGAAAACATTATTGGCTGAAGAATGCACAAAAAACAGGCAGAAAATATGTCTTATCATCCCGATTCAACTAAATTTATCCAAAGGGGAGGAGATCATAGTTACAAGGAATGGCCATTTTCAGGCTTTTGTTTCCTGTTCCCATTCCAACTCCCCTTCCGATTCCCCATTCCGTGTTTTAGACAATTCATGCCTGTTTCAGTTTCCCCATTCTGTGTTCAGATTTTCTATTCCTGGTAACTATGGAGGATATGTTTCTGCTTCTCTTGTATATAAAGAACTCCTGGTCACTTTGAAGATAGATTGAACTTGTCTCTCTAGTCTTCTTAAACATTAGCATCCACATTTTCTGATTTCTAGTTTTAAAAATGGTCTGAAGTATATTTTCCTTTCTTCCATTCACTATGCAAAGTCTCAAAACTTCACTGTCAAATAGGCACTTGCCTGGACTGGCAGAGTGGCTTTTCACATGGTCAATCCGGTTCCAAAGTGTGTTTGTCTGGTTAAAAATATGCAATAATCTCAGTACTATGGTAAAGTGTCTTAGTGAAGGAAAGTTGAGAACTATATTGAAAAAGATGCTTGCAATTACTTTGTATTACAACTATGAGGTATCCACTGAAAATTTGAAGAGCAAAAGTGATACTTGTTGAAGTAGCTTCTTTGTAAGACTTACAGGGATGTGGTCCCGACCGTGGGCATGGAGCACAAGCCAGTTTTATCCATTTGCATTTTTCAAATTTAAATGTTAATAGGTGCCTGTATGCGTGTTTACTCTTGTAGCAGGGCTACAGTGTCACTTCACAGGACAGGCAGTTGGACAGTTAGCTACAGTTGGTCTGGTTCACATTGGATGGACCCTTTGGGCTGGGAGTGACACGTGGCAGGGTACCTACGGTGGTCTAGTGGACATCGTGGCCAGGTCACCACCACCACTCAGTTTGGAGATAGACTGAGCTGGCTGGACATTTATGGGCCGTTGGTGGCTCTTATGGGTATACATATGAGTAGTCGTTTTGGGCCAGTCCTATCTTATCTTGCACGTAGTTGTCTAGAGAGAGTCTTACACAGAGCACTGCTTCACCATCCATGCACATCTGAGCCTCGACACCCCATTTGTACGTGTGAGTCCTGGGCTGGAGCTGAGTGTGTTGCCACGCCAGAGTCTGTACATGGTTCTTTGAGCTAGTCGAGTCCACATGTTCTGGTCTACTGCTGTGTCACTGTTGTTATCCATTGTTTCTGTGTTTCATTCTGTTTGAGAGAGTTTCTATTTATTGAGTGAGATTGTCACGCACATTGCACTGAGGGACACCCACACTGTAGAGAGCAGGATACATTATCCGTGCTACAGGTGCTCTCATTTTGGCGATCACGGTGGGACCTCAACTGAAGTCTCACTCTGTTGAGTAGCTGGTTTCTTCGCTTCGCTGTGCAGCCTGATCCAGTTTTCACCCATTGACAGCTTAACCTAGTGGTCTAGTCTTTTGCCTTGTTGGTCTGGTCCTCTCTCGCCCTGGTCCACCCAGTGCTAGTCCTGGTCTGGTTCTTCTCGTCCCTGGTCTAGTCCTTCCTCGTCCAGGTCCAGGCCAGGTGGTCTAGTCACTCGCCCTGGTCTAGTAGAGTCTAGACCAATGTTCAGCCAAGTGAAGGTTGTCTTGCCCAAGTGAAGGTCTTCTTATCCAAAGCTTGGTGGGGTTGGCTGTTACTGCATGACACATACAAGGAGGTCTTTGGAGCGTCAAAGTGCACTACTGAGTCCTCTGAAGTACTACCACAGAAGGCGTCAACCCTTGGTGCCAGTAGAAGCATATTAACCCCATCACCCATACCTACACATACGGCTACCTCCATTCCTTCAACCGGTTCTACATCCTCTAGGTCACCTTCTCCGGTAAGGCACTCCCCCATTTTGTTACAGCAAGCTAGGGAGCCACTAACTCAGGAGCAAGAGGCCATGGAGGAGCTCACAAGTGTTCTGGCAAAGGTGAACATCAAGTTCCCTACCTTTAAAGGTCTCTCTGCAGAAGATGCAGACGACCATGCTCGGAGGTTTGTCTCTCTTTGCAGAGGTCGTGGCCTCAACAGAGAAGACGCATCTTCCCTTCCACCTTGGATGGTCTTGCAGATAAATGGTACAGTCAGTTTGCTGAAAACCACTTTACTACTTGGACCATGTTAAGACAGCAGTTCTGTGAAGCTTTCCGACCAGGGGATTATCAAGAAAAGATTCTAGATGAGTTGGCCAACTTGTTGCTCCAGCCCAAGGAGACATTTGCAGAGCTCATGACCAGAACAAAGTCCCTGGTCGCCAAGCTGCCTCAGCAACCAGGGGAATTCATGGTGAAGAAGTGGGTAGAGAAGGCTCTGCCTAAGACTTCTCAACAAAAGCTCAGAGAAAGTCTCCGTCTTGAAGCCAGTCTGGAGGATTTTGTTGCTACTGCTACTAGAATAGAGGGAGCAAGAAGGCAATTCACTGACTCGCTTCAGTTAGATATTGCCCCTGTACTCATGGACAGTCCATCAGACCCCTTGACTTCTTTAAGAAGGGAACTGGAAGCCCTAAAGTTATAGCGGGCCCTTCACGAAGAGAGATCCTTCTCTCTTAGACAAGAGAAGCCTCCACATCAAGAGGCTTATGATCAACTTAAAAGAGAGTTAGAAGAGCTCAAGTCTCAGCAGGAGACTAAGGCTATGGTATGGTGTAGTTCGTGCCGCTCTCCAGGACACCCTCCACAGGACTGTCCCCTTCGCTCTTATTGACACTTCTGCGAAAAATCGGGTCATGAAGATAAGGATTGCTACTATATAAAGGGATTGCACAAAATACAACAAAGTCTTGGTCCTACTCTCCAACAGGGAGTAGCACCAGCATCAAACATGGTTTCCCACTACAGCCATCCCAACTACATGCCACCTTTGCTCAATACCCTTGCTGTCCAAGGTATGTCAAGTACTTTCCCGACTCAAAGTTTTTATAATGCTAATGCCCCCTCAACCCCTCAGAGCTTCTACACTTCAGCCTCCAACTCCATGCAGCAACCACCTCGTCCCCCGTTTCGTCCTTCCGGGGCCCATACTTTGCTACGGATGCGGAGAATATGGGCATTATTAGAGCAAGTGTCCTTTACCTGAGGGGTCCCCTCCTTGTCGTCATTGCCCTGATTCAAAGGATCACCACAGTAAGGATTGTCCCACGCAAAGGGCATCCACGTCTTCAAGCTCGACTCAGAACCAGCAAGAATTCACCTTCTCGAAGATAAACTTGATTACTGTGAACACCGTGCCTCAACCATCACCTGCTACTCAGGTGGTTGAGCCACTGCAAGTGGAGGAGCCTGCTGGTGTCCTTACTCTGGCACAAAGAGCAGCTCTTGGTCTCAGTCTGCCCATAGGTCCACCTCGCCAGTCCCCACTTCCTCAAGCTGGTCCATTTGACCCAAAGGACGAGTCCTTCAAAATTGCTCAGAGCAAACCAACTTCCCTGTTATCTGACATTGATGAAGCCTTCTTGGAAGCAGTGGCCGACTTGGAACAGATTAAGGTCCCAAAGGGAGCACAGTTGAGAGGTGCCAAGCCCATAGCAAAATCCATCTTGAAAAATACTTTTCAGCAGGTGTCACTATACGACATGCTAAGGCTCGACGCAACACTTAGAAGTGACACGCTGTCAGTCATTCAGTCTCTGTACCCGGGGGCTGGGCCTAGTGGCGGGCACCTCCCTGTACAGCCCTCAGAGTCTTATTTGATTTCTTATCCATCTGCTCCCCTCACCGATTATAAAAGTCCTCGCCTCACTGTATCTATTCTTGGGCACCAGCTATCCGGCGTCATCGTTGATGGAGGATCTGGAATCAATTTGATGCCCAAATTCACTATGATGGCCTTAGGACTAAAGCCTACCAGACATGCTCCTTTCACTGTTACATTGGCAGATCAGAGAATTGTCTACCCAGTGGGCATAGTCGACAAGGTGCCTCTGAAGGTACAAGATTTCACTTTTAACTTGGATTTTGTGGTAGTTAATCTTCCCCAGGTAGAGGGAGGTTACCCCTTGTTGATTGGTAGGCCATGGTTGCGACATCGAAAGCACTTCACGACTGGGGAACCGACGCCATGTGGATACATACTTCTGGCTCTCCAATGCAACAAATTCGTCTCGAAGGAGGTATGGATCCGGTCGTTCAGCATAGCTCTTTGTCAGTAGAGTCCAACCCTGACTTGGAGCAACCGGTCCCTCCTGATGGGTCCGATGAAGAATTACTGCAGTGGTTAGAAGCCACCTCTTCGATGCCATGCTATGTAGTCTCTCTTCAACCTTTGCCAAGAGATTCACCCTCTCCCCCTGATCTTACATCTGAAGCTAAACATGAAGCTACACCTGAAGCCAGTAATCCCAGTCAGCCAAGTGAGCTAGAACCAAGTGGATCGGTCTCTGGTGCCCATCCTTCAGAGGGTCCCTTGATGGAAACCGTCGGCCTTTGTGAGCCTATAACCCACCATAGAAGGGGGAAAAAGTCTCCCTTGCAAGAGTTGGCCAACACCCCAGCTCCTTCCTTAGCCTCTATTCCATCTGACTCTCCACCCATGCCGGAGCACTTTGAGGTATCTGAGGATTTACCATTTGAAGAGCTTCCATCAGGATGGTTGCAGGAAGAGTATGCTGATTTCAACATTGATCAGACGCCAGCTCATAATGTCCAAAAGCTAAGAGGCGGCACGGTCTTCTCCCCCTGACGCAGCCTCGTCTACTGCACCGCCTGACCCAGTCAGAGAAGTCAACCTAGGCGGCCCTGACAACCATTAGCCCATCTTATTAGCCACTTGGTTATGGGATCACCCCGCTCTACTCGACCTGGTAATCTCTTTCGTGCGCTCTTTCAAGGATGTGTTTGCCTGGTCTTACCAAGATTTGGAAGGAATCCAAGATTTGGAAGGAATCCCAGCAGAGCTCGGTGTCCACACAATTCCTCTGGTTGAGGGGGCTAAGCCGGTCAGAGGACGGGCTTACAAACTAAATCCCAAGTATGCAGAAGCAGTCAAAATCGAGTTGGAAAAAATGCAAGAAGCAGGTATTATTGTACCAATAGAGCACTCAGAATGGTTGTCTCCTATGGTTATTGCCCCAAAGAAGAAGTCAAACAAAATTCGAGTTTGCGTCGACTATCGGGCTCTGAATAAGGTCACAATCCCGGATGGATTTCCGACACCTTTCACTGAGAGAGTCCTCGAAGATGTTGTTGGCCATGTACTGTATAGTTTTATGGACGGGTTCAACGGCTACAATCAGTTAGGAATACATCCTGACGACCAAATCAAAACAGCTTTTCTGACTCCCTGGGGTATTTTCATCTACACTAGAATGTCTTTTGGGCTTAAAAATGCACCGCCTTCCTTCAATCGCATAGTATATCTCATCTTTTGTCCTCTGCTTACGGATCACCTTCGCATATTCATGGATGACTTTTCCACCTTCTCGGGAGCTCAATGTTCGACCCCAGTAGAAAATCTAAAGGAGCATCTTGCTCAGCTCTCTACAGTCTTCCTCAGGTGCAGAGAGGCACGTTTGAAGCTCAATCCGAACAAGTGTCATTTTTTGGTCACAGAGGGCACATTGTTGGGCCATGTGGTGTCTGCTCAAGGTTTGGCACCTGACCCAGAGAAGATAGTGGCCATCTTGAAGTTACCTCCTCCCATAAATCCCAAAGGTGTTCAGAGCTTTGTGGGCCACACCGGCTATCATCGCAGGTTTATACGTATGTATGCACAGGTGGCTCAACCATTGACCCGGCTCACCAGTGCTGCTATTCCCTTCCAGTGGTCAACATTTGAGGCCGAAGCATTTGCATACCTCAAAAAAGGCCTCACTGAAGCACCTATTCTAGTTGCCCCGGATTGGGCCCTACCTTTTCATGTGCATACTGATGCTAGTCTGCTGGCTGTGGGTGCTGTGCTGACTCAGCCTAGCAAAGAGTTCAACTTGGATCGCCCTGTACATTATGCAAGTCGCCTGCTCACCAAAGCAGAGCGCAACTATAGCACCACAGAGAGGGAAGGTTTGGCTATAGTGTATGCTCTACACAAATTTCGTCACTATTTGCTAGGGGTCCACTTCACAATAATTACTGATCACCATGCCTTGCGCTATCTGCTTAATAAGCCACAGGTTGCAGGTCGAGTATGGCGATGGCTCCTCCTATTCCAAGAGTTTGATTTTGAAGTGGTACTCCGTCCTGGTAAGCATCATGTAATGGCTGACCACCTCTCTCGCATTCACACAGGTGAAGAAGCTACCGGGATTGCGGATGACTTTCGAGATAGCAGTCTTTTTAAAATCGATACAACACCGGAATGGTACGGCGAGGTCCTACATTTTCTATCTACTGGGCTGTACCCAGAGAAGGCATCCCCACTGCAAAAGAGGAGATTGCTGTTGAAGTCCAGGCCTTTCACTCTGATTGGGGGCCAGCTCTACAAATCGGGACCAGATGGTGTTCTGAAGCGTTGTGTCTCGCCTCATGAGGTGGAGCATATTCTGGAGGATGCCCACAATGGTCCCACTAGTGGCCATTACCCTGGTCACATCACTGCCCAGAAGATTCTACAGAGTGGTCTATGGTGGCCCTACGTTTTTAAGGATGCAATAGCATATTCTAAGGTTTGTGATGTGTGCCAGCGCTGTGGGCCGAAGCCAAGTAAGCAATCTAACCGGCCTCTGTAGGTTTCGATGGCGTGGCTACCTTTTGAGAGATGGGGCTTGGACTTTGTGGGTCCAATATATCCCCCGGCTCAACTAGGTAATCGCAAATATCTGCTAGTGGCTACAGACTATGCAACAAAGTGGGCAGAGGTGTTGGCAACAGTAGATTGCATTGGCAATACAGTAGCCAAATTTTTATATGAAAATATTTTATGCAGATTTGGATGTCCCTTAGAGATCACCAGTGACAGGGGCAGTCATTTTGTCAATGACATGATCTCAAATTTGCTGGTCAATTATAAGATTTTCCATCGCAAGTCGTGTTCTTATTACCCTAGAGCCAATGGGCAGGCCGGGAGCACCAACAAGGTTCTGATCGCACTGCTAAGGAAAGCATGTCATCTCCATCCAGCATCTTGGGCTCAGGCTGTGCACGGCACTCTTTGGGCATACCGCACATCTTTCAAAGCAACAACGAATCAAACGCCTTTTCAACTCGCTTTCGGTTTGGAAGCCATAGCTCCATTTGAGTTCAACTCTGGATCCCCTAGGGTGGACAGTCTGCGTGCAAGTTGGGGCATGGAATCTGCTTCTATCTCCTGTCTCACCTTATTGGATGAAAGCCGCCTTTTAGCTTCTCATGCTCTGCAAGCAGAACAACTTCGTCGCAAAGCGTGGCATGATCGCCACCTCAGAAATCCAAAAATAACGCAAGGCACATTGGTGCTACTCTATCAAGCAAAATATTTGAAAAAAGCAAAGAAGCTAGTTCCAGCCTGGCAAGGGCCCTTCATAGTACAGGAGATTTTGCCACAGGGGGCTGTCCAGTTAGTCACTTTGGAAGGCGTTCCTTTGCCACTGGTAAATGGCTCCAGAATCAAGTGCTATTACTCCTCTGAGTAAAGGGTCTGCAACTATTCCGCCATCGGTAGGTTCTATGTCCCATCTCTCTCCTCCCCACTAGCTTTTCACCAGAATGGATGTTCTGTTACTGTCTCAGTTTCTGCTATGTCTGTAAGTTTCCGCCTTTCCTCTAAGATATCTTTTCTCCACTAAGTCCTCTTGGTAATTAGGTATTATCGGAAAACTTCTGCAGTCCAGTCACTCCTCCTCTAATCAGTCACTTCTCTAATTCCTCTAATTGTTTCTATCCTCAGTGTTATTTGCAGTTAAGTATAAAGGTCCTTCCAAACTGCTTTCAGTCAAGCTTCTAGTCAGAGTGTTTTTGTTCAGTTTGAAAAAGTGGAATCTGCTTGGGGATTTTGCTTAGACGACGATTGAGGCTATCTATGTGATAAAAAATGGCAGAGCTTATATGTCAAAGAACTTTTGATTCCAATACCAGCAGAAAACCTTTGGTGCAATTAAAATTTCAGCTTTGCTGTAGAAAGGGGCCATTAGAGTTCTGTCCTTTGGTCCTTTGGTGCTCCAAAGCTGGCTACTAAAGATTATTGCGAACCTTAATACCCTTCTTTATCTAGAGTCCTCTCTTTGTATCTGCTGGAACTTTGTCCCTGCTCAAAAACTATCCTCTCTTTGTATCTGCTAGCACTTTGCAACTGCTCACGCTCATTGCGCCTTAATCTACCCTAGTCTCCCAATCCCTCGCCCTACCTACCCTCCCTTGCTGCTCGCCCTTACCCTATCCCACACCCTCGCTCCTACCTACCATCCCCTCCCCTCACCCCTACCCTCTCACTTACCCCACTCGCCCCTACCTAACCTCCCACACCCCCTCGCCCCTACCTACCCTACCCTTCCCTTACCCTCGCCCCTACCCTCTCGCTTAACCCCTCGCCCCTACCTACCCTCCCCTGCCCCTCGCCCCTACCCTCTCATTTACTCCCCTCGCCCCTACCTACCCTCCCCTGCCCCTCGCCCCTACCCTCTCGCTTAACCCCCTCGCCCCTGCCCCTCGCCCCTACCCTCTCACTTACTCCCCTCGCCCCTACCTACCCTCTCACACCCCCCTCGCCCCTACCTACCCTCCCCTCCCCTGCCACTCGCCCCTACCTACCCTCTCACATATACTTCTTGCAACCCTCGCCCCTACCAATCCAGCGTTTTTTTTGAAGTACACGCCAGCGCCCTACCAATCCAATGCTTTTTGAAAGTACAGCAGCGTTTTTTTTGAAATAACTGCCAGCGCCTTTTTGGAAGTACATGCTTCTCCCTTCTTGCTTAATCAAGCCTTTCCAGGTACAGTTTTCCAAAACAGTATACTCCAACTACAGCGCAACATCTCTCATCTCTGCATTTCAGAGTTCACCCTGCACACTGCACATCGACCAAGCCAGGGAGCTAGCTTTACGATGGCTGGTACAAGCAAACAAGTAAGGAAGAAGAAAGCTCTCTCTCCAGAGAGGCCAACTGAGACAACCCAAAGTTCTGCAGAGGAAGAGGATGTGGATACCTCCAGCCATGGCCTCACCGATGTTTCTTCCACTAATCACAGTGATGAAAATTACAAGGCGTCCGACTCAAGCTTTGCTTCCGACTCAGAATCTTCTAGCAAAGAGGAAGAGGAAGAGGATGATGAAGAAGAAGAAGTTGTAAAGAACCAAAAGAAGAGAAAAGACATCATGCAGGTATGGAGTCATCAAATTCCTCGGCCTCAATCTTCCAAGACCCAAACCAAGTTCACACTAAACTTCCATCTGCAGCAGCCTCATCCGTCGCTTCGAGAAGTCTTATCAAAAGACCAGCTACACAAGCTAGGTCTGTCAACTTTAGCAGACACCGATCTGCCTTCGGATATTCCCATGGATATGGTGCATGCACTCCTAAAGTTTTTTCCCAAAGTCAGAGGACACCCACTAACTGCTACACGAATAGGTAACGCATTGGGGATGACAACCTTTCCTGCAGTAAAACCGGCTACGCGCACCTATTCACAACTTTCAAAAGATGCGACAATCAAGGCATGCAAAGAGCTACTCAGTACGAATCACGCTAACTATGCAAGGAATAAACAGCTCTGGGCTATTTTCTAGTATTACTTTTTGGTCAGAGATCCTAAAGTCAGCAAGGGCAAGGGCAAGGGCAAGGGCAAGAATAAGGGCAAGGCTAGATACGACGTGCCTACTATATTCTCACACTGTGAAGGCCTATACTGCCTCATCCACACCATCTCGTGTGGCTTTCATCAAATTCTATTTACCTCTCTACAGTCGCGGGCAAAAAGATTCAGAGCTCAGGTGCAAACTGTGCAATCTAGCTTTCAATGCTTCGCAGCTCCGATGTTGGCCTGGGTCATTAATATACCTGTTAGTTGTATGGATGTGGATGCGACGATGCAGCGTAAAAGCACTAAGGGAAAAGGGAAAGATATTGAACAAACAATGGATCTATCTGAAAAGCCAAAGAAAAAGAGAGCAAAGGTAGTGAAGGACACAGTAGAATCTTTAGTATCCCTGCCAGTTTCGGAAATCCAACAGCTTCGAGTGAAGCAGCCAGTTCGACGTTCCTCACATACGGCTACTGATTCGATGGTAAGTGCAGGTGGTCCTGATCACACTATGCATGTCACAGCTGTGGTTTCTACAGTGTGTGTTCCTCTCTCTACTGTTGCTATTTTTACCCCTACCACAGTGACTAGCTCCCACGTCCCAGTGGCAGCTGCTTCTTCTCCTATGCGCAATCCTGCGGCAACCACTCCTACCATCTCTACTTCGACAGAGAGGCATGCGCCTAGTCCACGGTGAGGAGTGCCACATGTCACACCAGTACCACCAGCTATACCACTCTCTAGCTCTCTTCACCCTGACACTGTTACAGGTCCTTCTACAGGAGCAGACTCTACGTCATTTTTTTGGCTATCTGAGGATATATTGCAGGAGTCTAGGCAAGCCATTGCCACCATTGAGCTGGGAGCAGAGCATTTAGCAGCCACACACCAGCGTCATGCAGCTACTTACGCAGCTATGGAGGGAGCTCTGAAGGTTGCTGAGAGCGCCATCGCAGATAGGGATGCCACTATTTTCGCACTCCAGCAGGCCCTGAAGTTAAAGTCTGAAGTGATTAGTGACCTTCAGAATCAACTACAAGGATTTAGAGAATTGCTGTTACAGGAAAATAGGGCAACGTAGCCTACGATGATGGGTATGGGATATGGGTGGACTGGAGCAGGTACACCAGTGCAGCATGCAGCAACGGGTCCTTCTCAGCAGTTTATGGAACTTTACTCACAGACTCCAGTTCCCGTTCAATACTACAATCAGCAACAACAACAATATCCTCCTCCTTAGGGGTTTCAGTCTTCACCATTGCCTCAGATGCAAAATATGACTTGTTGTGATGGAGTTGCTGGAGCACATCGCCATGGCTGTGTTACTCGACGTCCTTAGTACACTACAGGACAGGTGCTACCATCTGCTCAGCAGCAAGTGGCTGGTCATTTCTCAGGAAACACACTTACTAACAGGAGAGCTCACATACAGCAAGGCCCCACAATCGATCTGATGGCTCCACCTCCAGAGGCTGAAACTTCGGATGCAGCAGTGACTACCACTCTATCTCTTGGATGACAGATTCAGGAATTCACTATTGTACATACTAGTAGTTTTCTTTCACAGTTTCAGTCTTCCTCTCACCGAGACGGTGAGCGGTCTTGTGGCGGGCAACCTGTAGCAGGGCTTCAATGTCACTTCGCAGGACAGGCAGTTGGACAAATAGCTACAATTGGTCTGGTTCACATTGGACGGACCCTTTGGGTTGGGAGTGACACGTGGCAGGGTACCTACGGTGGTCTAGTGGACATCATGGCCAGGTCACCACCACCACTCAGTTTGGAGATAGATTGAGCTGGCTGGACATTTATGGGCCGTTGGTGGCTCTTATGGGTATACATATGAGTAGTCGTTTTGGGCCAGTCCTATCTTATCTTGCACGTAGTTGTCTAGAGAGAGTCTTACACAGAGCACTGCTTCACCATCCATGCACATCTGAGCCTCGACACCCCATTTGTACGTGTGAGTCCTGGGCTGGAGCTGAGTGTGTTGCCACGCCAGAGTCTGTACATGGTTCTTTGAGCTAGTCGAGTCCATATGTTCTGGTCTACTGCTGTGTCACTGTTGTTATCCATTGTTTCTGTGTTTCATTCTGTTTGAGAGAGTTTCTATTTATTGAGTGAGATTGTCACGCACATTGCACTGAGGGACACCCAGACTGTAGAGAGCATGACACATTATCCGCGCTACAGGTACTCTCATTTTGGCGATCACGGTTTCAGTCTTCCTCTCATCGAGACGGTGAGCGGTCTTGTGGCGGGCAACCTGTAGCAGGGCTACAGTGTCACTTCACAGGACAGGCAATTGGACAGTTAGCTACAGTTGGTCTGGTTCACATTGGACGGACCCTTTGGGCTGGGAGTGACACGTGGCAGGGTACCTACGGTGGTCTAGTGGACATCGTGGCCAGGTCACCACCACCACTCAGTTTGGAGATAGACTGAGCTGGCTGGACATTTATGGGCCGTTGGTGGCTCTTATGGGTATACATATGAGTAGTCGTTTTGGGCCAGTCCTATCTTATCTTGCACGTAGTCGTCTAGAGAGAGTCTTACATAGAGCACTGCTTCACCATCCATGCACATCTGAGCCTCGACACCCCATTTGTACCTGCGAGTCCTGGGCTGGAGCTGAGTGTGCTGCCACGCCAGAGTCTGTACATGGTTCTTTGAGCTAGTCGAGTCCATATGTTCTGGTCCACTGCTGTGTCACTATTGTTATCCATTGTTTCTGTGTTTCATTCTGTTTGAGAGAGTTTCTATTTATTGAGTGAGATTGTCACGCACATTGCACTGAGGGACACCCACACTGTAGAGAGCACGACACATTATCCGCGCTACAACTCTAGATTCTATCATCCTCATATGGTTTCTTTATTGTTGTTTATGAAGATTTAACATGCATAGTTCATTCTCATGGTTTTTTTCATATAAGGATGACACGATTGAATATACTGAGTTTTTGTCTTGAAGAAGGAGAAACAGTGTTAACACCTTTATCCAGAAGGTTCTCTTGTTTGAAGGCGTGCTGGATGGATATCCGCTGATAATAAAGCTCATAGTTTGTCCTGATGTCCTTCATAGGCAAGATTCTCTTGTTTGAAAGCGTGCTGGACGGACATCCACTGATAATAAAGCTCATCGTATGCCCTTCGAAGGCAAGATTTACTGTGTGTTTTGGTAATAGAGGCTTTTGAAGGTTATGTGTTTATAGAGATGACTCATGGCTGAAGGACAGCTTGGCAGAGCAGTGTTCACGTTTCTGATATGGCACTAGTTGGGGTATTCTTGTATGGAGTCCCAGAGACTGGCATAGGGACTAGCCAGTAGACGTAGGCTGGATTGGGGGTAAAGGTAAGCTCATTTTCAGGTTGAAGGTAAAGTTAAGTTGACGGTTGATCTTGCACAAATGAGGATACTTAGTCTTTGAGCTAGCAAAGGACCAAGTCCTCAATAGCAAGGAAAAGAATGTGCTTCTTGAGACTGCTACCCAAGAGATTTCTCTTATGTATCATGTAGTAAGCAAGACCCCTAGGTGAGGCGGAGGGTGACCAAGCTGAGTAACATTGGTGTGATCAATTGGACTGTAGCTAACTAATCACAGATCAAGTAGACAAACACTAATGAGATAATTAGGACAAGGTATGAGAGGTGATCACACTTACAATTTGATCTCACTTCTAGTGAAGACAAACCATTGCATGTGTTTATATAGAGATTTGTGTGTGTGGTGTGTGTGGACGAGCGGCGCGATCCTTCTGCCTTGTTCTTCACGCGATCTCCTGCTCGTGCTCAGTCACGTGAAGCAACTGGCCCTGCTGTGGTCCTGCATGCAACAGTTACCAGTCTGCCCTCTGCACGTTTTTGATCTGTGCACGAATTTGTGCTGCCTGCAAGTCGGCAGCTCTGGTTCAGGACTTCCCTGCATGTGCTCTGTCCCTGCGAGCCTTGAGCATTGTGTGACCTGCACAAGCAGTTGTGCTCAGCCCGCTCCTCGACGGTAGCCTCCTGCACAGATTTCGACTGAGAGTGTTTTGTTGGTATAGAGAGTTGGTTCTTCAGAAAGTTAGCAGTCGGAATTTGTTGTGTCACTTTGTACAGGCTCTGGTTGAAAGAGTATTGAGCTGAATGTACAGTGAGTTGTGGTTTTGTGTAGAGAAAAAGGAATTAAAAAAAAAACTTGAAGTGAGTGTTTGTTCAGTGTTTTCTTGAAGTAGGGGATTTTTCTGCTGTAGGGGTGTTTTCTTTTGGGTGGAAGGTGCGGTGTTGGTTCAATTATGGCAGAAGAAGCTGTATATAAGCGTAGAAAACAGGTTGACCTTTCCTCGATGGATGGTGCAAACGTTATCAAGAGTGCTTGTTGGAGGATTTTGCGGATGCTAGGAATGCATGGGAAGGTTAGCAACCCGCTACTCAAGTGGTTATCCCAGTTCAACAGCTTATGGATCCGGTTGCACAATATGTGTTGAATGCAGTGATTTTGTTTTTCCCTGGCAAGATGCCCTCGGACAAGATGTAGGTCAATGAGTAGATTTTTTGTTGAAAAGACGAGCAATCCGAGGGGTGTATTTTGGTGCCTGTGGTTTTTATGAGGTGTTACTGGCAGACATGGACACTCATTCCCAATTGTTGGAAATGTTGCCTTTGTTTTTCAACATGCAAATGACACATGTATTACCATGGGCGCTTACTAAAGATTATGAGAGTTTGATACGACATAGGTGCCCAATTTGGGTAGAAATAGTCGGATTTCCATGGACGTGGAAGCATTTCTTGCTTCTTCTGGCTGCTTAGTTGGGCAAAGTGATATGCCCCCCAAACTTGGATACTAATTCCAATAGATTTTGCGTGTTGTGGGGGAATACGGATAAGCCGACGGCGTCAGGATCACGGTTGACTTTGGTGATCCAATGGTAGGCAAAAGGCCATTCAAACTCAAATGGGGCAAGTTTGTAGGTGCATGTTTTAGCTGTGGCAAATTTGGCCATATGCAATCTGAATGCCAAGAGGCTTTGTTGAAATTGCCACCCTCTGCTGTTCCTACAACTAGAACTCATGTTGCCTCTCCCTCCTTTTCGTCTGTGAGGCCAAAGAATGGGGGATTCTAATGGAAGCATGCAGGTCAAACAGGGTAAAGACCAAAACAAGAGCTTGGCTAATGTGCAACCTACTGCAAAGGTTGATACCAAAGGTAAAGCCAAAATGGGAGATTCCACTGACGGTTGGCAAACTCCAAAGAAGACTGCAAAGCCTCGTGTTTTTCTTGTCTCAAGAAATTACGTATCTGCTTTGGATGGGAGAAGTGGTGGAACCTCTGCATTTGCATCTCATGATCATAAGTCGCTAATTGAAGCGTGGGATAGAGTGGTTCACTCATATAAAGATTCTCTACTTGGGGCGACATCTGTGTTGTTGCCGATGCATCAAAATCCCCCGCAAGGAACGCATATGGAATCCGCTTTATTGATTAGTAGTATAGAGGCGGATGTGCGTATGCGCAATTCTACTTGATGACAGTGCTTCCTGATTCCCTTGTAAATACTGTACAGATGCATTCTCCTCTTAGATGTTTTACGTATAATGTGCGCAGATTGTGCAACCACAACAAGTGGAAGCTAATCTGGCATTATGTGCATACAAATAAAGCAGATATAGTGGTATTACAGGAGCATAATCATCAATCATCGTATTATGTGGGATTCTGGATTGCTTATGCTAGTACTGGTTTTTTTTTATGGGAATGGGATCGTGCTAGCTAGGGTGGATGAAAGAGAACATCGTGCACACAAGTGAGTCTGTGTTGGTTAGATTATCACTCAAGCAAATTAGGTTCCAACATCAATTAACTTGGACTCATAAACACGATCTTGAGTATTTGCTAAGCCATCACAAGCTCACCATAAACAAGGGAGATTTAATGCAAAATAGACTTGTGTTTATTCATCCATGAAATGAGCTTTAAGTAGCTCTACAACCTTGCACCATTGCATGTGGGATAATTCCACCTTTCCTCGCCTTGACTCATACTCTAGGACTCTAGGGCAAAGCTCACACCTTATACTTTTTCGGGTGTTTTAATGATGATGCGACATGAATTGCAGCCGGTTTTGGTCCATAATGACACGACGGGGCGTTGGATGGTTGTTTAATGTATCGTGCCAAGGAATATTCTGGAGTTTGTTGAAATTTATGCTTATACTACCTCGACACAAAGAAGTCATCTTTGGCAATATTTGGTCAAATACCCCTGGCGTTTGCATGCTTTTTGGTGCGGAGATTTTAGTAATACACCTGCAAACATGGACAACACAACTGGCCACTCACATATGTTGAAAATTGAACGTTCTTCTTGGGATGTTATGCTTTGGATGTGCAGGCCAGTACTCACTCTTCGGAGCGGGGTTATACTTTTACCCATGATACTCACTCTGGATATAGAGCACGATTGGATCGTTGGTATGTATTGGGCACTCCGCAATTTGATATGTTTACATGTGATATAAGGATTGATTGTTCCTTTACTCTATTTGATCATTTTCCTCTTTGGATCTTGGTCCATTTTGAGACATTGGATGTAGATTCCCTACTTCCCCATAAGCGGTTGCTGCTATTAATAATGCATATCTTTCACACAAGGCATTCCAAAATGTAGCGCGGATAATGTGTCGTGCTCTCTACAGTGTGGGTGCCCCTCAGTGCAATGTGCGTGACAATCTCACTCAAACAAATGGAAACTCTCTCAAACAGAATGAAACACAGAAACAATGGATAACAACAGAGACACAATAGTGGACCTGAACATGTGGACTCGACTAGCTCAAAGAACCATGTACAGACTCTGGCGTGGCAGCACACTCAGCTCCAGCCCAGGACTCACAGGTACAAATGGGGTGTCGAGGCTCAGATGTGCACGGATGGTGAAGACGTGCTCTGTGTATAGAGTCACTGCTCTCGAGAGACGATGCTGGACCAATGGTGAAGAAGATAATTCCGATGACCAACCGCTACTACTCATATGTAACACCATAAAGGGCCACCAACGGCTCATAAATGTCAACCATGTGGTGAGCTGGCCACGAGGTCCACTAGACCACCGTCGGTAGGTACCCTGCCACGTGTCACTCCCGAGACCAGAGGGTCCGTCCAGTGTGAACCAGACCAAGTGTAACCAACTGTCCAACTGTCTGTCCTGTGAAGTGACACTGTAGCCCTGCTACACAAAACTTGATTAAAGCGGTGATTCCTCCACTTATCTCTCATATGTGTATCGATATGGATGTGGCCTGGTATCGTTTTGTCATGCGGATCCAGGCAATCATAAAGGATTATGGCTCGTGGTACATGTGCCAGCTGAAAGATAAAGTGATGAAAGATAAGGCCACTTGCCAAGCGTTAGAAAGTCTTGCAGATGCTAGACGGCTTACTGATTCGGAACAAGAGAAATTATGTGCAGCTAAAGCCTCTTTGATGCATAATAACAGGAGGAAACTTGAAAAATGGAAGGTTAGATCAAAACAACATGCTTTTATGGATAAAGGTTGTTAATCGAAACAATTCTTTAAACATTTGCACCATTCGAGGCAATCTGTCTCTATCAAAAGGGTTAAGGACAACATTGGGCAATGGACGGCCAATTAAAGTCAACTAGCCGATTCTATGGTGGATCATTTTCAACATGTTTTTGCCAGGCTTGAGACTCCCTCAAGTGAGGTCTTGCAAGCCAGACAACTACTATTGTCATATGTACATCCTATATTGACATTGAATGATGTAATTACTCTTGAAGCCAGTTTTATTGAGACTGATTTGCATGACAGTTTGTTGCATCTTGGTCATCAGAAAGCACGTGGATAGAACTGTCTTACGGTTGAATTTTTCCTTTGCTTTTGGGAGTTCCTTGAGCAGCCTGTACTTTTCATGATAAATCATGCTTGGACTACACAATCTTTGTTGTAATCGTGGAAAGAACTGGTGAAATTGTTGCCCAAGCAAACATTATGTGAAAACTTTTCACATTGGCATCCGATCACGCTTATGCAAATCATTTACAAATTGTTGTTGAAAATGATAGCTGCACGTATTAATGATCATTTGTTCTTTGGCATACATCCGGCTCCGTATGGATTCATCTCTCGCCAGCAAGTTATGGATAATATAGCTAATGATTTCATTGGAACTGAGTATGCAAAATATACTAGACAAGATGTACTTATCATGCAGGTTGGTATAGAGAAAGCGTTTGACACTGTTCATTGGACATCATTGCTCAGATCATGACGGCTTTGGGCTTTGGGCCAAGAATGTGTCGGGCCGTCTATTTTCTTTATGAGCATAGTCAATCTACTGGAATTCTTGATGGTGAGCTGGTTTGGTTAAGGGATCTTGGTAGATCGGTCAGGCAAGGATGCCCTTTGAGTGCTTTGTTGTATGCTATTGCTACACATCCTCTGTTGTTGTATCTGAACTCCTTAACGGCATCTGACCATTTACATGGATTGGATTCCATTGGAAGCCATCGTATTGGGATGTGGTTTTTGATAAGTTTGAAGGTACAATACCTGGATGCCCCATTGCTTCCAGTCTTGTACTGATTGGAAATTGGTCACGTGGGAATTGTTGTGGCATGGTAGAGATGACGCTCGTGGAAATTCACTTCGATTGGAGAGTTTGTATTGGAGTTGAGTTTTTGATCGAACTCTTGTTCAATGCTCTCCTAGACAGGCTTATTTTCTCTCCCAGAAAGGTATTGACATGATAACAGATGTGATAGACACTGATGGACAGGTGCTCTCGTTTAGACAGTCTGATCTTTCCTTTGGGCTTGGGATGCATTATAGGGGCATGTGGGACACCACTAAGGATTTGGTTGACTCAATATCTCCCATTCCACCGCTGGCTGCGGAGAATCGAATTTGTGATTGGCTCTATGCCGGTTCTTTGATCCGTTCGATATCTACAAAGAAAGTGTACTGTCATTTGTAGTCATCTTCTTAGATCCAAGATCACTGCCATAAGGTATGGAATATGACTAAGAGTGTTACATGGTGGCGGAGTAAAGTTATGAAAGTGTGGCATACTAGTTGCCTCTGAAGGAGCGATTGTTTATGTGGAGATGCATCGTTGGGGTTCTCCCGATTGGCAAATTTCTGCGTTCCATAAGATTGGCCTCTTCACGATGTGTTTGCTGTGGTGCAAGCATTGAGAATATTCCACATTTATTGTGGTCTTATTCTTGTACGCAACAGTTTGTGGATAGCATCTCGACAGCTCTTCGCACACGTTTCCCTAGCATGCATTTTGGTAGATTTTTCTGGATCTTTGGAGTGCTTCTGCCACTACTTCGGCCGTATGCATACTTTTTCGGCTGGGTTAGATTCCAGGTCCTATGGACAGTGTAGAGAGCATGTAATTTCCTCATGTTTCAGCAGATTCAAGAGGAGTATGTTTCCTTTCTCAAGACTTCCCTTCGACGGTCTCTTCAAGTTTCCTATGACTTGGACGAGCTCCCCAATTGGTCATTATGAGCTCTACTTTTACTGTTTCTGATTTGCTTTGTAATATTTTCTATGGGTTTTCCTCGTGTTGAGGTTTCCCATTGGTAATTTAATATGACATTACAAAAAAAAAAGTTGATATACAGATTTCTTGGAGAGAGATTTAGGTATGATAAGAGTGATGGATAAGTGTGATTGGGGTTGGAACACTCATGCTCCAATCAATGAAGTATAGCGAAATCTTTCCTGAAAGAAACATAAATAACCACCACTAGAGTTCACCATCCCCCTTCAAGGATGGATTAGATCATTCACTTGGAAAATGTTCCCCTCTTAAACTAGTTGCTGCCCAATGTTCTGACTGATGAGAGGCAGATGTAGTAGTTTTGTTGTTTCGGTCCAGGTTAAAAGCCTCCAAGAAAATTAGCCCAATTGCTGTGAGTAGGAACGGACAGGATGAATGAACCCATGCATGTTAAGCTCTTTGAGAAAATGCTTGGTAATGCAGACTTGTTTGACTAAAAAGTGAAACTGGAGCTCTCAGAATGGGTGATCGCGAAATTATCATCAAAGAAGAGGCAAATGGGTGTCGGATCATTAGATCGCAGTAGCCAATATGCATGAAGCAGTGCAAAGAGCTGGATGGATTTGCATGAAGCTAGTGGGGTAGTAACATATTCAGCTTCATTGGAGAAGAGAGCAATAGACTTTTAATGCTTGGTTTCCATGAGATTAAACCACCAGATAATACAAACACATAACTCAATGCGGATAAACAGTGGGAATTTCTGCTAAGTGCATTAGCAGCAGTATATCAAGCTAGTTGTAATGGCATATACAGATCATAAGTAGTCTTCTTATTGTTTTAATTTCAATCTTCTAAATTTATTTAGGCTTTGACATTTTGTGTTTCCCTCTCTCTTTGGAGTTCAATCAGGGGAATGGTACCCTGAAAGATTTTTCTTGTTGCTCAATATTACAAGATTGTTTCTCTACGAAACGTCTTTTTTCATATATCAAGGTATTTGCAGGTGTGGACTTGGACTTTGCAGAATACGAGGGGTTCAATCCCTGCACCAAGGCAGAATGCAGCTGCTACATACCTAGGGACAAAATTCTATGTGCATGGTGGGAAAGGAAGTCTTCTGCTGGAGGACTTGCATGCATTGGATACCTCAGGCTTCACTTGGAGCAGGGTATGTTGGTAACTTGTCTTTGTGTTTCTAGAAAATAGGTGGTAAGATCCAAAGTGGACTGAAAAAATCTCAGTATCATTCTGTTTGTATGCCAAAACAACAGCCTTCAGTTGCACACCTTCTTCTTTTACCGGTGCCTAGATGCCTGATCAAATTATATTAACTTTCACACAAACTTGTGCTAAATTGTAAGTAGGTTGTGCTAAATATCTGGGGACACATCAAGCGTTTCTTTGCTAAACCAATTATGGATGGATGCACACAATCGTTATACTAAGTATCAGGGGACCTTCAAGCATAATTAGGGATGGATGCTTATGATTGTTATGGTGATGTTGATGTCAACATTATGAATGCTCTTTGGCTGTGCATATGTCCACTGCAAAACACATGGGGTAGCACACATGAAATATGCACCGTTGAGTTACGAGTTAACTTGTGCCACGCAAGAAGGCTGTAAACTTGTTTACTTTGAAAGATAGGTAATGGCCAAGTCCAATACACTTTATGTATAATGCACTATGTGATTGGGAGTATGTAAGTCGGCTAGATAAGTATGCGATTTCAGGTATATATGCTGGCTAGATCAGTATACAATTGCCCATCAGTTTCAGTAGCTACACCATGTCAGGCTACCACGCTCGAGTGATGAACGCCGGGAATTGGTCATCTTGGTGAGTAGTGGTTGAACCTTGATATGTTGACAGTCCCATCTCTTTCTTTTTTCTTTTCTTAGAATGCTTGGCATAGACACTTTATGTGGTACATACTTTTCGTGGGGTGAAATTCAATGAATGAACTGAAATGTAGTACTAGTGTCCGCAAGAGGCCAAAGTCATACAATGTTCTGGAGAACATTCTGATAAGTGATGCAATTGTCTGGGAAAAAGGTACTCAAAAGTGATAAGGAAAAACCTGATGACAGGCTCCTAAACTTGGAAGGTAATAGAGCAAAATCAAGTTACAATTTGGGTAAGATACAGAGGTGGGGATGGGGCTGCTACAACAATTGGGGAGGATATATATAGTGGGTGAACCTGTGAAGATCCCATACAAGAATACTAGGCCAGTTGGTGGTCATCTATTAACCTGCCTCATTAGGTCGCTGTTTCCATGTCCTTCATGGTGAAGAATTTTAGAGGCCTCAGCACGTCTGAAGTGAGCTTTCTACTCATTCTCGACATACATGTCAATGCAATTTCCAAATGTGCTGGATTTTGTTTTATTCTAGTTATGAATAAAGTGATTCATCATACAATCTGTGGGTAACAAGTGCTTTAGCTTCTGTTCCTATTAGGTGTCTCAAAAAGGATTTGGACCTTCTCCAAGGTACAAGCATACCTGCTGGATCCATCAAAACAGGTATTGTTGTCCATGCTTTGTGAACATTTATTTAATAGTTCGTGCTTTTATGTTCTGAATGAACTGTGGCCCAAGAATATCAGCTTAGTTGCTGGGAAAATATGCCTCTAGTAAATTAAACAGAATGTACCTTCTTTACCCATCTGAGAAGCATCCCAAACACACAGACCCAGTGTAAAATACATTTAAAGAAAGTTTTAAGAAGGTTTGTGGCCAAAAAGGTATCATTAATCAATAGGGGAAGAGATAACGAAATCCAAAGCTCATGGCTCTTTTAGGAACTACCTAATTTACAAGGTTACCTTTTGTAGAGGGCAGATGTCCATGACCACAAGGACCTCAATTGCAGCCTCCTCACCATCAGCAGATTCAAGCCATCATTACCCACTTTCCGAGGAGTACTTCATGACAACGCAAGGGTCTCTTCTTCTCAAGGCAATCCTCTATGGAGATACCATGTTGAGGAGAGACTACTCCTGCAACTTGCCAGTTGCAGCCTACAGCTTCAGAGTTGTTCAGGAGAGATTTCTTTCTATTCTAGCAAGAGATTTAGTTAGGATTATGCTCTATGATGCGAGGTATCATAAAAGGTTGTCCTTTGTTATGGTCTCATGGGCCATTTTGGCATTTAAGGGACATTAATCTAGCTATCTTTCTTGCTTTCTTTCTTCTAAGTCCCCAAAAAGAAGGGATGTTGCAAAGCGTGCTCTTTATTGGTCTTCTTGGATACTATATTGACCATGGTAGGAAAGGCCAAGGCCACATTGCTGCTCAATTTCAGGTTAATTCTGGAGTTTGAATCTCAGATGCATGCAATAGATAGAGAGTCTCAACCAGCAAGCATATTATGGACAGGCCAAACAATGATCAGACGAGGACACTGGCTCAGAAGCTGGTTAACAGTCGGAGGACCTCTTCCTCAACTTATCCTCCCTTCCTCAGCTTCCCACTTCAAGCACACAGCCCAAGTACAGATTTAGGGCATCAGTAGCAGCTCTTAAGGGAGCCATTTTTCTCCCCTTCTGGAGCTTAAAAAGAGGCAATATTTTCTTAGCTTCTTAGAAGAAATGGAAACCTAAAATCTAGACCTTAAGTCAGTGGATGAGGAAGTAAGAAATATGGTGTGGAGAGAATGAACTAAAGGATTTAGTGTGGTCTTCATCCTTCAGCACCAGTCTATCCTTAATTGTGAAGTCTGCATTTCCCAACATTTGACACATGTAGGAGCATATTTGGAAACAAGAGGGTTCTTGGTTCGTGGTCTCCTCTTGGATAGTGGGCCCTGAGCTCTTGGTTCATGGCTGGTGAGCCTTGGAACGAGATTCTATCGTCCGGTATTGAAACCTGTTAGAGTTCCCCCAGTAGGTGACACTTGGCTTCTTAAGACTCATTAAGGTTTTTGCAGAGATGCACCAAGTTGGGAAGAACAGAGGCTGAGAGGATAGGTTTGCAATGAATATTTTGCGAACTGGGAGAAGCTTCACCCAAAGATTGTGGACAAGAGACTCTACCAGCCGCTATTACGGAACCCTTGATTTGTGCAAAACAAGGCCATATGCTTGGCAATCAATTGCATGTAGCTTGGGTTCCCAAGGTGGCCGGTGGTGCATGGAGTTTTAGGGACCAGCTTCAATGTTATGACCTGGAAGAAGATGTACAGTTTCACCAGTTGAGCCTGTTGTGGGGTGGGCAGGTCATGCACTAGGTTATACAAGCAATATTTCCGTGGAATGCCACTGTCCTTTCAAGCTCCAAGTTCCTCTTGAGTGGATGGGAGCTACTTTCTGTTTTATGTATGTATTTGTATATTCCTTTTTTTGAGATGGCCATGTAAAAATTCAGAGGATACAGGGTTTTATTTGCATGGCCACAAGGCCAACCTTCACAGCCAAGCAGGCTCTTAAGACTTTCGTGGCATTTTGCATGCTGCATGCTTCCCAAAATCAAAGCATACGGTCTTTTATTTTCTTGTTCGCAGGCTTTATGTGGTTGGAGGGCTAGGCGTAAAGGGTGAACCCTTGAGTTCTCTGTATGTTCTTCCTCTAAGTATGGAGACAAGAACTGACAACAAGTTCAGGTAGATTTGTTTTTTGCGGTAGATAAAAATTATCAATTGATTGTGTCAAGGAGAATTTGATTAACTTAAACCAAAACTTGTCATCACATGTTCTGCAGTACAACTCTTTCAAGTTCCAGCATTCAAGACAAAAGCTCAAATCTCCAATCAAGTAAGCCAATTTTGCTAATTGAAAGATTTCAAAACCTAAAAACATGTTATGACAATCGTTGAAATTTATTTGAATTAACATTCAATGACCTTCCTATGTCTGCCATATTTCGATAAGCATATCCAATGGTATTAGACTATAAGCAGCAGCCCAAATTGCAGCCGGTTCCTAATGATTGTAGGAGACTATAACCAGCACGAAAAAGAGCTAAATGCAATCCATTTTTTAATGCTCTGCAGCTGCACACCAACAGTGATTCCCGATCTGCAAAGCTTGACGGTGCTGCATCTTGCAAGGAAAAAAATTGTGTGTGTGAAGATGAAGGCCACGGTGAGTCATGCGCTCGGCCTCCACACAACTGCCGCATATAAAGAACCATATTCTGCTTACACTTGACCTATGTTATCATACACAGGCTGGGTCTGCTTCCGTTTCATAAGGAAGGAGAGGTAGCACCTTTATTTAGATAAACTTAACTTGATAGTAGTTATGCCACCCTACAAAGGAGAATATTAAGACTTGTAGTTGGCAGAGGATTAAGGTCTTTTGTACCAAGAGCAAGAATCTGCTTTTTGCTCGTGTTATTCTTGAGATCTCTCTTGCAGAGTATGCCTGGTACGTGCGGGAGGAGAAACTAGTAGCTGAGGTATGATGTATCCAGATGAGTGGTTTTCACCATGACAACAGCTATAGTCATATTTCCTTTTTCTGATGTACACTAGAACTAGTAACTGCACTGAACAAGGGGAAGAACACAGAACTACCCAGCTGTACAGAGTAGCTAGAAACATTCATAGGAAAGCTGATGTATCTCTGCGGTGATATCACCAACTTCCAAAGAAAACCGTAACGATTGCCTAAGGGAAAGCTTGAAGAGTGGGAACGGGTCTGCATGAGTACGATGAAACATGTAAGCATTATGTTGACGCCACAGGGTCCAATAAGCCCAGTATCTGACCCACATAAAGAAGACCACTAAATGTTGTAGTGTCGGTGAGAAAAATGACAAATGCCGAGAACCTTTTGTGAAAAACAGCCCCAGGAAAACGGAGCCGCATATAGGCCGATACACGGCGAAGGAAGTCTTTGGTAACGTAGGAATCCCACAACAAGTGTCAAATACCCTCTCCTGCAGTGGAGCAACAAACGCAAGAGGAGGGACGAATATGACACGCCCTAAGAAAAGTGCCAACAGGAAGCACTCCAAGCAAACAGCACCAAAGAAACAATCGCTCCTTCAAAGGCAAATGGCTTTTCCACAAGGCAGAGAGAAGCTTCCTCCACCAGAGATCAGATTTGTGCATGTGCCAAAGGGCATTGCAATGATCCGCAAGCCATGATTATGGTAGAAGAAGAGCATAAATTCCACCCGCAGAAATATCTCAAAAAGGCGTTTCCCGAAAGTCCCAATCAGACATGCGATCACCATCAGATAAAGGTGAAACTGGCAAAAAGTCAAGCAACATACTTTGAAGTTCTCTCCAAAACTGACGATAATGCATGCCCAATCCAAAACGGCAAGCGGCGAAGGGAAACTCAAAAGTATATCTAGCCTCATCGACTACATCCTCAACCACACGAATGCTACGGCCAGAGAGAAAGTAAGCCTGGCGAGGGGAGCGGTCAACCAAAGTAAGAGAAAATGCTCGGCTCCAATGGAGACTCTCCAAGCGAATCGAATCACCTTCCTGCCGAGGATTCCATGAAAGATGAATCGTAACCTCTTTCCAGGAAGACACTAAAGTGGAAGCAAGAGGACAACCAGGAATGTACCCTTCCATCTTGCCAAAAACCACCTCCCAAATAGATGGTTGCCAATGGCCAAAAGAGGAAGTAACAACATGCTGACCAAGGTGTGCAAACATAAGAGTCCAAGGCTGAATTTGTTGCGCAAGTGTAGGCAACAACATGCATGCGCAAGGCCACCCAGGCGTTTAGTGATAGTGGATGGTGGATCTGGCATAAACATGATGACTAAGTTCACTATGTTGGCTTTAGGCTTGCAGCCAGGGTAGTTTTCGTACGACGTACGGAACGTCTCGTTCCGTACCACAGATCACATGCTGTCCCGTTCATTTAGTACGTTCAGTACGGTCAGATTTTATGTGGTTTTTTATAGCCATTGGCAACTCTTGACTGTTGACCAAGGGCCATTGAGGACAACTTTTGGGGCTGTTTTGGAGTGCCAATTCAAGCACTTAAGCCACAGTGGATTCTATGTGCTAGGGCTCCACTTCTCTTATGGTCTCCCTCTCTCTCATATGCCACTGCACTGTGTATTATGAGATACGAGGGCGCTTCCATTGCTTATTCAGGGAGGGCTTTGGACCCCTAGATAGAGTCATGAAGTATGAGGATCAGAGATGCCTTGGCTTATATCTACTTGAGCTAGAGCGGCATAGGGATAGTCTATTGAGGAAACATGGGACACAACAGTCACAGAGACCGATCACAAATTTCTTTGGATCAGGAAAACTAGGAGAGCAGCCACCAGCGCAGAGTTGTGCCCGCGTGCATACCAGAGGCACCCTCATTGACAGGGCGATTGAGCTTGGGAGATCGAGGCGACCACGACTGAGACACAGGAGCACACTCCATAGACGGAGACTTCAGCAGAGGATCAGGGACATCCTAGCACGACATCCGGAGTGTCATTGAGAACTTACTCTACACTTCATTTTCACTGTCACTACTCACTTCTCATTTTTATTTTTTGCATTCAGTACCTTTGTACTTTTGTACTTTTGTATTCAGACATTGTACTAGTTTCACCACTTTGTATCAGTTGGTCTCATAGGTCATTTTGGCCTTTTGAAGACGTTAATATATCATATCATATCATATATATCTCACGCTCTCCCTCTCTCATCAAGAGTCATCATCCATGCTCTCCCTCTCTCATGCTCTAGCCTCTTCCTATTTAAGCAATGCCTCTCCATCTTGTTCTCCAACACTTCCAAGCTCTCAATGCTCATTGCTCTCAAGCTCTCAATGCTCTCATTGCTCAATGCTCCCATGTTCTAGCTCTCAAGTGACTATCTCTAAAGACTAGAGTTTTGCCTCTTCTCTCCATTGGGTCTCTCCCTCTCAAGCTTGCATTGAAGATCTCATAATGTCAAGTTTCTTTAAGTGTAAAGTTTAAACCCAAGGGCCTAAGCCTTAGTCGTAAATTATTTGTTTTTTTATGTTGAACGTACGTAACGTCATCGTACATCTTAATTTTTTTTAGTTCGTTTAGTACCGCACATCGTCGTACATGTACAAAACGTACGGGACCGTACGAGACCACTATGCTTGCAACCTACTCGTCATGCCCCCTTCATAGTAACATTGGACGACCAGAGAATAGTATACCCTGTGGGCATAGTGGAAAAGGTGCCTCTGCAGGTATAAGATTTCACCTTTAGTTTGGATTTCGTGGTGGTTCGCCTTCCATAGGTTGAGGGAGGATTTCCTCTGCTCATCGGTAGACCATGGTTGCGGCACACTAAAGCACTGCATGATTGGGGAAATGACTCAATGTGGATACACACTCCTGGCTCCCCAATGAAACCTATTAAACTTGAAGGAGGTGTGGATATAGTGGTGCACCATAGTTCCTTGTCAATAGAATCCAATCCTGAACTAAATCATCCTACTCTACTGATGGGTCAGAAGAAGATTTGCTGGATTGGTTGGAAGCTACCAAGTCTATGTTTGGTTATGAGGTCTCTATTCAATCTTTGCCGACGGATGCAACAGGTGTAGAGGTCACAAAGTCTAATGAACTACCTTTCAACAGGCTTCCTCAGGGCATGTTCCAAGTAGATAGGTATATTTGGACATCCGCCAACTTCTGCTGCGGTTTTTGCCTTCTTCTGACAATTTATTCCTTGTGGTGTTTTCTCGCCCCTCTTCAACCCCTAGCCACCCCATTCCCTCTCATCCTGCCCACCCCCTGCACCCTACCCTCTCCCCACTTGCCCCTACCCACCCCCTTTCTCTCTCCTCGCCCCTACCCTCTTTCACTCGCCCCTACCACCCCCTCACACCCCCTCTCGCCCCTACCCTCTTTCACTCGTCCCTACCCACCTCCTCACACCCCCCTCACCCCTACTCTCACCCCCTTCGCCCCTACCCACCCCCTCACACCCCTCGCCCCTACTCACACCCCCCTCGCCCCTACCCACCCCCTCACTCCCCCTCTTGCCCCTACCTCTCTCACTCGCCCCTATCTTGCCCCCTCGCCCCTACCCACCCCCTCCCACTCGCCCCTATTTAGCCCAACCTATCACCTCTACCCACTCATCCCCTACCTACCCCTTACCCGCGAGTGAAAAAATGAAGCACCGAGATATGCCCATATATACAGAGAAGCCCATAATGGAATTTCTGTGAGAATCATAATTGTGCACGAATTAGAAAACTGCAGCCCACCACTTTGCTGAATAAAAGGCAGAAAATCGATTCAAAAATGGACTTGTCTGTCTTCAGTTTTTGCTTTCTAGCCAGCTTACCTCATTGAGCCGGGGTTATTACTTCTTCAGCATATCTTGCTAAATATTGGCATTGTTTCTTTGGTACTTTCTCCTAGGAACTCAAAATCCTCTCCAAACATCACCTTCTTCGGTCAGAGTGTACTGCGTTCCTCTCCAAACAACACCTTCTTCAATCAGAGTGTACTACGCTTTTCCTGGTGTTTCACTGTTCTCTCTAGTTTCACTGCTCTATCTCACCGGGACGGTGAGTGGTCTTGTGGCAGGCAACCTGTAGCAGGGCTATAGTGTCACTGGCATGGGACAAGCAATTAGTTGCAGTTGGTCTTGAGATCACACTGGGCGGACTCTCGCCTAGGCAGTGACACGTGGCAAGTGTTACGGATGGTGGTCCACTGGACACCGTGGCCAGATCACCACCACCTCAGTTAGGAAATAGGCTTAGCTGGATTGGGATATCTGCCATCTGTTGGTGGCTCTTCGGAGATACATATGAGTGGTTGGTTCCAGTCGTCGGGAGATACATGATCTACTTTTGTGTGGTCCGTCATCTAGAGTCTCTCAAGCGAGTCTAGACACACAGCACGTCTGCACATCCCTACACATCTGAGCCTTGACACCCCATTGTACCCGTGAGTTTTGGGCTGGAGCTGAGTGTGCTGCCACACCAGAGTCTGTATCGGTTTTGTGAGATAGTGGAGTCATATGTTCTGGTCTACTGTTATGTCTCTGTGTGATCTGTTGTTATCTATTGTTTCCTTTGTTTTCAGTCTGTTTTGAGTGAGATAGTCACGCACATTGTACTGAGGAGCACCCACTTCAGAGAGCACGACACATTATCCGCGCTACATGCTCCAACTCTTACCTAAGTTAGGCACAACATTTCTCTCCGTGCAGTCTTGCCAAGGCAGCCTTCTACTCTCGCAAAAGTTTCTCGTAGTTGCATGAAGGTTTGGATTTGAGCATGTTTAGCACTTTTGTTGCAGAAATTGCAGAGTTTTTTTGAGGCTTTAAGGAGTTGTGGTTTATGGTCTATACCCACATTGGGTATGGAGGCCTGCACGCAATTCTATATGGAGAGAGTTGTGCAAGTTTTTATATATTGTGGGAGATGTATGATTTGAAATGGTGGTTTTAAGAAGTTGAATTGTGAAGGGGAAGGCTTTGTTTACAAGTGCATTGGTTGGTGAGAACATTAACTTTGTGCCTAAACTGGCTTTCTCTCCCTTGATACCTTGCTGCTAGTAAATTCCCAAGAGGATACTCCTGTTTGAGTTGAGATTTTTGCAAGGGGATATGTGGAGCTTTTTGTGTTCTTGAATTGAAGGTTTGACACTTTTGGGTAACATTGCTATAGAAGTGCTCAGTTATTTCTTTGTCCAACAGCATGTTATATCTAATACAAGTAAAATACAGATGTTCAGTTATAGGGTCCTACTACACTTCACTGTTTTGTGCTAAGTTGGTGTAGCCTATTGTCATGATGCTCTATTGTTATTTCAGTTCTAATTTGTAGTCACACAATTGTCTCTAGTTTGTCTCCAAAGAGACTTTTGCATGTTGCACAGATGTACCCCAATGCACTAGAGAGGGCATGAAACCTTTTTGTACCATAGGTGCTCTCTTTTTTGGCACACCATATGGGTCCCGGGACCTTTCTAAACAAATCTCATAGGCAGTAGCCATATCAAGCGCTATAACTCAGAAAGAGTCGACATGATAGCAGACTACTTGTTGGCAAGAATCTGCATGCTAGCCATAATAAGGTCCAACAATTGGTACGAGTGTAGAACTTGATACACTTCCGTCATTGCCTCCGCTTGTGTTTGATCAGTCTACGTATGACCCATAGTAGGGCAGAGGCCAAGTATACTTGGTAAACACTATCAGAGGTTCATATGAGCTATGCAAGCAAAGATGCTATCTTTACAGCCTTTCTCAAAGTAGACTTCTAATCAACCTTGGAAAGATGTGAGTGGTTGTGCATCAAACTACTAATCAAATCTCCACCTTTGACAGTGCCCTTAGAAAGATACTACATCTTATCTTTTCAGAGGATTTTTCTCACCTTGCCTTAAACAATAGGAGCTGTAGCAAATCTAGAAGATAGTTGAGGCCTGCAAAATGCAATGGGTTGTTTAACCTGAGGTGAGGAGAAATTGCAATTAATCTTGGCACCATTCATATTGCTGCAGCTATGTTAATTTCTATGACTGCTAAAAGTTTAGTCACCTCAAGTGCATTGTTTTTTTACCTGGTGCAGAAAATTACATGTGGACCGAGCACGATACTGAACTTGAACCATGCCTTACCAATGTGTAACGTCTTGCTGCTCAACAAGCTTATTTTTTTGAATTTATTTCATGCATCTGTGGAAGATCTCACAAATTTCATGCTTTAAAATGCATACATGTTTTTTGGTTCTTATTGACCTTCTTGACTTAATGATAGATTCTGCCATTGTGGGGAGAAGATGGTTGTACTTCAAGAAGGTCCTCAACATGCAGAAACAATCCCTTATTGTTCAGAGGAGCTATCTAATTTAGAAGGATCATCATGGGACTATTACCTGGAGGTCAACTGTGATGCCCTACAGCAAAAGGTTTAGTATTTACTTATGAAACACTCCACAAGGAATATCATAGATCTGCATCACAGTATGATAGGTCAACTGTGATGCCCTACAGAAAAAGGTTTAGTATTGACTTATGGAACACTCCACAAGGAATTCCATAGATCTGCATCAAAGTAGTACGATAGGTAGCTCTCTTCTTCATGCGGTTGTTCTTGACCAAGTGGCTTCATAAAGCTCTACCAGCTTGAGGGTATAGAACCTCAGGGCAGCATACTCGCAAGGTTACCAGGAAGCCTGCCAGCTTCAAGAGTTCTCGGTGACTTGCTATTAAGCTCTTTTATGTCTCTCTTTCTAAAGATTTGTATCATGTCAAGGGTTCTACTCGTTAATTCAAAATTCAGAAAAACTAGGTTCTGTGCATTGCTTTAAAGCCATATTGGCCTAGATTGACTGTAGAATCTACTTGCTTATATTGCATGTAGAGCCCGTACACTTTGGCGAAGCATTTGGAGCTCATTGGTATGCCTTTAAGTAATTGTCGGAGGCCACATTGCCAAAGCAGTGCAAGAATTGTGTTCTATTCTTACTTTTGATACTTGAATGCCAATTCCCCCTACCCCCTATATCAAAAGCATGCTAGCATGTACTTCCTCACAACACCCTTTGGAGCCTCTGAAGATGGCAAAGACCAATGGTCCAGAGTGACAACAAGCCCTTGGATGGAGGCACTCCAGATAGGTTGCATTAGGGTTGTCCAGGTCCGATGGACACACCCCTATGTCTGACCCATCTAGTCCCATACGGATGTCCAAACTAGTAGGTTAGGCATCCGATCAGTTTGACTGTTGACTGACTAGATTTTTTTTTGGGTAGATTTAGGCCCACTTACTACTAACCCATCTACTAACTTAACCATGTATACACTTATTCTTTAATACAACAGAATAAGGAGCTGCAAAACAAGATAACATTGTTGTGCGCTCCACCCAAAGCAGGTCTCTCTCTCTCTCTGCTATCGCACTTGCACTCGCACACGCTTCCGTTGCGCACATCCCACTTACTACTAACCATCTACTAACTTAACCATGTATACACTTATTCTTTAATACAACAGAATAAGGAGCTGCAACAGGATAACGTTGCTGTGCGCTCCACCCAAAGCAGGTCTCTCTCTCTCTCAGCTCTCGCACACGCTTCCCGCGGCACCTTCACAAGGCAGTCCAAAGATCGACAAAGCCCACTACTGAGCCCTCTAAAGTACTACCACAAAAAGGGTCAACCTTTCGTGCTGAGTAGAAGTCCACCAGGCCCATTACCCCTACCCTCCCATGCATCTACCTCCACTCTCTCAACTAGTTCTTCACCTCCCAGGTCACCTTCCCGAGTACAGTTCTCACCCATTGTGTTACAACAAGCTCTTGAACAACAGGCTCCCGAGCAGGCAACCATGGAGGAGCTGACCAGCGTTCTGGCTAAGGTGAAGATAAAGTTTCCGACTTTCGAAGGACTCTCCAGAGAGGATGTAGACGACCATGCTAGGAGATTTGTCTCCCTCTGCAAGGGTTGTGGTCCGAACAAAGAAGAGGCCTACCTCGTGCCCTTCCCGTCAACCTTGGACGGCTTAGCAGATAAATGGTACAATCAGTTTGGGCAACACTAAGGCAACAGTTCTGTGAAGCTTTCAGACCAGGTGACTTCCAAGAGAAGGTTATGGATGAGTTGGCAAACCTAGTGCTCCAGCCAAATGAGACTTTTGCAGAACTCATGACAAGAACAAAGTCTCTGGTTACCAAGCTTCCCCAGCAACGAGGAGAATTCATGGTCAAGAAGTGGGTGGAGAAGGCTCTTTTTAAGACTTCTCAGCAAAAGCTCCGAGAGAGTCTTCGACCTAAAGCCACTTTGGAGAAGTTTTTCACTGTTGCTACTAGGATAGAAGGAGCAAGAAGGCTATTCAACGACTCTCCTCAGGTAGAGACTGCCTCTGTACTCTTGGAAAGTCCATCTGACCCCTTGGCTTCTCTACGTAGGGAACTAGAAGCAATGAAGTTACAACGGGGTCTTCAAGAGGAGAGATCCTTCTCTCTTCGACAAAAGAAGCCTCCACAACAAGAGGCTTTGGACCAGATCAAGTAGGAGCTAGAAGAGCTCAAGGCTCAGCACGAGTCTAAGCTTGTGGTTTGGTGTAGCTCATGTCGCTCTCTTGGGCATCCTCTGCAGGAATGCCCGCTTCGAGCTTACTGCCACTTCTCTGAGAAGCCTGGACATGACAACGAAGATTGCTACTATCTGAAGGGATTGCGAAAATTACAATAGAGCCTTACCCCAACGATTCAACAAGGCTTGACACCTATTCACCCAGGGTTGGCACTTGCATCCAATATGGTTTTCCCCTATGTCCATTCAAACCGCATGCCACCTTTGCTGACAACCCCTCCTATGCAAGGTATGCAGAGCACTTTTCCATATGAAAGCTTTTATCATGCTAATGCTCCCTCACCCCCTCAGAGCTTCTGCACTTTCCAGGAGTAGAGACCACCTCGCCAGCCGACTCGCCCATCCCATCGGCCCATTTTATGCCACAGATGCGGGAATATGAGCATTACCAAAGCAAATGTCCCTTGCGCGAAGGGTCTCCTCCTTGTCGTCATTGCCCTAAGCCTAAGGATCACTACAGTAAGGATTGTCTCAGGAAATGGGCATCCACGTCTTCAAGCCCGAGTCCGAACCAACAAGAGTTCACGTTTCCAAAGATCAACCTGATAGCGGTGAGCACCATTCCTCAGTTGTCACAAACTACTCGTGTGGTTACCCCTTTGGATAGGCTGCAGCAAGTGGAAAAGCCCATTGGTGTCCTCACACAGGCACAAAGGGAAGCCCTCGGCCTGAGCCTTAGAGAATGTCCAACTCTTCCATCCCCACTTCCACAACCTAGTCTACCTGTAGCATTTGACTAGCCAACCGTTGGTGCCAAAGACCGGCTTACCTCCATGCTATCTGATATTGATGAGAGTTTCTAAGAAGCAGTGGCTAACTTACAGTAGATCAAGGTACCAGAGAATGCCCTAATCAAATGAGAAAAGCCTACAACAGAGACCATCTTGAAGAACACCTTTCAAAAAGTGTCACTTTACGGCATGCTCTAGCTGTATAAAAATCTTCGAAATGACACCCTTACAGTCATTCAATCTTTGTACCTGGTCCAGTGATCGGCACCTCTTAGTGCAGCCCTCTGAGTCCTACATGATCTCCTATCCCACTGCTCCTCTCACCGATTACAGGAGTCCTCGTCTTATTGTGTCTATTCTAGGATGCCAATTCTTAGGGGTACTCGTGGATGGTGGATTCGACATCAACCTAATGCCTGAGTTCACTATGGTGGCACTAGGTCTCCAGCCGACTGGGCCTGCCCCATTCACAGTGACTTTGGCAGTCCAGAGGATTGTCTATCCCTTGGGCATAGTAGAAAAAGTGCCTATACAGGTGCATGACTTCACCTTTAGCCTGGAATTTGTCGTGGTTTGTCTTCTTCAAGTTGAGAGCGGCTTTCCTTTGCTCATCGGCAGACCATGGCTGCGGCACATTAAAGCACTACATGATTGGGGAAATGACACAATGTGGATACATATTCCTGGCTCCCCAATGAAACCCATTCGACTTGAAGGAGGTAAGGATCCAGTTGTGCATGATAGTTATTTGTTAGTGAAGTCCAGCCCCGAACTAGAACAGGCTACCCGACTTGACGGGCCAGATGAAGACATGCTAGAGTGGTTGGAAGCTACCAAGTCTATGCCATGCTATGTGGTCTCTATTCAACTCTTGCCTGAGGATACACCCTCTTCTAATGTTCCTCTAGTAGCTGAGCCTAGTGAGCCATATCATCCAACAGCGAGTGGTTGTCACCGAGGCTGATAACTCAATTGCTCCCTTGGTGGAAGCCGTTGGACTTGGTGAGCATATAACGAAGCATAGAAGGGGAAAGAATTCTCCTTTACAGGAGTTCCCCCACGCCTCAACCCTCCCCTCAGCCTCCTCTGTGTCAGACTCCCAGACCACGCCAAAGCTATTCTCTATGTCTAATGAACTACCCTTCTCGATGAGCTTCCACAAGGATGGTTGCAAGAAGAATATGCTGATCTTTATATCGATCAGACATCAGCCCATGACGTCTCAAAGCTCCAAGAGGTGGCACAGTCTTCATCTTCTGATGCATCCTTGCCAACCACACCTCCTGACCCAGTGAGAGAAGTCAACGTGGGTGACCCTGACAACCCTAGCCCATCCTTTTAGCCGATTGGTTATGGGATCACCCCACGCTGCTCGATCAAGTAGTTTCTTTTATGCACTCTTTCAAGGATGTTTGTCCCTGGTCTTACAAAGATCTAGAAGGAATCCCACGAGAACTAGGTGTTGTAGCAGGGCTAGAGTGTCACAGGCATGGGACAAATAGTTAGTTACAGTTGGGCTAGAGTTCACATTGGATGGACTTTCGCTTGGGCAGCGACACGTGGTGGCAAGGATACGGGTGTTAGTCTAGCCGACACGGGACTAGATCATCACCACCACAATTTGCAGATAGACTTAGCTGGATTGGATATTTTGTGAGCCATTGGTGGCTCTTTATGGTTGTATATATCCGTAGTTGTTTGGAGTCCTCTTTATCATCATCTACTTTGTAAGGTCGAGCATCTTGAGTCTATCGTCTCGAGTTCATGCACAACACGTCTATACCATCCCTGCACATTTTGAGCCTTGACACCTCCATTGTACCCGTGAGTTCTGGGCTTGGAGCTGAGTGTGCTAGAGTCATCATTATCATCATCTAATTTGTATGGTCGAGCGTCTTGAGTCTAGCGTCTTAAGTTCATGCACAACACGTCTGTACCATCAGTGCACATTTTGAGCCTCGATACCTTCATTGTACCCATGAGTTCTGGGCTTGGAGCTGAGTGTGCTTGGAGTTCTGGGCTTGGAGCCTCGACACCCCCTTTATACTCGTGAGTTTTGGGCGTGGGCAGTGACACGTGGCAGGGATACGGATACATATGGTAGTCTAGCCGACATGGGGCCAGATCACCACCACCACAGTTTGGAGATAGACTTAGGTGGAATAGATATTTTGTGAGCCATTGGTGGTGGCGCTTTATGGTTGTATATATCCATAGTTTTTGCGTCATCATTATCATCATCTACTTTGTATGGTCGAGCGTCTTGAGTCTAGCGTCTTGAGTCCATGCACAGCACGTCACCATCCCTGCACATTTTGAGCCTTGACATCTCCATTGTACCCGTGAGTTTTGGGCTTGGAGCCGAGTGTGCTGCCATGCTAGAGTCTGTATTGGTTCATTTGAGTTAGTCGAGTCCCATGCTGTTCAGGTTCTAATGTTGAGTCGCTACGCTTGCTCTGTTGTTCATTTTCTACAGTGCTTTCATGCTGTTGGAGTGAAATTTCACGCACATTGCACTGAGAAGCACCCACTGTAGAGAGCACGACACATTATCTCCACTACAGGTGTTTACGCTATCCCTCTGGTCGAGGGGGCTAAGCCACTCAGAGCTTACAAGCTCAACCCCAAGTATGCAGAAGCTATCAAACTAGAGCTAGAGAAAATGCAAGAAGCAGGGATTATTGTACCTGTGAAGGACTCAGAGTGGCTGTTACCCATGGTCATAGCACCCAAGAAGCAATCAAATAAAATCTAGGATGCGTGGACTACCGCACTATGAAGAAGGTGACAATTCTGGATGGTTTTTTCAACACCGTTCATCGAACACGTGCTCGAAGATGTGGCGGGGCATATACTTTACAGTTTCATGGATGGATTCAATGGCTACAATCAGTTGGGTATTCATCCTGCGGACCATATCAAGACTACATTCATTACTCCATGGGGTATATTCATTTATACAAGGATGTCTTTTGGATTGAAAAACGCCCCTGCTTTCAATCGTACAATATACATCATCTTTTATCCTCTGCTCAATGATCATCTTTGAATCTTCATGGATGATTTTTCAACCTTCTCCGGTGCTCAGTGTTCCACCTTAGTGGAAAATTTGGAGGAGCACCTAGCTCAGCTCTCTGCAGACTTAGCGAACTGAAACATCATTGTAGCTAAAGGAAAGGAAATCAACTGAGACTCCGTTAGTAGCAGCGAGCGAAAGTGGATTAGGCAAAGAAAGGGGAAGGGGTCTTGAAGTGTCGGGAGGCGCGTCTTAAGCTCAACCCTAACAAATGCCAGTGTTTGGTAATGTGAGTACGCTGTTATGTCATGTGGTATCAGCTTGCTTCTGACCTGACAAGATAGTGGCCATTCTAAGATTGCCTTCCCCCTTAATTCCAAGGGGTTTAAATCTTTGTAGGCCATACATGTTACCATCGCAAGCTCATTTGCATGTATGGCGATGTTGTTAAACCTTTGACCCGCGTGACTAGTGCTGTTGTACCCTTTCAATGGTCCACGGCTGAAGCAGAAGCTTTTGCTTACCTAAAAAAGGCGCTTGATTGAAGCTCCTATTTTAGTCACCCCAGACTTGTCTCTCTCACTTTTTATGTACATACTGATACTAGTCAGACTGCTGTGGGTGTTGTTATAAACTGAGCCTAGCAAGGAGTTCAACCTCGATTGCCCCATTCATTATAGAAGTCGGGTGCTCACTAAAGCTGAGCGCAACTACAACACAAGAGAGAGGGAAGGTTTGGCTATTGTTTATGCCTTGAAAAAAATTCCGGCATTATTTATTAGGGGTTCACTTCACCATTATCACTGATCATCATGCTTTGCGTTATCTGTTGAATAAGCCACAAGTTGCAAGCTGGGTTTGGCGGTGGCTACTTCTGCTCCAGAAGTTTGATTTCAAAGTGGTCCTTCGTTCCGGTAAGCGTCACGTCATGGCTGACCACCTCTCTCGTATACAAACAGGTGAAGTAGCTATAGGTATTGATGATGACTTTCAAGATAGCCATCCCTCTAAAGTGGAAACGACACTGGAATGGTATGGCGATGTGTTGTATTTGATGTCCACTGGCCTATATCTAGAGAATGCCTCTCCCTTGCAGAAAAGAAGACTATTGATGAAGTCTCGACCATTTACTTTGATTGGAGGTTAGCTCCTTAAGTTTGGACCCGATGGTGTGCTGCGCCAATGTGTCTTCCCTTATGAAGTGGAGCATATTTTAGAAGATGCCCACAGTGGTCCCACAGGTGGCCATTACCTTGGTCATATCATAGCATAAAAAATTCTCTAGAGTGGTTTATGGTGGCGCTATGCATTTAGGGATGCAATTGCTCATGGGAAGGTTTATGATGTTTGTCAGCGTTGTGCACCTAAACCCAGTAAGCAATCCAACCGTCCCTTAGAGGTATCTATGGCATGGTTGCCATTTGAAAGATGGGGTTTGGACTTTGTTGGTCCAATTTCTCCCCTAGCTGAACCAGGCAACCGTAAGTATCTTCTTATTGCTACAGATTATGCAACCAAGTGGGTGGAGGTAATGGCCATAACAGACTGCACAGGTATCATTGTCGCAAAGTTCTTGTATGAGAATATAATTTGCAGGTTTGGGTGCCCCCTTGAGATCAAAAGTGATTGCGGCAATCACTTTGTCAATGAGCTAATCTTGACACTGTTGACTAACTACAAGGTCTTTCATCGCAAATCTTGCTCATACTACCCCAGAGCCAATGGGCAAGCAGAGAACACTAACAAGGTTCTACTTGCGCTCCTCTGAAAAGCGTGCCATTTGCATCCGGCGTCATGGGCTCAAGCATTCCTCGGCACTCTTTGGGCATATCAAACTTCCTTCAAAACAACGACCAATCACACCCCTTTTCAACTAGCTTTCGGATTGGAAACCATTGCCCCTTTTGAATTCAACTCCAACTCTCCAAGATAGGCAGTTTTCGTGCTGATTGTGGTGTGGAGTCTGCTCATGTCTCTTGTCTCTCCATGATCGAGGAAAGCAGATTGCTAGCTTCCCGTGCCCTCCAGGTATAGAAACTCCGTTGCAAAGCATGGCATGATCGTCATCTTCGCAAGCCTAAAATAGTGCAAGGCTTGCTGGTGCTGCTCTATTAGGCACGCTACCGGAAAAAAGATAAGAAGCTTGTCCCAGCTTGGCATGGGCCATACAGAGTGCAAGAAATTTTACCACAAGGAGCGGTGCAATTAGCCACTTTGGACAGTGTTCCTTTGCCTCTTGTATTGGCTCTAGGGTAAACTGCTATATGTGGTTGTTCTCCTTTCTGGATAGTACTTTTAATATGCAGCATCCCATCCCCCAAATTCAGTCTGAATTCCGCGAGTGAAGTCTGCTTTCTGCTAGCCTATCATGTGTCCATTTGTTGTCCCCAAGAATTCTTTCCTTTGCCTTCATCTCTTGACAACTGTAAAGAAGTGTCCTCCCTTATAAATTCTTGTATTTCCTCGGTTAATTATGGTGATAGTCCACATTCATTTCCATTGCTTTGTTGATAATGTCAATTGGTTTTCTGCGATCTTGTGTTTCTTGTGTTTACCTCTTGCCTTTCGTGTATAATCTTTCTCAAACCCAAATTCCGTTTGTAACTTTACCCAACTACACAACTTCCTCTGTCGGGTGTCCCTTCTGTTCAATCATCCTCGTGTTTCATTCTTTATACATTCATCACCACCTACTTGAGTTTCCATCTAGTATGACATAATTCACTTTTCTAGCTGAGTCTACCCTCCCCTATGAGTTCACAATTAACAGTAACCCATTCACTGTTAACCCATTTGATGTCAGGGGTCCAACAAAATTTGCCTCTGGGTTTCTTGCAAGAGCAAGCAAGCCTACTCGCCCTACCCACCCCTCTCTACCTCTGATCCCTACCCAACCCTCCTCACCCCTACCTAGTCTACGTCTCGTCGCTACCTTCTCCCACCCCTCACCCTACTCACACTCTTGCTCGTACCCAGCTCCATCTCCCCTCGCCCCTACCCTCTCCCACCCCTCGCCCTACTCACACTTTCTATAACAAGACGAGCACCATATGCCAATAGAAAAAAACAAACTGAACAGACTTTTAGCACTTCAATAACAACTGGGTTGAGAGAGAGAGAGGACACGCGACAGGGGGTGGCGGAATTCCACCCCAGAGAATATTGGCCCCAAACCTAGGCGCCCCTTTCGGTATTTCTTTATATTATGTGGACTATGTACACCGCCGGTACTCCAGACTCTGCACCTTCTCAAGGAAGCATGCCAAA
This sequence comes from Adiantum capillus-veneris, assembly GCF_014529385.1. NCBI lineage: Eukaryota > Viridiplantae > Streptophyta > Polypodiopsida > Polypodiales > Pteridaceae > Adiantum > Adiantum capillus-veneris. The sequence goes on from NC_140935.1 coordinate 65,183,017, forward strand.
GAATGAGCCCATGGCCTCATATTTAAAGGCCCTAGGCTCAAAGGCAGTTTACATGAAAAGCTTCAAACTCAAAAGCATTTGGTCCAAAAGCAATGCCCAAAAGCTGCCAGTGCGATTTACGAAAATCCCTACAGTTGCCACATCAGCAACGCAAATTGCGGAAATCGGTACATTTTGCCACATCATCAATCAAAGGAAAATCGAGTGTGTCCGTACGGCTGCCATGTCATCAACTGATGCGCAAGCCTTTGGTGTGTGTGTGTGGGTCCTGCTTTATTTTAATTCCTTTATGTCTCTTGGGCCCCATTAGACGGGGTCCCATAAGTTGGTAGGACTTCTTCTTCTGTTGTTGCTTGCTCTTCTTAGGGTTTACACCCCTCGGCCGTGATGTGAAGGTGTTTTTTTTTTTTTCCGAGAAAAAGATCCTTCTATTAGTTATTGAAACTGCCCATAGGGCTACAACCACCTCTTCAAGAGAGGGCTACAAAAACCATGGTGGGAGACTCTCCCAATGAAAAAACCAGTATATGTACAATGGGGCTAAATCAAGAGATGGGGGGAGGGAAAAGCCACACAGGTGGTCGGTAGTGCCATCGGAGTACACCCTAGACCATGGTGTAGAAGGCCCTAGGACGCCAGAGTCGTAGGAAAGCCTCTCTGCGCTCCCGCATGCGGTCGGAGCTGCCCTGTAGTCTCTCAAGCTGTCCTCTGAGAGTGTGGATCAGCTCTAGCCAAAAATTGCGTACAGTCTTTGCTGGTGGCACAGGGCGAGCCTCAAAGATGCAGAAACAACGGGCCTGCCAGATGAGCCAGAGTGTCAGGCCACTGATGAGCTCCCAACACTCCTCTCTCTCGCTGCACCACTCTTGTGGAGTAAGCTCTGTAGCAGGCTGAAGTGTAGGTCGCCCCTCCTGCATCACTATCATCCTGCTGGTGGGGGATAGCTCAAACTAAAGTGCCAGGCCCGTGAGGGTGGACCAAGACGCTACTCCCCAAGTGTACTGTCGAGCCGTGGAAAGAGCAAGCATCAGCCGAAGAACTTGTAGCCACACCTGCTGGGCCGAGGGACAGTCCCAAAGACAGTGACGCTGACTCTCCACAAGATGGTCACAAGCTACACATGCGGCCGAGAGACCACTACGCACTAGCCAACTCCCAACTTCTGTAGCTCTGTGTGCGACCAGCCATTGAAACAAGGTGACTCGCCTTGGCTGTCTGGAGTCCAACAACCTCTCCTAAAATGCTGTCAAGAACTCAACTGTGAGACCCTCCTCCTGCCAATGAGGTGCTGCAGCGGGGCGGGCCTCTCTCTATGCTGCTAGTGTATGACGTCCCAAACGAACAGTGTACTGAAAGAACGGGACTCCTGGATGGTCTGCAGAAGAGAAGGGATCCCTCCATAGCCACTCACCAGGATCCCACTGTACTCGTGCCAGTGGACAACACTCCCAAGCCCACAGCCTCCAGTGTCCAGTCTCAAGAGCTGCTGGGTAAGGATCTATGACACAAGTCCTCCCACAGATGCCCACTACTCGGATCCTCTGAAAACAGCACTCTGCCACCTGCGGGGCCTCTACTGAAACTCGCTGAAGGCGTCCCCCACCCTAGAGCTCGAAGAAAAGGGGTGGAACAGTCTGTGAGCAGGCCCTCACTGAGATGAGAACCTCCAGTCGTGTGAAGGCTCCCATTCACCGGGGTTCTACTGAAGGCTCCCATTCACCGGGGTTCTACTAGCTCGAGAGGCGTAAGCCACTCAGTTGGAACTGACTCTGAGATGTCATGGCACATGCTCTGCACCCCTCGCATGCCCTGTAGCTGAAGACCCTGCACCTCCTCTAACAAACTTGTGAACTCTAGCCAGTCACCTAAAGAGCGCATTGGACCCGTTGCCATGGGACCCCAGGAGACATGAGGCCGACTGCCAACCAAGTGGCCTCTCTCAGTGCTAACCATGGGGTTCCAGACGAGGGGCTGCCGTAGGCGCTCCTCCGTGCACGTAGGCTGTCTCTGCTCCAAGCCACGCCGCAAGAGCTCCCTAGATCGAAGCAAGCTCACAACGAAGCGGTCCTCCAGTCTCCTGCTCAAACCAACTCTGCGCATCTCTGTGAAGATCCATCTGGTCGAAGGTTGCCAAGTGCCTCCTGCCTGAGGCACCCTAGCACAAAGCCGCTGTAGCAAGAACTCCTTCCAGGGCTCCTCACTTGGAAGAAGTCCTCTGACGATGAACTTCCCAAGAAGGGCTCTGCTCTGCTGTGATGGATCAATGATCCCAAGCCCTCCCTGTGAACAAGGAAGAGTGATGACCTGCCAAGCCACCTTGGCTCGGGCTATCTGAGTGTCACGTCTTAAACTCCTGGTCAGCCTCTCTACCTTGCTGATACAAGAACTCGAGAAGATCCAGCAAGAAGTGATGTACCACATAATCGCCAACAACACGTGGTTGGCAACTACTACTCTGCCAGCCAAAGAAAGTCATGCCGAGCTCCAATGTAACAACTTTCTCCTGATAGACAGGAGAAGGGGAGCAATCTGCTGCTCGGGAGACAAGTCCAAACCCACCTGACAGCCCAAGTAACGAACTGCAGTCCCTGGGGGAATCCACCTAAAACCCTCTCCTGGCATCCAATCTGGCACAGGAGCACTACCAACCGAGAAGCCACTGTCTTTCTCCAGTTGATGAGTGCGCCCGATGCACAACAGAATGTCTCCAGAGCTTGCTCACACCTGTGAAGGTTGGCCTCCTGGTACAAGGCTGAGTCGTCGGCAAACTCAACGTCCAGTAGCTCATCTCCCCGAATAGGGAGTGCTAAGCCCCGTAGACCAACCTGTTGCGACACCAATAACCTGCTCATCGCCTCCGCATAGAAAAGAAAGAGGAAGGGAGCAAGAGGACAGCCCTGTCTGACCGAGCGTGTAAGCATGAAGTGATCACCTCTACCTCCTGCCAAGAGTACCTGACTATGAGCCAGTCTGTACAAAGCTGACACCCCTCTGATCCAAGCATCTGAGAAGCCCATCCTGTATAGAGTGCCCTCTAGAAAGTCCCAGTCAACTCTGTCATATGCCTTCTCAAAGTCGAGAAGAAGAATCACGAGGTCCTCACCACACAGCCGTGCCAAGGCAGAAGCCTCCCAAAAAGTAAAGATGTTGTCAAGGATATTGCATTCCTTGACAAAACCTGTCTGAGTCCCATGTATAAGGCTCTCTAGAAGTGGCTGAATCCTCAAACTCAGAGCCTTGGCAAGAATTTTGTAGGCTGACTTGAGGATAGTGATGGGACGCCACTGTCGAATCTCATCCAAGGAGCCACCCTCCTTGGGAATGAGGTAGATCAGGCTCTCACTCATGCTGTCAGGTATCACTCCTGTGTGCAAATTGTACTGAAAAGCACTACAGAGATCTGGGCTAAGCAGGTCTTAGTACTCCAAGAAAAAACTGGGAGTCAACCCATCCTCACCTGGACAACTACCACGGGGGAGGGCCCTAAGAGCTGTATGCAGCTCCTCAAGCTGAAGTGGCAGCTCAAGCCTCTGACGCATCTCCTCAGTCACAAGACAAGGCATCTGTGCCCAAACCTGCTCCCTGCATGCATCCTGACGCTCTGACTAGGACTCTGCAGACAGTAACTCACGGTAAAAGTCAATAGCAATTGCACGCATATCCTCGGGCTCAGAAGCAACTGACCCGTCTGGCCTCCTCAACTGACTGACCTTGGCATGCGAGTGTCGAGGTCCCACTGCCTCAAAGAAAGCACCAATCACTCTGTCCCCCATCTGGGTCCACTGAGATGCCTGTCGGTGAAAACCAAACTCATGTCGCCTCTCCTCTGTGCTAGCAAGATCCTGTTGAGCCTGCTGTAACTACTCCTCCAACCAAGGACTGTCTGGATGCTGCTCCTGCATCCTCTGTAACGAAGCAATGCCCCGTCTAAGACGCTGCTCCTCCTCTCTCGCTGCAGCCCGGCGAGCCAGAGACTCCTGGAGAAAAAAGCGGCTAATCTAGGCTAGGCCTGAGGCCACTCTGTCAGCAGGAGACACCTGCCTGTCCAAGATCTCTGTCCAAAGAGCCTCTACCCGCTCTCTGAGTACTGAGTCCAACAAGACTCTCTCTTGGATGCGAAGCATCGTGCTCCCACTTATGTGCATGTCTGCCACTGTGAGGATCACTGGTGCATGGTCCGAGAAGGAGGTCCCTGCCAGAATGCCCATTGTCCCTCCCAAGTCACTGAAGTGGTCACTAGTGTAGAAGCGATCTATCCGCGATAGATTCACTCCTCCCACTCTGCGGTCCGACTGAGAGAAGGCAAGGCTGTCTGGGGGCCTCACAAAACCAGAGTGCTGCCAAACATCCGAAACCCTCAGAGTCATACAAAACCTCTCCCAAGCTGCCAGCTCAACTCCATGCACTGTAGCATGGCTGCCACCAATCCTGTTAGAAGGGTCCTCCAACATGTTGAAGTCACCTCCTATGCACCAGTGTTCTACTTGCGGCAGAGACTCAACTATCTGAGACCAAAACTCTGCATGAACACTGGCCACATTGGGCGCATAGATGTTCAGGAAACCCACTAGGCCACCCTGAACCTGCATAGTAATCCACTAAGCCCTGCCTGGCACAATATTCCCTCTGCCCACAATGGCCTGCTGCAAAGAGTCCGCAATAGTCATACATACCCCGCTGACGCTGAAACTGGGGCCCACCTAGTCCCTGCACATTCCATGAGACGATCCTCATGGGGAGCGAGAGAGAACAGATACTGCCGCAGCAGCTAAATGGGCTATCTTTGAGGCTGGCTTGGATGGAGAGTAATCCGCATCCGAGCGTTCTCTAGATAGGCGTGACTGCATCGAGTGCCTGGCCCAAGCCCAAGCAGAGCGAACCGTACGTAAAGCAACCTCCTCTATCCAGGAGTCCTCATGAATGTATACATAGCATGGCAAGCAGTGTTATCGGCAAAGAAGTAAACCACAATGTGTCTACATCCTACTGAATCTCGAGATGTCACCGCAAACTTGGCAAATGGCCACAAAGTCTGGAGCATGTCTGTAACTCCTAGTTCTCCCATGTGGAGAGAGAACTCTAGGACCTGAGTGTGCAACCATCCCAACACTGAGTCGAGAGTCCACTCTGTCTGGTCCCTGCCGCAAAGGGGGAAGGAGAAGCCAACTGCCAAGTCCAAGGCCTCTGTGCCCCTAGTGGCAAGGAACAGAACATGGACCCTGAACCAGGCTGCCTCATGGTCTGCTGAGGGGTCGCCGAGAAAACGAGTGAAGCCATAGTCGAAGAAGTCCCATTGGCGTCGGATGTCAATGCTCGTCAGACCACGAGGGCTAGCTGCAAGGGAAGATGTCTGTACCTGCAGAGGGGGTTGCAAGAAGGGATGTCCCTCTCTCGCTAAGCGACTCCTGGCAAAGGCAAGAGATCTCCTAGCCGCCGGAGAAGGCCCTGCCCCCTGGGTCGACCGTGGAACTGAAGCAGGAGGGGGGGGTGAAGGAGCTAGGGGGAGCAGTGGAGAAGAGGGGCGGGAGGGAGCGGCAGAGGTAGAGGAGCGGGGGGAAGAGGCGGCGGGAGCAAGAGGCGAGGGGGAGGATGAGGCGGGAGCAAGAGGCGAGGTTGGGGACTTTGGGGAAGAGGGGCTCTCGAAGGTGAAGCTGGGGTGGGGGCTGGAGCAGGGACCTCATCCTGCTCAAGAGGAACAAAATCCGGTTCCCCGTGGGAACCCACTACTACTGAGTAGGCGCCTAAGGGCCACTCTGAGTGCCAGGCTGACGCTGTGGCCCCTGTCATTGTCTTCCACGAGCCTGCTGCCATCCCTCCTCCGCTGGAGCCCAAGGCTCAGAGAGTGGCTCTGCATGTGTACGTTGTGTGTCTGTCAGTGTCTGCTGGCCAGCCCTTGCAGGCTGGGGCTGAGGCTGAGGCTGTGGTGTAAGTCGAGGCCGCCTCCGTGGATAGGCCTTCGCTAGATGGCCCATCTATCGACAAATGAAGCACTGGTTCGGGAGGCCCGAATACTCCACACTCTGTCTAAACCAACCCCCACTCACCCAAGGCAGAAGAATAACCTTCGGGAGCGTGTGAGTGTCTCTGACCAATACGCGAACTGAGGAAATGCCAGCCGCCTCGGCAGCTACTGAGGTTGCCGTGCGAGGTGTCTCCAGGACAGGCCCAATGGTTGAGCCGATCCTGGACAAAAGTGGTAAGTACTCCCTCCGCAAACCCGGAAAGCAAACAGAGATGGGGATGTCTGCCTCCTCTACTAGAACATCCGAAGCAGGGTCGAAACAATGTCTCCACTGTCGAAAGTGGGCACGTGCTACTCGCATGGTCAGTGGACTCATGGGGATGACCTTGGACGCCATCTCGGAGGTCTCAAACTCGATTTGGTAGTAGCCTCGTCCAAGTATCTGCACGTCCAAGATCTTGCTTACCTCTACGAGAAGGCGGGCCTGGAGAAGGTCACGCAGCTCTCCTCTGCTAGGTCGGGTGCCGAGAATCTTGCAGATGATAGAAGTCGCCTGCAATCGCTCGACCTCTGCAGCAAGGCTCGCTTGCTCTGTCGGCAAAGAGCAAGTCGAATGGTGGGCTCAGCGAGGTCGGTCCAGGGGGCTTTAGGCGAGTCCCACTGAGGTGGAGCTGGAGCCTCCATCTGTGTCTACTACTGTGGCGAAACGAACAGGTGGTGGAGAGAGACTACAGACGAGCGCCGAGCACTTGCCCAAAAAGAGAGTGCTACACGAGCCAATATGTAGGAAGGGAGGGGGGGGGGGGGGGGGGGGGGGGGGGGGGTGTGTGTGTGTGTGAAGCAGCCGGGTAATGTGCCGGAGCGCAAGCGGGATGTGGGGGGGAGTATGGCAGTGGGCGGTGTAGCGCGGATAATGTGTCGTGCTCTCTACAATGTGGGTGCCCCTCAGTGCAATGTGCGTGACAATCTCACTCAAACGAATGGAAACTCTCTCAAACAGAATGAAACACAGAAACAATGGATAACAACAGAGACACAACAGTGGACCAGAACATGTGGACTCGACTAGCTCAAAGAACCATGTACAGACTCTGGCGTGGCAGCACGCTCAGCTCCAGCCCAGGACTCACAGGTACAAATGGGGTGTCGAAGCTCAGATGTGGAGGGATGGTGAAGCAGTGCTCTGTGTAAGACTCTCTCTAGACGACGACGTACAAGATAATATCGAACTGCCCAAAACGACTACTCATATGTACAACCATAAGAGCCACCAACGGCCCATAAATGTCCAGCCAGCTAAGTCTATCTCCAAACTGAGTGGTGGTGGTGACCTGGCCACGATGTCCACTAGACCACGGTAGGTACCCTGCCACGTGTCACTCCCAACCCAAAGGGTCCGTCCAGTGTGAACCAGACCAACTATAGCTAACTGTCCAACTGCCTGTCCTGTGAAGTGACACTGTAGCCTTGCTACAGGTTGCCCGCCACAAGACCGCTCACCGTCTCTGTGAGAGGAAGACTGAAACTGTGAAAGAAAACTACTAGTATGTACAATGGTGAGTTCCTGGATCTGTCATCCAAGAGATAGAGTGGTGGCCATTGCTGCATCCGAAGGATCAGCCTCTAGAGGTGGGGCCATCAAATCGATTGTGGGGCTTTGCTGTATGCGAGCTCTCCTGTCAGTAAGTGTGTTTCCTGGGAAATGACCAGCCACCTGCTGCTGAGCAGATGGTAGCACCTGTCCTGTAGTGTACTGAGGACGTCAAGTAACACAGCCATGCCGATGTGCTCCAGCAACTCCATCACAACAAGTCATATTTTGCATCTGAGGCAATGGTGAAGACTGAAACCCCTGAGGAAGAGGATACTGTTGTTGTTGGTTGTAGTACTGAACGGGAACTAGAGTCTGTGAGTAAAGTCCCATAAACTGTTGAGAAGGACCCGTTGCTGCATGCTGCACTGGTGTACCTGCTCCAGGCCACCCATATCCCATACCCATCATCGTAGGCTGCGTTGCCCTATTTTCCTGTAACAGCAATTCTCTAAATCCTTGTAGTTGATTCTGAAGGTCACTAATCACTTGAGACTTTAACTTCAGGGCCTGCTGGAGTGTGAAAATCGTGGCATCCCTATCCGCGATGGCGCTCTCAGCAACCTTCAGAGCTCCCTCCATAGCTGCGTAAGTAGCTGCGTGACGTTGGTGTGTGGCTGCTAAACGCTCTGCTCCCAGCTCAATGGTGGCAATGGCTTGCCTAGACTCCTGCAATATATCCTCAGATAGCCGAAAAAATGATGTAGAGTCCGATCCTGTAGAAGGTCCTGTAACAGATTCAGGGTGAAGAGAGCTGGAGAGTGGTACAGCTTGTGAGACTATTGGTGGGACTGGTGTGACAAGTGGCACTGCTCGCGGTGGACTAGGCGCATGCCTCTCTGGATTAGGCGCATGCCTCTCTGTCGAAGTAGAGATGGTAGGAGTGGTTGCCGCAGGACTAAGCATAGGAGAAGAAGCAATTGCCACTGGGACGTGGGAGCTAGTCACTGTGGTAGGGGTAAAAATAGCAGCAGTAGAGAGAGGAACACACACTGTAGAAGTCACAGCTGTGACATGCATAGTGTGATCTGGACCACCTGAACTTACCATCGAATCAGTAGCGACCGTATGCGAGGAACGTCGAACTGGTTGCTTCACTCGAAGCTGTTGGCTTTCGGAAACTGGCAGGGATACTAAAGATGCTACTGTGTCCTTCACTACCTTTGCCCTTTTTTTCTTTGGCTTTTCAGATAGATCCTTTGTTTGTTCAATATCTTTCCCTTTGCCCTTAGAGATTTTACGCTGCATCGCCGCATCCACATCCATAGGACTAACAGGTATATTAATGACCCAGGCCAACATCGGAGCTGCGAAGCATTGAAAGCTAGATTGCACAGATTGCACCTGAGCTCTGAATCTTTTAGCCCGCGACTGTAAAGAGGTAAATAAAAGTTGATGAAAGCCACACGGGATGGTGTGGATGAGGCAGTATAGGCCTTCGTAGTGCGAGAATATAGTAGGCACGTCACCCTTGCCCTTGCCCTTGCCCTTGCCCTTGCCCTTTCTGACTTTAGGATCTCTGACCAAAAAGTAATACTTGAAAATGGACCAAAGTTGTTTATTCCTTGCATAGTCAGCATGATTCATACTGAGTAGTTCTTTGCATGCCTTGATTGTCGCATCTTTCGAAAGTTGGGAATAGGTGCGCGTAGCCGGTTTTACTGCAGGAAAGGTTGTCATCCCCAAGGTGTTACCTATTCGTGTAGCAGTCAGTGGGTGTCCTCTGACTTTGGGAAAAAACTTGAGGAGTGCATGCACCATATCCATGGGAATATCCGAAGGCAGATCGGTGTCTGCTAATGCTGACAATCCTAGCTTGTGTAGCTGGTCTTTTGATAGGACTTCTCGAAGCGACGGATGAGGCTGCTGCAGATGGAAGTTCAATGTGAACTTGGTTTTGGTCTTGGAAGAAGGAGGCCGAGAATTGGATGACTCAGTACCTGCATGATGGCTTTCCTCTTGTTTTGGTTCTTTACAGCTTCTTCTTCTTCATCCTCTTCCTCTTCCTCGTTGCTCGAAGACTCTATTTCGGAAGCAGAGCTTGATTCGGACTCGTAATTTTCATCACTGTGATCAGTGGAGGACACATCAGTGAGGCCATGGCTGGATGTATCCACATCCTCTTCCTCTGCAGAACTTTGGGATGTCTCAGATGGCCTCTTTGGAGAGAGAGCTTTTTTTTTCCTTGCTTGCTTGTACCAGCCATTGTAAAGAAAACTTCCTGGTTGTGTCAATCTGCAGTGTGCAGTGCGAACTTTGAAAAAGCTTGAATACGCAAGAAACGAATAGGTTGTCCTTTCAAAAGCGATGGAGGCAGCGGATGATGAGCTAAAAAAGCTATGGCTGTTTTAAAGCACGCGATGGTTTGAAAAAAAGAATCCAGATGGAGGCAGCGGATGATGAGTTTAAAAAAAAAGCTATGGCTGTTTTAAAGCACGCGATGGATTGAAAAAAAGCGATGGATTCTGATTGATAATTGATGGATGCAGGCGGAATTGGGCGAGTGGTTTAGGTAGGTTAAGGGCGAGGGGATGTGTAGAGGATAGGGGCGAGGGAGTAAGGGAGGGCAGGGGTGAGGGATATTTAGAGGATAAGGGCGAGGGGAGAGGGTGGGTAGGGGCGAGGGGGTTGAGGGTGGGTAGGGGCGAGGGGGAAATAGTGGATAGGGGCGAGGGGGGAGAGGGTGGGTAGGGGCGAGTGGGAGATAGTGGATAGGGGCGAGGGGGGAGAGAGTGGATAGAGGCGAGGGGGTTGAGGGTAGGTAAGGCCGAGGGGAGAGGGTGGGTAGGGGCGAGGGGGAAATAGTGGATAGGGGCGAGGGGGGAGAGGGTGGATAGGGGCTAGGGGGTTGAGGGTGGGTAGGGGCGAGTGGGAGATAGTGGGTAGGGGCGAGGGGGAAATAGTGGATAGGGGCGAGGGGGGATAGAGTGGGTATGGGCGAGGGGGTTGAGGGAAGGTAAGGGCGAGGGGAGTAAGGGAGGGTAGGGGCGAGTGGGTGTGGAGAGGTTAGGGGCGAGGGGGTGTGGATGTGTAGGTAGTGGCGATGGGGTTGGGGTTGGGATAGGTAGGGCGCAACGATCACACTCGGTACAAAGTGATAGCAGAAGCAAAGAGAAGGTACAAAGTGCTAATTTTTGAGCAGCTACAAATTTCGAGCAGATAAAAGGGAGGGTAATTTTGACTCCAGATAAAGAAGGGTATTAGTAGATTAAGGTTCCTGTAGCAAAGCTGAAATTTTAATGGCACCAAAGGCTTATGCTGCTATTGGAATCAAAGTTCTTTGACATCAACTCTGCCATATTCTTCACATAGACAGTATGGCATTGGGAGTCTCATCAAGTCAAGTCCTTGATTACACCTTGTTCACTATCCCAATTGCCATCTAAGCAGAGTCCCCAAGCAGATTCCACTTGTCAAACTGAACAAAACAACTCCGACGAGAAGCTTGACTGAAAGCTTAACTGGAAGGACCTTAATACTTAACCGCAAATAACAAGACATAGCAGAAACTGAGACAGTAACAGAGCATCCATTCTGGTGGAAAGCTAGTGGGGAGGAGAGCATAACTGAGACAGTAACAGAACACCCGTTCTGATGGAAAGATAGTGGTGAGGAGAGAGATGGGACATAGAACCTACAGATGGCGGAATAGTTGCAGACCCTTTACTCAGAGGAGTAATAGCACTTGATTTTGGAGCCATTTACCAGAGGCAAAGGAACGCCTTCCAAAGTGACTAACTGGACATCCCCCTGTGGCAAAATCTCCTGTACTATGAAGGGCCCTTGCCACGCTGGAACCAGCTTCTTTGCTTTTTTCAAATATTTTGTCTGATAGAGTAGCACCAGAGAACCCTGCGTTAATTTCGGCTTTCTAAGGTGGCGATCATGCCACGCTTTGCGACGAAGTTGCTCCGCTTGCAGAGCATGTGAAGCTAAGCGGCGGCTTTCCTCCAATAAGGTGAGACGGGATATAGAAGCACATTCCATACCCGCACTTGCACGCAGACTGCCCACTCTAGGGGATCCGGAGTTGAACTCAAAAGGAGCTATGGCTTCCAAACCGTAAGACAGTTGAAAAGGCGTGTGATTCGTTGTTGCTTTGAAAGATGTGCGGTATGCCCAAAGGGTACCGTGCACAGCCTGAGCCCAAGATGCTGGATGGAGATGACATGCTTTCCGTAGTAGGGCAATCAGAACCTTGTTGGTGCTCTCGGCCTGCCCATTGGCTCTAGGGTAATAAGAGCACGATTTGCGGTGAAAAATCTTGTAATTTTCCAGCAAAGTTGAGATCATGTCATTGACAAAATGACTGCCCCTATCACTAGTGATCTCCAAAGGACAGCCAAATCTGCATAAAATATTTTCATATAAAAATTTGGCCACTGTATTGCTAGTGCAATCTACTGTCGCTAGTACCTCTGCCCACTTTGTTGCATAGTCTGTAGCCACTAGCAGATATTTGCGATTACCTGGTTGAGCCGGGGGATATATTGGTCCCACAAAGTCCAAACCCCATCTCTCAAAAGGTAGCCACGCCATCGAGACCTGCAGAGGACGGTTGGATTGCTTACTTGGCTTCGGCCCACATCGCTGGCACACATCACAAACCTTAGAATATGCTATTGCATCCTTAAAAATGTAGGGCCACCACAGACCACTCTGTAGAATCTTCTAGGCAGTGATGTGACCAGGGTAATGGCCACCAGTGGGACCAGTGTGGGCATCCTCCAAAATATGCTCCACCTCATGAGGCGAGACACAACACTTCAGCACACCATCTGGTCCGGATTTATAGAGTTGGCCCCCAATCAAAGTGAAAGGCTTGGACTTCAATAGCAATCTCCTCTTCTGCAGTGGAGATGCATTCTCTGGGTACAGCCCAGTAGATAGAAAATGTAAGACCTCGCCGTATCATTCTGGTGTTGTATCTATCTTAAAAAGACTGCTATCGGGAAAGTCGTCCGCAATTCCGGTAGGTTCTTCACCTGTGTGAATGCGAGAGAGGTGGTCAGCCATTACATGTTGCTTACCAGGACAGAGTACCACTTCAAAATCAAACTCTTAGAATAGGAGGAGCCATCGCCATACTCGACCCACAACCTGTGGCTTATTCAGCAGATAGCGCAAGGCATGGTGATCAGTAATAATTGTGAAGTGGACCCCTAGCAAATAGTGCCGAAATTTGTGTAGAGCATATACTATAGCCAAACCTTCTCTCTGTGTGGTGCTATAGTTGCACTCTGCCTTGGTGAGTAGGCGACTTGCATAATGTACAGGGCGATCCAAGTTGAACTCTTTGCTAGGCTGAGTTAGCACAGCACCCACAGCCAGCAGACTCGCATCAGTATGCACATGAAAAGGTAGGGCCCAATCCGGGGCAACTAGAATGGGCGCTTCAGTGAGGCGTTTTTTGAGGTATGCAAATGCTTCATCCTCTGGTGTAGACCACTGGAAGGGAACAGCAGCACTGGTGAGCCGGGTCAATGGTTGAGCCACCTGTGCATACATACGTATAAACCTGCGATGATAGCCGGTGTGACCCATAAAGCTCTGAACACCTTTGGGATTTATGGGAGGAGGTAACTTCAAGATGGCCACTATCTTCTCTGGGTCAGGTGCTAAACCTTGAGCAGACACCACATGGCCCAATAGTGTGCCCTCGGTGACCAAAAAATGACACTTGTTCGGATTGAGCTTCAAACGTGCCTCTCTGCACCTGAGGAACACTGTAGAGAGCTCCTTTAGATTTTCTACTGGTGTTGAACATTGAGCATCCGAGAAGGTGGAAAAGTCGTCCATGAATATGCGAAGGTGATCAGTAAGCAGAGGACAAAAGATGAGATATACTATGCGATTGAAAGAAGGCGGTGCATTTTTAAGCCTAAAAGACATTCTAGTATAGATGAAAATACCCCAGGGAGTTACAAAAGCTGTTTTGACTTGGTCGTCAGGATGTATTCCTAATTGATTGTAGCCACTGAACCCATCCATAAAACTATACAGTACATGGCCAGCGACATCTTCAAGGACTCTCTCAGTGAAAGGGGTTGGAAATCCATCCGGTATTGTGACCTTATTCAGAGCCCGGTGGTCGACGCAAACTCAAATTTTGTTGGACTGCTTCTTTGGGGCAATAACCATAGGGGACAACCATTTTGAGTGCTCTACTGATACAATAATACCTGCTTCTTGCATTTTCTCCAACTCGATTTTGACTGCTTCTGCATATTTGGGATTCAGTTTATAAGCCCTTCCTCTGACTAGCTTAGCCCCCTCAACCAGAGGAATTGTGTGGACTCCTAGCTCTGCTGGAATTCCCTCCAAATCGTGGTAAGACCAGGCAAACACATCCTTGAAAGAGTGCATGAAAGAGATTACCTGGTCGAGTATAGCGGGATGATCCCATAACCGAGCAGCTAACAAGATGGGCTGATGGTTGTCAGGGCCGCCTAGGTTGACCTCTCTGACTGGGTCAGATAGTGCAGTGGGCGAGGCTGCGTCAGGGATAGAAGACCGTGCCGCCTCTGTGAGCTTCTGGACATTATGAGCTGGCGTTTGATCAATGTTGAAATCGTCATACTCTTCCTGCAACCATCCTGATGGAAGCTCTGCGAATGGTAAATCCTCAGATACCTCAAAGTGCTCCGGCATGGGTGGAGATTCGGATGGAATGGAGGTTAAGGAGGGAAGTGGGATGTTGGCCAACTCTTGCAAGGGAGACTTTTTCCCCCTTCTATGGTGGGTTATAGGCTCACCCAGGCCGATGGTTTCAATCAATGGACCCTCTGAAGGATGGTCATCAGAGACTGGCCCACATGGTTTTGGCGCACTTGGCTGACTGGGATTACTGGCTTCAAGTGTAGGATCATGGGAAGAGGGTGAATCTGTTGTCAAGGGTTGAAGAGAGACTACATAGCATGGCATCGAAGATGTAGCTTCTAACCACTGCAGTAAGTCTTCATCGGACCCATCAGGAGGGACCGGCTGCTCCAAGTCAGGGTTGGACTCTACTGACAAAGAGCTATGCTGAACGACTGGATCCATGCCACCTTCGAGACGAATTTGTTGCATTGGAGAGCCAGGGGTATGTATCCACATGGCGTCGTTTCCCCAGTCATGAAGTGCTTTCGTATGTCGCAACCATGGCCTACCAATCAACAAGGGATAACCTCCCTCCACCTGGGGAAGATGAACTACCCCAAAATCCAAGTCAAAGTGAAATCTTGTACCTTCAGAGGCACCTTGTCGACTATGCCCACTGGGTAGACTGTTCTTTGATCATCCAATGTAACAGTGAAAGGAGCAGGTCGGGTAGGCTGTAGACCTAAGGCCCTCATAGTGAATTCGGGCATCAAATTGATTCCAGATCCACCATCAACGATGACGCCGGATAGCTGCTGTCCAAGAATAGATACAGTGAGACGAGGACTTTTATAATTGGTGAGAGGAGCAATTGGATATGAAATCAAGTAAGACTCTGAGGGCTGTACAGGGATGTGCCCGCCACTAGGCCCAGCCCCCAGGTATAGAGACTGAATTACTGACAGGGTGTCACTTCTAAGTGTTGCGTCAAGCTTTAGCATGTCGTATAGTGACACATGCTGAAAAGTATAGATGGCTTCTGCTGTGGGCTTGGCGCCTTCGAACTGGGCTCCTTTTGGGACCTTAATCTGTTCCAAGTCAGCCACTGCTTCTAAGAAGGCTCCATCAATGTCAGATAACAAGGAAGTTGGTTTGCTCTGAGCAATTGGGAAGGACTTGTCCTTTAGGTCAGGTAGACCAGATTGAGGAAGTGGAGACTGGCGAGGTGGACCTGTGGGTAGACTGAGACCAAGAGCTGCTCTTTGTGCCCGAGTAAGGACACCAGCAGGCTCCTCCACTAGCAGGCTCCTCCACTTGCAGAGGCTTAACCACATGAGTAGAAGGTGAAGGTTGAGGCACGGTGTTCACAGTAATCAAATTTATCTTCGGAAAGGTGAATTCGGGCTGGTTCTGAGTCGAGCCTGAGGACGTGGATGCCCTTTGCTTGGGACAATCCTTACTGTAGTGATCCTTCGAATCAGGGCAATGACGACAAGGAGGGGACCCCTCGGGTAAAGGACACTTGCTCTGATAATGCCCATATTCTCCGCATCTGTAGCAGAGTATGGGCCGATTGGAAGGACGAAACGGGGGACGAGGTGGTTGCTGCATGGAGTTGGAGGCTGAGGTGTAGAAACTTTGGGGAACTGAGGGAGTACTGGCATGATAAAAGCTGTGGGGTGCAAAGTAGTTGTGCATACCTTGCTGCATAGGGGGTGTTGTCAGCAGAGGAGGCAACTGGTTTTGATGGCCGTAGGGTGAGACCATGTTGGATGCAGGTGCTGGCCCTTGTTGGAGAGAAGGACCAAGATTTTGCTGTATTTGTGGCAATCCCTTGAGGTAGTAACAATCCTTATCCTCATGTCCAGATTTTTCACAGAAGTGGCAGTAAACCCGAAGGGGGCATTCCTGTGGGGGGTGCCCTGGAGAGCGGCATGAGCTACACCAAACCATAGCCTTAGTCTCTTGCTGACACTTGAGCTCTTCTAACTCGCGCTTAATCTGTTCCAATGCCTCATTATGTGTAGGCTTCTCTTGTCTAAGAGAGAAGGACCTCTCCTCTTGAAGAGCTCGTTGTAGCTTTAGGGCTTCCAGTTCCCTGCGTAAAGAAGTTAAAGGATTAGTAGGACTACCTTCCGAGAACACAGAGGGAGTATCTATTTGAGGAGAGTTGTTGAAGAGCTTCCTAGCCCCCTCTATTCTAGTAGCAGCTACGATGAACTCGTCGAGAGTGGCGTCGGGTCGGAGACTCTCTCGGAGTTTTTGCTGAGAAGTTTTGGGAAGCGCCTTCTCCACCCACTTTTTAACAATGAATTCACCGGGTTGTTGGGGAAGCTTGGCCACCAGTGACTTAGTTTTAGTCATAAGCTCCGCAAAAGTCTCCTCAGGCTTGAGCACCATGTTGGCCAACTCATCCAACACCTTCTCCTGGTAGTCACCCGGCCTGAAAGCTGCACAGAACTGCTGCTTAAGGCTGCCCAAGTTGCAAAATGGTTCTCTGCAAATTGGCTGTACCATTTATCTGCTAGGCCATCCAGGGTGGATGGAAATAGTACCAAGTAAGCATCTTCTCTGTTCAGCCCACGTCCCCTACAGAGAGATACAAATCTTCTTGCATGGTCGTCAACATCTTCTGAAGAAAGCCCTTTGAAGGTAGGGAACTTGATGTTCACCTTGGCCAAAACACTAGCTAGTGGCTCCATGATTCCTTGCTTAGTCTGTTGCACAATAGCTTGCTGTAGCAAAATAGGAGAGCTTTTCTGGAGAAGGTGATCGCGAAGATGGGGAACCTGATGACGAAGGAATGGTTGAGAGCTTTTCTAGAGAAGGTGATCGGGAAGATGGGGAACCTGATGAAGGAATGGGTGATGTGATATGTGGAGGTATAGGCGATGAGGTTGAAGGATTTCTACAAGGTGTCAAAGGTCGTCTTCTGTGATAGTACTTCAGAGGGCTCAGTAGTGGGCTTTGACGCTCAGCTGACCTCCTTGTATGTGTCATGCAGTGACCACCAGTCCAACCAAGTTTGGGCAAGAAACTTGTGACAGGTCTAGACTCCACCAAACCAACCAGGTAAATGACTAGACTCGGCTGGACCAAGGATGAGACCAGGGACGAGGAAGGCTAGACCAGGGTCGAGGAGGTCTAGACCAGGGACGAGGAGGACTAGACCAGGGTCGAGGAGGTCTAGACCAGGGACGAGGATAAGTTGGACCAGGGCGAGAAAGGACTAGACCAAGGACTAATGGACCAGGTGAGAGGGGAACCTTGCAAGGCAAGGTCAGCGAAGAAGGCAGGCGAAGCTAGATCAACCTAACCAGCTTCAAGATTTGCACCTCACAGAGTGAGATTTCAGTTGAGGTCCCACCGTGATCGCCAAAATGAGAGCACCTGTAGCGCGGATAATGTGTCGTGCTCTCTACAATGTGGGTGCCCCTCAGTGCAATGTGCGTGACAATCTCACTCAAGCGAATGGAAACTCTCTCAAACAGAATGAAACACAGAAACAATGGATAACAACAGAGACACAACAGTGGACCAGAACATGTGGACTCGACTAGCTCAAAGAACCATGTACAGACTCTGGCGTGGCAGCACGCTCAGCTCCAGCCCAGGACTCACAGGTACAAATGGGGTGTCGAAGCTCAGATGTGCAGGGATGGTGAAGCTGTGCTCTGTGTCAGACTCTCTCTAGACGACTACGTACAAGATAATATCGAACTGCCCAAAACGACTACTCATATGTACAACCATAAGAGCCACCAACGGCCCATAAATGTCCAGCCAGCTAAGTCTATCTCCAAACTGAGTGGTGGTGGTGACCTGGCCACGATGTCCACTAGACCACCGTAGGTACCCTGCCACGTGTCACTCCCAGCCCAAAGGGTCCGTCCAGTGTGAACCAGACCAACTATAGCTAACTGTCCAACTGCCTGTCCTGTGAAGTTACATTGTAGCCCTGCTACATGCGGCCCGCGGGGCAGCGCGAAACCAAGGAGGGGGCAGCGCGCAGGGGCTGGCAGGGGTGGGGACAGGGCAGGGGCAACGGGGGGGGAAGGCTAGCGATGGGGCAGCGAGGGGGGGGGGAGGGAGCATCAGTAGCGAGCGCGAGCTTTTGACCAACACATTCGTGTGATGTGAAGGTTGGCTCTGTTCTTCACTGACTTGACATGTCAGCGGTTTGTGACACTCGTCCCTACCCACCTCCACACACCCTCGCCCCTACCCACCCCCTCACACCCCTCGCCCTAACCCTCTCCAATGCTCACCCCTACCCGCCCCCTCTCACCTCTCGCCCCTACCCACCCCTCTCTACATCTTGCCCCTACCGTCTCACTCTCGCCCTTACCCGCACCCCCTCGCCCTACCCAATCCTCTCAAAACCAAGTCCCTACCTGCACCCCCTCATGCCTACCTCTTGCCCCTTGCCTCTATCCTCACACCCTTGCCTATCCCTCTTTCTAAGCCCTACATTCTTACTCTCTCGCCCATAGCTATTCTCCCTCGTGCTACCCGATCTTCCCCTCGCCAAGCTTCAGAGTTTCACTTTTACGGAGTCTTCTTGTCTCGCTCGCTCGAGCATCTTCATCTTCTACAAGATTATTAGCGTTTGATTGTCAGCACACATAGAGATGTTGATATCTACTATCTGCTACCAAAAATTCCATGTAGGCTATTGTGGGATGTATGTTGTTGTGGGATCTAGACAGCATGGTGCTTATGTAAGCTTTCGTGGTCGCTCCGCCGTCTCCTCTTGCCAGTGAATTTACTATGTATGGTATACTACACTCGCAGTGGGTGCATTGGGTCACCATGGTGGGTAGCAGCAAGCAGTGACACAAGGAAGCTTTGAGATAGGGGCATGTTCCTATTGAGAGATAGTAGCTATGCATCATTGATGGGTTAGTTAGCGGAAGCGTGCTCTGTAATCACCAATGGCCAGGGTTAGGCTATGGAGGGTGAAGCTTTAGCTTAACCATGGTGTTAAGGTTAGGGTTAGAGATATGGAGATTAGGGTTAGGCTACACCAATTGCAAGAGCATAAAGAGAGAGAGTATAGACACAATGATAGAGTTCAAAGTGCAATGGTTCATTAGAAAATAGCCTCTTAAATAGGCTTTGTGCTTTACAATCATTGGCTAGATAGGTTGCATCCTTTTGCAATTGGACCATGTCTCATTTATCTCTTCCTAGGTGACTAAATGGATTTCCCACATGGTGCCACAAGTTTGGATTACCCTAGCCCCCTTAAGCCAAACTTGGGAATGTACAAGGACTTCATATGTTTTGGTTCACATGGCTGACACATAGGTTTCACACAGATAAGGGTATTGTTGCACATAACACAAAGTTATTGCACTCACACAAACTGTCTCCGTACAAACGAGGATGAAGTTACATAAATTTGCCTCCCCTATCATAATGGGTGTAGGCACACAAACTTCTCCTCACACATCAGGGTGTAGGTTAACACAAGTCTCCCCTGGCACAAAAGGGTAAGCACACAAGTCTCCCAAGCCAAGGGTGGACACACAAATCTTTCCTATCACAAATGCGGATGGCACACAACTGAGTGCACACAGTTTCACATGGTTATTCTTGTTTGCAGTTTGGAGGAATTTCTCCCCCACACAAATCTGCAACACGTTGTTTGTTTGTTGTCATTATCTTCATCTTAATGTTTTTGGCTTCATAAGTTATCTTCATGTTGTTGTCTTCTTCTTTATCTATATGCATTTGTGTAGCAGGCTACAGTGTCACTTTCACAGGACACACAGTTAGTACAGTTGTTCTAGGTTGGTTCACACCGGACGGACTCTCTGGGCTGGGCAGTGACAGTTGCAGCAGAGATACGGACCGGTCTAGTGGACATCGTGGCCAGGTCACCACATGGCTGACATTTATGAGCCATGGGTGGCTCTTTATGGTGGTACATGTGAGTAGTAGCGGTTGGGTCAGGATCGTCATCTTCTTTTTACATATGGTCCAGCGTCGTAGTCGGGAGCATAGAGTCTAGACACAGAGCACGTCTTCACTATCCGTGCACATCTGAGCCTCGACACCCCATTGTACCTGAGAGTCCTGGGTTGGAGCTGAGTGTGCTGCCACGCCAGAGTCTGTATCAGTTCTTTGAGATAGTCGAGTCATTTGTTGTGGTTTGCTGATGTGGTGTCATTGTGAGCTCAGTTGTTGTCTTGTTGTCTATTATTTCCTGTCTCAGTCTGTTTTGAGTGAGATTGTCACGCACATTGCACAGAGGAGCACCCACTATAGAGAGCACGACACTATCTGCGCTACAAGTGCTCTCATTTTGGCGATCATGCTGGGGACCTCAACTCAAGTCTCACTCTCTGTGAGGTACAAATCTGTAAGCTAGTTTGGTTTATCTAGCTTCGCCTACCTTGCCTTGCACTGTGTAGCCTGTTGGTCTGGTCCTCTCTCGCCCTGGTCCATTTAGTTTGGTCTTCTCTCGCCCTGGTCCATTTGGTCTGGTCTCTCTAGCCTGGTCTAATCAGTCCTTGTCCCTGGTCTAGTCCCTCTTTGTCCCCGGTCCAGCCTGGGTCTAGTAGAGTCTAGACCTGTCTTCAACCAGGTACAAGTTTTCTTGCCCAAAGCTTGGTTGGATTGGTGGTCACTGCATGACACATACAAGGCGGTCAGTCGAGTGTCAAAGCGCACTACTGAGCCCTTTGAAGTACTACAACAGAAGACGACCATTGGTACCTAGTAGAAGTCCATCACCCTCATCACCCATACCTCCACATACAACATCACCCATTCCTCCATCTGGTTCCACATCTTCCAGATCACCTTCTCTAGTAAAGCTCTCTCCTATTCGGCCACAGCAGGCTATTGAGCAACAGGCTCAGCAAGGGGCCATGGAGGCGTTGGCTAGTGTTTTGTCTAAGGTAAACATCAAGTTCCCTACCTTCAAAGGACTCTCTTCAGAAGATGCTGACGACCATGCAAGGAGGTTTGTATCTCTCTGTAGGGGTCGAGGTTTGTATCCCTCCTTCATGTCAAAGACAACCTTCTTATGATTGTCATTCCTGCAAATTAATTTCCCACTCTCCCAATCCTGCAAAGCTCGCATTTTCATTAGCCATGGTCTTCCTAGGATAAATGGATAACCACTTTCCTTGGTCGACATAACATAAAAATCCACCGCTTTCTTAATGCCAAAGGCCTCTACAAATACATTTTTACAAATGCCTACACACCTAGCCTTGCTATTGTTTGCCATCTTGACTTTGATTTCAGGTGTCTCATGGATGTGCATGCCTAGTCTTTGCATGAGTCCCTCTGTCATGATGCAAATTTGTGCACCCCCATCCACTAGACCTTTCCTAACCAATCTTCCTTTGATGTAACAGTCTAGCACCGGTGTAATGTCCTCATTCATTTCAGCTTGTGCAATTTTTACAACAGGCACACTCTCTTTTACCTTTCTCCTAGTACTAACTGTCCTTGTTAAATCCCTCCTAACTTGTGGACATAATGCAAGAAATTGAGGCCATGAAATATCAGGACCCTTACCTCTCATGTCTTCCAACAAGTTGTACGGAGCCATACCATGTCCAAGAGGGAAGTCTTGGAGGTTGATACGACGTCGAGTCCTCTTAGTTTCCTTGGTCTCCTTTGCCTTTTTGCCTTGTCCATGGTCACTCTGTGATGTGACTCCTTCTTTCTCTTTACCTTTCCCTCGGCCACGCTTAATGCCATTGGCTTCCATGTCAACCTCATTTGAATTTGTCACCTCTACCACATGCACATTTGGATCTGGCAAAGGTGGAACTCCTTCTACCCCTTGTGGAGGTGGTCTTGGTCCATTTGGCCTTTGTAGAAGCCTTGGTGGTTGACCAGCTCCTTCTCCTGCATTCATCACTGGGTAATTCAAGTTAGGTCTCCCTGGCTCTCCACGGGGCCAAGGACAATTATACATCCCATGTCCAGACTCTCCGCAATTCCAACATTGCAAGACTCTCCTAGTTCGTGGCTCTCTCTCTTCTGACTTCTTTGCTTGTCCCTTTGGACCTACAGCTTGTGCAAGGTGAATTGACAGGCTGCTTAAAGATTCATTTAACTTCTCAATCACTTCAGCCGTTACCTCAGGAAGCTCCCTAGATGTTGATGCTTGTGACTTACCTTTGGGTCTAAGACCTTCTATTGGAACCTCTCCCCTTAAGCACTTGAGTTTCCTATACTTCTCAGCAGCCCTAGTTTCCGCTGCATCAAAAGTAGCAGGTGCACCTGCCTCAACTTTTACCTTAAGGTCAGGAAAGAGTCCGGCTATGAACCTCTAGAGCCTTTAAAAATTCTGCACCATCACCAGGGTTAGCAACATTTCGTATCCATAGAGCCCAAAGACGTAGAAACTCTTGCTTGTACAAGTAGTAGTCATCTAAGTCTTTTTGCTTATGAGAAACAATGTCTTGTCATAGTTTTTGAGTGTTTTGGGGATCAAAGAAGTATCTCTTAAAACGATTCAAAACTTTTGTGTAATTCCCCTTAACTTCCTCAAGCAAAGAGTAAAACCAAGTACTAGCATCTTTCCTAAGGACCACCTCAAACATTTCTACACGTTCTTGATCGGTTACTATCCTCTTGATACGGCAAGACATCTTGAAATTTGCTAAAAATAATTCTGCATCCTCTCCAGGCTCTCCAAAGAAAAGAGGATATCCAGACATTTGGTGTTGGCTCTCCATTATTATGAAAGATTACAACACGAGTTACAATAAGGGATACAATAGAGATTTAGAACCACTCGCCTGCAAATGAAGAAGTAAGAAAATACCACTCTAGGTTTTCTTCTTCAGCTATCCAAGCTTCAATGAGGTCTCGATTTGTTTGATCAAAACAAAAAGGTAGACTATTGATGAGCTCTAAGAAGGGTTGAAATTCTTCAAAGCTAAGGCGATAAACAGAAATCTCTAGAACTTCATTTTCTGGATCCAAAAGAGCAACCACGTCCCAAGTGATAAATTGCACTTGCTCTACAATTCCCAACGCACAAGCGGTTTGTATAAAAACTAGATCTTCATGCTCGTCGAAGGCCGTGAGAAAGTCGCAATTGACTAGGAGCTCCTTTCCTTCGAGTTCCGCACAGTCGGAGTGAGGCAACCTTCTCACAATTTCATAAAGAACATCCTCATCAAGTCCAATCAAGTTTGCAAGATTTAAAGACTCCACTTGTGCTACAAAATTCCTGGACAAAAACTCTTTAGGATTATGGTTAAATCATTCAAAAGCATAAAGAGATTTACAATGTCTCTATGAACAAAGTGTCATAGAAAGTAGAGAAGGATGAGAATTTATACAAAGTTGCAATCTTCTCTATGCTCTCTTTATTAAGACAAGCTCTCTATACCACCCTCTTGTTATGAGGAAGACGCCTTACTACTTGCTCCTGCAACTCAATTGGTAATAGAGCTAGATCTCTAAAGATTGAACTTTCACTGCACACACATTCCCAGTTAGAACAAATGATCGTTTTTTTGTTTCTTGTGACAACTTGGACAAAGAAAAAACAAACATACACACTATTTTGCCGGGCTGCACTTCATTTTAAAATAAAATGAACACATGTACATCAAAAGAAGTGTGGTAGTTGATGAGAGGTAGAATGACAGGGTTTGGTGATGCAAGAATTTCTCCTACTCTTTGGACACCAAACATGACCACCATTCGTTGTTGAAAATGGATCTTTCTACTAATTGCAACGTTTATTCTAATGTGTAGAGTAAAATGAAAGGGAAAAACCTCTATTCCTGGGCCATTATCCATGGCCTATGCATGTCCTAATGCTTAAAATAACACAAAAATATAGACATCCAAGCTAATATCGTACCTAATGAGAGGCAAAATAAAAGGATTTACCGAAGTGTTTATCTCGGCTAACCTAAGAGGACCTAAAATTCTACGAATTACTCGCTGAAATTGCAACTTAGTACTAACAATTATGTATACCTTTTGCCTTGCAATGGGAATGAAGGGATCATACAAATTCTCGTGATTCATGCAAGCTACTTGATTATGCTAAAGGTTGAGCCTTCACAAAACATACACAAGCTTGTCCTCAGTGGGGGCACCAATTTGAAGCGGTCCAGGGCGGGCAACAAGAAGAGCAACCTCTAGACACCCTTCAAGGCTCCCGTGCTGCTCAATGGGGCTGGGGCACAACACAACACAAACCAAAACAACAAACCCCCAGCCAAATCCCAACTACACAAGGGGCACCACGTAGTTTAAGAGCGAACTAGGACGCAAAAGAGGAGAATCGTTAGAGCAACCCACAAACAAGCAAGGAATTTACACTAACCCTAACACCAATGGAACACTCTCATACACTAAAACACGAGAGAGAGAGAGAGAGAGAGAGAGAGAGAGAGAGAGAGAGAGATGGTGC
Source organism: Adiantum capillus-veneris (assembly GCF_014529385.1). Classification (NCBI taxonomy): domain Eukaryota; kingdom Viridiplantae; phylum Streptophyta; class Polypodiopsida; order Polypodiales; family Pteridaceae; genus Adiantum; species Adiantum capillus-veneris. Next base: position 65,207,560 of record NC_140935.1, read on the forward strand.
TCGGGCTGCTTTGAAGTGTATCGTTAATGATCAAGCAAACATAAATATATATATGTAAGAAAGAGAGAGAGGGGGGAAGGGGGTGCTTGTTGCACTAATGCCTTCTTACAAATCTGTCATGACCAATCAAAGGAGCAAGTGAACTTTAAAAATTCAGCAAAACCAATCGTTTTTTTCCACTGCACAAGGTCCTTGTGGGGTCCTTCTTTGGATAATTCTTTTGAATACCTCCAAGAGTGAGCCCTCCATAGTGCATGTATGCATGCCACCTACCCTTGACCTTATTTGGTAGGTCTATAATTGAAGATATTGTTGAGATCATGATATAAGTGAATAGTACAACTAAGAAAATCAAATATTGAGGGGTCTAAAAAATATGTACATGTCAAATATAAATAATATAAGTGGAAAAAATATAAAGGGGTCAAAAGAAATCTCTCTCATTATAAGGCTACCATAAAAAGATAAATATTTTTGGTGTTCTAATTTTTTAGAAAAAAAACAAAATAGATGTAGGAAGAGAAAAATCACAATAGTGAAAAAATACACACATAAATAAAACTAGTTTTTTATTTTATTTTTGTTGGGGTGGAGTTACACCAAATATAAGAGAAGCTTACATGAAAATATTTCTATATGGAATAAAGAGTATGAAAAATGGTAAGAAAAATTGTGGTAATGGTGAGGCAATGTACAAAGCATAAATAACACACACCTAGATAGAAATATTTAATTAAATACCAAAATAATTATGAAAAAATATTTTATTTAGGCCCTGTATGCAAAGAAATATTTACATACGCATGGGCCATAATATACTTATATTTTTTATTTTTTTGGCTCAACTAGCCCAATGCCTAGCTAATTGAGGGTTTTTTATTTCAGTAAGGAGATATGGGAAAAGTCCCCTAACTCACACGCACCTATATACAGTGAAAGGGTGAGGGTAACCACAGTGTTTGAGTGATTTAATAGGGGGGGATAACTCACTATGGCAATCACAGAGAGCTGAAAAACGGCTATCACTACCTCAAGGGATTGCGACAAATACAGCAAAGTCTTGGTCCTACTCTTCAACAAGGGCAAGCACCTGCATCCAACATGGTTTCTCCCTGTGGCCATCCACACCATATGCCACCTTTGCTGACAGCCCCTCCTATGCAAGGTATGCCAAGTACTTTTCCGTCTCAGAGCTTTTATCATACCCATGCTCCCTCATCACCTCAAAACTTCTATGCCTCCACCTCCAACTCCATGCACAAGGAGCAAGGACCACCTCGCCCTTCGACTTGCCTATTGAATCGGCCCATTTTTGTGCTACAAATGCGGGGCATATGGGCATTACCAAAGCAAATGCCCCTTGTCAGAAGGGTCCCCTCCTTGCCGTCATTGCCCTGAAACGAGGGATCACTATAGTAAGCATTGTCCTAAACTTCGTGCATCCACAGCTTCCAACCCAAGTTAAAGCCAGAATGAGTTTACCTTTTCCAAGCTCAATCTGATAGCAGTTAGCACCATTCCTCAGCCGCCCCCTTCTACCCACGTGGTTACCCCTCAAAATAAGCTGTAGTTGGTAGAGGAGCCATCGGGCGTCCTCACTCAGGCCCAGAGAGCTGCCCTCGGTCTTAGTATTCCAACACGCTCAACTCCCCCACATATTCTCTCAACAGTGGATACCCTGCCTTCAGCCGCTGACAAGCCATCACCCAGTGGCAAGCAAGAATCCAAATCTTTGCTCTTCGATCTTGATGAAGCTTTCTTGGAAGCAGTTTCCGATCTATAGAAGATCAAGGTACCAGAGAAACAACAGGTAGAAAAAGAGAAGCTTACAGCAGAGACAATCTTGAAGAACACCTTCCAACAAGTGTCCCTCTATGACATGCTGCGACTAGATGCGAGTTTTAGAAGTGACACCCTTGCTGTTATTCAGTCACTTTACCCTGGAGCAGGTCCTAGTGGCGGGCACCTCCTAGTGCGACCATCAGAATCCTTTATGATACCCAATCCCGCTGCTCCACTCACTGATTATAGAAGCCCTCGCCTGACAGTGTCCGTTTTGGGGTGGCAATTCTAAGAAGTGATAGTGGATGGTGGATCTGGCATCAACCTGATGCCTGAGTTCACTATGTTAGCGCTAGTTCTGCAGCCTACTCGCCCTGCTCCCTTCACAGTTACATTGGCCGACCAGAGGACAGTCTACCCAGTGGGAATAGTGGACAATGTGCCTGTGCAGGTACAAGAATTTACTTTTAACTTGGATTTTGTTGTGGTTCGTCTTCCCCAAGTTGAGGGCAGATTTCCCTTGCTCATTGGAAGACCATGGCTTCGACACACTAAAGCACTTCATGATTGGGGAAATGATGCCATGTGGATACATACTTCTGGCTCCTCGATGCAACCCATTCTCTTAGAAGGAGGTATGGATCCCGTGGTGCAGCAAGTTTCTTTGTCAATGGAAACCAACCCTAAACAAGAACAACCTACTACACCTGAAGGATCATACGAAGATCTTCTAGAGTGGGTGGAAGACGAAGTCTATGCCTTGTTATGGAGTCTCTATTCAATCTTTGCCATTGCCCAAGAATACAAACTCCTCCACATTTTCATTTTCAGATAAGGAAGACCCAACGAGCAGCCAAAGCCAGCAGCCAATGTAGAAGATCTGCAGGAGTTCACACCCCCTCAAACATCAGCCCCATTAGTGTCTGCTTCTCCGAACAGAACAAAGCTCTCCTCTGTGTCTAGCGATCTCCCTTCACAGAGCCCGTCTTGCTTGATGGATTCCTTGCTCATGATTGTTGTCTTGCTCATGGTACCTCCTCATGCTCTCCATCAACTGTTGCGCTCTGTAGCATCTCCTCTCTCAGCCAGTGGACCATGGAATTCATATACAATGCCATCCCTCACACCCTCTCACCCCCATCTACCCTCTCTCCCCAACTCGCCCCATACCCTCTCTCCCCAATTCACCCCCTTTCCCCCTCCCAAATTCGTTTCCCCCCCCCCCCCCCCCCTTCTTGCCCCAATTCGTCCCTCCCCCCTTCCCAACTTTCCCCCCCCCCCCCCCTCCCTCTCTCTGTGTAATGAAAGGCTTTGCTGTAACAGCATCTCAGAACTGAAAAAACTGTCAAAACTTTGCGTTTTTGTTGCCGACTTGAAGGCAATGTCAGACAAAACTCGCAAGGGTGGAAAAGCCACACTCGCCATGGAGAATGATGCAAAATCTCCAAGGAATTTGGATGCTAATCCAACCACATCGTCTACAACAACGGAAGCAATGATCATGGCTCACTTGATCTCGTTACAAGAAACCGTCAACAAGCAAGGTGAAGAGTTGCGCGCACTTGCAATGGAGAATGGTACTTTAAGAGTTCTCGTTGTGGAGAATGAGCACCTCAAGAAGGTTCTTGAAATGCAAACAACACGCTTGATGCATCTTGAGAATGAAGTTCAAGAATGTAAACGCTCTCTTGTGGACATGAATGTAGTGAAAGAGCGCTTGAGCAAAGTTGAGAGTGATCATGTATTGAAAGAGGAAACGATAGATACAATACGACATGATGTATGTGAGATGAGAAATGCATCCAAATCATGGGCTGATATATGTAAGGATAATGTGGTTTCTACATCTCCTATCACGCAAGCCGTTGTCCAAGCAAAGAATGTAGAGAATGTGGACACTCAAGAATTGCAAGAACGACAAAAACGCTCAAAGAACATCGTCATTCGTGGAATCAAGGAGGAAAGCATGGAAACACCCCAATCTCTTGCGGTTGCTATTGAAGAGTTTTTTGCTACACACTTTGGCATGTCAGGAATCATGGCTTATGGTGCACATCGAGTTGGAAAACAAGGAGTCCCTCGCTCGGGAGAAAGACCTATTGTATGTACCATGGCTGATGAGGTAAAGAGAAAGATCATCCTTGACAATGGTTGGATCTACCTCAAAGGAACGGGTTGTAATGTATATGAGGATCTCACTCTTATGCAACAAAATGTACGTCGCAAAGCATACGAGGAAAGAAGCAAGAAGGTTACAGTATCATCTCAAGAAGAAAAGTCACTTGAGGAGGATGCAAGTCCACCCAACAAATAGGGACACATGATCTATGAGACCAACTCACGCTTGCGAATAAGCTTTTGGAATTGTAACGGGTATCCATGGAATGCGGGAATTGGCATTGATGAGCTTACCAATGACTCCGATGTGATACTTCTTGTCGAAACATGGGAGCATGATGCGCAACGAATTCTTGGATTTGACAAATACGATGTACATTCTTTGATGTGGGCCAAAAATGCAAAGCAACGAAGAGGCCAAGGAGGCGTAGCATGTATGACCAAAAAGGGTTTGAAAGATGTTTCCATTGTCAAAGAAGATAAGTATAAACGCTACTTATGGCTGAAAATCAGTCCACCAAATGGTCAAGTCATGTTTGTGGCCGGCTGCTACATTCCTCACTATGACTCCAACTTTTATGCTCGCTTGAATATGGATAGAGGTCAGCCCTTTGTTGAACTAGAGGAAGACATTGCTCATTACAAGGATCAAGGTGAAGTCATTGTTTTTGGAGACATGAATGCTCGCACAAATATGTTACAACACGACACACAACAAGTCGACATGCCGCATGTATCAAGAAGAGTGGATGACTCATACATGTATAATCGAAGTTCTAATGATGCAAAAGAAGTGGATCACTATGGAAAGTCACTTCTACATATGTGCAATAGTACCGGAATGCTCATTGCAAATGGTGTATCTCTATGGCAAGGCACCAATGACTTTACATGTAGAAAGCACAATGGTGCTAGCGTGATTGACTATATGTTGTTCTCAGAAGCCACTCTAGAATGCATACAAAGCTTTACACTTGGTGAATGGAATCCGGAATCGGATCATAGGATGTTATGTATTGACCTCAAGTGTGGTAAACGGCCCGAGCATGTAGCCTCCAATCATGATGTGAATCATTTGTACCTACGTCTAGACTTCAAACGAGCACTTATATATGCTGATATGGTGGACCAAATGTTAAGCATGATAGAGCATCAAGGGAGCCCAACATTAGAATGCAAGTGGAAAGTTTTCAAAGAAGTAATTTTCTCTTGTGCGAAGGAATGCTTTTCGGTGAAACACATGTTTTGCAAAAGGTCTAAGAAGGGTAGCACCAAGAAGAAATGGTTTGACATGGAATGTAGTCAAGCCCGAAAACACTTGCTAAGATTGGATGCAATCAAAGACAAGGAAGTTTACTTGGAATGTTCACACACATACAAAGCACTTGTTCAAAAGAAGAGGAGAAGGTGGGAAGTCGAAAAACAACTTCTTTTAGCACAAGAGAAAGCACATGCATGTGGCAAGTTTTGGCAAAATCTAAAAGGCAAGCGCGTTGAGAGCTTTGGTGACTTGACTCTTGAGGATATGTATATGCATTGTAAGAACCTCTATGAGCAACCCAATGTTGATAAGATGGAGGGTTGTAGCTCCCTTCCATTTATGTCTCCCTTCTTTACCATTGAAGATGTATGCCGCGCGCTTGAGAAACTTGCTACTCGCAAGGCAGGTGACCTTCAAGGTGTCAAGGCTGAAATGATTAAATGGACAAGCAAGAAAACACGATATTGGATATGCGATATGTTTAACCTTGCACTTCAGTATGGCATGCCTCATGATTGGAGTGCAAATTGGATCAAACCTTTGCACAAAGGAGGAGATGTAAACAATGTGAACAACTATCGCACTATAATGGTTGGTTCTTTGATGGCAAAGTTATTTGGATGTATCATGGAGATGAAGATAAGTGAATGGGCTGAAAAGAATGGCAAACGTGCGCTTGGCCAAGCAGGTTTTCGAAAGCATCATAGCACTATTGATCACCTTGTCACTCTTCGAGTTCTTATGGAAGCGTCTCGATTGAAAGGAAAAAAGTTGTATTGTTGCTTTGTGGATTTCAAGAAAGCTTTTGACATGGTACCGCGAGGAAATCTTTGGAGACGTATGCAAAGCCTTCAAGTACCGAGAGAATTTATGCATGCAGTCTTTCACATCTACCAAAAAGTGATATGTCGATTACGTATGGGAGATGGAATTTCAGAATTTTTTGCAAGCACTATTGGTGTCAAACAAGGATGCCCACTTTCCCCAACCCTCTTTGGGCTACTCATTGATGAATTGGAATACATGGTTCTTGATTTTATGCAGCAAGAAGGCATAGAAGAGGTTAAGATTGGAAATGCGGTGATCATGCTTTTGCTTTATGCCGATGATGTAGTGCTCTTGGCACATACCTTAGAAGATGCACAAAAGCTTATGAGTGTCTTGGAACGCTTTTGCCTACATAGCGGGCTGATCGTGAATGGATCCAAAACCAAGGTTATGCTTGTAAAGACCCTCAATGACGAAAATCCATGCATTGTATACAACAATGAGAAACTTGAAGTGGTAGATCACTTCAAGTACCTTGGCATTGAGGTTCCATCCAATCATAAATGGAAGGATTGTGCAATGCGTCGCTTGGAAGCCGGAAAGAGGGCTTATTATGCATTTGAGAACATGTGCAATGCAGGAGAGATCAAGTGTTGGGCTCTCAAAAAGTACCTCTTTGACACATTGGTGACACCGGTGCTTCTTTATGGAGTGGAGGTGTGGGGTGGAAGCATCGGGAAGTCTACTTGGAAAGAGTTTGAGAATGTCCAAAAGCGTTTTCTCACCAACTTTCTCCAAGTCAAGACACAAACACCCTACATGCTCTTACTTCTTGAGTCCGGATCGCTTCCCATTGAGGTCTTGGGCATGGAAAGGGTTGTGGAGTACATGCGTAAGACACAACGTAGCCCTTTGCATCGACTTCCTAGAACCGCATATGAAGCAAGTCAAAAGGTTCAAAAGACATGCAAGAGCAAAATACTAAGTTCGGGGTGGATGCTTGATATCAAGAAATGGTTTGGAAGATGGGATGCATGTCACTTGGTCAAGGATGCGTCGATCGACTCCCAAGTTAATGAGGCCTTCTTACAACGCCAATGTATCATGGCTTGGGAGAAATCCGGAGGTTCTCGCTTCAGCCATTACACCACACACGTTGCCCCAAACTACAAATCTCTCTTCTTCTCGGAACGAGGTAACCGAACCCATTCCTACATCCTTGAGCCCATCCCGTTGAGTGCGATCCGCACCATTGCCTCCATTCGTCTTAGCTCCCATTCTCTACGCTGCGAGACAGGACGTTGGGGCACTGGCGAGGAGTGTCATCGACTTTGCACCTTATGCCCTCGTCAAGTGCGAGAGAGTGAGTACCACACACTACTTGAGTGCTCAGCTTTTGACCACATTAGGTCCTCTTTTCCCCATATATTCAGCCATGAGCTCTCCCTACATACCTTCCTCTCCCAACCACGATGTGGACTCTCTATTGCGACGCTCATTTCAGCCATTTTTGAGCATCGAGAGTCACTTATGAACTCCACTCACACCACGTGACATGTTCATTTGGTCCCATAGGTCATATTTGACCTCCCAGGACGATAATAGAACTATCTACTATCTATCTCTCTCCAATTCGTCCCTCCCTCCCCCCTTCCCAACTCGCCTCCTTTCCCCCTCCCAAATTTGCCCCCCCTCCCTCTCTCCCCAACTCGCCCCCTTTCCCCCTCCCAAATTCGCCCCTCCCCTTCCCAAACTCTCCCAGTTCGTCCCCCTCCTCCTCAACAACTCCCCCCCCCCCTCCCTCCCAACTCGCCCCTTCCCAAACTCGTCCCCTTTTGCCCCTCTCACAATTCATCCCCCTCCCTCTCACCAACCCCCCCCCCCCACCCAACTCGTGCCCCTACCCCCTCTCAAATATGGCCCCTTCCCACCCAATTCCTCCCTCTACCCCTCCCAAATTCGTTCCCTCCCCCAACTCGTCCCCACCCCCTCTCGCCCCACCCATCCCAACTCGTCCGCCCTCTCTCCCAACTCGCCCCTACCCACCCCCTCACACTCTCACCCCTACCCACCCCTCTCTCCCAGCTGGCCCCTACCCACCCCCTCACACTCTCGCCCCTACCCACCCCCTCCCTTCCCCTCGCCCCTAACCAACCCCCCCTCGCCCCTACCCACCCCCTTCCACCACTCGCCCCTATCTAGACCCCCTCGCCCGTACCCTTTCCCCTCTTGCCCCTATCTAGTTCCCCCTCCCCCTCGCCCCTATCTAGTGCAAATCCCCCCCACCCCCACTCACCCTCACCCTCGACTTGTTTGCAGGAAATATTTAATTTGGGTAAGCTGGAGATGGTCAACAAACAAAGGGGGAGAGCAACTTTTTTGTAATCCGATCAGAGCAGATCCTTTTGGATGTTTCCTTGTGGCTTTCAAGCATTCACTTGGTTGCCATCCCGGTGTTGTTTCCTTGTGGCTTTCAAGCATTCACTTGGTTCCCACCTTGTTGCTGTTAATGCTTTTCGTTCTGTCATCAAGACGGAGCTTCACCTTATTTGTTGTGTTGTTGTAAATGCTTTTCGTTCTTTCATCACGATGGAGCTTCACCTTATTTGCGGAGTTGCTCGAGTTTATGATCATCCCTCTTTTCGAGACGAGTGCAAGGTTCATGTGCAAGTATGGACCAGGTCATTTTCCTCTCATATGGTTAGGGACGATAAAGATGTGCTGGATCCAAACTGAGCATATCCCTTTGCAGTGGAGCCTCATTCTGTTTTGCTAATTGGGATTCTTCGACTATGCACTCATACTTGGTTCCTGTCTATTCAAAGGCTTAAGGCGTTTGCAAGCAGTGCAGTGTTTTTAACTCCACTTTTTGAGGCATGTAAGGTCATGGTTGGGCCTAGCACCTACTTCATGAAAGATATACGGATGCAGTACCTAGTGGTTTTTTTTTTTCACAGTTTTTTCAGTATTCCTCTCATCGGGACGGTGAGCAGTCTTGTGGCGGACAACCTGTAGCAGGCTACAGTGTCACTTTCGCAGGACACACAGTTAGTACAATTGGTCTAGGTTAGTACAGTTGGTCTAGGTTGGTTCACACTAGATGGACTCTCTGGGCTGGGCAGTGACAAGTGGCAGCAGAGATACGGACTGGTCTAGTGGGCATCGTGGCCATGTCACCACATGGCTGACATTTATGAGCTCTGGGTCGCTCTTTATGGTGGTAGATGTGAGTAGTAACGGTTGGGTCAGGATCATCTTCTTTTTACATCTGGTCCAGCGTCGTAGTCGGGAGCATAGAGTCTAGACATAGAGCACGTCTTCACTATCCCTGCACATCTGAGCCTCGACACCCCATTGTACCTGAGAGTCCTGGGCTGGAGTTGAGTGTGCTGCCAGGCCAGAGTCTGTATCAGTTCTTTGAGATAGTCGAGTCATTTGTTGTGGTCTGCTGCTATGGTGTCAATGTGAGCTCAGTTGTTGTCTTGTTGTCTATTGTTTCCTGTTTCAGTCTGTTTTGAGTGAGATTGTCACGCACATTGCACAGAGGAGCACCCGCTGTAGAGAGCACGACACACTATCTGCGCTACAGTTTGTCGACGCCATGCTTTGATTTTTGGATTTTTGTTGGTCCATATTGTCGAAGGTGCAAACTTCATGGCCGATGGTGTAAAGCACACATACATAGAAAATGTGGTGCACATCTTGTGTGTGCTCATGTTTATGGGCGGTCTTTCTGTATAAATAATGTATAGGCAATGTCTAAAACACGTGTACATGGTGTTTTTGGACACAAATATATCATGCATTTCCTAAAGGGCTTCATGCACATGTGCTTCATACAGAATAGTATGTGCAATATGTGTGCTAATTGCATACCCGTTTCTCTTCCAAAGATCATAAAATGAAACACCAAAGGTTGACTCAAGCTACTGTATATACTGCTTTTGCGGCTGTGGGAAAGTGCCGCTAGCCTCGGAGGCCTTTGAGATGCTTGGCAGCTCGCAGGAATTACCCCTTGTAAGGGAGCTTGAGACTTTGAAGTGTTGAGGCAACAAACTTGCGAGAACTGCCCCTTATGAGGGTTCCTTGGAGTCTTGGATCTTGGCTCGAGCTTCTTGCACTCCTCATGGGAGCACACCCTTGCGGACCCGAAAGGGTTATTAGGTGGTTGGGATCGACTGGTCGGGATTGCCAAGCAGTAGGAGCTCCGGTGGTCTGGCAGTTCGGCCGCGGACCCGAACTATGCATAAATTGCAATTGGCGCTTCTTCCATGTCGGCCCAGGTTGCTCTCATCTAAAATAGGCAAACCAAATTGAGCTCACGACCCCACAAGCAGTGCCTTATCTTGGGTAAGCTACACCAAGTAGCCCACACGGGTTGCTTGTGTGTCAACCTGAAAATAGAATATTTAGCGTCTGCTATGCAATGGCTCACACACACATAACGTATCACACACCTAATCATAGCATCAAGATTAGAGACTACTAAGGAAGCTTTAATCAAGAATATAGAGGCTCAAAATGAGGCTGCAAACACAAAGATTCTAGACACACGATTGAAAAAGAAAACCTTGATCAATTTTTACGCTTAGGGGCTCTATGAAATTGCGTTGGGGATTGCTTTGCACACACACAAATTGCACGAGGTGATGATGCTCACAATGAGAGAAATGGGATGCAACAAGCAGCTAAAAATGAATAAAAAACACAAAAATTGAAATTGCACACACAATATGCTAAATGAAAATTCCTCCTCACCTAATCACCAAAGGGTAGTGGAGCATGCTCGTGCCCAAGTGGTGATTAGAGAGTGGGATTATTGAGAAGGGTAATGCAAATAGAAATTAGCTGAGTGATGGGCCTAGGTGCGAAACCGTCGGCTCTGATACCACTTGATGGGTTAGTTGGCGGAAGCGTGCTCCCTAATCACCAATGGCTAGCATTAGGCTATGGAGGGTGAAGCCTTAGCTTAACCATGGTGTTAGGGTTAGGGTTGGAGATATGGAGATTAGGGTTAGGCTACACCAATTGCAAGAGCATAAAGAGAGGTTTCAAAACTAGTGGGTTGTGATTGAATTTTGGGTATTAAGTGGTTGAATAAATGCAATCCTAGGATAGATGTGTCAAAAAGAACTTTAGTATCTTATCACATCTTCATTCGAAACACGGGATAGTCCTTTCACATGTGATCGCTTATATGCAAGATCGATGGAAATTGGATATAATACCACAGTGTTGCTAATTGATGTCACACCAGATGTCCCACATGAGCAACCTCAGCAACATTTTATACCTGCCATGAAGGAAGCTCCATCAGTTAGTTTCTTTATGTCTTTTTGCACATTGCATGGCCCATGAGGAATTGCAATGAGCAAAGTCATTCGTCAAACATCTTGCTCTTTTTATTGATTTTCACACATAGCATCATCCTTTTGGCAATACTTTGAGCAAATGGAGTTAATTTTGTAATCACGTTTGGTTGTGTTATGTAAATAAAAGGTTGGATTGCTAAAAATCTTTCAAGTAATAGACAATAAATCGCTGGACATTTTGTGTGAAGGTACGCGATATACAAATGGAGAGACCAATGGATAGCAAAACTGCAAGAGTGATTTACACAAAACAAACACAGGTCTGTTAATTTGAGGTGATTATGTCATTTAACTGAAGTTGTGTGTTTAGACACAGCAAGTAAAGACTGTACTTAACCACCTGTAAGACAGTTTACAGATGCTACAACTACCCAAATCCTTCTGGACGTGTTCAAGTAAAGAGGCTCACCTTTTGGAGTACATTAGAAACTATCAAAGAAGGGTATGAGTGGATTAGTGGCCTTATAATCTCACCAATGTGATACTTTTATATGTTGTTTGTTTTTGGTATATTTTGTAATTTTGAAAAAGTAAAAGGTTTGCATCCAACAGAGTAGTTTTCAATTCTGCACAACCCTCTCTGCATAAATGATTATACAAGGCATATTCGGTGTCATTACACATTGATGGGCATTTGGAGATGTGGGCATGTACCTAAGGTCTTGAGGTGATTTGATTATATGGCATGAGTTATGCATTACTGTGTACCTTGAAACTGTGCAGTTGCTGGTATCTTAATTGAGGCGTTGTTGGAGTACAAGGCTCCAGGCCATTGGGGGAGTATATGAGAGGGATAAGGGGTCCAGTTGGGAGGGAGTGGAAAAGTGGAAGCGCTAAAATACCATCAGCCATCAGCCCCATGAGGAGGTGCCCTTGTACAGAAGCATAGACACGTGCATTTTGCCATCAGCCCTGGGGCAGCCCAAGCACCTTACATCCACAGAGCTTTGAAAAGCTATCTGCAGATCAGCACCAGCCCATTGACAGAACCCACTGCATCCCTGTTTTCTCCCCACGATTCAGCTGGGGGACCAAAGCCTTGTGTTTTGAACATCCAATCAGCCCCGTGGATCTGCAGCATTCCTCCCTTAGATGTCAGCCAATGTGTTACCTTGGCAGACCAACTTCTGTTTTTGCAGCTACAAATCAGCCCTCTCATCTGAAATTTTTCATCCCATAGATCTTGCCTAGGAAATGCCAGCCCCACTATGCCCAACAAAGATTAGTCCCATTAGACAGATGTATTGACCCGCCTTGGTTTGAGCTACATAAATTTTGTATGGACAAGCTGCCCCCTTTTCAGTAGTCCCTTGATGCACCATCCCTCACCCTCACGCATTCAGAAACTAGCAAGATTATCAGACATGAGCTCATTCAGGTGGTTATTAGGAAGACTTGGCTGTCTCCGTCACATGGGGACTTCTCCGCGTTACAGATGATGGGTTTATCTCACACCCCGGGTATATGGACACCCACCTATCTCATGGAATTAGATGTGTTATTGGTCAACTATACACCTCATCTCACCAGTTGGAGATAGAGACCGGCCAATAGAGAGGTATACCCTTAGAGGAGAGATTATGCCAGGTTTGCCAAATAGAGCTAGAGACAGAGGAGCATTATATCTGCTAGTGCACAGCATACTATGAAATGTGCAGGTGTTTTCATTGCTCATTTAGAGATGGCTTTGGCCATTATCCCGCACCATGAATTACTGTGATCAAAGGTGCCTAGGTCTCTTCTTGCTGGAGATCCGTAGACTCAGAGAGACTACCCTCAGGAGCAAAGGACCTACACATAGAGGATCCATATAGAGGCAGATCGCTACTTTTTACAAAGGGTCTACTTGGGATGGCCCACCATAGGTTACCGAGTCACACCCTCATCGGGGATTCCTTCCTGATCGAGCCATCCAGCTTGGCCGCTAATGTCATATTTGTTAGCTCAATGGATAAAGTGTGGTATATTGTGAAATCTGAGCAATGGACTAAGATCGATTCGAATATTTTAGGTTGCAGACTGCTTAAAGATCTGCCATGTTATATGCATTTTTCTCTTTTTTTGTTTCTTGCCTGTATTGGGTTTGGATTTCTTGGAGCTTGGAATCCTTTAGAGAATTGGTGGATACTCGATTTTGCTATTTCAAGACTGCTGTAGCTTTTTATTTCTTGAGTTTTGCTGACCTTAAATTATGTGGTTTAGAAAGTAGCATGGCATGGTCTTTTTTTCTAGTCAACAAGTGTAAAAGAGTAGATACTCATTTCTCACTATTTCAAGCCGGCTGTAGCTTTTCGTTTCTTGATTTGTGCTGACCTTCTTTACATATGTGATTCACAAGTAGCATGGCATGGTCGATTTTTTCTTGTCAATAAGTAATAACGAGTTCTGTTAATGACAAATGTATGTGTCTGTGCCAACATTCTTAATGGATGTGATGTAGAAGTAGCATTTAACTATCACTTTTTTTAGCAAGTAATGAGAAATTCGGTTTCTTTTCAGTTCAACCAGATACATTCAGAAAGACGGCTGTTCATGTTTGCAGCAATGAACGAGTGCAACATAGAGAAGTGTATATGTACCACAATTCGCCCTTCACATGCAGATTTTATAGAGCTCTTTCACTGGGAATCATGTGCATCCTTCTTGGCTGACTTTCTTGCTTATGAGGCTTTGGAGGATCCTCACACATTTCCATCCTTTTTACCATCACCTGCATCAGTCCTCACTGTAAGACTCATTGACTTTTACGAAATGATAAATTATGTGAAATCTTGCAGCAAAGCAACTTGTAAAGAATTATTTTTCTGAAGGTTAGACCAATGCTTACAAAAACTGGCTTTGTAATGTACTTGTACCAGCCAGGATATTAAAAAACTGGCTCAAGTAAAACCTTCCCCTTGTACTGTACCAGCCCAAAAACCAGAGAAATGCATAAAATATGGCTTGGATCAAACTATGCCATACCACGAGCTATGAGTTTCCCACGTTGTAAAACTGGCTCAAGTAAAACCTTCCCCTTGTACTGTACCGGCCAAAAAACCAAAGAAATGCATAAAATATGGCTTGGATCAAACTATGCCATACCCCAAGCTATGAGTTTTCCACGTTGTGCATGTTGTAAAAAAGCTCAATTATTGTTTATTTGAAGAGAATTTTTATCAATAAAAAATACTTTTTTCTTTTAAAAAAATAAAAAAATAAATTGAGAATTGACACAAAAGCACCTCACAAAGGTTGCCCTTCAGGGAGCAAGGAGGGGGGGGGGGGGTGTAGCAGGCTACAATGTCACTTTTACATGACACACAGTTAGTACAATTAGTCTGGTCTGGTTCACACTGGACGGACTCTCTGGGCAGGCAGTGACACGTGGTAGGGATACGGACGGTGGTCTAGTGGACATCGCGGCCAGGTCACCATCACCACTCACTTTGGAGATAGACTTAGGTGGCTGACATTTATGAGCCGTTGGTGGATCTTCTTGATATATGGTCCAGCGTCGTCGTCTAGAGTAGCGAGTCTATACACACAACACGTTTGCACTGTCCCTGCACATTGAGCCTCGACACCCCCATTGTACCTCTGAATTCTGGGCTGGAGCTGAGAGTGCTGCCACGCCAGAGTTTGTATCGGTTCATTGAGATAGTCGAGTCCATATGTTCTGGTCTACTGTTGTGTCTCGGTGTTGATCAGTTGTTATCTATTGTTTCCTTTGTTTTCATTCTGTTTTGAGTGAGATGTCACGCACATTGCACTGAGGAGCACCCATTGTAGAGAGCACGACACACTATCCGCGCTACAGGTGCTCTCATTTTTGGCACGCTTGGTGGGACCTGAGCTGAAGTCTGACTCTTTGTTAAGGTACAAATCGAGGAGCTAGCTGGGTTTTACCTAGCCTCGCCTACTTCGACTCGCCATGGTCCAACCAAGCTCTCGTCCTGGTCTAGTCCTTCCTCGTCCTTGGTCTAGTCCTTCGTCATCCCTAATCCAACCAGGTGGTCTAGTCACTTGCCTTGGTCTAGTAGAGTCTAGGCCTGTTTTCAGCCAGTTAAAGGTCTTCTTGCCCAAAGCTTGGTTGGGTTGGTGGTCACTACATGACACATACAAGGCGGTAATTAGAGCGTCAAAGCGCACTATTGAGTCCTCTGAAGTACTACAACAGAAGACGTCAACCCTTAGTACCTAGTAGAAGTCCACCAACCTCATCACCCATACCTCCACATACAGCATCATCCATTCCTCCATCCGGTTCTACATCTTCCAAGTCACCTTCCCCAGTAAATCTCTCTCCCATTTTGTTACAACAAACTACTAAGCAACAGGCTCCAGAGCATGGAGGCGCTGGCCAGTGTTTTGGCCAAGGTAAACATCAAGTTTCCTACTTTCAAGAGACTCTCCTCAGAAGATGCAGACGACTATTCAAGGAGGTTTGTATCTCTCTGTAGAGGTTGTGGTCTTAATAGAGAAGATACTTATTTCGTGTTGTTTCCATCAACCTTGGATGGTTTAGCAGACAAGTGGTACAGTCAGTTTGCAGAGAACCACTTTGCAACTTGGGCCACTTTACGACAACAATTTTGTGAAGCTTTCAGACCAGGGGACTTCCAGGAGAAGGTCCTGGATGAGTTGGCAAACCTGATGCTCCAGCCAATTGAGACTTTTGCAGAGCTCATGACCAGAACAAAGTCTCTGGTGGTCAAGCTTCCTCAACCACCAGGTGAGTTCATGGTCAAGGAATGGGTAGAGAAGGCTCTTCCTAAAACTTCCCAGCAAAAATTCCGAGAGAGTCTCCGACCTCACGCCACTCTGGAGGAGTTTGTCGCGGCTACTACTAGGATAGAGGGAGCTAGGAAGCTATTCACCAACTCCCCTCAGGTAGAGACCCCTAAGTGTTCGCGGAAAATCCTTCTGATCCGTTAACTTCTTTATGCTGGGAACTGGAAGCCCTAAAGTTACAGCGAGCTCTTCAAGAAGAGAGGTCCTTCTCTCTTAGACAGGAGAAGCCTCCACATCACGAGGCATTGGAACAGATCAAGCATGAGCTAGAAGAGCTGAAGTCTTTGCAGGAGACTAAGTCTAGGTTTGGTGTAGTGAAGGAGTACGAGCGGAAGTGCAACGCGAGAGAGAGTGCGAGAAGAAGAGCACGACGATATGGTGAACTCGCTCTACTGTAATGTGTAGAGCATAGTGAGTTCTTATTAGGTTTTAACAAAAGAATATGTGTACATACTTGGCGGCCCCCCCACTTACCTGGGCGACCACATTGGGCTTTATACCCCAACAACCTCCCACTTAAAGTCCAATGTGGTACTTTAAGTGTGAGAGAAGCTACTATACAAGCTAATATACAAGAGATGTAGAGAAGTGATGTACTACCCTACACCTAACTGCTTGTGAAAATGCGCAAAGCTCTCTGAGGGAAGTCCTTTTGTAAGTAGATCAGCAGGATTTTGTGTGGTGTGAACTTTGACAAGCTGAAGTTGCTTATCCTCGAGCATTTCCCTGATGAAATGATACTTCACATCCACATGCTTTGTCTTTGAGTGATAAACTGGATTGCGAGCCAATTGTATAGCACTTTGACTATCACAATATAACACAAGTATCTCTTCTTTGATTCCCAAATCTGTTACTAGTCGATTAAGCCAAATTGATTCTTTGCATGCCTCTGATGCTGCAACATATTCAGCCTCTGTAGTAGACTGAGTAACACAATCTTGTAATCTAGAACGCCATGATACTGCTCCACCAGCCAATGTAAAGACATACCCTGACGTAGACCTTCGGTTGTCTAAGTCACCTGCATAATCTGAGTCTATAAAACCCTTTACACTTAGCTCCTGACTCCCATAGCATATACGCATACTCTTTGTAGCTTTCAGGTATCTCAATATTCCTTTCACTGCCTCCCAATGTTTCTTGCCTGGGTTTGACATGTATCGACTTACTACTCCCACTGCAAATGCAATGTCTGGGCGAGTAGCAATCATTGCATACATCAAACTGCCCACTGCAGACGCATATGGAATCTTATCCATTTCAGCGTGTTCTTCCTCAGACACAGGACAATCTTGTTTGCTAAGTTTCACATATGGTGGCAATGGAACACTCAGTGCCTTTCCCTTCTCCATATTGAAACATTGCAAAACCTTGTCAATATACTCTGTTTGAGATAACCAAATCAACTTTTTTGATCTGTCTCTCTGAATGCGCATACCAAGTATATGACTTGCCTCACCCATGTCTTTCATGTCAAACGATTTTTCCATCTTTGACTTCAAAGCTGAAATTTCTTCCAAGTGCTTGCCAGCAATCAACATATCATCCACATACAAAATAAGGATCAGCCAACTACCATCCTTAGCCTTCTTTGTATATAGACAGTGATCGAACTCACTACGTTTGTAGCCTTGAGAAAGCATAAACTTGTGGAATTTATGGTACCATGCCCTCGGTGATTGTTTTAAGCCATAAAGACTCTTTAACAACCGGCATACCCAATCTTCCTTGCCTTTCTCAACAAACCCTTCTGGCTGCTGCATGTAAATTTCCACATCTAAATCACCATGCAAGAACGCTATCTTGACATCCATTTGGTGCAACACCAAATCTAATATGGCAACCAATGTAAGAAAGCATTTCAATGTAGTCATCTTGACCACCGGAGAGAAGACTTCATCAAAGTCAATGCCTTGTTCTTGCTTAAAGCCCTTGGCAACAAGCCTTGCTTTGTACTTTGGCTGACTATCATGAGCGGTGATCTTATACCTGTAAACCCATTTACAAGGTAGAGCCTTTTTGCCCTGTGGTAATTTAACTAGCTTCCATGTCTTGTTTTTATGCAGAGCTGTCATCTCTGACTGCATGGCCAATTGCCAATTCCCGGAGTCCTTCATTTGCACTGCTTCCTTGTAACATGAAGGCTCATTGCAATCAGTCAACATGACATAGTTCTTAGATGGAACAAACCTATCAGGAGGTCGCGTGACACGTCCAGATCTACGCACAATAAGTGGCTCAGGCTCAGCCACAACCTGTGGTTCCACTCTATCTTGTCCTTGCTCCTCTTGAGACTTGACATTTTGTCTTGCACGTGCAGGTCCATCTTCTTGGAAGACAACTCTTCTAATCTCCTCAACCCTCTCTGGTTTAGAATGATATTTGGATTCATTAAAGTGAACATCATTGCTGCGGACAACCTTTCTGGATTCGGGATCCCAAAGTCTGTACCCCATCTCACCAGAATTACCATAGCCTAGAAAGATGCACTTTCTACTCTTTGGCTCAAGTTTGTTCCTAAATTCCTTTGGAACGTGAGTATATGCCTCACAGCCAAAGACTCTGAGATGCTTGTATGAGGGCATTTTGCCTGACCATACCATCTCTGGCACTGAATCCTTCTGCAAAACCTTGCTAGGAGATCTATTTACAAGATGAACAGCTGTTGATACAGCTTCAGCCCAAAACCCATTTGGCAGCTGTGCATTAGACAACATACTTCTGACCTTCTCTTGTATGGTCCTATTCATCCTCTCAGCAACACCATTTTGAGGAGGATTGTAAGGAGCAGTAAGTTCACGTTTTATACCTTTTGACTCACAAAAGTCCTGAAAGGCCTTTGAAACATACTCTCCACCATTGTCAGTGCGTAAGCATTTAAGCTTCTTGCCACTCTGATTCTCCACAAGTGTCACAAACGTTTTGAAAACACTAAACGCTTCATCCTTGTGCTTGAGAAAGTAAACCCATACTTTCCTCGAGTAATCATCTATAAATGTCATAAAGTAAGAAGCTCCCCCTAGAGATAGGTTAGGCATAGGTCCACACAAATCACTATGAACAAGTGCCAACTGTGTATCTCTTCTATTGCTTCTATGCTTATGTGGCTGTTGTGTTTGCTTACCATACAGACAATGTTCACAGAATTCAAAATCATTAAATGAAAAGCCAGGCAAATAACCAGAACGAGACAAGATTTCCATTCCCTTCTTGGACATATGTCCTAACCGGCTATGCCACAAAGAAACGTTCGGCTACTCGGTTACATTGATTACATTTTTAGAGACATTTGATACATAATCATATAAAGTCCTCCAGACTTTACTCCATGTGCTACTGTCATAGAACCCTTGGATATCTTCCACATGTTCTGTCCAAAAATGGTGACGTAGCCAGCATCATCAAGTAAACCTGTGCTGATCAAGCTCTTTGTAATTGCGGGAACATGTCTCATATTCTTCAGCGTGAGAGAAGAGCCATTCTAAAACTTCAATTGAACATCTCCAACACCTAAGATCTCACATGTCTGCCCATTGCCTAGCCGAACATGATCTTTAGTGGTCACATAAGAAGTAAACCACTCCTTGTTTGGAGACACATGAAGTGATGCCCCTGAGTCTATAATCCAGTCACTCAGTGCATTTCCATCAGATGCTGTAAGAAGAGCTGAGTCCATTGTATTCTTCAAGAAGTAGATGTCTCCTGACACTAGACTGTCATCCTCTGCAACAGTGTTTGTCACATTTATTTCTTGAATCTTCACTGAGGACTTGTTCTTCTCACCATGGTCTCTAGCTTTCTCTTTGCCTTTTTCTGCTTTCCATTCTCTGCAGTCTCTTTTCATGTGACCCTTCTTGCCACAATGGTAGCATTCTATGTCACTCTTGCCTTTAGCACTGCGGGACTTGCTACGAGAGTGATTCCTCTTTCCACCTTTGTACTTTTCTTTGGTCCTTCCCCTTGACAACTAAGGCTGTTCCTTTGCCTTTGTCCATATTCTTTCTATTGGTTTCTTCAGTAAGCAGACTTCCTTCTACACCTGCTATGTTCAAACCATCTGGAGGTGCAGAATTACTCAAAGCTGTGCGAAAAGTGTCCCAACTTTCCGGCAATGTGATCAACAGGAACATAGCTCTAACAGGTTGACACCTTGAGCTGACAACTGACTATAGATTGTGTTGAATTTATTCAGATGATTGGACATAGGTGTCCCTTCTTTCATCTTCAAGTCAACAAGCTTCTTAAGCCAGTATACCTGTGAAGCTGCACTCTGCCTCTCATAAAGATCACTCAGCTTTAACCATGCTTGATAAGCCGACATCTCGTCTGCTACATTGAAGTAAACGCTTTCTGTCAAAGTCAGCATAATGGTAGAGTGTGCCAATTCATCCATTTCGCTCCATTCATCTTCGTCCATATCTTCTAGTTTTATCTCCTTGAGCTTTATAGGTTTTATCTGCTTCTTTTGTACCAACACGTGCCAAATCTGCTTCTTCCACAATGGGAAATTGGTTCCATCCAGCTTCTTGATATTGTAAAGAGCAGTGTCTTGTGATCCAGCCATAGCTACGCTTCACAGTAGTTTACTTTTCTGGGAAAAATTCGGCAGAGTTTCCCCTGTAAATTGACCTCTGAACCAATATCAACCTGTCAAATGAACCAAGAAAGCTTCAAATGCTGCAGAAATTTTGGCAGTCTCCTTTGTAAAATGGCTCTGGTGTACTAAAAACAGACCAAAAAACAGCTCAAAAAACACTGTCTCTCTGACACTGTAAGCTGCGGGAAAACCTGTCCTGCACCTGTACTGTCTCTCACTGTCCTGTCACTGTCCTATAAGCATAGACTGCGACAATGCCTCAACGGCAGTAAAGCAAAGATGCAATCCCAACTGTCTAACTCACAGTCAATACATCCTAGCTGCCTATCTAAGGGTGCTCAAGGGATCGCTCCAAGACCTGTATCACCAAAAGGATCTCAACATTCGAGAATCCCCCAGCTCAATAAAACCTCACTCGACCCTCAACAAAGGCTGCAGTAAATCTGACAGTACATAGACTTCCCACAAAGTCATACATCCACAAATTTCCCACTGTATGCTGTAACCGCTGCGGCGGTTGTTTGCTGCGTGACTCACAGCCAGCAAACCCTCAACAGACATACATCATCTCTGACAATACATCCCATGTGGAAGTACCTGCAATGTCAGGATGAAATCTGGAATATCAAGCAGCAAACACAAGCTACCTGATGAACTACTGGATGTCGCCTATAGTCTGTGTGTAGATGCGCCCGTGTCGTATTTGACACGCCTCCAAGAACTGTGAGCCGTCCTTCGATGTGTAGACAGCCACAAATCAACACTCTGGGAGTGTCGATATCCTCAGCACCTGCAGTCGTAGGCCGAAAACCCCAAATTTGCAGAGTCGGATCTGCACCCGTCGAGACCACGTAGTCGAAAATGGCCTGCGCAGACCTTTGTCGAAGCCGAACGGTGGCCGAGATGACCTCAGAATGAAATTCTGAGAACACCAAGCCCTTCGGGTTCTCCCACAGGATTTGGGGCCGTGTCTTCGCCTGTCGAATTTCACTCCAATCTGAGCTGGTGACTCTAGCCTCCTGCAATGGTGCCCCGAGCCTCGATCTGAGCTCTGATACCAGTTGAAGGAGTACGAGCGGAAGTGCAACGCGAGAGAGAGTGCGAGAAGAAGAGCACGACGATATGGTGAACTCGCTCTATTGTAATGTGTAGAGCATAGTGAGTTCTTATTAGGTTTTAACAAAAGAATATGTGTACATACCTGGCGGCCCGCCCACTTACCTAGGCGACCACATTGGGCTTTATACCCCAACATGTAGCTCATGCCGCTCTCCAGGGCACCCTCCACATGAATGCCCCCTTCGGGTTTACTGCCACTTCTGCTGAAAATCTGGACATGAGGACAAAGACTGTTACTACCTCAAGGGATTGCGACAAATACAACAAAGTCTTGGTCCTACTCTTCAACAAGGGCCAGCACCTGCATCCAACATGGTTTCTCCCTGTGGCCATCCGCACCATATGCCACCTTTGCTAACAGCCCCTCCTATGCAAGGTATGCAAAGTACTTTTCCCTCTCTGAGCTTTTATCATACCCATGCTCCCTCATCACCTCAAAGCTTCTATGCTTCCACCTCCAACTCCATGCACCAGGAGCAAGGACAACCTCGCCATTCGACTCGCCCATTGAATCGTCCCATTTTGTGCTACAGATGCGGGGAATATGGTCATTACCAAAGCAAATTCCCTCTGCCAGAAGGGTCCCCTCCCTGCCGTCATTACCCTGAAATGAAGGATCACTACAGTAAGGATTGCCCTAAACTTCATACATCCACGGCTTCGAACCCAAGTCAAAGCCAGAATGAGTTTACCTTTTCCAAGCTTAATCTGATAGCAGTTAGCACCGTTCCTCAACCGCCCCCTTCTACCCACGTGGTTACCCCTCAAAATAAGTTGCAGCTAGTAGAGGAGCCATCGGGTGTCCTCACTCGGGCCCAGAGAGCCGCTCTTGGCCTTAGCATTCCAGCAAGTTCAACTCCCCCACACATTCTCACAACAGTGGATACCCTGCCTTCAGCTGTTGACAAGCCATCCCTTAGTGCCAAGAAAGAATCCAAATCTTTGCTCTCCGATATTGATGAAGGTTTCTTAGAAGCAGTTTCCGATCTACAAAAGATAAAGGGACCAGAGAAACCACTGGTAGAACAAGAAAAGCTTACAGCAGAGACATTGTTGAAGAACACCTTCCAACAAGTGTCTCTCTATGACATGCTACTGCTAGATGCGAGTTTTTGAAGTGACACCCTTGCTGTTATTCAGCCACTTTACCCCGGAGCAGGTCCTAGTGGCGGGCACCTCCCAGTGCAACCATCCGAGTCCTATATGATATCCCATCACGCTGCTCCCCTCATGGATTATAGAAGCCCTTGTCTCACCGTGTCCATCTTTGGGCAGCAATTTCGAGGAGTAATTGTGGATGGTGGATCTGGCATCAATATGATGCCTGAGTTCACTATGATGGCTTTAGGCCTGCAGCCTACTCAACCTACCCCGTTCACAGTAACATTGGCTGACCAGAGGACAGTATACCCTGTGGGCATAGTGGAAAAGGTGCCTCTGCAGGTATAAGATTTCACTTTTAGTTTGGATTTTGTTGTGATTCGTCTTCCACAGGTGGAGGGCGGATTTCCCTTGCTCATCGGAAGACCATGGCTGCGACACACTAAAGCACTTCATGATTGGGGAAACGATGCCATGTGGATACATACTCCTTGCTCCCCGAAGCAACCAATTCGCCTAGGAGGAGGCATGGATCCCGTCGTGCAATATAGTTCTTTGTCCCTAGCAACCAGCCTTGAATTGGAACAGCCTACTCCACCTGATGGGTCAGATGATGATCTGTTGGAGTGGTTGGATGCTACCAAATCTATGCCCTGTTTTGGAGTCTCGATTCACTCTTTGCCTGAAGGTACACCCTCTTCCAATGTTTCCACAGTAACTAAACCTGATGAGCCAACTGAGCCAGCTCAAAGGTTCAAGGTCACAGAAGCTACTCCTGATGCGCCCATGGTGGAAGCCTTGGAATTTGGTGGGCCTATGAAGAATCATAGAAGCGGGAAGAAATCACCTCTACAAGAGTTCACCCCTCCTCAAACATCAGCCCCAATGGTGTCTGCTTCTCCGAACAGAACAAAGCTCTCCTTTGTGTCTAGCAAACTCCCTTCACAAAGCCAGTCCTGCTTGATGAATTCCCTGCTCATGATAGTTGTCTTGCTCATGGTACCTCCTCATGCTCTCCATCAACTGCTGCGCTCTGTAGCATCTCCTCTTTCAGCCAGTGGACCACGGAATTCATCTACAATGGAACACGAATTCTTCCGGCTATACCTTGCATTGGAGATGAATATTTGCTATCTGCCACCCCCTCACACCCTCTCGCCCCCATCTACCCCCTATCCCCTACACCCTACCCTTCCCCTCACACTCACTCGCCCCCCCTACCCACCCCTCCCCCCCCCCTCACCCCTACCCTCCCCTCCACACCCCCTCGCCCCCCCTACCTCGCCCCTAGTCCCCCCTCACCAGCCCTCCCCCTCACACTCACTTGCCCCCCCTACCACCCCTCACCAACCCTCGCCCCTACCCTCCCCCTCGCACCCCCTTGCCCCCCCTACCTCGCCCCTAGTCCCCCCTCACCAGCCCTTGCCCATGCCCACTCACCCTTGCCCCTAGTCCCTCCCCCTCGCCCCTCTCACCAGCCCTCGACCCTATCCTCCCCCTCACACTCACTCGCCCCCCTACCCACCCCTCGCCCCTGCCCTTTCCCCCCTCGCCCCTAGTCCCCCTACCCACCCCTCGCCCTGCTACTCACCCCTCGCCCCTATCCACACCCCCTACCCACCCCTCGTCCCCCCTACCCACCGCTTGGCCCTATACTGCCCTCGCCCCTACCCACCCCCTCCCTTGCCCTTGCCCCTACCCACCCAATCTCCCCCTCTTGCCCCTATCCAGCCCCCCTCGCCCCTATCTAGCCCTCCCCACCCCTCCCAGCGTCAGCCTCAACCTCAGCCAGTTCTTCCCCCACCTCGTTGATCAGCCCCTTAGCAAGCCGCATAATCATACCAATCCCCTCCTATTCCTCAATCGACTCCCCTGCACTTCAGGAGCCTTTTGGCTGTTTCTTTGTGGCTTTCAACCATTCACCTGGTTGCCATCCCATTGTTGTAAATGCTTTTCGTTCTGCCATCACGATGGAGCTTAACCTTATTTGCAGTATTACTCGAGCTTCTGGTCATCCCTCTTTTCGAGCAAGTTCATCTGCAAGCATGGACCAGGGTATTTTCCTCTCACTATGGTTATGGAGGATAAAGATGCGCTGGATCCAAACCGCGCATCTCTCTTTGCTGTGGAGCCTCATTCTGTTTTGCCAATTGGGATTCTTGGACTTTGCAATCATACTAGGTTCATGCCTATTCAAAGGCTTAAGGCATCTGCAAGCAGTGCAGTGTTTTTAACTCCACTTTCAAGGCATGTAAGGTTATGGTTGGGCCTAGCACCTGCTTCAAGAAAGACGTACAGATGCGGTATCTAGTGGTTTTCTTTCACAGTTTTTTCAGTATTTCCTCTCACCAAGACGTTGAGCAATTTTGTGGCGGGCAACCTATAGCAGGCTATAGTGCCACACACAGCTAGTAGGTTGGTTTGGTCTGGTTCACACTGGACGGACTCTCAGGGCTGGCAGTGACACGTGGCAAGGATATAGACGGTGGTCTAGTGGACATCATGGCCAGGCCACCACCACCACTCAGTTTGGAGATAGACTTAGGTGGCCGACATTTATGAGCCGTTGGTGGATCTTCTTGATATATGGTCCAATGTCATCGTCTAGAGTAGCGAGTCTATACACAGCACGTCTGCACTATCCCTGCACATTGAGCCTCGACACCCCCATTGTACCTGTGAGTTTTGGGCCGGAGCTGAGTGTGCTGCAACGCCAGAGTCTGTATCGATTCTTTGAGATAGTCGAGTCCATATGTTCTGGTCTGCTGCTGTGTCTTGGTGTTGATCAGCTTTGATCATCTTTGCAGATTGGAGAGAGAGTGTCACAGGCTTGGACACTCCAAGCGGGAACTCAATAGCAACACACAAACAGAAACTTCATAATCACTGAACTTTAATAGAGAATTTAATAGATAGATAGATGGAGAGAGAGAGAGAGAGACAGTTCGGCGTAGTTCTGTGCCCAAAGGTATCGGCTTCAAAGTTTGGCGCCCCTTTCGGTATTTATTTTTCATTAATCATTGCAAAGTACAATTCCCGAGGGACCTCCGCTATCAGACTCTGCGTCCAGATGCCCTGAAGAGTGAGGCCCTTGGGTCCTTTTTATTCTTACAAGGGATGCCCAAAAGCAGAGCCCCAAGAGCAGATTCCCAAGAGCTTCTAAACTCAAAAGTAAATTTTCCCCAAAGCAATTGGTCAAAACACTGCCTCAAAAAGCCAGTAGCGCAAATTGCAGAATTTCCGTAATGCTGTCAACACAAAATCCGGGAGTGTCCATACAGTCCGCCACGTCAGCATGTCAACGCTTTTTGTAGAGGTTCCGTACAGCAGCCACGTCAACAAGTTGCCATGTCATTGCTGTGTGTCCAAACAGTACCGCCACATCATCAGTTTGTGACATACCCCCCTCTTGAAAGAATTGTAATCGCCCTTGATTACACTTGCAAAGTCAGACATAATCCATAAACCAGTTCAGTAGGCATTGATTCTAAGTACCGACACACTCGACGACACAAATCCAGCACTTGCACAAAGACGACAGTCCCTGAACGTTCACATCACATTCAAATCAAATCAATCACAAAAAAGTTTATTGAAAATCTCAGACCATGACTGCCAACAATGTATTTAGTAATCACATCTAGATTCATCCCGGACCTCATTGATGTCAGATTAACTAATTCTTATCGCGATAATGTCTATAGATTTTCTCAATACCAAAATGCTGCAGTCATTTCGTCTTTCAGTTCTTGCACTCAAACAAATCACATGAGAGAGTACACATCATTCAGATTCAATTTTGGGAATTCTCATGTCGAAGTACTTCTTTCAAAAGTCATCCAGCAAAATACTGTCAGCCCATCAATATTCCTGAAATCCAAAGGAAAATCAGTCACTTTATTCTTTCTAGGTAATCTGTGACAAAGGAGCAGAGTAACTCCGCTCTTGTGCAGTCCCACCTGCACCAGATTCAACCTGCTGATCTCCGGGAACTCTTGGAACAGCCAAAGCTAGACCAAAAGTGTCGAGGTAAAGTTTCAAATCCGAGGTGTATGTGCTAGGTTCTCCTCCTCCTTCCACTTCGCATTCAATGTCGGATACTTCTTGACTAAGAATTACCGTTCACTTTACCTTTCTCTTTCCTTTCCTGGTGAGCCAATATCTGTTCCAGAACGAGTATCTCCTCGCTCTCTTCCCCCTCAGGTTGCTCCTCAGGCTCCCTGTCGACTGACACCTCACCCTTGAAATTTTTCAACAGACTCACATGAAAAGCATTGTGAATCTTCCAAGTTTTTGGCAACTTCACTCTGAAGTATACATCATTTATCTTCTCTTGAATCTGGAAAGGGCCATAGTCATTCTTAGCTTTGGAAAAAGCCGCTCCTTTCCTTTTCGTTTCCTTAGGCATGCCTTCTCAAACCGTAAGAGCAACCCAATCATCTTCCTTCAGCTGCAAGTCGGGTCAAATCTTGTCGGCTGCCCTCTTATGCCGTGCTTGAAACTTCTCAAGAGCCTTGTGCACCTTGGCAAAAGCAGTATCTAGATCTAGATCATACTGATCTGGTTCAAAAATCTTATCCTGGGTCTGGGGAATTCTTTGGTCTACCAATTGATTCCCTTTTTCCTTTCTTTCCTTGTGCCCTGGGACCTGTGGGTAGTGTCTTTCGCTTCCCCTATCCATTGGCACGTCAATCTCAATCATCGGAACCTTAAGATGCATTATCATCTTATCCCGTTTCTCTTGGATCCTTTGATGAACTTGCATCCGGTTCCCCCTGTTATTCTCCAGAATCCTGCGATGAGCTATCATCCGGTTCCCCTGATTCATTCGTTTCAATCTAGCGGACTCTTGCCTTGTTGAGGTGGATACTATCCTGTCCATAAGATAAATCAATGTGCCAGGATGTGTTCCAAATCGTTCCTTAGCATGTTGCATAAGTCTCTGAATAGAGTCTGACTTCTGGTTCAGACAAAAGTCTCGAATCTCTTTTGGCAAACCACAACAAAATTGCTCAATTTGGTCTTTCAAAGTAATCTTTCGAAACGAAGACACTAGCAAATAAGTATCCCTAAACCAGACACTCGTTGATGCTCACGCCCCCCCTACGTATGCCCCTGTAAACCCCCCCCCGCCCCCCCCTCTCCTCTCGCCATCACTCTCACCTTCCCCCTCCTCCCTCACACTACGTATGCCCCTATAACCCCCCCCCCCCCCCCCCCCCGCCCCCTCTCCTCTCGCCATCGCTCACACCTTCCCCCTCCTCCCTCACACTACGCGCTGCCTGCGTACAGTACAGCCAGCCTGCACGCTGCCCCCTCGCCCCAGCCCTTCCCCTCGCGCTCCCATGCTCCTCCACCCCCGCTTTCGTTCACTGACTACCAACCCCCTGAAGGCACCTCTCGACTTGCTCGGAAGGGATTGACATCATGACATTGCTTGTTGGGATTTCCTTAGAGGGACGTCTCCTTCCCTTCTGTCTCGCATTCCTTCATAGCAGCAGACACAAACGGAGGCTCATGCTCCACCCCAGAGGGACTCTCGAGAAGCCCCCTTGCCCGACTGTGTAGAGCCCACCATCCGACTTGCTCTTTCACCGATAGAGCAAGCGAGCCTTGCAGCAGAGGTGAAGCGCCTCCAGGCAACCTCCGTCATTTGCAAGATCATCGGCACTCGCCCTAGCAGAGGAGAGGTGCGTGATCTTCTCCAGGCCCGCCTTTTAGCAAAGGTGGCAAGATACTCAACGTTCAGCTTCTCGGGCGTCAATATTACCAGATAGAGTTTGAGACTCCCGAGATGGTGTCCAAGGTCATTGTGAGCAATGAGCCCCCTAGCAATCCGAGCAGCTCGAGCTGATTTTTCAACAATGGCGCCATGGTTTCAATCCAGCTACCGACGTGCTTGTCGAGGAGGCAGACCTTCCCATCTCAGCCTGCTTCCCCGGCCTGAGGAGGGAGTACCTCCCGTTTCTATCTAGGATAGGCTTAGAGATTGGGACTGTTCTGGAGACACCTCGCACGACAGCCTCTGTAGCTGCCAAGGCAGCTGGCATTCCCATAGTACGTGTTCTGGTTTGGGACACGCACACCCTCCCGAAGGTCATTCTACTACCTAGGGTGAGTGGTGGTTGGCTCCGCCACAGCGTGGAGTATTCGGGCCTCCCGAATCAATGCTTTTTTGTCGTTAGATGTAAATCTTGCGAAGGCCTGTCCACGGAGGAGGCCTTGACCTTCACCTCATGCTCAGCCTAGCCTCCTAGGGCTGGCCAGTAGTAGCAGACAGAGTCACAGGGTACTCACGCAAACTCACCCTCCGAGCCTGGAGTTCAGGTAGAGGAGGTCTCTCCTAGGACTGGCCAGTAGCAGCAGAGAGATTCATAGGGTACTAAAGCAGACTCACCCTCCGAGCCTGGAGTTCAAGCAGAGGAGGGCTAGTAGTAGGTTCGTGGTCAACGTCGACAGGGGCCATCACGCCAGCCTGGCCCGTTGAGTGGTCGCCAGGCTCCAGGCCAGTAGCAGTGGGTTCCCACAGGGAACCGTTTCGATCCTCTTTAGCAGGATGAGATCCCAGCTCCACCCTCCACTTCAGCCTCACCTTCGCACCCCCCCCCCCCGGCTCCCCGCGAGTTGTTCTCCGCCCCTTCCCCTCCGCCTTCTCCCCCCTTTCCACCTCGCCCCTCTCCTTCTATCGCTCCCCGCCACCCCACTCCTCCTTCTCCCACCAGTCCCCCTGCTTCCACTTCTCCTTCCGTTCCTTCCCCGCAGCCGACCCATGGGGTAGGCCTAACCTTCCTTTGCTGCTAGGAGATCTTTGGGCAGCGCTTTTCCCACGAGTCGCTTGGTGAGAGAGGGACAACCCTTCTTGCGTACCCCCCTTTTGGTGCAGACTTCTCCCTTTACATCAGTTCCTCGTGGACTGACGTGCTTCGACATTCGTCGCAGGTGGGATTTCTTTGCCTACGACTTCACACAGAGCTTTTGCGATGGGAAAAAGCTACGCAAATTGTTGGCCAGCTTTTATTCTACGCAATTGAAAAAAAGAGTTATTTTTAGAAGCTCAAGAGAGAGCTTGTGAGAGAAAAAAAAAGAGCCTTTGCTTTATTTTTAGGCTTTTAATTTTAAGCTTCTGGGGCTCTGCTTTTGGCATCCCTTGTAAATAAATAAGTGGCTTGGGCTCCCACTCTGGAGAGCATCTGGACGCAGAGTCTGAGAGTGAGACCCAACCACTCTTGTACTTTGAACTCTGATTAATACAAAAAGAAATACCGAAAGGGGCTCCGGTCTTTGGGGCCAATATCTCTAGGCACGGAACTCTGACGGGCCAGTGTAAATCTATTGTGAACTGTGAACTGTTTTGAAGTGGTTATTTGGTGCTGTCGCAGTTGATTCTTGACTT
Source organism: Adiantum capillus-veneris (assembly GCF_014529385.1). Taxonomy (NCBI): domain Eukaryota; kingdom Viridiplantae; phylum Streptophyta; class Polypodiopsida; order Polypodiales; family Pteridaceae; genus Adiantum; species Adiantum capillus-veneris. Next base: position 65,237,847 of record NC_140935.1, read on the forward strand.
GGAGTGTCCAAGTTTGTTACAAGGGCTTAGTGGATTACTATGCAGGTTCACGGTTGCCTCTTGAGTTTCCTGAACATTTATGCGCCCAATGTGGCAAGTGCACGTGCCACGTGCAGAGTTTTGGTCTCACATTGTAGAGTCTCTGCCGTATGCAGAGCAATGGTGCATTGGGGGTGACTGCAAGATGTTGGAGGACCCCTCAGACAGGATTGGTGGTAGCCATGCTATTGTGCACGGAGCTAAGTTGGCCACCTGGGAGAGGCTATGTATGACTTTGTGGGTTTCAGATGTTTGGCAGCACTCTGGTTTTGTGAGGTCCCCCAGACAGCTTGGCCTTCTCTCGCTCGGTGGACCGCAGACTGGGAGGAGTGAATCTATCTCAAATAGATCGCTTCTACGCTAGTGACCACATCTGTGACTTGGCAGGGTCAGTTTGCATCTTGGTTAGGACATCTTTTTCGGACCATGCACCAGCGATCCTCACTGTGACAGATAGACAAAGAGGGGGAGCGCAATGCTAGGGGTCCCTCAGAGGATCTTGATGGACTCAGAGCTTAGAGAGCGAGTGGTGGCTCTCTGGATAGAGAGCTTGGACACCCTGGACTCTCCTGCTGACAGAGTAGCCTCTAGACTTTCTCATCTTAGTCATTTCTTTCTCCAGGAGTCTACGGCCCGCTTGGCTGCAGCGAGGGAGGAGGAGGAGCGTCTCCATCGGGGCGTTGCTTCCTTGCATAGGATGCAGGAGCAGCACCCAGATAGTCCTTGCTTGGAGAAGCAGTTGCAGCAGGCTCGCTAGGAGCTTGCCAGCATAGAGGAGAGGAGTCACGTGTTTGCTTTTCATCGACAAGCATCTCGGTGGACCCAGGTGGGTGACAAGAGTGACTAGGTCTTTCTTTGAGGTAGTGGGACCCCGTCATGCTCACACGTTAGTGTTAGCTAGTTGAGGAGACCTGACGTGTCAGTTGCTTCAAAGCCAAAGGATACCCATGCAATTGATTACTGACTTCTACCGTGACTTGTTGTCAGCAAAGTCTCAATCAGAGCGTCAGGATGCATGCAGAGAGCAAGTTTGGGCACAGATGCCTTTCCTTGTGACTGAGGAGATGCGTCAGAGAGTTGAGCTGCTTCTCCAGCTAGAGGAGCTCCATGTGGCTCTCGGATCACTTCCCCATGGTAGCTGTCCCAAGGAGGATGGTTTGACTCCCAGTTTTTTCTTCAAGTATTGGGCCTTGTTGGGCACATGCCTTTGTAGCGCTTTTCAGTACATCTTGTACACAGGAGAGATGCCTGATAGCATGAGTGAGCACTTGATCTAGATCATTTCCAAGGAGGAAGGCTCCTTGGAGGAGATTCGGCAGTGGCGACCCATCACCATCCTCAACTCAACCCACAAAATTCTAGCCAAGGCTCTGAGCGTTAGATTCAGCCACTTCTAGAGAGAACTACATGTGATCCAGACAGGTTTTGTCAAGGAGCATAGTATCCTTGACAACAATTTCACTTTTTGGGAGGCGTCGGTCCTCGTTCGCCTCCGACTTTAGTAGAGGTTGTTGTAGCCCTATGAGCAATTTCATTAACTAATAGAAGGATCTTATTCGCAAAAAAAAAAAAAGTATCCCGAAACCTCTGGCAGTAGTCATCCAATGTATCGTTCTCAGTCATTTTCAAGTGATGCCAAGCAGTGATTACATTTGTTGCAAATTTATCTCATATCCAAGTTGACGTGAAATTGTCTTGAATTTTATCACGTCGCAAGTGCTTCTCTGCGTAACAACAGAGTAGACTACCATGTCTGTACAGTTCATTTCAAGTAAGATGTTGCCTTTCGCACCTTGGAATGTTCTGAGAACCGTCCTCCAGAGAAGGCGACATCAAACTGTTGTACAAACTCAAGGGCTCGATGAGTGTCCTGGTAGTCTAAAAACGTCTGACTCCCTTCCTTGAACTCCTTGGTTTTCTTGTTGATCTGGTCACTGTCAAAAGAGGACGAACTCTGCTCCTCTAAATGGCTAGATGGCCTTCCATGCCTCCTAGACATGTTTTTTTTTCAAAAAAGTTTACTTCAAAAAGAATTGTGTCTTTGGTGCTTAGAAAATGAGAACCTTCTTAGCACCCTCGAGTACTTCAAATGGCGCCTTCCCTGTGTGTTGTTGTAACTACACCAAGAGCAAATACTTTTCCCATTAAGTCTTTTGATTCGAAATATAAGACTTCATCAAATTCAAAACCATTCGATTGGCAATCCCAAATTGCTCATCTGTCTGCGGGTGGAACAAGGACGAGAACTGCAACCGCGTGCCAATGTTCTCCCAGATTGCCCTCCAAAACAACTATAGACTGGGGATCTTTGTTTGAAATAATGGACTCAGGCACGCCGTATATTCGGGAATTTGCGAGACAAACAGTTTCGCCAAATGATCGGGCTTAACTGTCTTCTTTACGGAAATGAAGTGGGCCTGTTTACTGAATTTGTCGATGACTGTCCAAATGCCATCATGCCCACTTTGAGTCTTAGGGAGATAAAAGATGAAATCCATAGCAATGCTTTCCCAAGGGCGGGTAGGAATGGGTAAAGGCTATAAGAGTCTGTGTGCCTTATGCCTGTCAAAGTCATCCACATCCTTTTTAAGCCTCGGCCAATAGAAGTAACGCTCCACACCCTTTCAAGGTGGTATCTATGCCGCAGTGGCGTGTAAAAGGTGGACAATGGCACTCTGTCAAAACCTTTTTCGTCAAGGGCTATGTAACACACAATATCGTTTTCCGCATCAAATAGCCATTCCGTATGGAATAGCCTGAAAATTTCTCCCCATCCTGTATCTTAGTAAAAATATCAACAAATCCAAGATCCGTGGCGTATTGATCAACCATATCCTTGAATCTTCTGTGATGAATCGCAAAAATATCCAGAACTGAGGGCTTCCGAGACAATGCATCTACCACTAAATTCTTCTGTCCTTGAACATGGACAATCTGGAAGTGAAACTGTGACAGGAGGATAGCCCATTGCATTTTCTTTTCCAAAAACTGCTTCTGTGACAAGAAGTAGCGTAAACTCTGATGATCCGTAAAGACTGTATAATCAGCTCCGAGTAAATAGTGTTGCCATTGAGTAAAAGTATGGATCTTTGCCAATAGCTCTTTTTCATAAATTTGTGCAACCATTTCAAAACGTAAAAACATCATGCTCTCATGAGTAATTACGTGGCCTTCTTGCATCAGACTGCGACCATAAGCATCGCAATAAATTTCCATTTATTTTGCAAGTCTAGTAAGGCCAACACGAGTCTAGTAATCAACTTTTGTTTGAGAGTCTGGAAGGCTGCAATCTCTGTCAGTCCCAAATAAAAGGAACTCCTTTCTGAGTCAGCATATGCAAAGGAAAAACTATCTCTAGAAATTTCGGAATGAACCAGGGATAATATGAGCACAAGCTCAAATAAGCTTCGAACCTCATGAGCATTCTTCAAATCGGGCCAATAACGAATAGTCTCAATTTTTCCGGGTCCATCTTGACCCCTACTACTGATACGATATGTCCCAGGAAGTGTATCTCAAGGAAGAAAAATTCGCTCTTTTTCACATATATAACCAATTTATGCTTCCACAGTACCTGTAAAACTCTCTCAAAATCCCAAAAGTCGTCTTGAAAGCTGTCTTGTACACGTTTCCAGGAGAAATTCAGATCTGATGATAACTCACTCTTCATTTCAATTTGGCAAGTAGAACCCTGAAGTCTGTCGAGTATATCATCGATCCTCGTAATGTGGAAATCTATTTTGGTTCATTGTTTCTTTATTTTCGCCTCGGCTAACTCTATAAGGTGGCCGGTTCGGTGGTGTACTACCAGGAATCGATCATGTGATCTTCAGGACGTGAAGGAGGCAACTCGGCTGGTACGCCCTCAGAGAAATAGTCAGCCTCAGCTTGCAAAAAATCTTGTCGTTCCTTTTTAAATCAAACATATTCAACCTTTCAGTTTCTTTTTTCCCATAAGTACAATCTCTTTGCCCTTCTCATTCGTCAAAGTGGCCTTTCTTAGCCCGATAGTCAACCACGGCGCTCTTCTTGTGGTACCAAGGGATTCCTTGGAGGACATCATACCTTCCAAAGGCATGAATAAAAGTCCTCGTGCCCTAAATACCCTGACAATGCAAACGAAGTTTGCCAATGACAGGTGTAATGGCAACGTCCCGTTCGGGTGCCACTAGAACTGCCTCCGCCTATGTCTTAGCCTATCGAGCGTAATTCCAAGTCGAGCCGCCAATGAAATTGGCATTGGCTCCTCCGTCAAAAAAAAGGAGGGCTTCCTAATCTTTCACTTTGCCCCATGTGCGGCAAAGTTTTGTGCTTTCGTTCATCTGATTTGGGTCGGTTCCCACGCAATGTGGTACTAGTCCTGCTTTCATCTTTCCTTTTCTGCGCTCCGTTGCTGCTCTATAACTTTCTAGCTTATCTTCTGGTTCGTCTTTTGTTCAAGAGTTCTTCCGGCTCTTCCTGCGAGCACAGGTTCCGCTTTTTTGCACTCGTCTGTCCTTTCAAATTTCCTCCTGACCTAAGAGGAGAAGCAATGGCCTCACACCATCTCGAGTAAATCTCATCAATAGGGTAATTCTTCGGGTGTTTCGCATGTCTTGGGTCCCTGGAGTACTTGATCAATCTTTTTACACATGTGTCAACCTGCAACTGACGTTTGTACTCCGCTTTGGCAAAATTTTCCACCAAGAATCTGTCCAAATCTTCGTTCTTTTCTTCAGTTCCCGCGTCGGATTTTATCTTTTCTTTTGCCTGCCCACCTAAAGGTGTTATCTTTGTCAGATTCTCCAAGAGAACCCATGAGTAATCTGGAATTCTTTATGGCTTATGCCCTGTAAGACAGAGCGATGAAGACAGTGCCCGATGCGAGATGTACGAAGGGTGGGAGTGCCTAATAAGTCCGGGATCGGGCCATGAAGATTCTTTCACAAAAAAAATTGTGTGTGCTGCAAAAAGGATCGGATCTTCCGTAGAAGAAGAATCTTTCTGTGCTCTAATACCACTGTAACAAGCTTGGACACTCCAAGCGGGAAATCAATAGCAGCAGACGAACGGAAACTTCAAAATCACTAAAATTTGAGAGAGAGAGAGAGAGAGAGAGAGAGAGAGAGAGAGACTGCCCGGCATAGTTCCGTGCCCAGAGGTATTGGCCCCAAAGTCACTGCCCCTTTTGGTATTTATTTTTCATTAATCATTGCAAAGTACAACTCCCGAGGGACCTTTGCTCTCAGACTCTGCGTCCAGATGCCCTGAAGAGTGAGGCCCTTGGGTCCTTTCATTCTTACAAGGGATGCCCCGTGTTTAATATGTGGAATTTAATGAAAAAAGCTCCTAAGTATTCTGTTTGTGTAGTGAGTAGCTTGTCATGGCTTGGTGTTGGGCATTGGAACCTGTATTTTGACAAAATTCTCTCAAGGAATTTTGTTTATAATGAGGATAGCACATCATGCTTCAGAGTTGTGCATCAGCTGGCTCTTTTTGAGGTGCCAGAAAACCCTATAAGCTGTTATATTTTTGGAGACTTTGGGGTGGTGTTCATAGACTTGTGAGACTGCACATTCTCTGGAGAAGAGCTTGGTGAATCTTCTAGGGAGTGGCACGAGGTTGAAGATATTGCATGGGGAGCTTTTCACTGGCTTTCACACAAGGACTGGGTATAGATCTATTATACAAAACTGATTGATCTGTAAACAGGGCTTTGAGAGTACTGGAGGTTGCTTTTGTGGGTGAGCATATTGGTAATACTTCTACTTAAATGAACCCTAGGGCAAAGATTTTTAGAACATTGGGCAGCATGATCGGCTGGGGCATTGGGTGTCAAAGTGGGTAGAGAGGAGACTAGTCTGTACGCTTATTGGCAAGCTTTTTGATCCTATCTTGCATTTTCGTCAAACTTTTATGTGTGCATGAGCATAACGAAACAAGCTACTCTTCTATAGAGAATAATTGTGCTGATAATGATGATAGAGGACAAGTTTCCTTGTGAAGAGCGCATGTTTTGAAACTTTATCAAAGAAATAAAGAACCCTTGTTTCTAAGATTGAAAAGGCAAAGACCTTGAGCAAAAAAACCTTCTTTGTGTTTCTGTCAATTTTAGTGGCAAAGAGCAGATTGCTTTGATTTTGCAGTAGTGTTAGTCTCTTTTCTGGCGGGAGCAGGGTACGAAGCCTTTTGTGTCGTTGGATATGCTCCTCTCCACATCACAACAAACAGTCAGGTGAATTCTTAACCTCAGAAATCTGTCAAAACTTTCTGCAAGTAAAATGAAAGAGGATGCACAAATCTGCAATTGCTACTCTCCATATTATCATGCGGTAACACAGGAAAACATTTCTTTGTATTTGATCTTTGAGATTTTTCAAATTTGTTACCAGGAAAACACAAGTGTAGCTATGACCCTCAAAGATTAAACACGCAAAGATTCTCCGGCACCAAAAAGCACAAGGGCTTCAATCAACAGGTGGAGGACGACTTCAAGTAGAAATGAAAGATTGATGCCTCCGATGGTATAGCTTGAGTGGACTCTTGAGTGAGCTCACCTGGGCATCCCTAGACTGCCTGGTATGGGCCAAACATGAGCCTCAACAACCAGCAAGCACAATAGCCCTTGCAAGTTGACCAACACAACAGACCTTGCACGGCAACCAGCGACCAACCTTTGTGAAACTTCTGTTGAGGTCCCATCATGTGTGCCACAAATGAGAGCACATGTAGGAAAGAAAATTACCAAGGGCTTGGCGCTTGATCTCGGTAGCAATATGCTTGAAATCTCACACAATGATGACAACAACAGAAGAATTGAAATAGCCTGATTAGACAAATAGACATAGCAATAAAAGCAATACTAAGTAGAGTCCATAGACACACAGTGAAGCACAGCCCGACCTCAATACTCTGCAGTGAACCAAGTACAAGATATCGCCAGGATTTGGGGCCAGTGCAAGCTTGGAGTGGAACTACCGTACTATTATGATCTGTCACACATTAGCACGGTTATACGCATCCATTCTCGAGCAGCAGCTCAGCAGATGGGCAGAGAGACAGGGTATATGAGCAACAGGACATGCAGGTTTCAAGAGGGGTTTCTCTACATCCTGACTCTACGAGCCATTATTGAGGAGGGCAGGTCACATGGGAAACGGATATATTATAGCTTTTTGGACTTCCGTAAAGCTATGATACAGTACCCAGAGCGAGACTGATGCGGCGATTGCAGGTCATGGGGGTATCCACAAAGCTCATTTGGGGGATTATCGCTTTATACAGATCAGTTGCGGGGCAAGTACGCACTCCCAAGGGGATTTCTACCCTGGATCACTCCACTATTGGAGTGAAGCAGGGATGCCCGCTATCTCTTGCTTTGTTTGGTATGTATGTAGATGAGGCCTCTGATTACATTACGAGACTAGGGGACAGAGGAGCACAGCTAGCAGGGACACAGATCCCACTTTTGTTATATGCTGATGATATTGTGCTGATTTCTGACATCCCAGAGGGAATGCAACACCACTTGGATGCCTTATGTGTGTTTGCGGAGGATAGTGGATTGTCTGTCTACCTTCAGCTCCCACATTTACCTATGGGCAGGAGATTGTGGAGTATACAGATGCATATACTTATCTGGGGTAGTTTACAGTGGGCCAGTTTTCTCGCTGAGAAGAACAGCAGAGACTAGATTGACCAGAGCTTATGCAGCCTTGGGAAGACTTGAGAGGATGTGTTTGCAGGTTCAGTATCAGGAACCTCAAATCAAACTTTGGCTTTTTGATACTTTGGTGACCTCAGCTTTGATGTACGGGATGCAGATTTGGGGCCCCTCAGTTGGTTGTCACGGCAGAGCTAGCAGCACCAATGGATGGAAAGGGATGGAGAGGCCCTTGGTATCTATGATTTTCCGAATGATTAGAGCCAAGGCCTCAGTACCTCATGAGATTATTAGAGCAGAGCTAGCTACCGCTCTGGTGTGATTGATGCACTTACTAGATCAGTCTCTTTCATACATAGCTTGTGGGACCTTCCAAGAAATAGATATGCTCAGCTTGCTCAAGTCTTCCCGGAAGTTGGCCTTACAGGGAGACATGGCTTGCTAGTATGGAACTTCTTCTTGGTTCGAGATACATGGAGACACGGCTTGCTAGTATGGAACTTCTTCTTGCCTCCCTTCCAGTACTCTTTGGAGGCCCCCTCTCTCACTGTTACACGGACAAAGATTACTAGACTTATCTGCCAGGACTTGATTCAAATGGACACCAGGAAGACTTGAAAAGAGCCTACTTAGGAGTTGGGCACGAAGATGGCTTTTTACAAAGAACATTTTCTCCAACTCACGGCAAATGGCTTTGTAGTTAGGCCGAGCTATATAGATACACATTTATCATATGGGGTACGGTGTGCTATTAGCCAGTTACGCACATCCTCATAGCAGCTTGAGATAGACACTGGCAGATATAGAGGAGTTCCGGCTGAGGCCAAGGTATGTCGTTTATGCCATAAGGAGCCAGAGATAGAGTTGCATTACATATGTCACTGCTCCTCATACTATGAGATTCACGGGCGATTCCATTGCTTATTCAGGGAGGGTCTTGGACCACTTTCCACAATTATGTGATACCAGGATCAAAGATGCTTGGGTCTGTTCTTGCTAGTTGACGTGACCAGAGAGACGGACTCGGTGGCAGGTTACAGACTATTTGAGGCCCGCCATCACCACTAGATAGCTAGACAAACAGGTTCTGTAGTAGAGTTTGGATCCCACCCCACTAGAGGCACACTGATCAACTGTGTGATGGACCTAGGGAGATCCAACCGTCCACGATTATAGAGGAGGGCATCCCAGCATAGATGGAGATTACTAAGGAGGATTCCGATTATTTTGGCACGTCATGCACAATACCCAGTCAAGTTTTTGACCATGGAGGACATTGACGAGATCCGACTTCAATCCGATGTTGGATTTACTCTAAGTTGGTGGATTATCCCCTTCTTAGCAGCTTAAGTTTCTTGCATCGCTCATTATTTTGTACCTATATATTGACTAGGGAGTCTCTAGTCTTTCCCCACTTTCACTTTCACTACAAAATTTGTTTACGATGTTAGTCTTTCTTTCAGCACACAAACTTTGTATTAGATTCACCAGTTTGTAACTTGTGAGTTTCATAGGTCATTTGGCCTTTTGTAGACGTTTATATATCACTTTATTTCATTTTACAGATCTGTGATGGGACATGTACGCACCCGTCCCATCACGCACCCTGGAGGGGATATCTGATTTAGTTCCCTCCACCATTGGGGTGAAACGGGGTTGCCCATTGTCTCCTACTCTATTTGGTATGTATGTTGATGAGGTGTTTGATTACATTGACAGAGAGTGTGATAGAGATGCCCAGCTGGCAGGGATGTGGATCCCATTGTTGTTATATGGTGATGATATTGTGTTGATCTCTGACTCACCAAAGGGTATGCAACGACAGCTGGATGCATTACAGAGTTTTGCAGAGGATAGTGGTTTGTCTGTAAACCTTGGTAAAACCAAGGTTATGGTGTTTAACACCACACCACAGTGGATCAAGAGTTCAGCACCGACATTCACTTATGGTCAGGATATTGTCGAGTACACGGATGCATACACTTACCTTAGGGTTGTCTTCACTGGGCTGAGGTTTCCTTTGGGGAGAGCAGCAAAGACTAGACTGACTAGAGCTTATGTGGCCTTGGGAGGCTTGGAGAGGATGTGTTCGCAGGTTCAGTTCCAGGAACCTCGGACAAAGTTATGGCTTTTTGATACTTTAGTAGCCTCAGCTATGTTGTATACGGTGCAGATACAGGGACCTTCTATAGGCGTATGGGATACTACTAGAGACAAATATGCTAGATTGGCCCTTGAGTCTTCCAGACGGTTAGCTCTTCAGGGGGACACTTCATGTTGGTATGCACAGATGACATTATGGTTTCAGATGCATGGCTTCACCATGGATAGGCTGCTCCCTTTCCAGTACTCTCTTCAGACACCCTCGATGTCTATTACACGGGTGGAGATTACTAGACTCGTTCGTCAGGACCTGATCGAGCTGGATACCAAGAGGACATGGATAGAGCCGCCACAGGAGTTGGGCACGAAGATGGCTTTCTATAGAGAGCATCTTCTCCACCTCACAAGAGATGGGTTTGTGATTCGATCCAGCTACATGGATACACATATGTCTCATGGTTTGCGTTGTGCCATTGGTCAGGTACGCACATCTTCACATCTCTAGGGTCATGAGTTATGAGGATCAGAGATGTCTTGAGCTAAGACTACTTGAGTTACATAGATATAGACACTTTACTGGGGAGAGCTAGAGAGAGGCAGATTACAGATTGCTTTTCACTAGATATGGAACAGCCAGAGGAGAAGCCATCACTGCAGAGCTCAGCCCACACTCATTCGACCACTACCGGCACTCTCATCGACCGAGCACTGGAGCTATGGACATCCAGACGGCTACACAGCATCAACGGAGACTACAGTAGAGAATTTGAGCCATACACTCGACATCCAGAGTGCAGATGAGAATGGATTCTAGTAGTAGTAGTATTTTTGTTCTAGTCTTGTTGTACCCAGATATGGTATCAGATTCACAATTTTGTAACAGTTCGGTCTCATAGGTCATTTTGGCTTTTTGAAGACGTTAATATATCATTTCATTTCTCTCTCTCTGTAGACTCACAAGGCAAGGCAAGGCTCAGAGAGAGAGGGACCTCTCTCTCTCTCTCTCTCTCTCTCTCTCTCTCTCTCTCTCTCTCTCTCTCTCTCTCTCTCTCTCTCTCTCTCTCTCTCTCTCTCTCTCTCTCCTCAGATACTCCACTACCTACTTTCAGCTCAGTTTTGTATCAATTTTGTTTCATTTGTCTTTCCGATAGACGGATGACATACACACAATGTACATTTGATTTGTCTCATAGGCCGATTTCGGCCTGACATAGACGTTAAAAATCTTTCTTTCTCTCTCTCTCTCTCTCTCTCTCTCTCTCTCTCTCTCTCTCTCTCTCTCTCTCTCTCTCTCTCTCTCTCTCTCTCTCTCTCTCTCTCTCTCTCTCTCTCTCTCTCTCTCCTGCTGCGTGTGATGGGTGGGATGCTGCTGGGATGATGCTGCGCGTGATGGGATGCTGTTGCACGTGAGGATTCTTGCTGCTGCTGCCGCCTGGCTTGCTGACCTATTGGCGCGTGAAGCAACCCCCCCTGCGTCGCCACAGTCTGCCCCCGCCGCCCTCTGGCCTACGCTGCTGCGCGCTGCCTGTGTTGCTGCTGCGCGCTGACAGCCTTGTGCAAGGCACAGGAACGCACAGAGCGCTGGGCATAATCGCTTCTCTCCACTCTCTCTCAGCAGTCCCGCGCAGTCCTACGCAATCATAAGCTCAGCAGTCCCGCGCAGTCCTACACGTAGCACTTCCAGATGATCTACGCGTAGCAAGTCAAGCAGTCCTTCTACGCGTAGGAAGCCTACGCTCAAGTTTATTTCATTTTTAAGCCCTAAGGTAAAATTTAAGTTTAAAGAGATTTTAAGCTTAAAGACCATTCTCTTTACGTTCAAGTTTAAAGAGATTTTAAGCCTTTAAGCCTTAAGGTAAACTAGTTAAGTTTGCCATATTCTCAGCCCCTCACCCTAGTACCCTAGCACTCTACCCCACATTTGTGGCCCGGGTTTGATGGATCTGCCTACCGAAGGGGAAGGGCCGGGCGTAAATAGCTACACCACCCCAAAAAAAACGACGGCCACTTTCAAACGGAGAAACAGAGATACTGTACTATCACCAGGATCATTGCGAGTTGGGAAAACCTCTAGGATACATTATGAGCTACTGATGCAGAAGGTCCAGGTGATGCTCAAATCAGAGCTAAACTATATGAGGGATGACATCAGGAAGGAAATGCACACGAACGCTGAGAGCTACAGGAACTCCATGTATGGAGACATGATGAGAGAACTAAGGAGAGAGATCCGGGGGGTACAGAATGAGGAAATTCAGATCGTGAAAACGGAACTACGCAGACACAGAGAGAGCCTGATGAGAGGAGAGGCTAGCCAGTCCTAGAGACAGATCACAGATTTCTTTAGAGCTGCCACTGGACACCCGGAGGAGTTACTACCATAGCAGAGCTCGTCGTCTGACACCAGAGGCACACTGATCGATCGAGCGACTGAGCTTCGAAGATCCAGACGCCCACGACTGCGGAGGACTACACAGCATCGACGGAGGCTGCATCAGAGGATTCGGATAACCTTGGCTCGACATGCACGACGCCCGGTCAGACTACTGACCATGGAGGAGATTGATGAGATCCGCCAGCGACCGATGCTGAATCTCTTGTGATCTAGCTATCCCAGCTAGCTGTTGTTCACACCTAGTAATTTAGGATTCCATAGTATTTTATTGTGACATTTGTCATTTCATTTTTGTCATTGTTGTCATCTTGTTACTCTGACTCTGACTTTGTATCAGATCCACCACATTGTAACTTTCTGGTCTCATAGGTCACTTTGGCCTTTTGAAGACGTTAATATAACATTTCATTTCTCTCTCTCTCTCTCTCTCTCTCTCTCTCTCTCTCTCTCTCTCTCTCTCTCTCTCTCTCTCTCTCTCTCTCTCTCTATACAGACGACCACGACTGAGGAGAGGAGCTACACAGCATCGACGGAGACTACAACAGAAGATTCGAGCCATACTCTCTCGACATCCAGAGTGCAGATGAGGATGGATCCTCACCATTTCTTCCATCTTTGTTTCACACACTGTTACATCCAGTTTACCGGGTATCTATTGTATCAGCTGCTACACCCACGTACTTTTAGATTGTAGTAGTAGTAGTAGTATTTTGTTCCACTTCTAGTTCTTTTGTACCCAGACATGGTATTAGATTCACTATTTTGTAACTGATTGGTCTCATAGGTCATTTTGGCCTTTTGAAGACGTTAATATAACATTTCATTTCATTTCATTTCTCTCTCTCTCTCTCTCTCTCTCTCTCTCTCTCTCTCTCTCTCTCTCTCTCTCTCTCTCTCTCTCTCTCTCTCTCTCTCTCTCTCGTTACTCTGACTCTGACTTTGTATCAGATCCACCACATTGTAACTTTCTGGTCTCATAGGTCACTTTGGCCTTTTGAAGACGTTAATATAACATTTCATCTCTCTCTCTCTCTCTCTCTCTCTCTCTCTCTCAAGATCAGAGATGTCTCGGATTATTTCTACTTGAGATACAGAGACATAGAGACTCTCTATTAAGAGGGCATAGACAGAGAGTCCCAGAGACGCATCTCAGATTTCTTCAGTCCGAGTACCACAGAGACAGAGGGGCCACCACCACCACAGAGCTCCATTCCCACCCATACACACACCAGTGGTACTCTCATTGACCGAGCTATAGAGTTGGGGAGATCGAGACAACCACGACTGAGGAGGGGAACCACGTAGCACCAACGGAGATTGCGGCAGAGGATCCATAGGATTCTAGCACGACATCCAGAATGTCGATCAGAATAGACTTCATGCTATTGCTATATTGTGTCATGGTGACACTTATCCCCATTTTGTACCTTTGTGGCATTATACCATTGCTCAGCTTACCAACCACCCATAGGAGACGATACCACTCCTATCTCAGTTTCTAGTTTGTAGTTTTCTTTGTTTGTACCCAGACTTGGTACTAGACTCACCATTGTAATCAATTTGGTCTCATAGGTCATTTTGCCCTTTTGTAGACGTTAAAATATCATTTCATTTCATTCATCTCTCTCTCTCTCTCTCTCTCTCTCTCTCTCTCTCTCTCTCTCTCTCTCTCTCTCTCTCTCTCTCTCTCTCTCTCTCTCTCTCTCTCTCTCTCTCTCTCTCTCTCTCTCTCTCTCTCTCTCTCTCTCTCTCTCTCTCTCTCTCTTTTTGCGATGCCCTGACCCCTCTACTCTCGCGCTCCGCGCAGGTGGTCCCTCTCGTGCTGCCCTCCCCTCGCGTTGCTCCCCCGATCGCGATGCCACAGCCATGACCTGCTGCTTACTGCCGTGACCTGCTGCTGCCCGCCCCATTGTTGGCTGCTGCTCCCACACCAGGCGGGCTCCCCCCACACCCAGGTGCCCACTGCCATGACGTGCTACTGTCCCATTGCTGGCCGCTGCTCCCACACCAGGCGGGCTTCCCCCACACCCGGCTGCCCCACGCATAGTCCTACGCGTAGCAAGTCCAGCTGTTCTACGCGTAGCAAGTCCAGCAGCCGGCACCCCCCTTCTTCTACGCGTAGGAAGTCAATATCTCCTACGCTCAAGTTTATTTCATTTTAAGCCTTAAGATAAATTTTAAGTTTAAAGAGATTTTAAGCCTTAGACCATTCTCTTTGCGTTCAAGTTTAAAGAGATTTTAAGCCTTAAGGTAAACTGGTTAAGTTTGCCATATTCTCAGTCCCTCACGCTAGTATCCTAGTACCCTACCCCACATTTGTGGTTCGGGTTCGATGGATCCGCCCACCGAAGGGGAAGGGTCAGGTGAAGATAGCTACACCACCCCCAAAAAAACAACAGCTACATTTAAACGGAGAAACAGAGATACTGTACTATCACCAGGATCCTTACGAGTGGGGAAAACCTCCAGGATACATGATGAACTAATGATGGAGAAGGTCCAGGTGATGCTCAAATCAGAACTAAACTATATGAGGGATGACATCATGAAGGAAATGCACGCGAACGCTGAGAGCTACAGGAACTCCATGTATGGAGACATGATGAGAGAACTAAGGAGAGAGATCCGGGGGATACAGAATGAGGAAATTCAGATCGTGAAAACGGAATTACGAAACCTAATCAAGGCTGAAGTAAATGTAACAAAATGCGTTATGCAAAAGAAACTCGATGAGGCAGTCGCAAGTTTTGTAGCATAGAGAACAAATATGGAAAAGCACATGGGGGAAAAAGATGCAATAATCGAGGAGCTGAAAGGAGAACTTGCGGCTTGCAAATCTACAACTAAGAGAAGGGAGACGACCAACCTTCGATGCTGAAGGAGCTCGAGGACATGAAGGATCAGATGAAAGCTCTACGAGAAGGACATTAACAGAAATCAAAAACGGCATCTTCATGGGCGGAAGGTCTTTGTAAGACACAAGAAAAGGTTGATGAAGCAGAGAAATGGATTGAGGATGCGAAGAAAGGGAAGGCCCAGATGCTTGAGACCACACCTACCTCCACCATTATTAATATGACCATTGAGGAGCAGAAAAGGGAGAATCGGGCTCTGCATGTGCGGGTCACAGGAGTCAAAGACAAAGAGAATGTAGATGAAGAAGTGAGGGAACTGCTACAACGCATGGGCATCACAGAGCCTACTCACACAAGTGCATGGAGAGTGGGCAAGAAAGGAATCCATGAGAAGGGAAACGTAAAGGATAGGGCACTTATTCTCCACTTCCCGAATATAGAAATAAGGAAAGAATTTCTAAAGAAGAGGCCAACTCTTAAGAAAACCGGTATTTTCCTGGGAGATGACCTTACATTGGCACAAGTGGCACACATGCAAGAGTTGATGCCAGAGATCAGGGCAGCAAGAGAAAAGGGGAAAATCGCCTTTTATAGAGGAGGGAAAGTAGTGGTTCTGGAAAAGCGCTCATCATGACGGTGCGAGACCTATGGGGCGACACTCCGGATAGCGGCATGGAATTGTAATGGATCATATAGGCTAAATGTAGGTGCCTTTGAAGACAGCTTTAGGGACAGAGACATAGTTTTCTACTCAAAGACACACCAGATACCGGGACAGCTTATGCCACATGTGAAGGGGTATTTATGGGAAACAGCTGGTCGACCAGACAAGAGATCTCTACGAGGTAGCCGGGGTTCAGGAGGAGTAGCAGTCTTATTTAAAGAGGAGCTGAAACCACTACTACAGATTATCAGAAAAGATGAACAAGCAAGGTATATGTGGGTGAGAATGAGAGCCAAGACAGGTAGATTTCTATATATCGCTATATGCTACTTCCCTCCAGGTACATCAGTCTACTCCTCACCTAAAGGACAGTCCCCTTTCTCCATATTGAATAATGATATATGGAAGTTCTCTAGAGATGGAGACATCATTCTCTTAGGAGACTTTAATGCCAAAACAGCCAACTCTCAAGCAGTATTCTATGATACTTCTGAGGAAATGCTCAGAGAAGTGGATTTATCACAGGAGGGGCTTACTAGAAACTCACAGGATAAAGAACACACTAAATATGGGAGACATCTCATGAAGATGGCAACTACACATCGTTTCGCCATCCTTAATGGTATAGAGAATTTCCCTTTATCCGGGGGATTCACATGCTTCCCGCACAGGCATGGGGCCAGTACAGTGGATTATGTCATGACTTCACCAAGCTTTATTTCTAGTATCGAGGACTTTAAGGTGGGACCCAGACCGGTTGGATTGCAGTGGATCATGCTCTCTTGACCTTATCAATCTCCTTCCAATACAATGCCTCTCAAGTACAAAGGAAGAAGACACACACAAGATATACTTTCACGCCAGAGACTGATTCAGTCTATGTGGAAAAGATCTATAATAGGATGTGGGCAGCCGAGCCAGTATATATTGTAGAGGAGATTTCTTCTCAGCTAACAGAGATATTACATGGAGCAGCACAAGAGGCATACCCACATACTCACCCTGATCAGAAGAGAGGATATAGGAACATGCCTCAAAACAGTTGGTACAACGAGGAATGCAGAGAGACGAGAACCCAGGTCCAGAAAGAGCTTACACTTGGGATCATCACATATAAGCAGTCTCGGATTGCTCTTCGGCGTATAGTACGTCGCAAGAAAAGGGCATTTTTAGCCAAACTGGAGAAGGATTTATATCAGCTCTTCTTGAGTCAGGACTCACATGAGGCCTGGCGTTTATTTCACAAGCATTCATCGCCTCCGACAATTACTTCTCCTGAGATTTGGGGTCAATATGTAACATCATTATATATGGTATCTGGACAGCCTCCATTACCAGATCCGCTAGAGCCATGCCCTGCTACTAGTATTTTCTTTACTACGGAAATGGTGAAAAAAGCCATTGACAAGATGAAGACAAGAAGAGCATATGATCATGAGGGTTTAGTAGCAGAACATCTGATCCATGCAAGGGATCTACTTTCAGAAGTCCTTGCTCGTCTGTTTAATCGGGTCATGTGTGAAGGATCACCTGAATCTTGGAAATTATCTACTATCGTACCTATTTTCAAATCAGGGGATCCTATGATACCCGAGAACTACCGTAGGGCAACAAGACAAGTTGGATTCAGGAGGGGTTATTCCACTTTAGATCATATTCTTACGCTCAGAGCCATTATTGAGGAAGGAAGAGCAAGCGGGAAAAGGATGTATTGTTGCTTTATGGATTTTCGGAAAGCTTTTGATACAGTTCCAAGCGCCAGATTGATGCGCAGAATGCAAGAGTTAGGGGTCCCCAAAGAGATTATCTAGGGGATCATGGCCTTATACGGGTCAGTAACTGGTTATGTACGTACTCCAAAAGGGGATTCCGACATTGTTCATTCCACTGTTGGAGTAAAGCAGGGATGCCCACTGTCCCCTACTTTATTTGGTATGTATATAGATGAGGTATCAGATTACATTGATAGAGAGGGTGACAGAGGTGCTCAACTTGCAGGGTCATGGATCCCTTTGTTGTTGTATGCAGATGATATTGTATTGATAGCAGAATCACCAGATGGAATGCAGAGGAAGTTAGATGCATTACATAAATTTGCGGAGGACAGTGGACTGTCGGTAAATTTGGGTAAAACCAAAGTTATGGTGTTTAACACCACACCGCAGTGGGTTAGGAGATCGGCACCTACATTTGCATATGGCCAGGATACAGTAGAGTACACAGATGCATACACATACCTTGGTGTGGTATTTACAGGACCGAAGTTTACTCTTAAGAAAGCAGCGGATGCTAGATTCTCCAGAGCCTCTGCGGCCTTGGGAGGGTTGGAGTGGATGTGTTCACAAGTGCAGTTTCAGGAACCACGAACAAAACTTTGGCTCTTTGATACTGTGGTGGCTTCGGCTATGCTTTATGGGGTCCAGATTTGGGGACCATCTGTGGATCAGGATAATTGGAAGTCAATGGAGAGACCTTTGGTATCTATGATTTCCCGAATGATTAGAGCCAAGGCCTCCATACCACACGCGATTACCCGAGCGGAACTAGCTGCCCCTCCGATAGAAATTAAAGCTCTACCAGATCAGTGTCCTTTATACATGGTTTGTGGGATACAAATAATTGCCGATGTACTAGATTGGCCCTCGAATCCTCTCGAGAATTAGCAATGAAAGGAGATACATCATGCTGGTATGCGCAACTGTCCTCGTGGTTTCAGAGACACGGGTTCAGTATGGAAAGATTACCCCCCTTCCAATAGTCTCTTGAGGCTCCATCACTGGCAATCACACGAACGGAGATTAATAAAATCATCCGCCAGGATCTTATACAGTTGGACACTAAGAGGACATGGGTAGACCCTACACAAGAATTGGGCACGAAGATGGCTGACTACAAAGAGAACTTCCTACAGCTATCTGAAGATGGTTTTCTGATTCGCCCGAGCTACATGGATACCCACCTGTCTCATGGTTTGAGATGTGCTATTGGTCAGATTCGTACATCCTCACAGCAGCTGGAAATTGAATCTGGCAGATTTAGGGGAATCCCACCTAAGAGCAGAATTTGCAAGTTATGCGGAATGGAGCCGGAGACAGAATTATACTACATATGCCATTGCACCGTATACTATGAGATACGTGGGCATTTCCATTGCCTATTTAAAGAAGGCTTTGGACCTCTAGATAGAGTCATGCAATACCAGGATCAAAGATGCTTAGGCCTGTACCTACTGGAGCTACATCGGCACAGGGATAATCTAATGAGAAGACAAAGAGCACTACAACCTCAGAGGCAGATCACAGATTTCTTCGGATCGAGAGAAGCAGGAATGGAAGGAGAAGCAAGAGGCCAGCAACGAGCACAAAGGAGTACCCACATTCATACCAAAGGCACCCTCATTGACAGGGCGACTGAGCTTAGGAAATCGAGACGACCACGACCGAGATGCAAAAGCATACTTCACCGGAGGAGACTACAACAAAGGATTAGAAGCATTCTAGCCAGACACCCAGAATACTCCTAAGAAGTTTATTTAATACTTTGTATTTAGTTTTTTCACATTTATTTTCACACTTTCACACTTAGTACTTTAGTACTAAGGTACCCAGACATTGTAACAGATTCACCACTTTTGTATCAGTTTGGTCTCATAGGTCATCCTGGCCTTTTGAAGACGTTAATATAACATTTCATTTCATTTCATTTCTCTCTCTCTCTAGCGCGCACAGGTGCAATTGCAAGGGGCTCTCTCTCCCAGCTAACAGGCTCGCGCAGGTGCAACTGCAAGAGAACGCACAGGCGCAGCAGCAGGGGGGCGTGTAGCGGCAGCAGGTACAACTGTAGGAGAGCACGCAGGCACAGCAGCAGGGGGGCGTGTAGGTGCAACAGCAGAAGGGCGAGCAGGTGCAACAGCAACAGCAGGTGCCTCAGCACGCGAACCTTCATTTTGCTACAGCGACCTGCTCTTTCACCAGTTTTCTACATTTGCTGGTTGTTGTAACGAAGCCCTCTACACAACACGTTAGCTACAAGATTACTGTTTCTGCATTCTGCAATCTTCTCAAAGCCATAGAATTTCCAGAATTGCCTCTTAGCAGACAGACAGATTTTCAGCTATATTATGTATGCATAATTGAGGACAACAAATATATTCACAGGGTGCAGGTATCGTGAATAAACAAAAATGGGATTGAGCCTCTGGATATTTGGAAGAGCAGACTGAGTGTCCCGCAGTGGGCTGTGGTAGTGCATATACCCGCATTCGGGCTGTGGGTATTACTTCTCTTGGACTCATCCGAGCCAGAACGTCGAGCTATACCCGCATCGCCAATGGAGGCCATGAACGTTTCGCCAATTTCGCAAGTGGAAGCCATGAACGTTTCGCCAATATGTAAGCCCCATACGAAGGCAACCTTTGTGCTTACAAACAAGCGGATAGCACAAATGGAAAGGGAGATGAAAGAATGGAAAGCAGAGACGGAGGGATGGTGGAAAGAGAAGGCCAACCTTCTTCAAATGTTCCTCAACGAAGGCGCGTGATGGAAGAAGGAGAAAGAGGACTTGCACGCAGAGCTACAAGCACTTAAGATGGATTCACAAGCACTTAGAGAAGAGGTCACAACCCTCAAGTGAGAGCTTGCGGATAGAGTAAGCAGTGGATTGGAAGAAAGGGAATTCCAGCCCTCGGTGAAAGAGGAGATCAAGGTCATCAAGGAGTAGGTATGGATGATCACAAAAGAGGAGAAACAGAAGGTGGTAAAGACGTCTTCGTGGATGGATGTGATCACGAAGACGCAGAAGAAGGCGGATGAGACCGAGAAATGGATAGAAGTTGCTAAGAAAGGGAAAGGGAAAAAAAACTACATCCGTACCCACTCCTACAATCATCAACATGACTCTAGAAGAAGAGGAGTGAAGGAAAACTAGAGCCTTGGACATAGGAGTAACCGGTCTAAAAGACAGAGATGATGTGGAAGGGGAAGTCGAAGAACTTCTCCGCATGATGGGCAGTGAGGCTACTCATACAAAGGCATGGAGGGTAGGGAAGAAGACACAAGGCAATGGGGAGACTTCCTACACAAAAGAAAACGGGCATATTCCTTGGAGATGACCTCACTTTCACACAGCTTGCACATATGAGGGAGGTAATGCCAGAGATTCAAGCGGCAAGGGAGAAGGGAAAGACGGCCTTCTATAGAGATGGCCGGGTGGTGATTGTAGAGCGGTGCTCCACATGACGGAGCGAGACCTATGGGACCACACTCAAAGTTGCCACCTGGAATTGTAATGGATCTATGCTCCTTGATGTGGGTGCTTTTGAGGATAGTTTTACGGGAAGAGACATTGTCTTCTACTCTGAGACACATCAGGCCCCGGGGCAATCTATGCCTCACATTAGTGGATATAGATGGGAGACAGCCTGTAGACAGGAGACACGATCAGAGCACAGAGGGCAGGGCTCAGGAGGAGTGGCAGTGTTATTCAAGGAGGAGTTGCAGCCATTGATACATATGGGTGAGATTGAGAGCAGAGACAGGCAGATATCTTTACATTGCTATTTGCTACTTTCCCCCGAGTACGTCAATTTATGCACCACCCAGAGGACAGTCCCCCTTCTCTATTTTGGATGATGACATATGGGAGTTTTCTAAACATGGTGACATCATCATTCTAGGGGATTTCAATGCTAGGACTGCACATCATCAGACTGTCTTTTATGATACTTCAGAGGAGATGCTGAGAGAGTTGGATGCTGCAGAGACGGGCCTATCCAGACTAGCACAGGATGGAGAACACACTGAGTATGGACGAAACTTGATAGACATGGGGACTGCACATGGATTGGCCATCTTGAATGGACTGCATAGATTTCCCGTTGCGGGGAGTTTTACATGCTTTCCACACAGACATGGAGCTAGCACAGTGGATTATGTCATGGCACAGTCGAGCCTCATCTCCAGTATCCAGGATCTCACTGTTGGACCCAGACCTGTTGGTGTGGCAGTGGACCATGCTCTTGTGTCAATGACCATCTCTTTTCAGTTTAGTGTAGCACACAGGCTACGGGCAGTAGCCCCTACTCACTACACCTTCACGCGGGAGACGGATTCTGTATACATAGATGGGATCTACAAACGCTTGTGCATAGAGGAGCCAGGACGACCTCTGAAGGAGCTTACTACTATACTGACACAGACACTACATGAGGCAGCAGCAGAGGAATACCCACATACCCAACCTGAGCAGAGACGCCGTTTGGGGAGCATGCCCCAGAACAGCTGGTATGATGAGGAATGCCGGGACACTAGAGCTAGACTTCAGAGGGAGGTGCTTTTGGGGGACATCACTCACAGACAGTCACAGATTGACTTTCGACGCCTAGTGCGGCGGAAGAAGAGGGCATTTTTGGCTCGCCTAGAACAGGATCTACACCAGCTATTCTTGAGTCAGGACTCACGTGAGGCATGGCGGCTCTTTAATGAGCACTCCCCCCCCCCTGCCATCACTTCTACAGAGGCCTGGGGCCAATATGCATCATCTTTGTACACAGTTCCTGAGAAGCCCCCCCTTCCCGACCCTCCCGATCCATGCCCACACACATGTGCTGTTTTCACCGCTGAGATGGTGAGGAAGGCCATTGACAGGATGAGGACTGGGAGAGCATATGATGATGATGGCTTAGTGGCTTAGCATTTCACGCATGCCAGAGATTTACTAGCAGAGCTTCTAGCAGTTATGTTTAACCTGCCATGTGTGAGGGCTTGCCTGATACTTGGAGCCTATCTACTATTGTACCTATCTTCAAGGCGGGAGACCCTATGGAGCCTGGGAATTATCGCACTATCATGATTGGACACACATTGGCATGGTTGTACGCATCTATTCTTGAGCAGCAGCTGAGTAGATGGGCAGAGAGGGAGGGGATACGCGCAGCCGGGCAGGCAGGGTTCAGGAGGGGTTTTTCTACTCTTGACCATATCTTCACACTCAGAGCCATTATTCAGGAGGGAAGATCGCGTGGGAGAAGGATCTATTGTAGTTTTGTGGATTTCCGCAAAGCATTTGACACAATGCCCAGAGCTAGATTGATGCGCAGATAACAGCAGATGGGAGTACACACTGAGCTCATTTGGGGGGTCATGGCGGCATGTACGCACACCACAGGGTCTATCCACACCGGTTTACTCCACTATTGGGGTGAAGCAGGGCTGCCCGCTCTCTCCTACTCTATTTGGTATGTATGTGGATGAGGTTTCTGACTATACATTGAGAGAGATGGGGATAGAGGTGCACAGCTTGCAGGGACATGGATTCCACTATTGTTACATGCTGATGATATTGTGTTGATCTCTGACTCTCCGGAGGTGATGCAACGTCACCTAGATGCTTTGCATAGGTTTGCCCAGGAAAGTGGTTTGTCCGTCAACCTTGGTAAAACCAAGGTCATGGTATTTAATACCACCCCACAGTGGATTAGGAGGTCAGCGCCAGCATTCACATATGGCCAGCAGAAGGTGGAGTATACAGATGCTTACACTTACCTTGGAGTGGTATTTAGTGGGCAAGCATTTTCATTGAAGAGGGCAGCAGAGACTAGATTGACCAGAGCCTTGCACTTGAGTCCTCTCGACAGTTAGCCATGCAGGGAGATACAGCATGCTGGTATGGAGAGGAGACATCATGGTTTCAGGCACATGGGTTCAGTATAGACAGATTGCCTCCCTTCCAGTACTCACTGGATGCGCCTTCTCTGACTCTTACACAATCCGAGATCACCAGGCTCATTCACCAGGACTTGACTCAACTAGACACCAAGAGGACAT
This sequence comes from Adiantum capillus-veneris, assembly GCF_014529385.1. Classification (NCBI taxonomy): domain Eukaryota; kingdom Viridiplantae; phylum Streptophyta; class Polypodiopsida; order Polypodiales; family Pteridaceae; genus Adiantum; species Adiantum capillus-veneris. The sequence goes on from NC_140935.1 coordinate 65,261,368, forward strand.
GGATACAGCCAACACAGGAGCTGGGCACGAAGATGGATTTCTACAGAGAGCATCTCCTCCAGCTTACGGAGGATGGTTTTGTGACGAGACCCAGATACATGGACACCCACTTGTCTCATGGGATACGATGTGCTATTGGCCAGATACGCACATCCTCACACCAGCTGCAGATCGAGATTGGGAGATACAGCGGAGTACCAGCAGAGGCCAGGACATGCCTCCTGTGTGACATCGAGCCTGAGACAGAGTTGCACTACACATGCCACTGCCCCGTCTACTATGAGATACGAGGCCACTTCAATTGCTTGTTCAGAGAGGGCTTTGGACCATTCTCTAGAGTCATGCGGTACGAGGATCAAAGATGCCTGGGTTTGCTTTTGCTCGAGTTGCGCAGACAGAGAGAGCATGATGAGAGGAGAGGCTAGCCAGTCTCAGAGACAGATCACAGATTTCTTTAGAGCTGCCATTGGACACCCGGAGGAGTTACTACCACAGCAGAGCTCGTTGCGTCACACCTGAGGCACGCTGAACGACCGAGCGACGGAGCTAGGGAGATCCAGACGCCCACGACTGCGGAGGACTACACAGCATCGACGGAGGCTGCATCAGAGGATTCGGATCACTTTGGCTCCACATGCACGATGCCCGGTCAGACTACTGACCATGGAGGAGATTGATGAGGTTCGCCAGCAACCGATGCTGGATCTCCTGTGATCTAGCTATCCCAGCTAGCTGTTTAGCTGCTTAGTTCACATTTAGCAGTTCAAGATTCCATAGTATTTTATTTTTTCATTTTGTCATCTTGTTACTCTGACTTTGTATCAGATCCACCACATTGTAACTTTCTGGTCTCATAGGTCACTGTGGCCTTTTGGAGATGTTAATATGACATTTCATTTCTCTCTCTCTCACTATTTTTACGGTTTTGCCACTTCTTCTTTGCTGTTTTTAGGGCTTCGAATTTGCCTTTTGGCTGTTTTTAGGGTTTCGTCACTATTTTTATTTATTTTTTAGGGTTTCGAAATTGTTTTTTTGCTGTTTTTTTAGATTGTCATTGTTTTTTGGTGTATTTCAGGGTTTTGTCACCGTTTCTTGCTGTTTTTTAGGGTTTCACCAATTTTTTTTCTGTATTTTAGGGTTTCAAATGTTTATTTTGCTCTTTTTTAAGGTTTCACAAGTGTTTCTTGTTGTTTTTTAGGGTTTCTTACATTTTTTTCTGTTTTAGACTCTCTTCTTCTTCTTCTTCTTCTTCTTCTTCTTCTTCTTCTTCTTCTTCTTCTCTCTCTCTCTCTCTCTCTCCCTCTCTCTCTCTCTCTCTCAATCATGGGAAGCGTCGAAGAAGTGCCAACGGCTTCCCCCACGTGTAAGAAGACGCATCCCTCGCCGGCCGCCCACCAAGCCTCTTTCATGCGGACAGGAAAAAGGATGTCGACAATAGAGAAGGAAATGAGAGAATGGAGACACGAAGTTGAAGAGTGGAGGAAGGAGAGGAGCACTATTCTTCAAAGATGGACCGAAGAAAGAGATGGCATGTGTAGGAGGATCGCTTTGCTCGAGGAGAAAGTAGTCATCCAAGATTCCATCATCCGAAATCTACAAGCAAAAAGTGGGCAGCTCGAAGAAGGCGAAATTCAGCCATCCATGATGGAAGAATTGAATACCATGAGAGAAGAAATACAGGTTATCAAGGAAGGTGAGGAGAATAAGTCATGGGCCGTGGTAATCTCCACAACACAAAAGAAAGTAGAGGATGCCGAAAAATGGATTGAGGTTGGCAAGAAAGGGAAAGGTAAGGAAGCTCCTTGTACACCCACTCTTATTAACATGACCCTCGAAGAGGAAAAAAGGAGGAGGATGCGAGCTCGTCATGTGAGGGTAACCAGCCTCAACGACATAGACAATGTGGAAAAAAAAAGTCACAAGCCTCACATCCATGATGGGGGTGGACAAGCCTTCACACACAAAGGCATGGAGAGTGGGCAAGAAGAGTGATGGCCCAGGAGAATCTTTGAAAGGGAGAGCCCTCATACTACGCTTCCCCTCCTTGGAAGAGAAAAAGGAATTCTTGAGAAAGAGACCTACTCTCAAGAAGACGGGTATTTTTCTCGGTGATGATCTCACTCTCTCACAGCTTGTGCATATGAGAGAGGTAATGCAAGAGATTACGGCGGCAAGGGAGAAGGGAAAGATGGCCTTTTACAGAGATGGTCGGGTGGTGATTGTAGAGCGGCGCTCTACATGACGGTGTGAGAGCTATGGGACCACACTGAAGATGGCTACTTGGAATTGTAATGGATCTAGGAGGTTGGACGTTGGTGCCTTTGAGGACAGTTTCAAAGATAGGGACATTGTTTTCTTGTCTGAGACGCATCAGGTCCCCCAGACAGCTTATGCCACATGTGGTGGGATACAAATGAGAAACAGGGATACATATGAGAAACAGCCCACAGGACAGTCGCGAGCTCTTAGCATGGGAGTAGAGGTTCAGGAGGAGTAACAGTGCTATTTAGGGAGGAGTTACAGCCACTACTACTTATTGTACGGAGAGATGATCATGCTAGATACATGTGGGTGAGGTTGAGAGCTGACACAAGCCGATTTCTATACATTGCCATATGTTACTTCCCGCTTAGTATATGCTGCATCCATAGGACAATCGCCTTTCTCTATACTAGATGATGATATATGGGAGTTTTCTAGGGATGGTGATATCATCCTCCTAGGTGATTTTAATGCCCGAACGGGCAACTCTCAGACAGTCTTCTACGACACTTTAGATGAGATGCTTAGAGAGCTGGATGTGGGTGAGTTGGGGCTTGACAGATGCTCACATGACAGAGAGAAGACAGAGTATGGGAGATACCTCACGGAGACGACGACTGCACATGGGTTAGCCATACTTATTGGCTTACAGCGATTTCCTCGAGCAACCGGTTTCACATGCTTTCCACATAGACACGGGGCCAGTAAAGTGGACTATGTTATGGCACAACCGAGCTTTATTCCTTGTATTCAGGGTTTCATAGTGGGAGCCAGACCAGTGGACGTAGCAGTGGATCATGCACTTTTGAGATTTTCTGTTTCATTTTAGTACAGTACAGCCCAGACATCAGGAGTTAGTTCACATACTCGTTATACATTTACTCCAGAGACCGACTCAGTTATACAGAGGAGATCTATAGCCATCTATGCATAGCTGATCCTGGCCTCTCAGTGGAGGAGTGCACCACTTTACTAACTGAGACATTGCATGGTGCAGCATCAGAGGCATACCCACACACTCAGGGGGGTCGGAGGCCGTATTCTGGGAGCATACCCCAGAATAGTTGGTATGATGAGGAGTGCAAAGAGATGAGAGCCCAGCTTCAGAGGGATCTTCTTTTAGGTGTCTATCACTTACAGACAATCTTGGATTGCTTCCCGACGCCTTGTGCGACAGAACAAACGAGCTTACTTGGCCCAGATGGAGCGAGACTTGTATCAGCTGTTCTTGAGTTGAGACTCAGGAGAGGCATGGCCATTTTTTCATGAGCACTCCCCTCCCCTAGTAATTACTTCTCATGATGTGTGGGGCGAGTATGCCTCATCATTATATACGGTTCCTTGTCGGGACCCCCTTCCAGATCCTACACAGCCATGCCCACCTACCCGAACCGTCTTTACCACTAAGATGGTAAAGAGAGCCATTGACAGGATGAGGACCAGCAGGGCACATGATCATGATGGTCTAGTAGCAAAGCAATTTACACATGCTAGAGATATGTTGGTAGAGGTTCTTGCGGTGTTGTTCAATCGTGCCATGTGTGAGGGGTTACCTGAGAATTGGAGATTGTCTACTATTGTGCCTATCTTCAAAACAGAGCCTGGTAATTACCGCACTATTATGGTTGGGCACACATTGGCACTGTTTTATGCATCCATTCTTGAGCAGCAGTTGAGTAATTGGGCAGAGGATGAGGGTGTACGAGCAAAGGGCCAGGCCGGTTTTAGGAGGGGTTTCTCCACTCTTGATCATATTCTGACACTCAGAGCCATCATTGAGGAGGGCAGGTCACATGGGAGACGGATTTATTGTAGCTTTGTGGATTTCCGCAAAGCATCTCACATGGTACCGAGAGCTCGATTGATGTGCAGACTGCAGGAGATGTGGGTGCCCATAGTGCTGATTTGGGGGATTATGGCTCTATAAAGATCAGTGATGGGACACGCACGCGCTCCGGAGGGGATATCTGATTTAGTTCACTCCACCATTTGGGTGAAACAGGGTTGTCTTCTGCTCTATTTGGTATGTATGTTGATGAGGTGTCTGATTACATTGACAGAGAGGGTGATAGAGGTGCCCAGTTGGCAGGGACATGGATCCCATTGTTGTTATATGCTGATGATATTGTGTTGATCTCTGACTCACCAGAGGGTATGCAGCGACAATTGGATGCATTACACAAATTTGCAGAGGATAGTGGATTGTTTGTAAACCTTGGTTTTACCAAGGTTATGGTGTTTAACACCACACCACAGTGGATCAAGAGATCAGCACCGACTTTCGCATATGGTCAAGAGATTGTAGAGTATACAGATGCATACACTTACCTTGGGGTTGTCTTAACTGGGCCGAGGTTTTCTTTGGGGAGAGCAGCAGAGACTAGACTGACTAGAGCTTTTGCGGCCTTGGGAGGCTTGGAGAGGATGTGTTCGCAGGTTCAGTTCCAGGAACCTCGGACAAAGTTATGGCTCTTTGGTACCTTAGTAGCCTCAGCTATGTTGTATGGGGGGCAGACATGGGGACCTTCTGTAGGCTAGGATGGTTGGAGACTTATGGAGAGGCCCTTGGTATCTATGATCTCTCGACTGATCAAAGCCAAGGCCTCCGTACCCCACGCTATCATTCGAGCAGAGCTAGCTGCTTCTCCTATGGATATTGAGGTGCTTACCAGATGAGTCTCCTTTGTGCACAGCTTGTGGGATACTACTAGAGACAGATATGCTAGACTGGCCCTTGAGTCTTCCAGACAGTTAGCTCTTAAGGGGGACACTTGATGCTGGTATGCACAGATGACATCATGGTTTCGCCATGGAAAGACTTCCCCCTTTCCATTACTCTCTTCAGGCACCCTCGATGTCTCTTGAGATTACTAGACTCATTCGTGAGGACCTGATCCAGATGGATACCAGGAGGACATGGATAGAGCCGCCACAAGAATTGGGCACGAAGATGGCTTTCTATAGAGAGCATCTTCTCCACCTCATAGGAGCTGGGTTTGTGATTCGACCCAGCTACTTGGACACACATATGTCTCATGATTTGCGGTGTGCCATTGGTCAGATACGCACATCCTCACATCAGCTAGAGATTGAGACTGGTAGATTTACAGGGATACCAGCAGACAGCAGGATATGCCGCTTATGCCAGTTAGAGGAGCCAGAGATAGAGCTACATTACATATGTCATTGCAGAGTGTACTATGAGATACTGGGCCGTTTTCATTGCTTATTCAGAGAGGGTTTCCGTCCTTTCTCTAGGGTCATGAGTAATGAGGATCAGAGATGTCTTCGGCTATATCTACTTGAGTTACACAGATATAGAGACACTTTACTGGGGAGAGATAGAGAGAGACAGTCCCAAAGACAGATTACAGATTTCTTTCCACTAGATATGGGACAGCCAGAGGAGCAGTCATCATTGCTGAGCTCGGCCCACACTCATTCAGCCACTACTGGCACTCTCATCAACCGAGCACTGGAGCTATAGAGATCCAAACGGCCACAATTGAGGAGAGGGTTTACATAGCATCAACGGAGACTACAGTAGAGGATTCGAGCTATACTCTCTCGATATCCATAGTGCAGATTAGGATGGATTCTAGTAGTAGTATCTAGTTATTTTTGTACCCAGACACAGTATGAGATTCACCATTTTGTAACAGATTGGTCTCATAGGTCATTTTGGCCTTTTGAAGACGTTAAGATAACATTTCATATCTCTCTCTCTCTCTCTCTCTCTCTCTTTGTGTGTGCGCGCGCACGTGCACGTGCTTCCCTTGTGGCCACCCTCGTAAAATAGCCTCCAATCTTTGCGTGCTTCCCTTGTGCCCACACAAGCCATGGCCTTTCCTCACTTTCAGCACCCTGCTCATTTTTCATCCCAGCGTAGCATGTAGTAGCAGACGATTCATTGTTCGAATTGCAAAGCATGAGAAATTACTAGAAGATTTGAAGCTAAAGTTTACATTACGTGGGCTTAAGTTTTGAGCTAAGGGGCTGCCTACTTAACCAAAATAGAGGGGCTACCCATTGACACCTTTCACTTGGCCTCCCCAATGGCTAAAGCCCGCCTCCCTCTCAACATGAAGTTCTCCATCACCAACAAGCAGATATCAACACTTGAGGGTGAAGTGAAGGAGTGGAAGAAAGAAATGGATGCAACCTAGATGGATGCAACCTTTCTTTCAAGGTTGGAGGAATGGAAAGAGGAGGAGAAGAACCTATGCGAAAGGATTTCTCACGTCGAAGAGCAGGCGGCTTCACAAGAAGCCACAATGCGAACTCTTTAAGGTGAACTGCTTGGAGCAAAAAGTGAGCCGCCCGGAGAAGGCGAAATTCAGCCATCCATGATGGAAGAATCATATACCATGAGAGAAGAAATAGGGTTATCAAGGAAGGTGAGGAGAAGAATTCATGGGACGCGGTCATCTCCGCAACACAAAAGAAAGTAGAGGAGGCCGAAAAATGGATTGAGGTTGCCAAGAAAGGGAAAGGTAAGGAAGCTCCTTGTACACCCACTCTTATTAACATGACCCTCGAAGAGGAAAAAAGGAGGAGGATGCGGGCTCTTCATGTGAGGGTAACCAGCCTCAAGGACATAGACAATGTGGAAAAAGAAGTCACAAGCCTAACATCCATGATGGGGGTGGACAAGCCTTCACACACAAAGGCATGGAGAGTGGGCAAGAAGAGTGATGGCCCAGGAGAATCTTCGAAAGGGAGAGCCCTCATACTACGCTTCCCCTCCTTGGAAGAGAAAAAGGAATTCTTGAGAAAGAGACCTACTCTCAAGAAGACGGGTATTTTTCTCGGTGATGATCTCACTCTCTCACAGCTTGCGCATATGAGAGAGGTAATGCAAGAGATTACGGCGGCAAGGGAGAAGGGAAAGATGGCCTTTTACAGAGATGGTCGGGTGGTGATTGTAGAGCGGTGCTCTACATGACGGTGTGAGACCTATGGGACCACACAGAAGATGGCTACTTGGAATTGTAATGGATCTAGGAGGTTGGACGTTGGTGCCTTTGAGGACAGTTCAAAGACAGGGACATTGTTTTCTTCTCAGAGACGCATCAAGTCCCCCAAACATCTTATGCCACATGTGGTGGGATACAGATGAGAAATAGCCCACAGGACAGTCACGAGCTCTGAGCATGGGAGTAGAGGTTCAGGAGGAGAAGCAGTGCTATTTAGGGAGGAGTTACAACCACTACTACATATTGTACGGAGAGATGATCATGCTAGATACATGTGGGTGAGGCTGAGAGCTGACACAGGCCGATTTCTGCACATTGCCATATGTTTCTTCCCCCCCAGTACGTCAGTATATTTTGCATCCAGAGGACAATCACCTTTCTCTGTAATAGATGATGATATATGAAAGTTTTCTAGGGATGGTGATATCATCCTCCTAGGGAACTTCAATGCCCGAACGGGCAACTCTGAGACAGTCTTCTACGACACTTCAAATGAGATGCTTAGAGAGTTGGATGTGGGTTAATAGGGGCTTGACAAATGCTGACATGACAGAGAGCACACGGAGTATGGGATACCTCACGGAAATGAGGATTACAAATGGGTTAGCCATACTTAATGGCTCATAGCGATTTTCTGGAGAAACCGGTTTCACACGGAGTATGGGAGATACCTCATGGAAATGACGATTACAAATGAGTTAGCCATACTTAATGGCTTATAGCGATTTTCTGGAGCAACCAGTTTCACATGCTTTCCACACAGACACGGGGCCAATACAGTGGACTATATTATGGCACAACTGAGCTTTATTCTATGTATTCAGGATTTCATAGTGGGAGCCAGACCAGTGGGCTTAGCAGTGGAGCATGCTCTTTTGACATTGTCCGTTTCATTTCAGTATAGTACAGCCCAAACATCAAGAGGCAAGTCACATACCCGCTATACATTTACACCAGGGACTCACTCGGTTTATACAGAGGAGATCTATAGCCGTCTATGGATAGCTAGTCCTGGCCTCTCAGTGGAGGAGTGCACCACTTTACTGACTTAGACATTGCATGGTGCAGTAGCAAAGGCATACCCACACACTCAGCCAAGTTGGAGGCGACATTCTGGGAGCATGCCCTAGAATAGTTGGTATGATGAGGAGTGCACAGAGATGAGAACCCAGTTTCAGAGGGATCTTCTTTTAGGAGTCATCACTTACAGACAGTCCTCGATTGCTTCCTGGCGCTTTGTGCGACGGAAGAAACGAGTTTACCTAGCCCAGAAGGAGGGAGACTTGTATCTTCTATTCTTGAGTAGAGACTCAGGAGAGGCATGGCGATTCTTTCATGAGCACTGCCCTCCCCCAGTGATTACTTCTCCTGATGTGTGGAGCCAGTATGCGTCATCGTTATATACGACTCTTGGAGAGGACCCCATTCCAGATCTTACAGAGCCATGCCCACCTACCAGCACCTTCTTTCCACTGAGATGGTAAAGAGAGCCATTGACAAGATAAGGACCAGTAGGGCATATGATCATGATGGTCTAGCAACAGAGCACTTTATACATGCTAGAGATATTCTGGTAGAGGTCCTTGCAGTGTTGTTCAATCGTGCCATGTGTGAGGGGTTACCTGAGACTTGGAGGTTTTCTACTATTGTGCCTATCTTCAAGGCAGGTGATCCTACAGAGCCTGGGAATTACCGCACTATTATGGTTGGGCACACATTGCCACGGTTGTACGCATCCATTCCTGAGCAGCAGTTGAGTAATTGGGCAGAGGGTGAGGGTGTACAGGCAAAGGGCCAAGTCGGTTTCAGGAGGGGTTTCTCCACTCTTGATCATGTTCTCACTCTCAGAGCCATCATTGAGGAGGGCGGTCCACATGGGAGACAGCTTTATTGTAGCTTTGTGGATTTCCGCAAAGCATTTGACATGGTATCGAGAGCTCGATTGATGCGTAGGCTGCAGGAGATGGGGGTGTCCGTAGTGTTGATTTGGGGGATTGTCGCTCTATACAGATCAGTGATGGGACATGTATGCACCCCAAAGGGGTTATCTAATTTAGTTTACTCCACCATTGGGGTGAAACAGGGTTGCCCATTGTCTCCTACTCTATTTGGTATGTATGTTGACGAGGTGTCTGATTACATTTACAGAGAGGGTGATAGAGGTGCCCAGCTGGTAGGGACATGGATCCCTTTGTTGTTATATGCTTATGATATTGTGTTGATCTCTGACTCACCGAAGGGTATGCTGCGACAGTTGGATGCATTACATAGTTTTACAAAGGATAGTGGATTGTCTGTAAACATTGGTGAAACCAAGGTTATGGTGCTTAACACCACTCCACAGTGGATCAAGAAATCAACACCGATTTTTACATATGGTGAGGAGATTGTAGAGTATACAGATGCATACACTTACCTTGGGGTTGTCTTCATTGGGCCGAGGTTTTCTTTGGGGAGAGCACCAGAGACTAGACTGACTAGAGCCAAGGCCTCCGTACCCCTCGCTATCATTCGAGCAGAGCTAGCTGCCCCTCCTATGGAGATTGAGACTCTTACCAAATCAGTCTACTTTGTGCGCAGCTTGTGGGATACCACTACAGACAGATATGCTAGACTGGCCCTTGGGTCTTCCAGACATTTAGCTCTTGAGGGGGACACTTAATGCTGGTATGCAAACGCATGGCTTCACCATGGACAGGCTGCTCCCTTTCTAGTACTCTCTTCAGGCACCCTCGATGTCTCTTACACGAGTGGAGGTTACTAGACTCATTCTTCAAGACCTAATCCAGCTAGATACCAGGAGGACATCGATAGAGCCGCAATAGGAGTTGGGCACGAAGATGTCTTTCTATAGAGAGCATCTTCTCCACCTCACAGGAGATGGGTTTGTGACTCGACCCAGCTACATAAACACACATATGTCTCATGGTTTCTAGTGTGCCATTGGTCAGCCAGATACGCACATCCTCACATCATCTGGAGATGAGACTGGTAGATTTAGAGGGATACCAGTAGACATCAGATATGCCGCTACATTACATCTGTCATTGCACAATGTACTATGAGATAGGTGGCCGTTTCCACTGCTTATTGAGAGAGGGTTTCATTCCTTTCTCTAGGGTCATGAGTTATGAGGATCGGAGATGTCTTGGGCTATATCTACTTGAGTTACACATACGTTTCTACTGCTTATTTAGAGACGGTTCCGGTCCTTTCTCTAGGATAATGAAATATGAGGATCAGAGATGTCTTGGGCTATATCTACTTGAGTTACACAGATATAGAGACATTTTACTTGGGAGAACTAGAGAGAGACAGTCCCAGAGACAGATTATAGATTTCTTTTCACTAAATATGAGACAGCCATAGGAGCATCCATCACTCGAGAGCTCGGCCCACACTCATTCGACCACTACCGGCACTCTCACCGACCGAGCACTAGAGCTACGGAGATCCAGACAGCACAATTGAGAAGAGGGGCTACACAGCAGCGACGTAGACTATAGTAGAGGATTCCATCCATACTCTCGAAATCTAGTGCAGATGAGGATGGATTCTAGTAGTACTAGTATTTTTGTTTTAGTCTTTTTGTACCCAGACATGGTATCAGATTCACAATTTGAAACCGTTTGCTCTTATAGGTCATTTTGGCCTTTTGAAGACGTTAATATAACATTTCATTTCATCTCTCTCTCTCTCTCTCTCTCTCTCTCTCTCTCTCTCTCTCTCTCTCTCTCTCTCTCTCTCTCTCTCTCTCTCTCTCTCTCTCTACCCAGACATTGTATTAGATCCACCAAGATTGTATCACTTTGGTCTCACAGGTCATTTTGGCCTTTTGAAGAAGTTAAATATCACATTTCATATCATCTCTCTCTCTCTCTCTCTCTCTCTCTCTCTCTCTCTCTCTCTCAAACAGGAGAACCCAAACGCTGAGATACGGGTACTCAAAAAAGAAGTCTCAGCTCTTAAACAGGAGCTTGCTGATAGAGTAAGCAATGGACTAGAGGAAGGCGAATTTCAACCCTCGGTAATAGATGAAATCAAGGAAATTAAGGAACAGGTAAGGATGATCACAGAGGAAGAGAAATTGAGTGTGGCAAAGACATCTTCATGGGCGGAGATGATAACAAGGACACAGAAAAAGGCGGACGAGGCTGAAAAATGGATTGAGGTCGCCAAGAAAGGGAAAGGTCAAGAAACTCCTTGTACACCGACACTTATCAACATGACTCTCGAAGAGGAACAAAGAAGGCGGATGCGAGCACTGCATGTGAGAAAAACCGGTCTCAAGGACATAAACAATGTGGAGAAAGAGGTCACAAGCCTTACATCCATGATGGGGATGGAAAAGCCTTTGCACACAAAGGCATGGAGGGTAGGTAAGAAAAGTGATGGCACAAATGAGTCTTCAAAGGGGAGAGCTCTCATACTACGCTTCCCCTCGTTGGAAGAGAAGAAGGAATTCTTGAGGAAGAGGCCTACTCTCAAAAAGACAGGTATTTTCCTCGGTGATGACCTGACTCTCTCACAGCTCGCACATATGAGAGAGGTAATGCCAGAGATTACAGCGGCAAGGGAGAAGGGAAAGATAGCCTTCTACAGAGATGGACGGGTGGTGATTTTAGAGCGGCGTACTGCATGACGGTGCGAGACCTATGGGACCACACTGAAGATGGCTACCTGGAACTGTAATGGGTCTATGAGGTTGGACGTGGGCGCATTTGAGGAGAGTTTCAAAGACAAGGATATTGTGTTCTTCTCAGAGACTCATCAGGCCCCTGGACAGGTAATGCCACATGTGGTGGGATACAGATGGGAAACAGTTCAAAGGACAAATGCAAGATCTGAGCACGGGAGTAGAGGTTCAGGAGGAGTAGCAGTGCTATTCAAAGAGAAACTACAACCACTACTGCATATTGTACGAAGAGATGATCAGGCTAGATATATGTGGGTGAGACTGAGACCTGACACAGGTCGATTCCTATATATTGCCATATGTTACTTTCCTCCCAGTACATCAATGTATGTTGCATCCAGAGGGCAGGCGCCTTTCTCTATCCTAGATGATGACATTTGGGAGTTTTCTACGGATGGTGATATCATTCTCCTAGGGGACTTCAATGCCCGAACGGGCGACTCGCAGACAGTCTTCTACGACACTTCAGATGAGATGCTTAGAGAGCTGAATGTGGGTGAGTTGGGGCTTGACAGATGCTCATATGACAGAGAGAAAACGGAATATGGGAGATACCTCATGGAAATGACGACTACACATGGATTAGCCATACTTAATGGCTTACAGCGATTTCCTGGAGCAGCCGGTTTCACATGCTTTCCACATAGACATGGGGCCAGTACAGTGGATTATGTTATGACACAACCGAGCTTTATCCCCTGCATTCAGGATTTCACAATTTCACAGTGGGAGCCAGGCTAGTGGGCATAGCAGTAGACCATGCTCTCTTGACACTATCCGTTAAATTTCAGTATAGTACAACCCGGACATCAGGAGGCAGGTCACACACCCGCTATACATTTACTCCAGAGACTGATTTCGTTTATTCAGAGGAGATTTGGGACTGTCTATTGGAAGGCACAGCTGGCACAAATGGTACAGGCCTCTCAGTGGAGGAGTGCACCACGCTATTGACTGAGACATTGCACGGGGCTGCATCAGTGGCATACCCACACACTCCGCCGGGCAAGAGACAACATTCTGGGAGCATGCCCCAGAATAGTTGGTATGATGAAGAGTGCAGAGAGATGAGAGACCAGCTTCAGAGGGATCTTCTTTTAGGATTCATCACTTACAGACAGTCTCGGATTGCTTTCCGACGCCTTGTGCGACGGAAGAAGCGAGCTTACCTAGCCCAAATGGAGCGAGACTTGTATCAAATGTTCTTGAGTAGGGACTCAGGAGAGGCATGGCGTCTCTTCCATGAGCACTCCCCTCCCCCAGTGATTACTTCACCTGAGGTGTGGGGCCAATATGCGACATCATTATATACGGTTCCTGGACAGGAACCCCTTCCGGACCCTACCAAGCCTTGCCCAGCTACGAGCACTATCTTTACACCTGAGATGGTACAAAGGGCCATTGACAGAATGAAGACCGGGAAGGCATATGATCATGACAGTCTAGTATCGGAGCACTTTATACATGCGAGGGATATGCTGATGGAGGTTCTCGCAGTGTTGTTCAATCGTGCCATGTGTGAGGGATTACCTAATACTCGGAGATTGTCTAATATTGTGCCCATCTTCAAGGCTGGTGACCCTACAGAGCCTGGGAACTACCACACTATCATGGTTGGACACACATTGCACGGTTGTATGCATCCATCCTGGAGCAACACTTGAGTAATTGGACAGAGGGCGAGGGGGTACGAGCAAAGGGTCAAGCCGGCTTCAGGAGGGGTTTCTCCACTCTGGATCATATTCTGACACTCAAGGCCATCATTGAGGAGGGCAGAGCACATGGGAGACGAATATATTGTAGCTTTGTGGACTTTCGTAAAGCATTTGACATGGTACCAAGAGCTCGATTGATGCGCAGACTGCAGGAGATGGGGGTGCCCATAGAGGTGATTTGGGGGATTATGGCTTTGTACAGATCAGTGATGGGACGTGTACGCACTCCGAAAGGGGTATCTAATTTAGTTCACTCTACCATTGGAGTGAAACAGGGCTGCCCATTGTCTCCTTCTCTATTTGGTATGTATGTTGATGAGGTGTCTGATTACATCGATAGAGAGGGTGACAGAGGTGCACAGCTGGCAAGGACGTGGATCCCATTGTTGCTATATGCTGATGATATTGTGCGGATATCTGACTCACCAGAAGGTATGCAACTACAGTTGGATGCACTACGCAATTTTGTAGAGGATAGTGGATTGTGTGTAAACCTGGTTTAAACCAAGGTTATGGTGTTTAACACCACACTGCAATGGGTCAGGAGATCAATACCCACTTTCAAATATGGTCAGGAGATTGTGGAGTATACAGATGCATACACTTACCTAGGGGTAGTCTTTACTGGGCCGAGATTTTCCTTGAGAAGAGCAGCAGAGACTAGACTAACTAGAGCTGGTGCGGCTCTGGGAGGAATGGAGAGGATGTGTTCACAGGTTCAGTTCCAGGAACGTAGGACAAAGTTATGGCTCTTTGATACTTTGGTTGCCTCTACTATGTTATATGGGGTGCAGGTTTGGGGACCTTCTATAGGCCAGGATGGGTGGAGGCGTATGGAGAAGCCCCTAGTATCTATGATCTCTCAGCTGATTAGAGCCAAGGTTTCTGTACCGCATGATATCATTCGAGCAGAATTAGCTGCCCCCCCTATGGAGATTGAGGCGCTCACAAGATCAATCTCATTTGTACACAGTCTGTGGGATACTACCAGAGACAGATATGCCAGGGTGGCTCTAGAGTCCTCCAGACAATTAGCTCTTAACGGGGATACATCATGCTGGTATGCTCAGATGACATCATGGTTTCAGACACATGGTTTCACCATGGATAGGTTGCCTCCTTTTCAATACTCTCTTCAGGCACCCTCGAGGTCTTTGACACGGGTAGAGATTAATAGACTCATCCGTCAGGATTTAGTTCACTCCACCGTTGGTATGAAATGGGGTTGCCCATTGTCTCCTACTCTATTTGGTATGTATGTTGATGAGGTGTCTGATTACATTGATAGAGAGGTGGATAGAGGTGCCGAGCTGGCAGGAACGTGGATCCCATTGTTGTTATATGCTGATGATATTGTGTTGATCTCTGACTCACCAGAGGGTATGCAGCGACAATTGGACACATTACACACCTTTGCAGAGGATAGTGGATTGTTTGTAAACCTTGGTAAAACCAAGGTTATGGTGTTTAACACCACACCACAGTGGATCAAGAGATCAGCACCGATTTTCACATATGGTGAGGAGATTGTAGAGTATACAATTGCATACACTTACCTTGGGGTTGTCTTAACTGGGCCGAGGTTTTCTTTGTGGAGAGCAGCAAAGACTAGACTGACTAGAGCTTTTGCGGCCTTGGGAGGCTTAGAGAGGATGTGTTCACAAGTTCTGTTCTAGGAACCTCCGACAAAGTTATGGATCTTTGATACTCTAGTAGCCTCAGCTATGCTGTATGGGGTGCAGATATGGGGACCTTCTATAGGCGAGGATGGGTGGATATGGGGACCTTCTATAGGTCAGGATGGTTGGAGACGTATGGAGAGGCCTTTGGTATCTATGATCTCTCGATTGATCACAGCCAAGGCCTCCGTACCCCACGCTATCATTCGAGCAGAGCTAGTTGCCCCTCCTATGGAGATTGTGGCGCTTACCAAATCAATCTCCTCTGTGCACAACTTGTGGGATACTACTAGAGACAGATATGCTAGACTGGCCCTTGAGTCTTCTAGACAGTCAGCTCTTGAGGGGGACACTTCATGCTGGTATGCACAGATATCATCATGGTTTCAAACGCATGGCTTCACCATGGACAGGCTGCCCCCTTTCCAGTACTCTCTTAAGGCACCCTCGATGTCTTTTACACGGGTGGAGATTACTAGACTCATTCGTCAAGACTTGATCAAGCTGGATACCAAGAGGACATGGATAGAGCCCCCACAGGAGTTGAGCATGACGATGGCTTTCTATAGAGAGCATCTTCTCCAACTCACAAGAGATGGGTTTATGATTCGACCCAACTACATGGACACACATATGTCTCATGGTTTGCGGTGTGCCATTCGTCAGATACGCACATCCTCACATGAGCTGGAGATTGAGACTGGTAGATTCAAAGGGATACCAGTAGACAGCAGGATATGCTGCTTATGCTAGTTAGATCCAGAGACAGAGCTACATTACATCTGTCATTGCAGTGTACTATGAGATACGGGGCCGTTTCCACTGCGTATTCAGAGAGGATTTTGGTCCTTTCTCTAGGGTCATGAGTTATGAGGATCAGAGATGTCTTGGGCTTATCTACTTGAGCTACATAGATATAGATACACTTTGTTGGGGGGACAGGTAAATGCACAGTATCAGTAGCAAGCTGGTCAATAAATTGAATTTTTTCTGCCTAGTATAACATGTAAATATAGCGCTGTAGCCTGAGAGTCTTTCTTTTGAGAAGAATATAACTCTTATTTTGTGTAGTAGGAAGCCATTCTTTGCCCGTACATTGCTTTAAAGGATAAGGAGGAGAAGGAAACGCATCAAGAGAAAGAAAATCATTCTGCAACTCAAAAGCTGCCTAAGGTTAAGCCATGAAGTTCAAGTTTTTTATCCCATGCATGCACATGGATCGCATAGTTCAATACAGTTCTTTGCAGAAGCTTTAGGACATATTTCAGATGACATATGCATATAAATGCAGGCTACAAACACCAATTATGTTCATGAAGCACTTCCAGCTTTGAATGGGGAATTCCTTGAGGGCCAGAAGCATGAACGGGATATACAGGCGACAGGTTTCATAAGAAGCTTCAAAGATACCTTTGATCACGACCTACGGATGGGTGAGAAGGAAGAGGAAGACAATTTGTTCCTCTATTGCAAGGATAGGCCACCCCTTCAGATACTCTCTGAAAATTCAGAACAATCACAAGAACTTGTTTCTAATACTGATGCTGTGATGAGAAAACCATGTTTGCAAAGTAAGGCCGACCTGCAAGCCAAAAACCCTGATATTTTTGACAATAAAAGGCTTCACTGCTGGGTTTTGGTAACATCAAACAAGCGAAATGTTCCAGATTACTTCTTTATCGAGCCTAGCACTGGGCACCGGTATGACCTTCAAAGCTCTCCTTACCAAGGGGTTGAATATATGTGGAACCAGCACAACATTTTCATCAACATGCAACTTAATGCAAATAGGTCAGGCATCGAGAACATGTCCTGGGATTTGAAAGATACCTCCAAATGGGAGAGAGTTCTAGATACATTTTTAAGTGCTGGGGATCTTCAGGAGCCCATTCCAGTGACCAGCACAAAAACATTGCTCAACAAAATTCAAGATGTTCATGCACCCAATGTTACTGCAGGATCTCTCAATAATACAGATACCTCTAAAGTTGAAGGTGTGCCTCTGTCTGGAAATTCAGCCACTGGAAGTACAGAAAGCAATCCTAATTTATC
The DNA here is from genome assembly GCF_014529385.1 of Adiantum capillus-veneris. Classification (NCBI taxonomy): domain Eukaryota; kingdom Viridiplantae; phylum Streptophyta; class Polypodiopsida; order Polypodiales; family Pteridaceae; genus Adiantum; species Adiantum capillus-veneris. The sequence goes on from NC_140935.1 coordinate 65,278,748, forward strand.
ATCTAAATCACCCATTAAGGCAGGAGCAACTGTAGGCATTTTGAAGAAAGGAACTGATAAAGTATCTTGTGAGGATCCCACAAAAAATGGATTTACAAAGCCCCTTCACTGGCTTCTTCCAGCCTCATGGGTTACACAGTTAAAGATTCCAATGGAAGCTTATGTGACAAGGTAGAAATATCAAATCCTTTAAATTATAGGAAATCTGTGTTGCTTTAAACATGTGATGATTCCATTTTACAAGTGATTTGATGATTAAGCGGGGTGTTGAAATAACCTAAAATTGATTTTTTGATAAGATATCACCCACTTCATGGAAGGGGGTGGTTCGTGTATGTGTCTATGTACCTTTGAGGTTGCTTTTCCTGTTCTCGTGCTTCTTTCTCTTGCAAGCCCATCATTTGAATTCACTAGACTTCATTTGTTTCAATAAGGTCACTAAACTAATTTAGCATCCTCCTCCTAATTACCCCACCAGCACCACTCACCTTGCCCCGCCTCTTTGCTGCCCACATTTCTTTGACAACAGCAATCGTGGATTAACGTGTTAGCAACATGACAATTCATACATATGGTCATTGGACACTTGATTATATGGATCTCATCTGTGGATATGGTTTCGGTCATATACTTGGTTGCCCATTTGTCACCTCTTTGATTTTAGCTTGGCAACAAATATTGCGCTCTCTCCATTGATTTGGACAACCACAACTCATAGGCAATTATTTGTGGTTTGAGCATACATTGGTGTAGAGCCATTCCACAGCTATTAAGTCTTTCCTATCCTCGGAAAGCATAAAAATTCTCTACAATTGGTATACGTTGTGTCGATGATGTGGTTGCTATAGTCCTTTCTTTTCCTACGGCTGTTGGAAAATGGCATTTGGGGATAAGGACGAAAAAGACACTAACTCTACATTCACATGCAAGAGACTGCACATATCCAGCACTTGCACAAAGATGACACACATAACATTCACATCGTTATCCCCATCGAGATCTTAAATGAGAATCATGATCATTGTAACTTATTTAGCAATCACATCCAGACCACGTTGATCTTTCTTTCGACACATACTTAAACAATACACTTTTTTTAAATTTGTAATATCAGATTGAATTACCAATGGGAAAACTCAAGACGAGGAAAACCCATGAAAATTACAAACAGGAATCAGAAACAGTCAAAGTAGAGCTCGTAATGGGTAATGGGAAGCTCGTCCAAGTCATAGGCAGCTCGGAGAGACTGTAGAAGAGATGTCTTGAAGAAGGAAACATAATCCACTGAATCTGCTGAAACATGAGGGAATTACGAACTCTCCACACCGTCCAAAGCGCCCAATATTTGACCCAGCCAAAAAAGCAGGCATACGGCCAAAGCAGTGGCAGAAGTACTCCAAAGATCCAAAAAGATTTACCGAAATGCATGGTTCGGAAACGCAATCGGAATTCCCATCAGAATCCATTAGCATTTGTTAGGGGAATTTTCCAATGCATTTAGCCTATTTTCCTATTTTTGGTTATTTTCACTTATTATTTTTAAGTGACTTTCCAACAAAAGTAGGTAGGGCAATTTTGCTAAGTTAATATATAAGCAAACCCAAGTTAGCACTTTCTAGCAGAAGAGGCAGCAGGAGCTTCCCTGCGAAGAGCTGTGGAGATGCAATCCACAAACTATAGCGTGTGAGAACAAGACCACAATAAATGTGGAATGTTCTCAATTGTTGCACCACATCGGACACATCGCAAAGAGTCCAATCTTCGAGATCGCAGAAACTTGCCAATCGGGAGAACCCCAACGACGCATCTCCACATTAACAATCTCTCCTTCGGAGGCAATTTTGCATGCCACACTTTCACGACTTTACTCTGCCACCATGTGACGCTCTTGTGCATATTCCATACCTTATTACAGTGTTCATGGATCCAGGAGGACGACTACAAATGACAATACACTTTCTTTGCAGAAATCGAAGAGAGCGAAGAACCAGCATAGTGCCAATCACAAATTCGGTTTTCCATAACCAACGGTGGAACAAGAGATATGGAGTCAACTAGAGTTTTAATATTGTCCCACATGCGCCTATAGTGAATCCCAAGTCCAAAAGTAGAAGCAGCTTGTCTAAATGAGAGCACCTGTCCAGTAGCGTCAGTCACATCAGTTATGCTGTCAATACCTTTCTGGGAGAGAAAATAAGCCTGTCTAGGAGATCATTGAACAAGAGTTTGATCAAAAACCCGACTCCAATGTAAACTTTCTATTCGAAGTGAGTTCCACAGGCATCATCTCTACCATGCCACAACAACTCTCATGATTTCCAATCCGCTACAAGACTGGAAGCAAAGGGGCATCCAGGTATTGTGGCCTCAAACTTACCAAAAACCACATCCCAATACAACGGCTGCCAATGGCCAAAAGTTGGCGTAGAAATCGCATGAGAGCACAGAAACGCAAACATTTGCGTCCAACGCTGCTTTTGCTCAACCAACACCAACAACAAAGTGGCCTTTCTGGCTATAACATGCGAACCCAAATGCAGAATATTCAGACCACCACAACGCTTTGGAGTACTTAACTTATCCATCACAAGCAGGCGCAGACCCTTTTTCTAAGAAGAAGTAGACCAGAAGTGCTCCAGTATCTTAGACATCAAGGTCCGAGGACGGCGGGGTGGCCAATGCAACATACGTAAGAAACATTGCATCTATGCCACCAATATGGATTGTACTATTTTGAGTCTTACATGTATGTAGCATGGCTACAGTGTCACTTCACAGGACAAACAGTTGGACAGTTGATTACAGATGGTCTGGTTCACACTGGACGGATCCTCTGGGCTGGGGAGTGACACGTGGCAGGGTACCGACGGTGGTCTAGTGGACATCGTGGCTAGGTCACCACCACCACTCAGTTTGGAGATAGACTTAGGTGACTGAACATTTATGAGCCGTTGGTGGCTCTTTATGATTGTACATATAATATTTTGGGTCATTAGCATCATCATCTTCATATATGGTCGAACGTAGTCATTTAGAGTGAGTCTAGACAGAGAGCACTTATTCACCATCCCTGCACATCTGAGCCTCGACACCCCATTGTACTTGAGAATCTTGGACTGGAGCCGAGTGTGCTACCACGCCAGAGTCTGTATCAGTTCTTTGAGATAGTTGAATCATTTGTTGTGGTCTACTGTTGTTGTTGTGTCTCTGTGAGTTCAGTTGTTTTCTATTGTTTCCTGTTTCCAGTCTGTTTTGAGTGAGATTTTCACGCTCATTGCACTGAGGAGCACCCACTGTAGAGAGCACGACACACTATTTGCACTACAGGTGCTCTCATTTTGGCGATCACGGTGGGACCTCAACTGAAGTCTCTCTCTGTGAGGTGTAAATCTTGAAGCTAGTTGGGTTTATCTAGCTTCACCTACTTTGCCTGGCACTGTGTAGCCTGGTGGTCTGGTCCTCTCTCGCACTGGTCCATTTGGTCTGGTCCTCTCTCGCCCTGGTCCATCTTGTCTAGTCCTCTCTCACCCTGGTCCAATTGGTCTGGTCTCTCTAGCCTGGTCCAATCAGTCCTCGTCCCTGGTCTAGTCCCTCCTCGTCCCTGGTTCGTCCCTGGTCCGGCCTGGGTCTAGTAGAGTCTAGATCTCTCTTCAACCAGCTATAGGTTTTCTTGCCCAAAGCTCTGTTGGATTGGAGGTCACTGCATGACACATACAAGGCGGTCAGTCGAGCAATAGTTCTGTGCAGCTTTCAGGCCAGGTGACTACCAGGAGAAGGTGTTGGATGAGTTGGCCAACATGGTGCTCCAGCCAGAGGAGACTTTTGCAAAGCTTATGACTAAGACCAAGTCTCTGGTTGCCAAGCTTCCCCAGCAACCCGGTGAATTCATGGTTAAGAAGTGGGTGGAGAAGGTGCTTCCCAAAACTTCTCAGCAAAAACTCTGAGAGAGTCTCCGACCCGACGCCACTTTGGAGGAGTTCATCACAGCTTCTACTAGGATAGAGGGGGCTAGGAAGTTGTTCAACAACTCCCCTCACATAGAGACCCCCTCTGTGTTTACGGAAAGTCCTGCTGATCCATTGGCTTCTTTACATAGAGAACTTGAAGCCTTGAAACTACAACGCGCTCTTCAAGAGGGGAAAAATATCTCTCTTCGCCAGGAGAAACCCCCACATCTTGAGGCTTTGGATCAAATCAAGAGAGAGCTAGAAGAGCTTCGCTCTCAACAGGAGACTAAGGCTATGGTATAGTGCAGCTCGTGTCGCTCTCCATGACATCCTCCACAGGACTGTCCCCTTCGGGCTTATTGCCACTTATGCGAGAAGTCTGGGCATTAAGACAAGGATTGCTACTATATCAAGGGATTACGGCATATACAACAAAGTCTAGATCCTTCTCTCCAACAAGGGCTAGCACGTGCATCAAACATGGTGTCACCATATAGCCATCAGAATCCGATGCCACCTCTGCTGACAACACCTCCTATGCAATGTATGCACAACCACTTTACATCCCCCAACTTTTATCATGCTAGTACTCCTTCAGTTCCCCAAAGCTTCTACACGTCAGCATCCGGTCCCATGTAGCAATGGCTGAGACCACCTCGCCCCTCAAATAGGCCAATTTTGTGCTACAGGTGCGGGGAGTATGGACACTATCAGAGCAAATGTCCCTTACCAGAAGGGTCCCCTCCTTGCCGACATTGCCCTGAAGCTAAGGATCACTATAGTAAGGATTGCCCAAAACAACGAGCGTCCACATCTGCAAGCACAAGCCGGAACCAGCAGGAGTTTACATTCTCAAAGCTTAACCTAATCACAGTAAGCTCCATTCCACAAGCCCCGCCTTCCACTCTTGTAGTTGCCTCTCGAGATGGGTTGAAGCAAGTGGAAGAGCCGGCTGGTGTGCTCACACGGGCACAGAGAGCTGCTCTTGGCCTCAGCCTCCCTGGCGGTCCAATTTTTCCATCTCCTGTCACACAAATGAGTCAAACCCCATTAGTAGCTGACAAACCAGCAGGTAGTGTCAAGAGCCAACCTACCTTGCTTCTATCAGATTGAGAGACTCTAGGGCAGTTCCGAACACATGAGGGAGCGCAGAGAGGCTTTCCTTCGACTTTGGCGTCATGGGCCATTTTTCACCATGGTCCAGGGTGTGCTCAGATGGCACTACCATCCACCTGTGTGGCTCTTCCCTCCTCCCATCCCTTGATTTAGCCTCATTGTACATATGTTGTTTTTTAATTGGGAGAGTCTCCCAAGCATGATTGTTGTAGTCCTCTCTTGTAGAGGAGGTTGTAGCCTCATGGACAGTTTCATTAACTAATAGAAGGATCTTTTTCTCGGAAAAAAAAACATGACAAAATGACAGAATGACAAAATGATAAAATGACAAAGAGAGAGAGAGAGAGAGAGAGAGAGAGAGAGATGTATCTACTATCAATACCCTTTCAGAGAGAGAGAGAGAGAGAGAGAGAGAGAGAAAGAAAGAAAGATTTTTCAACGTCTATGTGATGTGGAAGTCGGCCTGTGAGACAATTCAAATATCCATGCGTGTGTATGTCTTCCATCTATCGGAAAAGACAATAATTGAAATTGGTAAAAAATAGAAAACCTTGGTTTATGATGGGATCTATGGTGGGGGCATGGAGCTCTAGTGCTAAGGATGTGTGCATGTCTATATGCTTAGGGTAGTACAACCATGCAGATGCATCAAGCTAACTACCTCCATCCTGTGCTAATAGGAGGGTGTAGAATGTGGTACATGGGAGGATCGGAAGCAAGGGCTGCTCGGATGAACGCCATTAGGTGAGCCATTGTCTAGCCTCGTCTCTCCTCAGCAGCTCGACGCTCACGGGTCTGGATCTCGATCTGTCTGTGGTGGTGTCGTGGGGCCCGGCATCCAGTAACACACAAATGTTGTTTGGCCAACCGGCTCATCTCAACCTACTGGAGAGTCACTCCCCTCAGTGGATCTATGAGTAGAGAAGATGTGGCCCTTGGGAGAAAATCTATAAGCTGTGATTGTCTCTCCCCCACCTGTGTCTCTGTATGTGGCAGTAGAAGTGTATCTCTATGCCTCGGTATCTCTAACATGTAGCGTCCCAATTGTCTCTGATCTCGAGGGTACATGATCTCGTGGAGGGTAGACTTCCCTCTGAATAATGACTCGTATCTGCCTCTAATATCATCATAAGCTCTGCATTCTCCTCACTCTCCACATCCTCTCTGCATACTCGACAAACTCTCTCCTCCCTGGGAATGTCATGAGCTCGCCCCACCTCTATCTCTATTCTGTGTGATAATACTCTGAACTGACCTAACGCCACTCGTGAGCTATGTGGTCGATATATGAACCCGTCCTCGAGTATGGTAAGGAAATGATCTCTGTAGTGTGAAATCTTTCGCTAAAGGGGAGATGTGATCCAGCTACTTGAGATCTTGTTGGAGCACTATGTTTCTCTCACTACGAGAGAGATGAAAATGAAATGAATGTTTACATGTGCGAAAGGCCTAGAGACAAATGAGAGAGAGAGAGAGAGAGAGAGAGAGAGAGAGAGAGAGAGAGATGAAATGAAATGCTATATTAAACGTCTTCAAAAGGCCAAAATGGCCTACGAGACCAAATTGATACAATCTTGGTGGATCTAATACAATGTCTGGGTACAAAATAAAAATGAAGTTAAGTGAAAAACTAAAATCAGCATCATCATCAATGCCCCAGGATGCCAGCGTCAGTCATTGTCTGAGAATGTATTGCATCGGTCGCTGAAGAGCATCGTCAATGTGTGCCTCTGTAAATAGTCGTACTGGGGAGGTTGCTCGCTACTGTTGTACCTGCCCCCCCCTCGCCTTCGCCAGCGCCCCCCCTTTCCCCCCCCCCCCCGTTATTTGCTTGGCCCCCCTTCTTATCCTCACGCAATTGTGCCTCGCCCCACTGCCTGTGGGTGATTTTCGGATCACTAGTGATTCTTCTTCTTCGTCGACCTCGCCAACCCCTTGTCTTCTTCAACAGCAGACACAAAATGGCGGTTCTTGCTTCACCTCAGAGTGACTCGACAGAAGCCCCCTTGTCCAACACCACAGAGCCGGCCCTTTGACTTGCTCTTTCTCCAGAAGAGCAAGCGAGCTTGATGGCCAAGGTTACATGGCTTCAAGCCATCTCGGTCATTTGCAAGATTATTGGCACTCGACCCAGCACAGGCGAGGTTTGGGACCTGCTCCAGGCCCGAATTCTCACCGAAGTAGGCAAGATCACTGACGTGGAGAGTCTCAGGAGAGGATATTATCAAATAGAGTTCGAGTCTACAAAGATGGCTGCCAAAGGGATTTGGATGAGCCCGCTCAGCATTCAAGTGGCTCGAGTCTTTCTCCAAAAGTGGCGCCACTGCTTCGACCCAACTACCGATGTAATCGAGGAGGAGGCAGATATCCCTATCTCGATCTGCTTTCCTGGACTGAGGCGGGAGTATCTTCCCTTACTCTCCAGGATTGGCTCCATGTTTGGGACAGTCCTGGAGACTAAGCGCACTGCAGCCTCAGTAGCGGCCAAGGCCGTAGGACTACCCCACTGTGAGGGTTCTTATTCGAGACACACATAACCTCCTGATGGAGGTTTTGCTGCCTCAAGTGGGTGGTGGATGGCTCAGCCCAAGAGTAGAGTATTCGGGCCTCCCAAACCAGTGCTTCATTTGTAGGCAAATGGGCCACCGTGCATGGGCATGTCCCTGCAGGAGATCCAGACCAGCTCCACAGTCACAAGCCCCACGAACGGGCCCTTCTTTGAGCTTCGACTTCCCCCCTACCGGGGCTTCCGACATCCCCAAAGACTCACTCAGCAGAGGCAGCTCACCAGTCTCAGAATGGGTGGCACTAGGTTCAGGGCCACCGTCAACAGGGCCAGGCTCCTCGTCTTGGTGGTCGCCTCTCTATTCCTCGCCAGGAGTGGGTTCCTACGAGAAACCGCTTCAAACCGCTACCGCAAGGGATTGACACAAACCCGTCTTCTTCCTCCCCTCCAAAGCAGGAGGAGCCCCCTCATCCTTGCCATTCGCCCTTGTCCCCTACCCCTCCCGCACCTTAGTCCCCCCTCTGACTCCCCCTCCGCCGCCACTCCACCCCCCACCACAGTTCCCCCACTACCTCCTGCCGCACCCTCTCCTCCACCGCCCTATCGCTCCTCTCCTCCTCCTTCTACTGGGTTTGTGCGCTCTCTTGCTGCCCGTTGTTTCTTGGCAGCTCCTTCATTTCAAGTAGGAGCTAGCCCTTCCTTGGACCTCCTCTTCTAGTTGATCCTTCGGCCTTTGGGGCTGTTCGAGGGGGCCTCTCTAGCTTCGACATCAAAAACTGTGGGACCCCTTCATCTATGCTTTCACTCCCTTTTTGGGCGACCTTCATGCTAACCTAGAGGCAGCCTGTTTTCGAGTGCATGTTCTATTCCTTGCGGCACATGGTATAGATGCTCTAGAGTCGGCAGTGGGCCTGTGACAAGACGGGCACCACGTGCCAATAGAAAAGAACAGATTGAACAGACTTTTAGCACTTCAATAACAAGTGAACTGAGAGAGAGAGGACACGTGACACGGAGTGGCGGAATTCCACCCTAGAGAGTATTGGCCCCAAACCTTGGCGCGCCTTTCTGTATTTCTTTATATTGTATCAACACAGTACAAGCCGGTACTCCAGACTCTGCACCTTCTCTAGGAAGCATGCCAAAGAATGAGCCCATGGCCTCATATTAAAGGCCCTAGGCCCCAAAAGCAGTTTTATATGAAAACCCTTCAAACTCAAAAGCATCTAGTCCAAAAAGCAATGCCAAAAAGCTGCCAGCGTAAATCACAGAATTTCGTAGAACTGCCATGTCAACAGTCAGCGCAAAACGTGAAAATCCGTACAGTGCCACGTCATCATGTCAACGAAAAATCCGGAGTGTCCATACAGCTGCCACGTCATCAGCTTTTGCGTAATTCTTGGTGTGTGTGTGTGGGTCCTGCTTTATTTTAATCCTTTATGTCACTTGGGGCCCCATTGGACGGGGTCCCCATAAGTTGGTAGGACTTCTTCTTCTGTTACTTGTTCTTCTTAGGGTTTAGGCCCCTCGGCTGGCATCTGCAAGTTGGCTCTATTCTTCAAGGCTTTGACACGTCAGCAGTTTGTGACATCTCCCCTTCTTGAAAGAGAGTAATCGTCCGCGATTACAGCATATCTGCAAAACAACTCAAGCTAGCTCAAAAAAATTCTGAGGGTCATTCCGAGGGACATTCCAAGGGACAATCAGTTTGCTCTTTTTGTTAAGGAGTTAGCTTCTCCTATTGGCTCTTTTGATCAAGGAGTTGACTTCTCCTTTCGTCCAGGTTGGAACTCTTGATATTCCGGCGTAGTAAAATTCGCCATCATACCCAAACCGCACTGATCTTCCACGGGTGTCTTGATACACTAAAATTACATACCCAGGCAATCTCATCCAATTAGGAATATTCAGTGGTTGGCACATCACAATGCAACACAAATGCTCACATATGCATGTTACAAGACATGGAAACATAAAGCCGCCGATGAACAGTCCCCCCGCAAATAATCATCCAAGTCCATGCCATGAGCTGTTCAACGACTCCCTCATCACCCCTCCCGCAAATAATCTAAAAAGGTCCGGGCCATGAGATATAGAGGCCTTTTACAACCAAACGCCCCTCAGACCGCAGCCTGCGTCGTTTGGAGGTGCTAAGAGTAACCACTGCTCAGACTTCTTAATACTCCTCCCGTAAATAACCATGCAGGTCCAGGCCATGAGTAACAACAACAGTACCCCCCCCCCCCCATAAATAACCACAAGGGTCTGGGCCATGAGTAAAAACAACACTTTTCAATCATTCAATACTCCCCCTGCAAATAACCACAAGGGTCCGGGCCATGAGTATGAACAAGCATTCTCAAACATCATTTCTCACCCTCCACCCAGGAGTAAAATCACCAATTACTAAAACCAGTATTAAAACTAGAGTCAAACATTTCAAATCAGCACCAAGACAGGTTCAAAACAGATACCATCCATTTCAAACAAACTTCAAACAAAGTTTCAAACAATACTTTCTCAAACAAAGTTCAACAATATCTAACTCTAAAACAACTAAAGAGTTCATTCAGGGTTTTGTTCGAACAACTGAACTTTGAGGATGACTGGCTTGCCCTCCTGCATCACGGTGATGGTTCGGTTTCGAACATGGAGAGTCGCATCATTTTTGTCATGCCAAGGCATGCCTAATAGAACATCACAATTGCCCAACTTCATAATGTGGAAATTGACTTCTTGGATAGTCACTGGAAGAGCACCAATGAGCGGTACCACTTTTTGAGTTTTCCCTGTGGCTAGCTCAGCTTCAATTTCTCCACCCTCTGCATCATAATCAAATCCATCTGCTTCAAGAATTCTGGATGAACGAAGTTCTCCATAGCTCCTGGGTCAAAGAAAATTAGGGCTTTCAAACTGTTGACTTTGCCATGTGCTCGAAACAATTCATTTGTACTTTCAAGGCGTGTGCCATAGATGTCAAGTACTAATCCAATGGCCCGTTTAGATCATTTGGCTGGAGATGGTTCTGGGTTTCTGTCGACCGTCGATGCAGAAGTCGGCTCCACGGGTCTGTCAGTGCGTTGGGGACAACCAAAATAGTTATGTCCTGTTTGAAAGCATCCAAAACATCAGCCTTCTTCTAGTAAGGTGTCTCGTTGTTGAGGTGTCAAACGAGGCCTTTGTGGTTGACTCTCACGAGACTCTCAAGAATTTGTTCTTTGTTGGCAAGAGTTGTGGTTAGTGGCCGGAGGTCCTTCTGTGGTAAACTCTAGCTTTCCCTTCATTAGTTTGTAGCCGACCGTGGCATGGTCCATAAGCTCTTGCATGGTAGAGACTTGCTTGGAGAGACAATATTCCTGCAATGGTGATGGTAGTCCAACGGTGTAGCGCTCGCACTGGTCCGCCAAGGAAATGAACTTAAAGAAGGACACCGGAAGGTACATGTCAAGAAACCTCTCGTTATAGTCCTCCATGGTTTCGGTGGCAAGCATTTTCAAGTTGCCCGACTCTGCCAAAATCTGGACTTCAAACATAGAAGTCATGTAACTGCATGCAAAAACTGTCTTGAAAGCTTGCCAGGTCCTTGGAGCATGCGGTTGTGTGGCGATTGAACTCCACCATTGCATAGCATTATCTCTAAGAAATCCCGTTGCTCGAGAAATCTTGGATTCTTCTATATAGTTTCCCAAAGCATACATGTTGTCGAATTGTTGTAGGAACAGCAATGCTTTCTTCCGATGTTTCACCCAGGAAAAAGTGAAAAATTTGACTATCGTGTCGCCATCCTTGAAATCTTTGGGTTGGTTAGGCGCATATCCCGGGTATGGATAATAAGGGTATCCATATGGGGTCCAACCATTGTAGCCTGGTGGAAGTGGTGGTGGGGGCAATGGCGGTGGCAAAGGCGGTTGCACTGGATCACGGTCAAATGGCTGCACCATATTCTTGAAGACTTCCCCGATCAAAACAGACGGCTGAGAAGGTTTCCGGTTGGAAGCTCTCGTACTTTCTGCTGCCGGAGGAGGAGGTACCACCTGGGGCATGAGAGGAGGTAACATGTAGTTCAAAAATTGTTGAAAACTTTGCAGCATCGGAAGATTCTACCGAGGATGCCGCGAAAGAATGTCGTGAAGCTCGTCGAGCAGAAACTGCAAATATTATGTCGAATCCATGAACACCATGTCTTGGGTTCTTTATGGCTTATGCCCTGTAAGACAAAGCAACGAAGACGAGAGAGCGCTCGATGCAGGATGAAGTAAGGGTGGGAGTAGCTAATATGTCCGGGGTCGGGACCCGAAGATACTTCAAATAAAGTTCCAATAGACTTTTGGAAACGCCGGTTTGCTCTATCTACTCTTTGGTAGGATCGGTATGCTTTCAGAAAAGCACACGCTTGATGCTCTGATACCACTATCACAAGAGAGGCACCACGTGCCAATAGAAAAGAACATACTAAACAGACTTTTAGAACTTCAATAACAACTTAACTGAGAGAGAGAGAGAGAGAGAGAGAGAGAGAGAGAGAGAGAGAGAGACCCGGAGTCGCGGAATTCCACCCCAAAGAGTATCGGCCCCAAACCTTGGCGCCCTTTTCGGTATTTCTTTATATTGCATCAACACAATACAAGTCGGTACTCCAGACTCTCCACCTTCTCTAGGAAGTATGCCAGAGAATGAGCCTATGGCCTCATATTTAAAGGCCCTAGGCCCCAAAAGCAATTTACATGAAAAGCCTTCAAACTCAAAAGCATCTGGTCCAAAAAGCAATGCCAAAAAGCTGCCAGCGTAAATCAGGAATTCCGTACAACAACCACGTCAAGAGTCGGCACAAAACGCGGAAATCCGTAGAGTGCCACGTCATCATGTCAGCGGAAAATCCGGAGTGTCCATACAATTGCCATGTCATCAGCTTTTGCGTAATTCTTGGTGTGTGTGTGTGGGTCCTGCTTTATTTTAATCCTTTATGTCACTTGGGGCCCCATTGGACGGGGTCCCCATAAGTTGGTAGGACTTCTTCTTCTGTTACTTGTTCTTCTTAGGGTTTAGGCCCCTCGGCCGGCATCTGCAAGTTGACTCCATTCTTCCCACTATGCGGGCAAGCCTAGCAAGATTAGACATTCGACTCAGTACTTGGCTAGCTCCAGACTCGGCACTTGGCTGGCCCTGAAATTCTCCCACCACACAGGGAGCTCGGGATCAGAGATCTAGTACAGACTTTGTGTCCGTTGGCCAAGTTTATAGTGACCTTGCCAGATGCTACAAGATTCACGCACATTCTTGTTCACTTCTTTGCAGATGCACAACTCTCTCCTTGTTATGTATACACTCGTGAGGATTCTTGGGCAGAGGTTATGGCCCAGAGGACTGCATGAGCATCTTGGGCATGGGTTAGTAGACACGAGATGCAGATTAGGTTATCTCGCGGTCATTCGGATGCGGACTATTCCCCATCCAAAGCGGCCTCGAAGATAACTCGTCTGGTTGTTGTACCAGCATCAGTCTTCTCCCATTGATTCCATCAGGATAGTCTCATGTAACTTCCAAGTCCTTGGAGGTCCACAGTTTGTGCACCATCGAGGCCGTCTAAGACAAGAGTTGCAGAGATGCTTAATGGGTGGTCCTATTGATATTCTCATGCTGCAGAAGCACCACCTTTGTGAGAACCATATTCGGCGTTGTGGACAGAATTTGCGTGGCCACTATGAGACATTTTGGTCATCTTCTTTTGGGCCTGGTGGCATCCAAGGAGGAAAGTGTATGTATGACCATTGCGGATTCATGGCAACAGGCCATTGTGGGCAGAGGCATTATGATGCCAGGCAGGGCCCAGTGGGTCACCATGCAGGTTCAAGGTACCCTTGTAGGCTCCTTGAACATCTATGCGCCCAACCAGGCGAGTGCACGGGCTGAGTTGTGGTCTCTCCTTGTGGAGGCCTTGCCTCATACAGAGAAGTGGTGCAATGGGGTGGACTTCCACATGTTGGAGAACCCCTCGGCCAGGACTGGGGGCAGTCATGTTACTATTCATGGGACAGAGCTGGCTGCTTGGGAGCGCCTATGTATGACTTCGAGGATTATAGATGTATGGCAGCATGCAGTCTTTGTACGGCCCTCAAATAGCCTCTCTTTCGCTCGGTCGATGGACCGTAGAGTCGGAAGCGTAAATCTATCTAGGATAGATCGCTTATGTGCTAGTGACTACATTTGTGACATGGGTGGCTCAGTTGGCATACTGGCAGGGACCACCTTTTCAGATCATCCACGAGTGATTCTCACAGTGGCAGATAGACAGAGGAGTGGCAGTGTCATGCTTTCATCCCATGGAGGATTTTGTTAGATACAAAGCTCAGAGAGCAGGTTGTGGCACAGTGGACAGAGAGCATGGCCTTGTAGGGGGGCCCTGCTACTAGAGCGGCAAATGGCCTTAGTGAGCTTAGTCGTTTCTTCCTTCAAGAGTCTGCAGCTCGCTTGGCTACGACCAAGGAGGAGGAGAAACGACTTCGACGGGGCATTGCGTTCTTAGAGTGGATGCAGGAGCATCACCTGGATAGCCCTTGGATGGAGGGACAGATACAACAGGCTTGCCAGGAGTTGATCACCATAGAGGAGCGCCGCCACGAGTTTGCTTTTCATCGGTAGGCATCCCAGTGGACACAGAGGAGCTGCACAAGGCCCTCAAGGCACTTCCTCGGGTAGTTGCCCAGGGGAAGATGGCTTGATTCCCATCTTCTTTCTAGAGTACTGGGAGGTGTTGGGCTTAGACCTTTGTAGTGCGTACCAACACATTTTGCATACGGGGGAGATACCTGACAGCATGAGTAAGAGATTGATCTATCTTATCCCCAAGTCCTTGGACAAGATCCGATAGTGGCGACCCATCACCATTCTAAACTCAGACTACAAAATTCTACAAAATTCTAGCAAAGGCTCTGAGTTTGAGAATTCATCCGCTTCATGAGAGCCTTATACACGAGACACAGATTGGTTTTTTCAGGGAGTGCAGCATCCTTGAAAACATCTTCACCTTCTGGGAGGCGTCTGCATTAGCTCGTCTCATAGGTGAGGATCTTGTGATACTCCTTCTAGACTTTGAGAAGGTGTACAACAAAGTTGACTGGGACTTCCTCGAGGGCACTTTGCGATGGATGGGGCTCTTAGATGCGTGGATCAGGGGTGTTTCAGTTCTCTACAGGTGGGCACACAATCAGGTGCTTTTGAAAGGGGGAAGAGGGGAGCGTTTCTTGCTCTCATGCTTGGTTCGCCAGGGCTGCCCCCTTCCTGTTTCTCTTCTATGCAGAGGCGATGAGCAGGTTTTTGACTTCACAGGAGGTTGGCCTGCGTGGACTGCAGTTGCCAATTTGCGGCGAGAAGCTTCTGGATGCTGAGTTTGGTGATGATTCGGGTTTGTTTCTGGAGGGTCGAACGGCCAACCTACACAGGCGTGAGCAAGGCTCTTGAGGTGTTTTGTTGTGCATCGGGGGCACTAATTAACTAGAGAAAGACAAATAGCTTTCTGGGTTGGTAGTGCTCCCACGCTTGAGTGGTCGCCTGGTGAGGATTGGATGTGTCACCGGAGCAGCAGATAGCTCCTCTCCTCTTGTCCATCAGGAGGAAAATTCTTTATTGGAGCTCATCATTGCTTTCTCTTGCAAATAGGGTTGTGTTGGTCAACCAGTGTTGTTGGCTACTATGTGGTACACATCTTGCTAGATTTTCTCAAGTTCCTGCATCAACCAGCTAGAGAGCTGATTAGGAACTTCTTGTGGACAGGACAAGATACACGGTCGGCTCGGGCCAAGGTCTCTTGGCAAGTCATCACTTTACCATGCTCTCAGGGAGGGTTGGGGATCATAGACCCAGCACGACAGAGTAGAGCCCTCCTTGGGAAGGTTGTGGCCAGAGGTCTTTTTCTAGGGGTTGAGCCTTGGAAGGAGTTGTTGCTTCACAAGATTCAAGCCCGAGTCCCACACACAGGTGATCTTGCTTCACTCCGGGGCAGGCTTGAGCAGCATCAGCCCACATGCATTGAGGAGCGGTTGAGACAGTCGCTTGTTTGGAACCCCTTGGTCCATGGCAGAGGGTCCAACCCATACTTTTGGAGACTAGATGCAATTTTCAACTCTTCCCAAGGAGATTGAGGACATTCAGCTGTATGGCATGAAGGGGGCTTTGAGCATGTGTCAGGAAATTACAGAGGCTATTCCTGCAGAGTGGCACACCCCTTTAGAGACGGCAGCTCCTTGTTGGATGGGGGCCTTCACGCCACTCGAGGTTCTCATCTCAGTCAGGGCTTGTACAGTTACAAGATCCTCCATTTTCTTCGAGGTATAGAGGGAGGGCCGCCTTTACAACGTCTTTGTTGAGGCACCAGAGGTGGGCGAGTGCCGCTTTCAGAGGATCAGAGGTGTGGGCATCAGTGGGAGGACATGTGTCATAGACCCAGACCCAGCTGATCTTAAGTCAGGCCATTGGCGTCTTTGGGCGTGGGAGAGCCAACTCTTGGCTCGAGTGCAGTGGGACCCAGGTATAGTCCTAAGTCATGAGATAATTTGCAGATCACCCATGGATCCCTTTCTTCCAATACACAGCCCGGCTGGGTCGCCACATACTGCCAGCTAAGAGGAAGGCTCACCCTGCTACAGCCTCCCACTAGCAGGAGGAGGTCTCACAACTGAGTTCTTAGCTGGATTTTGGGAGTGCTTGTGGGACAGTAGACAGCCAAGGAGAGCCACCATGTTCCAGTGGCTATTTGCACACCGAGCTAGTACATTTGGGAGTTGGTTGGTACATAGCGGCTTCTCACCAATATGCACGGCTTGTGACCTCCCTCTAGAGACTCTGTGACATTGTCTATGGGAGTGCCTCATGGCACAGTCGGTTTGGCTTCGGATCCTGCAACTAATGCCTGCGCTTTCGTTAGCCAGACAGTACACTTAGGGTGTTGCTGCCTGGTCCACACTTACGGGCCTAGCTCTTCGTTTTGAGATGGCTTCAGTCAGCAGGATGATTGTGATACAGGAGGGCAGGCCTACACTTCAGCCTGCCACAAAACTCGTCCCTCAGGAGTTGAGTAGTGATAGAGAGTATTGTTGGGAGCTCATCTACGGCCTCACATTGAGGTTCATTTGGAGAGACCGCTCCTTTCGCATCTTCGAGGCTCGACCTTCCACACCAATGGAGATTGTTCGCGACATCTGGCTGGAGCTGGTCTACACTCTCAGGGGCCAAATCGAGCGCCTTCAGGGTAGTTATGACCGCATGCAGGAGTGCCATGAGGCTTTCTTGAGACTATGGCGGCCTAGACCCTTCTTCACCATGGTTCACGGTGCGCCCCGATGGCAGTACCAACCACTAGTGTGGTTATTTCCCCCACCTATCTTCTGATTTAGAAATCTTCTATATATCTTGTTTTTTCATTGGGAGAGTCTCCCGCCATTCTGATGTAGCCCTCTCTTGCAAGGGCAATTTGTAGCCCATTGGGCAGTTTTATTAACTAATGCAAGGATCTTTTTTCTGCAAAAAAGAAAAAAATAATCATACTAGGCATCTCCCATCTCGTGCTAGAATAGTCCTAATCCTTTGATGGAGACTCCGTCGATGTCGTGGTTGCCTTCGTAGATGTGGGCGTCTAGCTCTCCCAAGCTCAATGCCTCTGTCAACTAATATACCTCTGGTATAGGTGGCTCTAAAGTCTGCTATGAAGATTGCTATGTGATTGCCGAGTCCCTGCTCTAAAGAAGACAATGATCTCCCTTTGTGAATGTCTCCCACTGCCTGATCTCCTCAAGAGCATCTCCCTGTGTCTGTGCAGCTCTAGCAAAAACAATCCGAGGCATCTCTGATCTTGATATCTCATGACTCCAGCCAACGGTCCAAAGCCCTCTCTGAATAGACAATGAAAGCCGCCTCGTATCTCATAGTATACCGGAAAATGACAAATATGATTTAACTCTGTCTCTGGCTCTATGTGACACAGCTGGCAAATCCTGGCCTTTGCTGGTACTCTCCTAAATCTGTCATTCTCAATCTCTAATTGATGCGAAAGTCAGTGCTGATCTCCTGATCCACTGTGATGTGGTGTTAAACACCATAACCTTGGTTTTACCAAGGTTTACAGATAATCCACTATCCTTTGCAAAATTGTGTAATGCATCCAGTTGTCATTGCATACCATCTAGTGAGTCAGAGATCAACACAATATCATCAGCATATAACAACAATGGGATCCACGTCCCTGCCAGCTGGGCACCTCTATCACCCTCTCTGTCAGTGTAATCAGACACCTCATCAACATACATACCAAATAGAGTAGGAGACAAAGGGCAACCCTGTTTCACCCCAATCGTGGAACAAGGTGGAAAGGTACGGAGTGTACGGTACGTAATGAATACGGAAGGTACGTACTTCTATACGGATCGGCCTTTAAGGTACGTGACCAGTACGTAACATTTGTAACAACAAAAAGAATAGTGACTTTAACCTTTTTCATCCTATACATACTAGGAACTACATAGAGTCTAGACATAGATACTACTTCAAACATCCATTAGATATTGCTTCAAATGTTATTCGTACTTAACTCTTAGAATACATCACTTAGTCAAATTTCAATAGCACTAAACATGAGTCACGATTGCGAAAAGTTAACTTAAAACTTCAACATACCATGATACCGGAATCAAAATACATAAAACATCAAGAGTCAAGATTGAGGACTGATTATCAATGGATACATCATACTATAGTGACCAGTCTAGACTCTACCATCAAAAAGACACAAAAATGGGAATACAATATATAATACAATAAACTTTAGTCCATTGCCCAATGGCAAGATGCCCCTAAAAAAACCAAATAAATAAATTTGTGAAAAGGGGGAAAAAAAAAACGTACACTATTTATCCGTACCGTACGGCTATACCGTACTGTACGGATCCGTACATACATACGGATGCAACCTTGTCGTGGAATGAACCGAATCAGATATCCCCTCCGGGGTGCATAATGTCCATCACTGATCTGTATAGAGCCATAATCCCCCAAATCAACACAATGGGCACCCCCATCTCCTGTAGTCTACGCATCAAACGAGCTTTCGGTACCATGTCAAATGCTTTGCGGAAATCCACAAAGCTACAATAAATCCGTCTCCTATGTAACCTGTCCTCAATGATGGCTCTGAGTGTCAGAATATGATCAAGAGTGAAGAAACCCCTCCTGAAACTGGCCTGGCCCTTTGCCTGTACGCCCTCACCCTCTGCCCAATTACCCAACTGCTGCTCAAGAATGGGTGCATACAACCGTGCCAATGTGTGCCCAACCATAATAGTGCAGTGGTCATATAGGCTGCGTGGTTCTTAATGTTCTATAAGTGCCACCTTCGGAGCTTTGTGCAACAGACGGTCACGAAGATAATGAACTGTCAAAATGTTTTTGAGCTTTAAGGAACCTTGCTGCTGCCAGGATTTTGTCAAATGGGGACAGCTGATTGAACAAATTGTTTGTCTGCAGTGTGTTCACGCACGCTTCCGAATCAAGATAATACTAGCACAGCACTTCAGGCACCCCAATATTTAAGATTTTTTAAAGGAAAACCCGCAAAGCTTCTAGCAGGAAATCAGCATCCAACATCTGAAGGCACATAACATTTGTAAAATAACTCAGTACCAGTAAGTATTTGAATCAGCCATTAATATGGTGCAGGTGTCCTAAAGGAGTAAAAAAAACACATTATTATCGATGTACACACGAGCTGTATTCCTTCTACGGAGATTTTGTACGGTGGGATGGCTTGATCGAAAGAATTATCCTATATGAAGATGATGAAAGAACAAATGTTGTGGAGATACATGACTACTTTCAACGAAGAAAAGATGGCTTACGCAAGCGCACCTTTATTCCTGGTGCAAACAAGGTACTCAATAAAGCTGAAACAAGAGCCCTGGGAACAGTTCATCAACCTTCACATCTAAAAATAACAGGTCACTGCAATCATTATCTCACAGGTGCATGATTTTTTCGACCCGGGTGCGAGCTTTGGTTTAAAAGAGACAGAGATAATTGATGGACAAAGCCGCAAATTCTTGTTTTATGCAGACACCAGGACTGATGGCCTTAATACTCGCGATGAAGTAAATCCTACTACATGCGCTCCATTCAGTTTCCCACACATCAAATAATCTTGTTCTTGTGAAACTGGATGGTTAGAGGCTATATGCTACACCAACAGCCCAAATTTGTTCATAGTGACTATACATCTTGTTCAAGTTGAGATTACTTGTAAAAGACCAATTCCACTACGCCACCAGATTACCAATGATACTTCAGTTATGGCACACAGAAAAACGACCTAATACAATTTCTTTTCAAGTTGTATGTGCAGTCTAATCAAGTATATCTGGCATCTATGACATACACAGGTGATAGGTAAAAAGTTAGTGGAGAGTTTCATCAATCATGAAGCATGCCTCGTTTATCTCTGTGCACGTTATGGACCACCATTGCCACCTCCAAATGATGACTTTAGTCCCAATCCCTTGAGTGATAGACATTTGGAAAGTGCTAATGAGACACGTGGAGAAGCGTCTCTCAAAGGAAGTGTCTCTCGACCAGGAAGTGTAAGATTAAGTAGTCGGCCAATCAGTCACGGAGGCAGAATGTCTGTGGATAGCCAAAAGACCAGGTCGCGTTCAAGGATGATGTCACGGTGGCAAGGAAGGTAAGTTATGAGATCATCTTTAGAGTTGAGTAACTATAATGGTAACCTCACTTACATAGTGTTTTCCCAATTCAAGCAACCGAAGGAAGAATTCTACTCCCACATCCGCTGACAAACAACATGAAAAAAAGCTTTTGCCAGCACCTCGAAGAAGAACTGTTGCCGAAAAGCTTCTTCCTATAGTCAAAATCACACAAAAGTATGTCCTTGTCTCTGTTCTATCAACCATTGTCAAAAGTTTTGATTATCTAACTACCTTGAAGAGGTGTGCACGATGTACGATGTTCTGATTTAAGCAATTTTGGAATCTGCAGGTATGAAATAAGAAGTGATGCAAGCCCAAAAGATAATGTGGCTAAGCATGTCTTTAAACTGAGCATCAACCAGATAAAAGTGGACTATCACCATGTGAATAGACACATAACGGCGAACTCTCATGTGTACAACAAAGATGGGTCTCTAAATTTGATTCATGTAGGTGATGGTGCTTTTATAAACTGTACAAATTAATTAAGTTTTCCTAAACATAAATCTGAAATGGTTTCCTGCCCTCTGGATGTCCATAATAAGCTACAGCATTAACCTCCCAACCATGTATTTAAGAATGTGTTTAGAATCATGATAAGTTTCCCACAAACACTCAATGACTGAGCTATCTTTGTGAATGTTTGCAATGCACATGATAAGGCTGTGCATGTCTTGCTAGCATCCCATGTTGTATGACAATCCAGTTTAACACCATATGCTGGAGTATGTATCACACCTCTATATATACATAAATGTAAATATGTATAAAAGTTGTATATATATATATATGTATGTATGTATCATTAGGGGATAACTCGCTCTCTCAAAAGGCTTTACTGGATAAAGGGTGCTCCTCTTCAAAAGTTTGTAAGAGTTTAGCCATAAGGAGAATATTCGTAGGGTCAAAAAGTTGGATGACCAATTGTCTATTTCTACGCAAGAAATGGCTGATTGTGCTAGACTCTACCTTTTTTCTCTTTAAGCCACTACTTCGAATGTCTCTTCAGATGTTTTGGAGGCTCGTTGTGAATTTTTGCAATTTGTGCAACCTATTATCTCCCCCGGTGATGCTATAGGATTAGAGGAACCTTTTACAGAAGAGGAGATAAAGGAAACCTTGCATTTGATGGGCAAAGGGAAATCACCTCTCTAGACGGTTTGACATTAAAAAAAATTCTTGCTTTCTGGCTGTTTTTAGAAAAATCGATTTTGTTTATGATCGATAAAGCATGGGAAGATGAATGTATGCCTTTCTTGGAAGCAAGGATTAGTCAAGCTTTTCCCCAAGAAGCATCTATGTGAATCATTTTCGGGCTGGCACCCTAGCCCTAGCACTCATTCCAGTTATGTATAAGTTGGTCACTAAGATGTTGGCTAATAGAATTAAGGATTTGTGGCATGATGGATTTACATTCTACTCAGTATGGTTTCATACCTTGCAGGCAAATCAATGATAATCTAGCTAATGCAGAAATTGGCATAGAATATGCCAAATACAATAAACAGGATGGACTTGTGCTTCAAATGGATATCGAGAAGCCTTTGACATTGTTAGTTGGGATTACATTGCCATCACTATGGCACAGTTAGGTTTTGGTTTCAGATTGCAGCGTGTAGTGTACTGGCTTATAGTGATAGTGATGCTTCCTTGATACTTGGCTCCCGGCTTACAGATAGTTGGGATTTCCGAAGATCTGTTAGACAAGCCTGCCCCTTGAGTTCCTTACTTCATGTTGTGGTTACTCATCCTTTGCTTACATATTTGGATCTTTTGTTGACCTCCAATGCACTACATGGTTTGCAACTGCCAGATGGTAAATCATTTGTAGCTCAAGCTTGCTGACGATTCCTTTTATATGCCCCGCAAAATGCAATCAGATATACAGAGGTTAATGGAAGCACAAGAATTGTTTGGGCACATTGTTGGCCTTTATGTTAATTTTCAAAAATCCAAACTTTTAGCCATTAATGCACAGCCTTGGCATAGTTCAATTTGGCCAGGTCAGATTCCTTCACAGGCACATGTGATCAGACATTTGGGATGTGTAACTGGCTGGCCTACTGCTCAAGCGGTACAGGGCAGCAAAACAAAGATTTTCAGCTTGAAGAACCAGAATTTCAGCACGTAAATAATGGAGATATAAGACGGTGTAATTAGGAGATAGAGAGACAGATAGATAGAGGTGGGATAGGGAGAGATGAAGAGGCGGATTTCCTCCCCTACACGGTACTCGCCCCTTCATAGGCGCCCCTTTGAGTATTTGTGATGTAAAATATCAACAGTACAAAGATTAAGAGAGATGGGGCCTTGATCTGTGAGAGTAGACTGGAAGAGAGAGTGTGGCAGAAGACTAGAAGCCTTTCAATTGGCTAACTCAGCCCTTTAAATAGCAGGGTAAGTGTGTGTGTGGGTGTGTGTGTGTGTGTGCCAGCACGTGTGTCAGTGGCAGTGTGGCAGATTTTGCAAGACAAGCTGTGGCCAGCGTTGTGATGTTTGGTCTCGCTGTACAGGACTGGCAGGGCAGAGCATACACAGGTTAGGTACTGAGTCAAGCTCCATGTCTCTGGGCAGAGTTCAGTTGATGTATTTTGCTGTGGGATTTGGATGCTCCTTTTTGTGAAGTATGTACAGAGCGTTGGTTCGTTTGTCATTTGCAAAGTTTTCTCCACAGTAGATTGCAGAATTCTCTCGCCAGTCAGTTTTGTTTGAAGAAGGGGTTTTTTAATTTATGTTTGACTCACTGTGCGTCTTTAAGCATCGAAAAGTGATGGAGCCCGCGTCGGAGGCAGCCTCTGAGATCAAGGCATGCTTGTATGAGGACTTTGAGGAGGCTCGACAGGCATGGAATGGTCAGGCGCTGCTCTTGAGGTGCGCATTCCGGTACAGGACCTCATGGACCCAGTTGTACAGTACGCTATGAATGGAGTTATTCTATTTTTCCCGGGAAAAATGCCTACGGCGCAAGATGTCGGCCAATGGGTCGATTTTCTCCTTAAGCGACAAGCTGTTCGCGGTGTCTACTTTGGGGCGCGTGGATTTTATGAATTTTTTCTAGCAGACATGGAAGCTCGCAATCTTTTTCTTGAGATGTCTCCCCTCTTTTTTTATACGCAGATGACACATGTTCTACCGTGGGCACTCACTAAAGACTACTAGAGTTTTATTCGTCACAAATGCCCGGTGTGGGTGGAAATTGTTGATTTCCCCCGCACGTGGAGACATTTCCTGCCGCTATTGGCTACGCAGCTTGGAAAGGTTATCTGTCCTCCAAAATTGGATGCGAATACCAACAGGTTTTGCATTCTTTGGGACACGGACAAGATTACTCCCGATGGTATTATGGTTGACTCAGGTGATCCATGGATAGGCAAGCGCCCCTATAAACTTAAATGGGGAAAATTTGCGAATTCATGTTTTTGATGCGGCAAATTTGGTCATATGCAATCCGAATGTCCAGAGCCGGTCTTGCAACCCCCTCCCTGTGCTGTTCCTTTGTCCACCTCTATCCCTACTGGAAAACCCACAAGTGAAGTCAAGCAAAGTGGAGTCTCTACTGTGAAAGTGGCTTCGAATGTGGACAAAGGGAAAGGCAAGGTACAGCAATCCATTGATCTTGGGAATGGGACTTGTGCTAAGAGCAAAAAAGTTGGACCTGTTGATGTCAATACTTGGGTGGTGCCGAAAAAAGCTCTAAAGATTCGCACGCCAATTTCTTCTTGTAATTACGTTCCTTCTGTCAATGCTAACAAGAATGCATCGTTTAAGCAACTTCCATGTAATGACAATCGAACGCTGATTGATGCATGGGACAAAGCGATGCACTCTTACAAAGATGTACTCCTTGGTGAGGCTTCCACATTGCATGTGAACACTCGGGACACGTTTCCTGCCCTGACTCAGAGGATGGGTTCTCGTCCGGATGTAGTGGATGGAGACGTGTCTATGGGCACCTCCACTTGATTATGATACTTGTTGCTTTTTGTACATATGTTTCCAATGCAAAGTCATATTAAATGCATCTCATACAATGTGCGTGGGTTATGCAACCTTGACAAATGGCGGCTGACCTGGCACTATGTACATACATGTAGGGCAGACATACTTGTATTGCAAGAGCATAATCAGCACGAGTTTGCTGGTCAATGTTCCTATTTTGCCGGATATTGGATTGCATATGCGGGCTCACAAGATTTCTCGGGTTTATTAATGCTGGTTCAACATGAGCTTCAGCCTGTTCTGCTATACAATTATCCGCATGGTCGGTGGATGGTTGTATAGTGTTTGTTGATTGGTCGAGTTCATGAATTTGGAGGTACCTATGCATATACGGCCTCTGGGCAAAGAGCTGCTTTATGGCGAGAAATCTTGTCTCACCCATGGACCTCGAATGCATTTCTGTGTGGAAATTTCAATAATACCCCTGATTTGCTTGACAGCACCACAGGAAATTCACATATGTTGCTTGCGGAGAAACACAAATGGGATCTTCTTGTTGCCTCTGCTCAAATGATTGATATATGGCATTCTTTACATCTTGATGCCTCTGGTTTTACCTTTCAGCATGCTGCTCATTACTCTTATCGAGCACGATTGGATCGTTGGTATTTGCTTAATGGACAACAGTATGAAGAATTTGTATGTGACATGAGGATAGATTATGCTCTGCAGCTATCGGATCATTATCCTCTTTTGTTGTCGTCGTATTTTGGACAGTCTCTTTGTCATCGGCCTCTTCACAGGAAACGTTTGTTGCATGTTAATAATGCTCATCTTACTCATGAAGCGCATGATTGCCGATATTATTCCTCCGATGTTGGCTCAAATGCATACTGATTTGGATGCTGCCTGGTATCGTTTTGTCATGAGAGTACAAAGTGTGATTTCTGACTATGGTATGCAACGTATTCCGGAGAATGTCATTGATGCGAAACACGCTAGTCAACGTTTACAACAGCTGGCTGATTTCCGCCCCCTATCTGACTCTGAAATGACGGAGTTATATGAAGCTAAAGTGTGTATTCAGCAGAATGATAAGAGGAAGCTTGCTAAGTGGCAGACGCGTGCACGTCAATAGGCTTTTATAGACAAAGGTTGCGCTTCGAAGAAATTTTTTAAGCATCTACATCATTCAAGAGTCTCGCAGTCGATTAAACGGGTTATGCTTCCCTCGGGTGCTTGGACTTATTCAAAGCGGGAACTTGCGAAGGTTATGGTTTCACATCATCGTAAGGTGTTTGCTGCTCCATCTCAACCTTCTTCGGCAGCATGTCGAGCGCGTGAATTGTTGCTTTCTTATGTTCGTCCGATCCTGTCTTCGCAGGAGGCACAATGCCTTGAGGATCCTTTCTTTGTCTCCGAATTGCATGGTGCCTTGCTTTCATTGGGCCGGTGGAGATCTCCTGGTTGGGACGGACTTACTGTGGAATTTTTCCTCTCATTTTGGGATGCTCTTAAACAACCCCTGATCTTCATGATAAATGTGGCATGGGAAAAACAGGATCTACCAATTTCATGGAAAGAGGGCTTACTTAAGTTGTTGCCCAAGCAAGTTCTTTGCGAGCAGTTCTCTCATTGGTGGCCCATAACTTTGATGCGAGTGATATACAAGCTTTTGGCTAAGATGTTGGTCCACCGCATCAAGGACTATTTGTTTACAGGACTTCATCAGGCTCAGTATGGTTTCATTCCTCGTCGTCAAATCATGGACAATTTGGCCAATCTTATGATTGGCATGGAGTATGCTAAGTATACGCAACAAGATGTGCTGGTCATGCAAGTTGATATCGAAAAGGCCTTTGACACTGTCCACTGGGACTTCATTGTTGCCACAATGAGATGTCTAGGATTTGGTCCTAAGTTGGCCAATGTGGTTTATTTCTTATATGATTGTACTACGTCTTCGGGAATCGTGGACGGGGAATTGACAAAATCATGGCCGCATGGCTATTCGGTTAGGCAAGGTTGCCCTATTAGTGCTTTGCTGTATGCAATTGCCTCTCATCCTTTGTTGATGTATCTTGATCACTTGACCTCTGCGCAGCGTCTTCATGGTTTGCAGCTACCATCGGGTCATACTTTTATTGGGCAGGCTTATGCAGATGACTCACTGTTTATGCCTCGCAATCAGCAAAATGATGTTCAAGAGATTATGAACGCTTTGGAATTGTTGCGATTGCGGCGGCTGGTCTTAAAGTCAATTTCCGTAAATCAAAGCTTCTACCTCTTCGTTCTTGTGATTGGCATGCTCTGTTGTGGGCAGGAGAGATTGTTCTTCCAAATGTAATCACTAGGCATTTGGGTTATCCAATTGGATGGAATGTTACTCACAAGCAGAAAGTGGATTGGGTTATGAATCGCTTGAATGTTAAATTGCATTACTGGAAGCTTTCTACCTGGCCGCTACATGTTCGCATGCAAATTGTTCAGAGTATCCTCATGGCATATGTTCAGTTCTTTTTGCCACTGCTGCATTGGCCCCGTCACTGTCTTGACTCTCTCATGTCGGCCATTTTGTCTCATTTGTGGCGAACGCGTGCTCACAAAAAAGGTTTGCGCATGATATTGATGGCAAAACTTTGTACACCAAAGCGCTGTGGTGGTTTGAATATTTTGGACCTGTGTAGGCATGTCATTGCTAGGAAGGCTATGCTTTTGCCTACACTTGTGCAACAATCTCAGCCTTGGACTCTTATGTTTGCACACTTGAGTCAGCATGTGGTTACATCCTCATTTGGTCACTGGCAATCATCCATGTGGGAGGCAGTATTTGATAAGATGGATGTTCATATTCCTGGATGCCCACTTTCTTCCACCTTGCTCTCTGCATGGAAACAGGTTACGATTCATCTCTCATGGAATGCTCGGAGGGAAGGAAACTCACTTCGTGCGGAGAGCCTTCATTAGAGTTGGGCTTTTTCTCTTACTTTGGTCGACCTCTCGCCTCACCAGGCGTATTTCCTCTCTTGCCGTGGCATTCGAGTGGTTGAGGATGTGGTGGATGCAGCTGGTTTCACTTTCGAGTTTCCCTTTGCTGCTCGCCGCTTTGGATTGGGCATGCATTATCGCCAGTTTTGGAGAGAATTATAGCAAATGTTGACAGGTTTCTTGCCCGTTTCACTTTTGGCTGATGGTGATCCCATGCCTGATTGGAAGCTTGGGGAAATGCCATTTCGAGATATTTCTGCCGCCCGGGCATATGCTCTTCTTCTACCTCGTCCATGGATTGCTCATCATTGCAACGCTGTTTCGCACATGCATAAATCAGATGTTTTGTGGCGCAAGATTATATCTGCAATATGGGAAAGCAAGCTGCCGTTGAAAGAGCGTTTGTTTCTTTGGCGGTGTTTACTTGGTGTGCTCCCAGTGGGTACCTTTCTTAGGATGCGCTGTATCCGCCCTTCATCATGTGTCCGTTGCTTATCTGCCGAGGAGGATGTTTGTCACCTCTTGTGGGATTGCTGTGTCACTCGAGACTTCCTTCGCCGGGTGTCTGCGTGTATGCAGCTACGTTTTCCCGCGACGGTCTTCCATAAGAGGTTTTGGGTTTTTGGTATCTTCTCGCCGGCGTTGCAGTGCGTTGCAGCCTTCTTCATGTGGGTCAGGTTTTGGGCATACTGGAGCCTGTGGCGACAGCCTAATGGCTATATGCTCCATCGCATTCATACAGATCCCCTACCTTTCTTCAAGATTTCCCTTCAACAGTCTTTGCGGTTCGCCTTGGAAGTTGGTGATATCACGGCAGAGATACATCAGCTTTCTTATGAATGCTTTTAGATATTTTGTACAGTCGAACACTGTTGTGTTCCTTTCCTTGTACATCTTTTTGGTGGGTTTTCCTCTCGTTGAGGTTTCCCATAGATAGATAAATCAAATTGATTTACAAAAAAAAAAGTAAGTGTGTGTGTGTGTGTGTGTGTGTGTGTGTGTGTGTGGGCTTTTGGTATCTTCTCACCGGCGTTGCAGGGCTTTGCAGTCTTCTTCATGTGGGTCAGGTTTTGGGCTTACTGGAGCCTATGGCGACATCGTAATGGCCATATGTTTCATTGAATTCATGCAGTCCCCTGCCTTTCTTCAAACTTTCCCTTAGGCAGTCTTTACGGTTCGCCTTGGAAGTTGGTGATATCACTACAGAGATACATCAGCTGTCTTATGAATTCTTTTAGCTGTTTTGTACAGTCGAACACTTTTGTGCTCCTTCGCTTGTACTTCATCTTTTTGGTGGGTTTTTCTCTCTTTGAGGTTTCCCACAGATAGATAAATCAAATTGATTTACAAAAAAAGTGTGTGTGTGTGTGTTTGGTGTGTGGTGTGTGGTGTGTGTGTGTGTGTGTGTGTGTGTGTGTGTGTGTGCGCGCGCGCGTTCAGCCCTCTGTATAGACAGCGTTCTACTTTGGTGTGTGAGAGTGCACGCGCGTCAGTGTGTGTGTGCATGCTCAGGGTGTGTGTGTGTGGGTGTGAGTGAGTGAGATTTTGGGGTGTGTGTGTGTGTGACACTTCTTATTAGAGAGCGCTTAGAGCGAGAGTCTGTGACCAATCATGGCGTGTGTGTGTGTGTGTGTGTGTGTGTGTGTGTGTGTGTGTGTGTGTGTGTGTGTGTGTGTGTGTGTGTGTGTGTCTTCACCATACGAATTCCTGCTCCTCTGTCGCGTGGATCTCTTGCGGGCAACAGCAGCCATCTGCACCCTACGCCCTGCTCAGCGTGCACCCCTGTGGGTTGATCGCCATCTGCAGAGCAGTTTGTCCTCAGAGTGCTCAGCCCTGCCAGCGCGATCTTGCTACTTGCAAGTGCCTAGCCTGTGTCGCAACGTTTGCACCCTTCTGTTCCAACTCTGCACCTCCTGCTGCAGAAGACAGTTGGGTACCCCTGTGTGGTTGTAGACCTACAGGTGGTTTACGTGCAGTGTGTGATACCTATAGTGTGGGTTAAATTTACTGTGTGTGGTGTGTGTGAGGGGCCGAACGTTCTCCAACGGCAACGTTTCTGTACATCCAGCCTGCGCGTGTGTGTGTGTGTCTATGTTGGGTGCGTGTGTGTGTGTATGTTCGTGGGGGATTTGGGTGTATGGTGAATCCTTCGGCCACTTGTCTGTCGCCCGACTCTGTTCTGCACAACATCTACCCTGTGCAGGCCCTTTACAGCACGCCGGGGGTTGAAGTTTGATTTCGCCTGCACGCGGTCCTTCCGTCGTCTTGTGTGAGAGAGAGAGGTGTGAGTGTTTCTCTACAGCTAGCGGTGTGTGTGTCTGTCTGTGTCTATAGCAATCATATATCAAAAACCTCCAAAAAAAAGAGTGTGTGTGTGTGAGAGAGAGCTTCATATGGATTCGATTGATCAGTGTATATATAAGCGTCGGAAAGCCATGGAAACTTCGGAGATGGATGCTTTGAGTCTTATCAAAGAATGTTTGCATGAGGACTTCGAGGATGCACGTCAAGCCTGGGAAGGATCCGCTCCTTTCATGGAAGTGCGCATCCCTATACAGGAGCTTATGGATCTTGTTGCTCAATATGCACTTAATGCGGTGATTCTTTTTTTCCCGGGTAGAATGCCTATGGCTCAAAATGTAGGCCAATGGGTTGATTTCCTACTCAAACGGCAAGCAGTCCGAGGGGTTTACTTTGGCGCACGAGGGTTCTACGAAATCTTGCTGGCTGACATGGATGCTGAGGATGCTTTGCTCGAAATGTCTCCTCTTTTCTTCAATATGCAGATGACTCATGTGCTGCCTTGGGCTCTTACCAAGGACTATCAAAGTCTCATTCGTCACAAGTGTCCCGTCTGGGTTGAGGTGGTCGACTTTCCTCGCACTTGGCGTCATTTTCTTCCTTTGTTGCCTGCTCAACTGGGCAAAGTCATTTGCCCTCCTAAGCTGGAAGCAAACACAAACCGTTTTTGTATTCTGTGGGACACGGATATCCCCACTCCAGCAGGTATTTCGATCGATTCCGTGGATGCAGTGGTTGGAAAGCGCCCATTTAAGCTTAAATGGGGCAAGTTTGCAAGTTCTTGCTTCCGATGTGGCAAATTTGGTCATATGTAGTCCGAATGTCCGGAACCAAACCCGCAACCACCTCCTTCAGCCGTCCCTGCTCCTCAACCTTGCTCGCCTTCGAAATATTCTACTGAGGTTCAAACTAAAGGAGTTCCACCCTCCTCCCCCACAGCTGGGGCATTTAAAGGCAAGGGGAAACAATTACAATTGTCTGCACTTTCTGCTTCTCCAAATATTAAAGACAAAGGAAAAGAACAGGTTTTGACCTCTCAAACTTAGCTTGTACCCAAGAAACCCGCCAAAGCTGCTACAGCTCGTGTTCCGGCATCTTCTCGTAATTATGTGTCTCCTTTGAAGAATGTTGCTCAGAAAAAACTCCCTTGTAATGACAACACTTCTCTGGCTAAAGCTTGGGACAAGGTGGTTCGCTCTTACAAGGAACTTGTTACCGGAGAAGCTTCTTCATCGCAAGGTGCATTTACTTTCAATTATCCAGGTCCAGGTCTTGACCCACCTTCTCAGGCACCTACAGCTGGGGAGGATGTGTCGATGGACACTGGTACTTGAGTTTTCTTCCCCCTTTCTTTTCATGTTTCCTCGTCCACTGTATATACCATATAGAATGCATAGTTCTTTGAATTGCATCTCCAACAATGTGCGTGGGTTATGTAATCAAGACAAATGGTGGCTAACCTGGCACTATGTACATACATGTAAAGCAGACATTGTGGTTCTTCAACAGCATAACCAGCATCAATTGGCAGGACAGACTTCTTACTCTGCGGGCTACTGGATAGCTTATGTAGGATCAGCTGGCCATTCTGGAGTGCTTATGCTTGTTCGACATGAACTCTTCCCGACCTTGGTTTTTAATGACCGGCTGGGAGATGGATGGTCATCCAATGTATTGTTAATGGGGAAGTTTTCGAATTTGGAGGATTATATGCATACGCAGCTTCTGCAGATAGGGCACAGTTGTGGAGTGCTATCTCTTCTTATTGTTGGCGTTCCAATGCCTTTCTCTGCGGAGATTTTAATAATGCTCCAAACCTTGCGGATAATACCACTGGCCATTCTCACATGCTTCATATGGAACGACAAATCATGGGACCAATTTATGTCGACCTGTAATGGGCTTGATTTGTGGGCCTTTTTGCATCCAAATGATCCAGGATTCACTTTTCAGTACAATGCTCAATCTATGTATCGCGCTCGACTGGATCGCTGGTATCGTTTTCACATGCAACAGTATGATGACTTTGTATGCGAGATGAGGATTTATTATGCTATGTGTCTCTCGGATCATTTTCCCATATGCTTGAAACTTCGTTTTGGCTCTTTTGATGTCAATGATCGCCTATCCAAGAAGAGACTTTTGCATATCAATAATGCTCATCTCAAGCATGAGCCTTTTCGCACTATGATTGTGAATATCATCCCGCCTTTGCTTTCCCAGATGTATGTTGACATGGACATAGCTTGGTTCCGTTTTGTTATACGTGTTCAATCAGTTATACAAGATTATGGCAGGGATTATTTGTCACAATTAAGGGATCAGATTAACCAGGCAAAGGATGCTTGCAGCCGATTAATGCACTTGGCTAATCATACTTCTCTTACTGACGCTCAAATGACTGAGTTGTTTTTTGCTCGCGTTATATTAAGGCACAATGATGAGAGGAAATTGGCCAAATGGCAGACTCTAGCTCGTCAACAGGCTTTTGCAGATAAAGGATGTGCTTCTAAACAATTCTTTCAGCATTTGCATCACTCAAGGCAGTCTCAAGCTATACGGAGAGTTAAATTACCGTCAGGAGCGTGAAGCTCCACTTTCCGAGAGCTTGCACTAGCCCTTCACTCTCATTATGGCAAGATTTTTGAGGCCCCTTCTTCTCCTACAAGAGAAGCTCGCCAAGCACGTCACATGTTTCTATCGCATGTTACTTCCATTCTTTCGATGCGGTAGGCTCAAGACTTGGAAGCTGTTTTCACTGAGTCGGAATTGTATGCTAACTTGCTTGATTTGGGTCGATGGAGAGCTTCTGGTTTGCATGGTCTCTTTGTGGAATTTTTCATGTCTTTCTGGGAGTATTTGAAGGTGCCTCTATTGTTCATGATGAATACAGCCTGGGAACAACAGGAACTTCCCTCTTCTTGGAAAGAAGGTTTGCTCAAGCTGATACCTAAGCATGCATTGTGTGAAGAATTCTCACATTGGCGGCCTATTACGCTTATGCCTGTGGTATAGAAGTTAATGGCAAAAATGCTTGCTAACGGACTCAAGTGCTTTCTACATGAAGGCTTGCATCAATCTCAATATGGCTTCATTCCGCGACATCAAATTACTGATAACCTCGCGAATGTCATCATTGGTATGGAATATGCAAAATATACTCGACAGGATGTCTTAATCATGCAAGTCGACATTGAAAAGGCATTTGATACTGTTCTTTGGGATTACATTGCTGATACCATGAGATGTTTGTGCTTTGGGCCTAGGCTATCCCGTGTTGTGCTTTTCTTGTATGCATACAGTACTTCTGTAGGCTTGTTGGATGGTTTTCTCACAGAATCTTGGCCTTTGGGATAGTCAGTAAGGCAAGGCTTCCCTCTAGTGCTTTGCTTTATGCAATCGCTACTCATTCCTTGTTTATGTATTTGGATTCCTTGACCTCCATTGGTAGGCTACATGGCCTGACTTTACCTTCTGGTCGACAGTTTGCTGGTTAGGCTTATGCGCATGACTCTTTGTTCATGCCTTGTAATAGCTACGATGATGTACAGCAGATTATGCATACTCTTCACTTGTTTGGATTGGCAACAGGTCTCAAAGTTAACTTTTGCAAATCTTAGCTATTGCCTCTGAAACAGTGTGACTGGCATAAGATATTGTGGCCTCGGGAGATTGTTCCTCCACATGTTCTGGTTCGCCATTTTGGTTATCCACTGGGTTGGAATGTATCGGCTATGCAGAAACTGGATTGGGTGATCCAACGTCTGCATTCCAAGTTGAATTATTGAAAATTGTCCACGTGGCCACTTCATTTGCGTCTCAGGATTGTCCAATACATCCTTGTGGCTTATGTGCAGTTTTACTTGCCTTTGTTATCCTGGCCTCGGTTGCGCTTGCAATCCCTCATGTCCAATATTTTAGAGCATTTTTGGCGGACCTCGTCTAGCAAGAGGGGCCTTCGGCTTCTATCTACGGACTAGCTGTGTTCTCCCAAGCGGCTAGGAGGGTTGAATATTTTGGACTTGAGACGTCATCTTCTTGCTCGGAAAGCTATGTTGTTGCCAGTTTTGGTGGAGCAGCAGCAACCCTCGGCGCTCATGGTCACACATTTGTGTGCGCACATTGTCACCCCTTTTTTGGTCATTGGAAACCGACTTATTGGGATCTTATTTTTGGGAAGCTTGAAGGACACATTCCTGGATGTCCATTCACTTCTTCTCTAATTGTTGATTGGAAGGTTGTCTCTTCGCATTTGGCTTGGGATGGTCGACAATCCTTTGGGGGTAACTCTCTTCGCCTGGAGAGTCTGCATTGGAGCAGGGTTTTTGCTTCGACTTTGGTTCAACGGTCTCCTCGCCAAGCGTATTTTCTTTCCCAAAAAGGAATCTGTCAGGTGCATTAGGTGGTTGATGACTCGGGTTATGTTCTTGTTTCGCTGATGCCGTCTCTCGCTTTCGGTTGGGCCTTCACTATTCTCCTCTCCGGCGGGAGATTCAAAGGATGCTTGCTGCTCATTCACCTATTCCCCCTCTGGAGGTGGACTCTCGCTTCTCTGATTGGAATCTGGCTACTACCAGATTGGACTGCATCTCAGCTGCCAGTGTCTATGCCATCCTTCAGTTTGATGTATGGATTGTGCATAGGGGTAATCAGCTGTGGTCGCTTTCCGAGTCATCCTTGTGGTGGCAACACACATTGTCTCGCATTTGGCAGAGTCATCTGCCTTTGAAGGAACGTGTTTTCTTGTGGCGGTGCTTGGTGGGAGCTCTACCTGTTGGCAGTGTGTTGCATGCTCGGCATATTGCGCCTTCCCGCTGCCCCAGATGCCTTGAAGCTGAGGAGACCGTGCCACACTTACTGTGGTGTTGTCATCACTCCAGAGCCTTCATTCGGCAAGTGTCGACTGCTCTTCAACTATGTTTTCCTTCCGGCTCTTTTCTCAGACAGTTTTGGCTTTTTGGGGTGCTTCGGTCACCACAATCTCAGTTTGCGGTCTTCTTCACCTGGCTAAGATTTTGGACTATGTGGGCCATCTGGCATCATAGGAACTCCTTAATGTTCCAGGGCACTTTTGTTGACCCTTTTCCCTATTTCAAATTATCTCTTGGTCAAGCGCTGCATTTTGCCTTTGACGCAGGAGACATCACTCTTGATGCCTACAGGATTTACTTTGACTGTTTCTAGCCTTCGGAGCCTCATAGTGCTCCGTCTTTTGTATCCCTTTCTTTTCGTGGGTTTTCCTCGCTTTGAGGTTTCCCACTTGTAAATTAATCAAAGCAGATTTACAAAAAAAGAAGTGTGTGGGTGTGTGTGTGAGTGAGCGAGACCAACAGCAATTCAACCAGCTTGCGTGTGTGGGTGTGTCTATGTCGTGTGCGTGTGTGTGTACGCTCGTGGGGATTTGGGTGTGGTGAATCCTTTGGCCAGTCGTCTGTTGCGCGACTCTGTTCTACACAACATCTACCCTATGCACGCCCTTCACAGCGTGTCGGGGGTTGAAGTTTGATTTTGCCTGCACGCGGTCCTTCCGTCGTCTTGTGTAAGAGAGAGAGAGGTATGAGTGTTTCTGTACAGCTAGCTGGGGTGTGTGTGTGTGTCTATTTCTATAGCAGTCATATATCAAAATCCTCCCAAAAAAAGAGTGTGTGTGTGTGTGTGTGTGTGTGTGTGAGAGCTTCACATGGATTCGATTGATCAGTGTACATATAAGTGTCGGAAAGCCATGGAAACTTTGGAGATGGATGCTTTGAGTCTTATCAAAGAATGTTTGCATGAGGACTTCGAAGATGCACGTCAAGCCTGGGAAGGATCCGCTCCTATCATGGGAGTGCGCATCCCTATACAGGAGCTTATGGATCGTGTTGCTCAATATGCACTTAACGCGGTGATTCTTCTTTTCCCGGGTAGAATGCCTACGGCTCAGGATGTAGGCCAATGGGTTGATTTCCTACTCAAACCGCAAGCAGTCCGAGGGGTTTACTTTGGCGCGTGAGGGTTCTACGAAGTCTTGCTGGCTGACATGGATGCTCGGGATGCTCTACTGGAAATGTCTCCTCTTTTCTTCAATACGCAGATGACTCATGTGCTGCCCTGGGCTCTTACCAAGGACTATCAGAGTCTCATTCGTCACAAGTATCCCGTATGGGTTGAGGTGGTCTACTTTCCTCGCACTTGGTGTCATTTTCTTCCTTAGTTGGTTGCTCAACTGGGTAAAGTCATTTGCCCTCCTAAACTGGACGCAAACACAAACCGTTTTTGTATTCTGTGGGACACGGATATCCCCACTCCAGCAAGTATTTCGATCAATTCCGGGGATGCAGTGGTTGGAAAGCGCCCATTTAAGATTAAATGGGGCAAGCTTGCAAATTCTTGCTTTCGATGTGGCAAATTTGCTCATATGCAGTCCGAATGTCCGGAACCAAATCTGCAACCACCTCCTTCATCCGTCCCTACTCCTCAATCTCGCTCGGCTCCCAAATCTTCTAATGAGGTTCAAACTAAAGGAGTTTCACCCTCCTCCCCCACAGCTGGGGCGATTAAAGGCAAGGGGAAACAATTACAATTGTCTGCACTTTCTGCTTCTACAAATATTAAAGACAAAGGAAAAGAACAGGTTTCGACCTCTCAAACTTGGCGCTCGTGTTCCAACATCTTCTCGTAATTATGTGCCTCCTTTGAAGAATGTTGCTCAGAAAAAACTCCCTTGTAATGTTCTTTGGCTGAAGCCTGGGACAAGGTGGTTCGCTCTTACAAGGACGTTGTTATCGGAGAAGCTTCTTCAACGCAAGGTGCATTTACTTTCAATTATCTAGGTCCAGGTCTTGACCCACCTTCTCAGGCACCTACAACTGGGGAGGATGTGTCGATGGGCACTGGTACTTGAGTTTTCTTCCCCCTTTCTTTTCCTGTTTCCTCATCCACTGTATATACCATATAGAATGCATAGTTCTTTGAATTGCATCTCCTATAATGTGCGTGGGTTATGTAATCACGACAAGTGGCGGCTTACCTGGCACTATGTACATACATGTAAAGCAGACATTGTGGTTCTTCAAGTAAATGTAGGGAAAGGCAAAAATGTTGGGAATGTAAATGCAGGGAAAGGCAAAAATGTTGGGCCAAGTGATGTTGGTTCGTGGGTAGTACCTAAAAAGACAGTGAAAATTCATACTCCACCTTCTTCCGTAATTATGTTCCTCTGGTTTTTAACGCCAATAAGAGTGTATCATTTAAGCAGCTTCCCTGCGATGACCATCGCACATTGATTGACACTTGGGAAAAAGCGATGCACTCTTATAAGGATGTACTTTTGGGTGAGGCTTCCACCTCTCAGGCAATTTCTATGGACAAGATTCCTGCTTTGACTCAGCGGTCGGGTTTTGCCATGGATGTCGCGGATGGAGATGTCCATATGGGCATCCCGACTTGATCTCATGTTTTTTTGCCGTTGTAAATATGGTTTCCGATGCATAGTTATATTAAATGCATTCCATACAATGTGTGTGGGTTATGTAACCTTGATAAATGGCAACTGACCTGGCACTATGTACATACATGTAAGGCGGATATCGTTGTTTTGCAAGAACACAATCAGCATGACTTTGCTGGTTAGTGTTCTTATTTTGTAGGTCATTGGATTGCATATGCTAGTTTGCAACATTACTCAGGTTTATTGATGCTGGTTCGGCATGAGCTTCAGTCGGTTCTCTTGTATAATGATCCGCACGGCCGCTGAATGGTTATTCAATGCTTGTTGAACGATCAGGTGTATGAATTTGGCGGCATTTATGCATATACATCATCTAGACAAAGGGCTACTCTTTAGCGAGACATCTCTTCTCGTTCATGAACTTCAAATGCATTCCTTTGCGGTGATTTTAATAATGCCCCTGAGATGGCTGATAGTACCACTGGTAACTCACATATGTTGTTTGCGGAAAGGCAAGAATGGGATAATCTCTTTGCTTCGACTCAAATGATTGATATATGGCGGCATTTGCATCCAAATGCCTTTGGTTTTACTTTTCAGCATGTTGCCCACTTTTCGTATTGAGCGCGGTTGGATAGATCGTATATGCTTCATGTGCAACAATATGAGGAATTTGTATGTGAGGTCAACATTGATTACACCTTACAGTTATCAAATCATTACCCTGTTTTGCTGAATGTGAGTTTTGTGCAGACTCTTTGTGACCGGGCTCTTCCAAGGAAACGTTTGCTACTTATTAACAATGCTTATCTCACTCATGAGGTTTTTCGTGACATGATTTCTGAGGTTATTCCCCCTCTGCTTGCTCATATGCATCTTGATCTTGACGCTGCCTGGTATCGCTTTGTTATAAGGGTGCAAAGTGTTATTTGTGACTATGGCATGCATTACATGCAGTGCACTCGAGGGGATGTCAAAGATGCGAAGCAAGCTTGTCAACGGCTGCAAGCGTTGGCTGATTTACGGCCTCTGTCTAATTCTAAGATGTCGGAGTTATGTGAAGCTTCTGTGTGTATTCAATGTAATGACAAGCAAAAGCTTGCTAAATGGCAGGCGCGTGCCCGTCAACAGGCTTTCATGGATAAAGGAATGTGCTTCGAAGCAATCCTTTAAGCATTTGCATCATACAAGACTCTCACAAGCAATCAAGCGGGTTATGCTTTCTTCGGGTGTTTGGACTTCTTCAAAACAAGAACTTGCAGATGCTAGGTGTTTGCTGCTCCTTCTCAGGCATCTTCGGTTGCTTGCCATGCGCGTCAATTGATGCTTTCTTTTGTTACTCTGATCATATCCCCGCATGGTGCATGCGTCCTTGAGAACCCCTTTACTGCTTCCAAATTGCATAGTGCATTGCTTGCTTTGGGCCGTTGGCGGTCTCTCGGCTGGGATGGGCTTATTGTGGAATTTTTCCTCTCCTTTTGGGAAGCTCTTGAACAACTGCTTCTTTTTATGACAAATGCGGCGTGGGAGGAATAGGATTTGCCTCTATCTTGAAAAGAAGGTTTACTTAAATTGTTGCCTAAGCAAGCGCTTTGTGAGCGATTCTCTCGTTGGTGTCCAATCACCTTGATGCCGGTGGTTTATAAGATATTGGCTAAGATGTTGGCGCACCGCATAAAGGACCATCTTTTTGCAGGACTCCATCAGGCTCAATAAGGTTTCATTCCACGTTGTCAGAGTATGGATAATCTGGCTAATGTTATGATTGGCGTGGAGTATGCTAAGTACACTCAACAGGATGTGCTGGTTATGCAAGTTGACATTGAAAAGGCCTTTGACACTGTGCAGGCGGACTTCATTGGCGCCACAATGAGGTGCCTAGGGTTTGGTCCTAAATTAGCCAATGTGGTTTATTTTTTGTATGCATGTAGCACGTCTTCAGGGATCTTGGAAGGTGAATTGACTGAATCTTGGCCTCTTGGTTGTTCGGTCAAGCAGGGTTGCCCCCTTAGTGCTCTGTTGTATGCTATTGCCACTCACCCGCTGTTGACTTATCTCAATCACTTGACCTCTGTTGAGCGTCTTCATGATCTGCGATTACCTTCGGGCCGTACATTTGTTGGTCAAGCTTACGTTGATGATTCGTTGTTTATGCATGGTAATCAGCGGGCGGATGTCAAAGTGATTATGGAAGCCTTGGAACTTTTTGGCGTTGCGGCTGGACTCGGAGTCAATTTTTGTAAATCGAAGCTTCTGCCTCTTCGTTCTTGTGATCGGCATAGTCTGTTGTGGCCATGTGAGATTGTGTCTTCGAATGTAATCACTAGGCATTTGGGTTATCCAATTGGCTGGAATCATAGTTACCCGGAACGGGAACAAGAGGGTCCGGAACGCGACGGGAACGGGGAGGAGGAGGGGGGGAACAGGGCCGAGACGGTCGACTAAAGAAAGGCTTGAATTACCTCCATTCAGCTTAGTCCCAAATCAACTCCAAAATTTCCCGCAAACTGCCCCAAATATGTCTCCCAAACAGCCCCCAAATGCCTACTTTTTTGCGCCTACTTTTGCCCGTTCCCCCCGTTTCGGAACACCGTTCCGGTTACACCCCGTTCTGGAACAGTGTTCCATCCCCACTCTGTTTCGGGAAACAGGCTCGTCCGGAACGCCGTTTCGAAACGTTTGGGCTGCGTTCCGCCTATTCCCTGTTACACTGCACTGGCTGGAATGTCACTCACTCTCAGAAAGTAAATTGGGTTATGCAACGTTTGAATGCCAAATTGCATTACTGGAAGCTATCCACTTGGCCCTTGCATGTTCGTTTGCGAATTGTTCAGAGTATCTTGTTGGCATATGTTCACTTCTTCTTGCCACTGATGCATTGGCCTCGACGATGTCTTGATTCTCTTATGTCGGACATTATGTTCCATTTGTGGCGGACTCGTGCTCTGAAAAGAGGTTTATGCTTGATGTCGATGGAGAAGCTTTGTACTCCTAAACGTCTTGGCGGTCTTAATATTTTGGATTTGTGCAGGCATATTTTTGCGAGAAAAGCTATGTTGTTGCCTACTCTTGTGCAACAAGTTCAGCCTTGGACTTAGATGTTTGCATACCTCGGTCAGCATGTTGTTACTTTTGCTTTTGGCCATTGACAACCATCTATCTGGGAGTTGGTTTTTGGCAAAATGGAAGGGCACATTCCTGGATGTCCTCTTGCTTCTACTTTGGTATCTGCCTGGAAAGAGGTTACGATTCATTTATCGTGGAATCCTCGGCAGGAAGGTGATTCAATTCGTTTGGAAAGTCTCCATTGGAGTCGGGCCTTCTCTCTTACTTTGGTCGACCGTTCCCCTCGTCAGGCTTACTTTCTCTTTGGTCGGTGGCATTCGTGTGGTTGAGGATATGGTCGATGAGGCTAGATATACTTTTGACTTTGCCTTTGCCGCTCATCGTTTTGGATTGGGCATGCATTACCGTCAGTTTTGGAGAGAGCTTCAAACCATGCTACTCGGCCTTTTGCCTATTTCACCGTTGTCTGATGGTGACCGCATGTCTGATTGGGCCCTTCGGGAAACGCCTTTTCGAGATATTTTTGCAGGTCGAATTTATGCTCTTCTTCTACCACAACCATGGCTTGATGGTCATTATAATGCCCTTTGGCGAATGCACAAATCTGACCTCTGGTGGAGGAGGCTCCTCTCTGCCTTGTGGAAAAGCCATTTGCCCTTGAAAGAGCGCCTGTTTCTTTGGCGTTGTTTGCTTGGAGTGCTTCCTGTCGGCACTTTTCTTCGGGCGCGTCGTATTCACCCTTCTTCCTGCGTTCGTTGCTCGACTGCAGAAGAGGATATTTGCCACTTGTTGTGGGATTGTTGCGTTACTAGAGACTTTCTTCACCGTGTATTGGCTTGTTTGCGGCTCCGTTTTCCTGGGGTGGTCTTTCACAAAAGGTTCTGGGTATTTGGCATTTTCTCACCGACATTACAGCGGTTTGCGGTTTTCTTTATGTGGGTCAGATACTGGGCTTTTTGGACATTGTGGAGCCAGCGTAATACTTACATGTTCCATCGTACTCATGCAAACCCACTCCCAATCTTCAAGCTTTCTCTTAGGCAATCCTTAGGGTTTGCTTTGGAAGTTGGTGACATCACCATAGAGATGCATCAGCTTTCTTATGAATGTTTCTAGCTACTCTCTACAGCTAGGTAGTTCTGTGTTCTTCCTCTCGTACATGATCCTTTCAGTGGGTTTTCCTCGCTTTGAGGTTTCCCACTAGTAAATTAATCAAATCGAGTTACAAAAAAAAAAGGTGTGTGTGTGTGTGGTCCTCCTGGATGAAAATTGCAGCTTTCGTGTTGCTATGCACTTTTCATACTTCAACTACCCCCCACTAGGGTCGTTGGTACTTGCCATGCTTGAATAGTCCTTTACTAGGGTCGCTTGGTACTTGCCATGCTAGAACTGCCACCTGCCATACATGGACTCCAGCTCGCTTGAATGGACTGCTACGTCCTATGCATGGACTCCAATTAACTTGCATGGACCTTCTGAGTGTCCACCTGCCCTGCATGATCTGCCCGTCGCTAGGCGCCAATAGTGTTGTCCCTTTCTCTGCATTCTTTGCAAGTCTATGAGTCGCCCTATATGCTCTGTCTGTCTCCCTTCTTCTGGGCACCCTACACAAGTAAGCACATGTACTTCACAAAGTGCAATCTCCTACAGCTCTCCTGTAGCGTCTCAAGTGGTTCTTGAAATTTCAACAAGCATATCGAATGCATTCAACAATGGGAGATATTCAGTCTTGTCCATGGCTATGGCCAAATCGGTGACATTCCCTCCCCTTAAAAGAAGAGTAATCGTCCTTGATTACCTTGTAGACAAAATAGAACTTCAGTAACTCACCTACACAGTGTTGGCCCCTCAATAGGCGCCCCTTTCGGTATTTGTTTTAATTATGTAAAATAACAGCAGGCTTAAGGGAGATGACGCCTTGTTTTATGAGAGCGGGCCGGGGGAGAGTATGTCAAAAGACTAGAAGCCTTTCAATTGGCTAACTCAGCCCTTTAAATAGAGGTATGTGTGGGTGTGTGTGAGTTTACACATAGCCCAACTGCCAAGTATCTGCACTTTCTTCTTCTGTGTGAGCATTTAATGGGCTATTTTGGACAAGTGGCCAGTTCCTCATCTGTGTGTGTAGTCACCTTGGCTGAAAATGACAGCTTTTGTGTTGTCATGCACATGCCATGCTTCGATTGTCCCTCGCTAAGGTCGTCTAGTACGTGTCATGCTTGAACTGCCCTTTACTAGGGTTGCCTAGTACTTGCCATGCTAGAAGTGCTATCTGCCATGCATGGACTCTAGCTGACTTGCATGGATTGTTACATGTCATGCATGGACTCCAGCTAACTTGCATGGGCCTTCGGAGTGTCCACCTACCTTGCATGCTCTGCCAGTTGCTAGGCACCAATAGTCTTGTCCCTTTCTGGGCATCCTTTGCGAGTCTATGAGTTGCCCTGCGTGCTCTGTCAATCTCCTTTCTCTTAGGCGCCCTGCACAGGGAAAGTACTCTTCACAAGCAACACAATCTCCCACAGCCGTCTTGCACGTTCTCAAGTGATTCCTATAATATTTCAACAAGCATATCAAATACATTCAACACTTGGAGATAATCAGCCTTGTCCATGGCTATGGGCCAAATCAGCGACAGAATGTTTGATAGGTTGGCATATCTCATGTCAGCAAATGACTCAATGGGTGATGCAAAGGCTAAATCAAAAGCTTGATTACTGGAAATTTTCTACATAGCCACTCCTGTAGCAGGGCTGCAGTGTCACTGTCATGGGACAAGCAGTTAGTTGCAGTTGGCTCACACTGGGCAGACTCTCACCTGGGCAGTGACATGTGGCAAGTGTTTCGGATAGTGGTCCAGTGGACACTGTGGCTTGATCACCACCACCTCAGTTAGGAGATAGGCTTAGCTGGATTGGGATATCTACCAGCTATTGGTGGCTCTTAGGAGATACATATGAGTGGTTGGTTCTAGTCGTCGGTACGCAACATCATCTACTTTTGTATGGTCAGTCATCTAGAGTCTCTTATCAGAGTTGTACACAGCACGTCTGCACCATCCTTGCACAATTGAGCCTCGACACCCCCACTGTACCTATGAGATCTAGGCTGGAGCTGAGTGTGCTGCCATGCTAGAGTCTGCATCTGCTTCTTTGAGTTTGTCGATGTTTGTGTTGTTCATGATCTGCTGAGTCGTATTGTTATTGCTTTGTTGTTTTTGCTATGTTGTTCTTTGTCTTCTGTGTTTTCATTTGGTGGAGTGAGATATCACGCACATTGCATTGAGGAGCACCTACTATAGAGGGCACAACACATTATCTCCGCTACAGGTGCTCTCATTTTTGGCACGCCTGTTGGGACCTCAACTGAAATCTCACTCCATGTAGAGAGCAGAGTCAAGTCAAGGAGCTGCTGAGTTCAGCTCTCTACCTATCTTGCTCTATTGGGTTCGACTGTGTCCGCTTAGTCTTAGTTCTAGACCTGCTGGTCTAGTCTCTCTAGTCCAGGTCCAGCCAAGTGATTCAGTCACTCGCCTTGGTCTAGTCTCTCTCGTCCAGGTCCAGCCAAGTGGTCCAGTCTCTCTCTCGCCTTGGTCTAGTGATGATTGGGCCAGTTTTCAGCAAGTAAAAGGTCTTCATGCCCAAAGCTTGGGTGGGCTTTTGGTTACTACATGATACGTACAAGGCAGTCAAAAGAGCGACAAAGCCCGCTATTAAGTCCTTTGAAGTATTACCACAGAAAGCGTCAACCCTTCGTGCCAAGCAGAAGTTCACCAACCCCATTACCCCTACCTTCACCCTTAACCAGTTCTACACCTCCCCAATCACCCCCCTCAATAAACTTCTCATCCCCTGTGTTACAACAAGCTCCATTGCAAACAGCTCCATCTCCTACACATACAGCAATGGAGGAGCTCACAAGTGTTCTAGCAAAGGTGAATATTAAGTTTCCTACTTTCAAGGGTCTCTCCACAGAGGATGCTGACGACCATGCCCGGAGGTTTGTTTCTCTCTACAGGTCGTGGCCTCAACCGAGAAGATGCCTACTTAGTACTCTTCCCATCTACCTTGGATGGCTTAGCAGACAAGTGGTATAGTTAGTTTGCCGAGAACCACTTTGCTACTTGGGCCACTTTACGACATCAGTTTTGTGAAGCTTTCACACCAGGGGACTTCCAGGAGAAGGTCCTGGATGAGTTGGCCAACCTGAAGCTCCAACCAAATGAGACTTTTGCAGAGCTCATGACCAAAACAAAGTCTCTGGTGGCCAAGCTTCCTCAACAACCGGGTGAATTTATGGTTAAGAAGTGGGTGGAGAAGGCTCTTTTCAAAACATTCCAGCAAAAACTCAGAGAGAGTCTCCGACATGACGCCACTCTGGAGGAGTTTGTCGCGGCTGCTACTAGGATAGAAGGAGCGAGGAAGTTGTTCACCGACCCTCGAATAGAGACCCCCTTAGTGTTTTCGGAAAGTCCTTCTGATCCTTTAACTTCTTTATGCGGGGAACTGGAAGCCCTAAAGTTATAGCGAGCTCTTCAAGAGGAGAGGTCCTTCTCTCAGACAGGAGAAGCCTCCACATCACGAGGCTTTGGAACAGATCAAGCGTGAGCTAGAAGAGCTCAAGTCTCAGCAAGAGACTTAAGGCTATGGTTTGGTGTAGTTCATGCGGCTCTCCAGGGCACCCTCCACATGAATGCCCCCTTCGGG
Organism: Adiantum capillus-veneris; assembly: GCF_014529385.1. Classification (NCBI taxonomy): domain Eukaryota; kingdom Viridiplantae; phylum Streptophyta; class Polypodiopsida; order Polypodiales; family Pteridaceae; genus Adiantum; species Adiantum capillus-veneris. The sequence continues at coordinate 65,323,486 of NC_140935.1, forward strand.
TTTACTGCCACTTTTGTGAAAATTCTGGACATGAGGACAAGGATTGCTACTACCTAAAGGGATTGCAACAAATACAACAAAGTCTTGGTCCTAATGTTCACCAAGGGCCACCACCAACATCCAACATGGTTTCCCCCTATGGGCATCCAAACCACATGCCACCTTTGCTGATAGCCCCTCCTATGCAAAGTATGCAGAGTACTTTACCCTCTTAGAGATTTTATCATGCCCAGGCTCCCTCATCTCCTCAAAGCTTCTATGCCTCCACCTCTAACTCCATGCACCAGGAGCAAGGAACACCTCGCCCTTCGACTCGCCCATTGAATCGGCCTATTTTATGCTACAGATGCGGAGACTATTGACACTATCAAAGCAAATGCCCTCTGCCAGAAGGGTCCCCTCCCTGCCGTCATTGCCCTGAAACGAAGGATCAATACAGTAAGGATTTCCCTAAACTTCATGCATCCATGGCTTCGAACCCAAGTCAAAGCCAGAATGAGTTTACTTTTCCCAAGCTCAATTTGATAGCAATTAGCACCATTCCTTAGCCGTCTCCTTCTGCCCATGTGGTTACCCCTCGAGATAAATTGCAGTTAGTACAGGAGCCAGCGGGCGTCCTCACTCGGGCCCAGAGAGCTGCTATCGGTCTTAGCATTCCAGCAAGTTCAACTCCCCCTCACATTCTCACAACAGTGGATACCCTGCCTTCAGGTGCTGACAAGCCATCCCCTAGTGCCAAGAAAGAATCCAAATCTTTGCTCTCCGATATTGATGAAGCTTTCTTGGAAGCAGTTTCCCATGTACAGAAGATCAAGGTACCAGAGAAACCACTGGTAGAAAAAGAAAAGCTTACAGCAAAGACAATCTTGAAGAACACCTTCCAACAAGTGTCCCTCTATGACATGCTGCGGCTAGATGAGAGTTTTAGAAGTGACACTCTTGTTGTTATTCAGTCACTTTACCCCGGAGCAAGTCCTAGTGGCGGGCACCTCCGAGTGCGACCATCAGAGTCCTATATGATATCCCATCCCGCTGCTCCCTCACTGATTATAGAAGCCCTCGTCTCACTATGTCCGTCTTGGGGTGGCAATTCTCAGAAGTGATAGTGGATGGTGGATCTGGCATCAACCTGATGCCCGAGTTCACTATGTTAGCTCTATGTCTACAGCCTACTCGCCCTGTTCCCTTCACAGTTACATTGGCCGACAAGCGGACAGTCTACCCAGTGGGGATAGTGGACAATGTGCCTCTGCAGGTACAAGACTTTACTTTTAACTTGGATTTTGTTGTGGTTCGTCTTCCCCAGGTTGAGGGCGGACACACTAAAACACTTCATGATTGGGAAAACGACGCCTTGTGGATACGTACTCCTTGCTCCCCAAGGCAACCCATTCGCCTAGAAGTAGGCATGGATCCGGTCGTACAGCATAGTTCTTTGTCCCTAGAAACCAGCTTCGCATTGGAACAGCCTACTCCACCTGATGGGTCAGATAAAGATCTGCTGGAGTGGTTGGACGCTACCAAATCTATGCCTTGTTATGGAGTCTCTATTCAATCTTTGCCTAAGGGCACACCCTCTTCCAATGTTTGCACGGCAACTCAACTCAACGAGCCACCTGATTCAGCTCAAAGGGTGGAGGTCACAAAACCTACTCACCATGCGCCCTTGGTGGAAGCCTTTGGATTGGGTGACCCTCCGAAGAATCATGGTATAGGAACCACATCTCCTCTACAGGAGTCCACCAACCCCTCATCATCAGCCCCATTGGTGTCTGCTTCTCTGACCAAGAAGAAGCTTTCCTCTGTGTCTATCGAACTTCCCTTCATCGAACATCTTCAAGGCGGGTTAGCCTTCAAAGTAAATGTCACACCCTTCCCTAACCTCTCCCTTACACACTCCCTCCCCCCAACTCCTCGCCCCTACCCACCCCCTCTCTTCCCCTCGCCCCTACCCACCCCCTCACTCTCCCTCGCCCCTACCCTCCCCTACCCTCGCTCCTACCCACCCCCTACCCCTAGCCCTCGCGCCCTCCCTCCTCCTCGCCCCTACCCCCTATCCCCCCACCCCTACCCACCCCCTATCTACTCCCCCTCTCGCCCCTATCCTCTCGCCTCTACCCACCCTTTCCCCCCCTCGCCCCTACCCACCCTCCCTCCCCCTCTCGCCCCTACCCACCCTCCCCCCCCGCCCTATCTACTCCCCCTCTCGCCCCCTCGCCCCTACCTGCCCTTTCCCCCCCTCGCCCCTGCCCACCCTTTGCCCCCCTTGTCCCTATCTAGCCCCCCCTCACCCATACCCACCCCCTCCCCTGACCTGGCCCTATCTAGACCCCTCTCCTCTCACCCCTATCTAGCCCAACCCCCTCACCCCTACCTACCCCTTCCCCTCTTCCCTAGCCCTCACCCACCTCCGCATTCACACAGGACCATTGCCTTGAGAAATCAAGAAATTTGACCATTGCCTTGCAGTAAAAATTTTAAAAATAATAAAAAATTAAAAAAATTTCTCACAGGATTAATCGTTGCGGCAACCCCTCAAACCAGATATTTCACGATTGGCCACATGTACACTAGCTTTGGGGGATTTGTTCATCTTGGAAGTCTTCAGTTTCTACTTTCGGGTCAGCTTATATCATTGAACCGGGATCGTTACTTCTTCAACACATCTTGCAAATATCGGCATTGCTTCAGAGGTACTTCCTCCTAGAAACTCAAAATCTTCTCCAAACATCACTTCTTCAAACAGAGTATTGCATTTTCCTTGTGTTTCACTGTTCTCTCTAGTTTCATTGTTCTATCTCACTGGGATGGTGAGTGGTCTTGTGGCGGGCAACTTGTAGCAGGGCTACAGTGTCACTGGCATGGGACAAGCAGTTAGTTGCAGTTGGGCTTGAGTTCACACTGGACGGACTCTCGCCTGGGCAGTGTCACATGGCAAGTGTTACGGATGGTGGTCCAGTGGACATCGTGGCCAGATCACCACCACCTCAGTTAGGAGATAGGCTTAGCTGGATTGGGATATCTGCCAGCTGTTGGTGGCTCTTAGGAGATACATATGAGTGGTTGGTTCCAATCGTCGGTATGCAACATCATCTACTTTTCTGTGGTCAGTCATCTAGAGTCTCTTATCAGAGTCTGCACCATCCCTGCACAGTTGAGCCTCGACACCCCCACTGTACTCATGGGATCTCAGCTAGAGCTGAGTGTGCTGCCATGCCAGAGTCTGTATCGGTTTCTTTGAGTTTGTCGATGTTCGTGTTGTTCATGATCTACTGAGTCGTATTGTTGTTGCTTTGTTGTTTTTTGCTCTGTTGTTCTTTGTCTGTGTGTTCATTCTGTGGAGTGAGATATCATGCACATTGCACTGAGGAGCACCCACTATAGAGGGCACAACACATTATCTCTGCTAAAAGTCCATATTTGTTGGGTTCAAGCCCTTATTGGTCAGCCCGTGAGAACAAGTCTCAAGGCATGCAGGTATAGACCATTAGTTAGTTGAGTTTGCATGTGGAAAAAGGTGAGGTAGACATCATCCTCCAAAGGCTATGTAAAGGATTCCATTAATAAAATTAGTGTAGCGTGTTTTCCTTCTTCAAGCTGTGTATCAAGTCCCTCTCTCTCTCTCTCTCTCTCTCTCTCTCTCTCTCTCTCTCTCTCTCTCTCTCTCTCTCTCTCTCTCTCGCCTTCTACTGTGCTCAGCACCACGCCATGGCCCTTGGGCTGCATCCCCCATAGCCTCTCGTTCCAACAACTGGTATCAGAGCGTGTACTCGGTCTTGGCTCAAATCAGCACGCGGATACAACCCCTTACACAGGCAAGAGAAAGCGCGCCTGCTTTGTTAAAGTCGCCAAGTAGCTTGTATTTCAGATTGCGCGCTAGCCAAGTCAAGCCAGGAGCGCTCACAATCTCCATCACAATAGATGCGCCTCAGGTTCTCTCTGTCTCTTTGTCAAGCTGCATCAAAACGCGCAATATTTGCATAAGCCTATTCGCCCTGACTTGTTGGTGAAGTTTCGATGCTGCATCATCTTCCCAATTTGCTTCTACTAGTTGCTCTGAAGCTCTTTGGCTCGATCGTCTGCGCGCTGCAACCATTACAGAGTTTTTATTTTCTTTTTTGTTTTGAAGTTTCAGACTATCTTTGAACCGGCCGCCTTTGTTGAGCTTTTGGGCTTCAAGCAAGTGCGCATTCTCACCCTCGCAATTTCATGCTTACTCCTTCTATAGTATTCGGTGCTCCTTAATAACAGATTGAGGATATTAGCTTTGCGGTCTTGGCTATCAATAGCTTTTCGAGACACCCTTGGACTGCAGACGATAGAATATCACAACACTGCCTTGGGGCAATCCTTTGTCAGAGCATATCAAAAATGTGGTAGCTTGGCTATAAAGGGCAGTACCTTAGCCAGCAGCCTTGCCTTAGCTTTGCGAGTGGAAGTTAATCGAGTTTTGGCCGTTGCACATGATATAGCACTTGGAAAGGACTTCAAGCAATTTATGAAGGTCATGGGAGTGTTGTGGGGACTCTTGCGGCTATGTTGGTATTATGCCTACACATATTGGTATGTATGCAAACTTTCATTGTTCAAGAATTACGAGACATCGATGCTCACAACAACCAAGACAGATTTCCTTCGAGATGAATTTACATCGACTTGTTTGGTTTTTCGAAACCGATTATCATCATCATTATTTGTTTTGTCCTATTTTATGTCAGTTTTTCTACAGTCTATTGTCAAAAACAATCATATATTTCCTGTCAAAAGCCTTGTAGCCGGTTATTGTCATGCTATTTCACTGTATGCCAAATTTTGTACGGGTTATAGACACTGCCACAAAGATAAGTGGTAAGACCTCCCATTTTATCAGTTCTCAGCCCATTTTTGCACGCTCATGAGGTTACTGGGTACACCTTAAACCCAAGGTTTGGCAGTGAACCAAAAACTCCACTTTTGGTAGCTAATGTTTTGACCTACACCCTATCTGTTCAAGGGGGGGTTACTGATCTAGCACCAGGTTATGGATAAACCAAAAATCCTTGGTTGTGAGGAAACCTAAAACTCACGGTTGACGAGTATACCAAAAACTCGAGGTATCATGAGTTGCTTGTCCAGTTCGGGCTTGAGGGGGGATTGTTGGGTTCAAGCCCTTATTGGTCAGCCCGTGAGAACAAGTCTCAAGGCATGCAGGTATAGACCATTAGTTAGTTGAGTTTGCATGTGGAAAAAGGTGAGGTAGACATCATCCTCCAAAGGCTATGTAAAGGATTCCATTAATAAAATTAGTGTAGCGTGTTTTCCTTCTTCAAGCTGTGTATCGAGTCCCTCTCTCTCTCTCTCTCTCTCTCTCTCTCTCTCTCTCTCTCTCTCTCTCTCTCTCACCACCGACAGATCGAGGAGATCCGAGCCCGGGAACGCCGTGCCACGGAGGAGCGAGTGGCTCAGATGAGGGCTGACCCGACAGCTTTCATCCGGGTAGCCTTGGCACCAGACCCACCCATGTACCACATCTTACACCCCCCCATTAGTACAGGATGGAGCTAGATAGTTTGATGCATTCTCATGATTGTACTACCTTGAGCATACAGACATGCATATACCCCTAGAGATAGAGCTCCATCCCTCCTCAGATACTCCACTACCTACATTCAGCTCAGTTTTGTATCAATTTTGTTTCATTTGTCTTTCCGATAGACGGATGACATACACACAATGTACATTTGATTTGTCTCATAGGCCGATTTCGGCCTGACATAGACGTTAAAAATCTTTCTTTCTTTCTTTCTTTCTTTCTCTCTCTCTCTCTCGCCTTCTACTGTGCTCAGCACCACGCCATGGCCCTTAGGCTGCATCCCCCATAGCCTCTCGTTCCAACAATATTCATTTACGGATTGTACAAGCTATTGTTATGGCATATATTCAATTCTTTCTGCCATTGATAATGTGGAGGAAAGTCGACATAGATCATTTTATGTCTTCGGCCATGGATATTATTTGGAAAACTAAACATGCTAAAAAGGGCCTTCACCTTACGTCTGTCAAGTGGCTTTGTTCTACAAACAACATGGCAGTTTGAATATTCTTAGTATCCACATTCATGCATAGGCACAAAAGGCTACTAGAGTTGTATCTACCACTAGTAATTCACTAGTGATTTACCACAGAAAAAAAAAAATAATAATACGTGTGATTAGGCTGCAACTTTTGTGTTATCTTTGTATCAATTTGAGACTTTTAAGCTTCTCTTTTATGATCCGAGACTAAATATTGGCACTTTCAGATAGATCCATTTACCCCAGAACAATCCCAGTTTGATAAATTGGATGAGTTCCATTCTCTCGTAATGGCTGAGCGCGAAGCAATCAAATCAGTTCGTGATACAGAGCGGGAAATTGAAGAGATTTTACAACAGCGTTTGAGAGAAGAGCAGAATGTGGTTTTGATCACACCATATATAGACATAGCATGTGTGAAGGAAGATGACCTTTCCCAAGAAGCAGAAGATGCAATCAAGGTTCAGCCTATTTTTTAGTAGAATTGAAAACTAGGAATCATAACATATCGTTTTAATTCTTGTAACAACTTTAAACAAACAGCAAAAGTCTACGCCAGTGCTCACATATCCTGATTGTAGTGTACATTTTCGGGTTTAAATTGAAAATCCCTGTTGTAATTTCATTGGGTCAAAATTGTGCATTTTAGTTAAAAATTGCTCCAAAATTGTTAGAAATTCCGGGTGACCTCATCAGTTTGACCTTAGAAATAAGCCCAAGAAAACAGTTCTTTTCGAGCACTGGTATACATTAAGGCAACAACAGATTCTGTCTTCACCATACCAACCTTTTGTCAATGTATGACTGTCTCATTTTGCTATATTCTCACAGCTTCCAACTGATTACTTGTCACCTTTTCTACCACCTGGAGTGAGGCCAAGGCAAAAGCTGACTCGGCAACAAATGCTAGATGTCAGAGATAGTTGTTTAAAAGCCTTGAAAGAGCGCTTGGTCAATAGAGCCACCATCATCCAAGTAAGCACAGCTGAAGCTTCTCTTGATACTGCAAAATTGAAATCTATGTGGTGTATTGATGTTAAGTGCATTCAAGGAAGGTTCTCTTTTTTTTTTTCCAGACTCGTTACGATGAGGAGACCTCTGCTTTATCGAAGAGGCGTGCCAACTTTGAAAGAGATAGGGAGCAGATGACAGTTGAAGATGAAGAAACTTACAACCTGGACTGTGAGAACGCCCTGTTTAGAATCCGCATACTGGAGTTCCGCGCAAAGCAACACGAGGAAGAAGCATTGAAGAAGTAAGATAAAAATTTCCTATTATTCTTAGAAGTGATGTCACAAATCCAAGAAGCTGTAAGATGATGCACTAAGGTTGTAGTTCATCTCTTAGGATGTGGTCACGCATGCATCAGTTATCAGTAATATCCTACAGATATAACTACACCAAAAGCGGCATAGTTACAAAAAGATTTCCTAGTTGGGTATAAGGCAAAATAATTAGTGCTGGAGTGACCATGCATGAGGCACAGGTATTTTAAAAAGTAACTGATGATTATCCACCTTGTGACCACTGCCTTGGTAAGTCGAAGGTGAGGTGCTTTGGATAACATTCAGCATTAGTTTGGTTGAACCTATGGGCAACATGGAGCAAACGCTTCACCTTGCAAATCTTGACAGAAACTTAAGGTGTTATAAAGACCCTTTCTATAAATTAGGATCAGAACCATTGAAAATATTGACACAGTGAGCAATTGACAGCTCAATATCATTGAATGAGAGGGACAATATATGCAAACTGACAATATTCATCACTATGTAGAGTGGATACTTCGATGAAACTGTTGTCCCCTCTCAAATTCACACATTCAGCATTGATTCCAGATGAGCATAATATTCAGAAGAGAAATATCGGCAACCCATCGAGTGATTATGCAAACTTCATTTAATCTAATCATGGATGACAATTTTGCTGATCATTCAAAAGCCTATGGTTTCTTCATCAATGTTCATATCATCACAATGTAGGTCAGACTCGGACTATCCTCTATGAAGGACCTTTACATGACAGCTACAAATTAAGAGACTGTGTTACTAAAAGAATCTTCTTGATTCCTCGTAACTTCAGAAGGACTGTCTAAATGTTGTGCACCTTCCTTCTGACGATGCCTACTGTAGACAATATGCACAAACTATGGGTTCAGAGTTCTGACTACGCATGTGACACTTGGCTTAAAACTGTGTCTGGAGCACATTGTTTTATCCATTGCATAGCTACATTGTGAAAAAAGGTCCATTCCTCTCTTGCTTTACAATACATACTGATTGAGAGGATTGTGATTGTGGGGCACTATTAGCTCCATGTGCGCACGAGCATGATGCAGACTACTTGGGCGAGTATCATAACACGAAAAAAAAAAAAACAAATCATGGCTTCTACTCTTTTACCATTCAATCCTGTTTCCGTTTATTTTGATATCCAAATTACGATAATCGACCATAATTCGACAGAAACTTGAAAAATTCCTTTTCTTCCTAGGTATCTGGAACTTGAGAAGAAGCTTCAAAATGATCCACGTCTTGCACGGCTATATCGAGCAAGCTCTGCTTGAAGAGAAATAAAGATTGTGAGCTTCAACAAAGTATCCAATAGGAAAAGGGTAGTGAGAAGTCATTTGCATGTGAGCATGGAGGAACAGAGCGCGAAGAAGAAGAGTGATAAGCCAATCAAAGCGCCAGGAAAATGTACAAAATCCAAGTTTCGATATACTGAACATGACACCACAATTTTGAGACTGGATTAGCAACTTTTGTATCTTATTTACTCTGACAAGAACTCATCAGTGCTTGTGTTTTTCCCATAGATGTCAACTATTATGCAGCTCTCTAAGGCTCCACCTTTTTATTCAAGTATCTACTTATCTACTTCAAAAATTATGAACAGATAACAATATGGGCAAAAATATGCAACCCCCATAATCCACCAAACCTGGCATTAAATTGTTTGGAGAGAAATAACTTTCACAGCATTGCATTGAAAAGGAATATTTAAAGGTTTAAAAAGGGGAAGAATCCTACAACTAATGTTAAAACCTAGATGGGACACTCTAACCTCAGACTACTCGGTCCAAGTGCTTCATCTTTGTCTCTCTAAGACTGTGAGTGTGCACGCGTGTGGGATTACAGCCGACTCCCCCAATGGGCCTTATGAAATTGGTAACATTAAAGATATTAAATTGAGTGGAATGGTCACACTAAAATGCGAAGAGGAAAGATTCCCTTTAGAACTTCCTAAACTTAGATGGACATGAGATCGTGTGCATCAAGCATGAAAACAGGGGAGCAAAGATGATTGGTTAGTACCCTTCTAAGTCTCTTAATACAAAGAAAAAGCTAGATATTAGAAGCAATTTGATTTTCAAGGAGCTTGTCTACCAAGTGCATACCACTAAATCAAATCAAACAATGGACGACCACACTCTACTTATATTAATTTAGTGAGACCCGGCTCTTAGAGTATCAGTGATCAAGCTTGGGCTCCCCAAAATAGCAATTTGGCCAACTTGTTCTTTTACTTTGGGAAGCTTAAAATAGCTTCTTCAATCATGGGGGTCAAGTAAGGATTTGATCGCCCCAAGGGCAATGTCTTATGTCCCCGTCACACGTTCGCCCAAATGTGTGTGTTGTTGATGTGGCAAAAGGCTATTGGCTGCTTGCATTATCCGTTGCTCCAAGAAAATAACCGGCACAGACCCCTCGCCCATCTCCGACCCCAAAACTTAGGCAAGGAGAAAAGCATAAGGGTGTTGAATAGCAGACCTTTTGTGATAAGAGGCGACAACCTTAGTAGGTGGGTTGCGCTACTTTGTTGCATTGTATGAGGAAAATTTAAACCATCACCAGTATGCCCAGTGTGTGTGAAATCCAATGTGATTAAAAGCACCTTTTTGTGGCTTGTCCGTCGCATGTGTCTGCCATGGGCCTTAGTGTTAATTAGCTATGACCCAAAAACAAGCAATGCTTATCTAGGGGAATTTCATTAAGCTAAATGCAAATGCAAAGAGTTATGAATCAATCGAGTGATGAGAGAGAGTCACTTGATTTGGCATGGGGATTAATGAATGCCTAGGAAAATTAAATTAGGCTAGGAAATCCATATAGCCATCATGAGTCTTTAAAACCCATGATAAGGCTCGGTTTAAGGAGGATAGGTATTAGAGTTCATAAGTGTTAATCATAACTAGTATGTGATCCATGCGGCGTTGTGGCCAAAGAAACATTGACTCTATTCTCGTAGGGTTATCTTCTCTTCCAAGTAGAACACTATTCTCATGGGGTTATCTTCTCTTCCGAGTAGAACACTATCAATACTTTCTTCCTACATGTATAGTCTATTGCATTTCTGTAAGTGATGCATGGCATAATCTCTTGGCAAATTCTAACAAACATGAATATATGTAAGATGTCGTAAAGCATTCTTCCATACCAAACTTGGGAGTTTCTTGTAAACATCATTTTCCATGAGGTGCTAGCCCTTGTTCAAAAAACTTAGGAGTCCTCTAATTTTATTGGGGTAGAGAGAGAGAGAGAGAGAGAGAGAGAGAGAGTCTTCCCTTTGGTCCCATCTTAGTCTAACAATGCTACCAAGCTTGATTATACAAATCAGATAAGTTAGCATGGTGTGAAGCGATGAAAGCTAAGAGAAGTCAATGTAATTATAAAAACTTTGTTTGAAAATGGAGTGGGTTTTAAAATTGGTTTCAACAATGGGAACACAATTCCATTCAATTCATCTGCTCCACTCTCTTACACACTTCTATCCTTGCATCTTTCTTCTGAGCAAGTCATGGCAATAGTGCACATCATAAAGTCCTTTATAGTAGGAAGGACGTCTTTTCCTTGGTCTACCTAGGGTTGGCAAAAGTGCTACCAAGTCTAGAAGTACAAAGTGGGTAAGTTAACAAGTTTTTAGTGATAACTGCTACACTGTGTAATCATAAAACTTTTCATGTCTAAGAGGAGTTGTGAAAAGATTAGGTTTTGTAATTTTCAATGTACCAAGAGAGCTTCAAATTTCAAAGAGATTGGTTGTCTTTCTTTAATATTAAGAATTTGATTGACCCTTCCATCTATGTTTCTATGGAGATGCCTCACTTGCTTGTATCTCTATCTATGTTTTGTGCACAAGCATGGTAACACTGTACAGCATCACCTAATCACAACAATGCATAATCATCTTAGTATGATAAGGTGCACATTACTAGTTCATTACACTTTCACGCCATTTGTATCTTAAAATGTGATAGAAATGAAATCAAAATGAGATCGCTCAGTTGTTCATTTTTGCAAGAGTTTTGGACATTATAATAAAGTGAAGGACGTGGCGCAAAATTCAGACTGTGATTGAAATCATCTCTCTCTCTCTCTCTCTCTCTCTCTCTCTCTCTCTCTCTCTCTCTCTCACACACACACACACACACATTAAAAAAGCATGTCCCTCTTTAAGAAAGCAAACTATATTCAACCATTTACGTGCTTGAGCATATTCCCTCACTCACAATCTACACTATACCAACCATTTGGCTTAGCTCCTACTCCCTTGATGTGGAACTGGACATTGAGGCAAATGTAGCATATCCTCTTATTATATACGCAGTATGTTTCATGAAAATTTGAGAGTGTGAGTATCATACTCTACTTACGTGCTCAGCTTTTGATCACATCAAACTTGCTTTTCTTATATTTTCGCCCAGACAATGGGATACATTTCTCTCTCTCCAAGAAACTTCATGGGTACAATTTGTCAATTTTCACCATTATATCCATAGTCTTTAAGCATATTACATGTTTTATTTTGTCCCATAGGTCAATTTAACCTTTAAGGATCTCTCTCTCTCTCTCTCTCTCTCTCTCTCTCTCTCTCTCTCAGGTCATTGTGATTGCTTCTACGATATTAAAAATCCCCCCCTCCCCTCCTGTTGGAATTAGGGTTGCAAAGAAACACACACAGCTTGGAGAAGACGAAAGAAGCTCCAGGGACACAATAGAGAGTGTGTTACTTAGTGTGCAATGGAAAGATAGATAGCCCTAGAGTGATGGGCGTATGTACAATGCACGGGGGAAAAAACCTCCTAAAGAGGGAAAAAATGCCCCGACGGTCCTAGTGTGTTCACACACATCACTACCACATGTCTATGGTAACAAATCCCCCCTGGAGTGATGCGGTGAACGAGAGCTGGCACATGAGTAAAGGGAAGTGCCATGCCCTGAGGACAGGATTAGTCCACAAAGGGGAGTAAGCCCAAAGCTTTACGGAAAGCTTCAAGCTTCTCACGAGACAATGCCTTTGTGAAAAGATATGCAACGTTGTCCTCTGTTGGCACATAAGCCAAGCTGATCTCTCCTACTGAGAGCCTCTCCCTGACATAGTGGTAATGCACCTCAATGTGCTTTGTGCGAGCATGAAAAATTGGGTTCCTCGCAACTGCCAATGCGCTCTGACTATCAGTGTAGATAGTGTTGGCAGTGTCCTGTCCAATACCCAAATCAGCCATAAGGCGTGTGAGCCATACACACTCAACCGTACCTGTGAAGATTGCCCTGTACTCAGCCTCACAACTCGAAGTGGCCACAGTAGGTTGCTTCTTGCTCAACCATGATATACAGGAACTGCAAAGCATGAAACAAAAACCACTTGTGGACACTCGCGTGTCAAAACAACCAGCCCAATCTGAGTCCGAAAAAGCATGTAAGTCTGGCGGCAATGATCCCCCCTTGGGATAAAACAAGCCAAGATGTAAAGTGCCACTAAGGTAGCGGAAAATCCTCTTGACAGCCTGCCAATGTTTAGACCCTAGGCTATGCATAAATCTGCTGACCTGTGAGACTACAAACTGAATATCCGGCCTCATGTTGCATACATAAATGAGACAGCCAACAGCAGTTTGGTAAAGAGTGACATCAGCAGGATCGCCAGCATCATGTAGACTCAACTTCAAACCTGTTTCCATGGGAGTGGCAATAGGTTTGCAATCCTCAAGTCCAAACTTACATAGCAATGTCTCTATGTAACTTTTCTAACACAAGGCAATACCACCATCACACTACTTAAACTGTATACCCAAGTAATGATGCAACAGTCCCAAATCTTTCATCTTGAAAGTAGCATTCAAATCACCCTTAAATTCAGCAATATGTCTCTCATTTGGTCCAGTGATCAGCAAATCATCGACATAAAGAACCACAATGAGAAGTACATCACCCTCACTCTTTACATACAATGTGCTTTCTGTTGGACTGTTACGAAAGCCTTGTTTGACCAAATGAGTGTGAGCTTTCTCATACCAAGCACGAGGAGATTGCTTCAACCCATACAAAGCCTTGTTACATTTGCACACTTTGTCCTCTTGTCCTTTTATGACAAAATCGCGAGGCTGCGTTACATAAACTTCCTCAAATATGTCACCATTCAAGAAAGCAGTAACAATGTCTGATTGATGTACATCCCAACCAAAATGAGCTGCCAATGCACATAGAAAACGCACAGTAGTCATACGACAAATGGGAGCAAAAGTCTCTTCATAATCTATGCCTTTTTGTTGTGCATAACCCTTTGCAACAAGTCGAGCCTTATGGCGATCGATCTCACCATCCGGCTTGCGTTTCAACTTGTAAACCCACTTTGTACCAATGGCCTTTTTGCCAAGAGGCAAATCACATAAAGTCCATGTGTCATTTTCTATAAGTGCATCATATTCTGATTGCATGGCAGCCATCCAATTTTCTGAATTTTGTGCTTCATCAAAAGTCAGAGGCTCCTCAACATCATGTAAGCTAGACACAGCCAAAGCATAACGATCTGATGCATAAGATGCATGGCGAGAGCCTAAACGAGTACGACTAGACAAAGGTGCATCCAATTTACTGTCACGCAAAGTGTGCACCAGCCATTTTGGCATACCTCTAGCCTGCTCATTTTCAGCCCTTTCCTCATCAAGTACATCATGTACATCTGCATCAGTAATAGCCTCATCTAAAACATTTTCAAAAACCCCCATAGGCTGTACATTTGCCTCATTGGAACTTACATTCGTATTTCCACCACTGAAAAGAGGCAACAAAGTGTCATAAATGTCATGTGAGCTTACATTATTGTCTCTAGTACATGACAGCAAGGGCTGAACAGAATCTTCCACAAACACTACATCCCGAGAAACCAAAATACGTTTTGTTTGCGGATGATACAACCTGTAACCTTTGCTTTCAACACTATAACCAACAAAAATACATTTGACAGCCTTATCATCCAATTTTCTGCGCTGCACTTGTGGCACCAAAGCATATGCCAAAAACAGGCATGTGCTCAATAGAAGGTTTTCTATCATGCCATGCTTCATATGGAGTAATAGACTGCAAAGCTTTCTTAGGACACCTGTTAAGTACATAAGTGGCACACATAATGGCCTCAAGCCAAAAAGAATGTGGCAAAGCTTGACTTTTGACCATACATCGTGCCATTTCCGTCAGTGACCTGTTTTTCCTCTCAGCAACACCATGTTGCTGAGGTGTATAAGGCACTATACATTGGTGTTTTATCCCACGACTAGCCAGAAATGCATTAAATTCATGAGACATATACTCCCCCCCTCAATCGGAACGGAGGGTGCCCATAGTACATTTCGAGACATTTTCAGCCATAGCCAGAAATTGTTTGAAGCACATAAAAACTTCGGACCTCGCTTTAAGCAAAAATACCCATGCATGCCTGGAGTAATCATCAATGAAAGTCATGAAGTACAGGTAATTGCCCAAGGACGGAGTTTGCATGGGCCCACAAACATCACTATGCACAAGCTGCAACCTGCATGTGGCCCGAACTGAACCATACTTTGGAAATTTAGAACGTTGCATCTTACCCAAAATACAGCCTTCACAAACATGTTTGACAGGTGCTTCAAGAGGCGGCAAAGAAGCAACCATATCAGATTTCTGCAAACGTAGCAAACTGGCAAAATTCAGATGACCAAAACGTGCATGCCAAAGTTTTGCATCTGAAATAGCCCTTGAATCTGCAACAGCATTTGCAAAATTTTGTCCACACTTGTCATACAAAGTGAGCTTATACAGCCCACGGCACAAAAGCCCAGATGCAACAATTTCATCACCAAAACTGAGATCATGAACTGTACATCTGTCATCCACAAATTTGACTACAAGTCCAAGTCTAGCAAGTGCGGATACAGACAAGAGATTCTTCTTGATCCCAGGTACATAAAGTGCATCAACAAGTGTGAAGGAACTGCCATTAGCAACAGTGAGCACAATCTTTCCAACTCCCTGAACTGGATAAGAGGCGTTGTTGGCACAAGTGACTGAATTCCCATGAGGGACAGACTCGAGAGAGGTAAACAATTCACGATGTGAGGTAATGTGCTTTGTAGCACCACTGTCGAAATACCACACATGTGAATCTGCAGCAACTGACAAGCATGCATCATGGACAGCAGGATTGTAAGTGCACTCTGCGCTAAAAGCCCATTCTCCATAAACATCAGCAACACAGTCTCCTTTCACAGAAGACTCAACAATGGCTGCATTTGTAGTGGAACCAGCATTTGCAGTGGAACCACCCTCTTTCTTCTTAGCCTCTTTGGCCTTCAACTTAGGACACGACTTGATCAAGTGATCATTGGCTTTACAATAATGGCAACGCATCTTCTTTTTGCCCTTATCACTAGAATTTCCAAACGAATTGCTTCCAACAGAAGCATTAGGAACAGAATTTTTGCCACTCGCAGCAGAACCATAAGAAGTGGCTGCATTGCTGTTACCACCCTTTCTTTGAGAAGCAATAAAAGCCTGTTCAAATGCACGCTGTCTAGTCCTGTTTTGTCTGGAAAGTGACTCTTGCAACAGCAATGTGCATAATGCATCAAACTTGACAACTTCAGGATTTCCTTGGGTCATGAGTCTCCAAGTACTAGCAAAAGTCTAGTAGGAATCTGGTAAGGCATCAAGAACAGTCTGCACAAGGGAACTGTCTGAAATGACTTCACCTGCAGAAATAAGTTGCTCATTGATATCCTTGACACTAGCAAGGAAAGTGTCCATATCATCTTGCTCATGCATAATCTTCGACTCCAGCTCTTTACGCAGCAAAGCAATTTTAGCCTCATTGCGGCTTGCATAAAGACCTGCTAGAATATCCCAAGCCTGTTTTGCAGATTTTGTTGAACGGATGTGATGAACAATGGTGCGCTTCACAGACAACGCAATCAATGCATGAGCCTGCGCATCCTTGACATCCCAACGAGATTGTTCTGACGTAGGAAAAACAACTCTAACAGCTGCAATCCTTGCAGCAAGACCTGCAACATCCTCAACATCGCCTACATCCTCAGAACCAGGACGTACATCAATGCCCTGCACAATGTTCCAGACACCCTTTGACACAATAACATGTTGCATCATATAAGCCCACATAGGGTAGTTGTCCCCATCCAACCTGTCTTCAGCAGCAAACATCTTGAACACATCTGTGTTGTTGTTGGCAGCCATGGTAAATGCTGCACCTGATGTGAAAACTGCCCGAAAATAGGAGAAATGGAGCGGGAACAACCTATGCTATATAGCACAAACCGTAGAAGACTATAAGGCACCTGTTATGCAAAAAACGGCACTAACAGAAATTTTGCACAAAATGACGAAATAGCCTGTGCAGTACTGCCTGTAGTG